>NC_091738.1:1300714-1951071 GCF_030179905.1 Drosophila bipectinata | reverse complement strand
TCTAAAAGCTGACGAACCAAATTGGGAACACGAAATTTAATTTTCCAACTTGATTGAGTGCGAAAACGTTTTTCCAGGCAAGTCTCTATTTTGGTTGAGTCTCAGCTCCAGCCGTGGGCCGAAGACTTGTTTCTTAATATATAGCTGCTTTTTTTTGTAAACATTTTATTCCATAAGCCATTGGCCTTCAATGGCCAATAAAGACTGGCCAGCAGGGGCCAGAAGGGTATGGGGCAGAACGGAAATGCAAAGCGACAGGCAAAGTGCGCAAAGAGCGGAACTGGAAAATTGTGTTTGCCTATTGACGGATGGTTTGGGCCAGGCCCGAACAGAACAGTGAGCTAAAGAACGAGCCGGCAAACGAGTGAGTGCTTCTACCAGTCTACCTGCTCCATCAGAGGGCTCAGAGAAGGAGAGGAAGGTGGAAGGTAATTGCATTCTCTTCCTTATTGATGTGTTGTTTTGGCCCTCTTGCCTGATGTCAGCAAATTGTTAAGCCATAACTATTGGCCATTACCGAGAAGACTAGAGGGATTTTTCAAGATTTTAGTTTTATTAAAAAATGGCGAGTCTAAGAACCAGAAGAGCTGACTTAGAAAGTAACCTTTCTTCAAGTTCCACCTTGCTACACTTACTTTTCTAATCAATTTAGGCATTTTAAGAATCTGGCAAGTAATTGTGGCTTATTTTCAAGAGCCAAGGTGGTTACATTTGTGTGCTCCATTAGCTGGCATATTTATACGCTTCCTGGGCAGGCTTTTGTGTTCTCATCTATTTAATTCACTCACTGCCGAGAATACTCAGTTAAGAGCCTTTGCACGACTGACTCTTACGCTGTTCTATATTCCATATAGGCCCGATGAGAACCCCCCGATGAGAGCCCTACGTCGTGGCCCAATCGGCTGGGCTGGCACGTTCTTTTTAATTTTCTGATAACTACAAATAGGCTCGACACTCGTGCAGCAAATTTTTACCGCTAAGGGGGGTTCATTGTGGCGGGGGCTGGGGGCGGTTTGGGCCAAAAGAACACACCTTCTGCATACATGATGAGCCCCGTCGAACGGAGGATTTTGAGCCAAGATTTCAGCACGATTTTCGGTGTTGTCTTCGATTCGTAGTTTATTTCTGGCCTGAGAATGATTTTATTTATGCGCCGCTTGTGGCCTGCCCCATAACTCAGGGAGCTGCCGCAGGAGCAGCTCCTTCTTATGCTCCTCCTTAGTTCCTTTCTCCAAACTGGAATGCAATTTAATTGGCCCAGTTCAGTGGGCAAACTGTATGGGCCAGAATAAACCCAGTTAGTTGATTCTCTTTCTCACTGTTTGCTTGGCTAATGTCAAGGATTTCTTTATGCCCCACACCCCATAGACTCTGAAGTATTCCTTTCCTTTCCACAAGTTGCAAGCTTCAAGGCCGCTTGGAATGTGGGTGGATGGGTGATGGCTGGTGCGTGGGGAAGTGGGGGCTTTAATGTATTTGAAAGACTGGCAGGTGAGACACTTTAGTGCCCCAACACGGTTGAAGTGTCTGCGATTTAGTTTTACGATATTTCGCTCTGCCTTTTATTTTATTTTATTTTCCATTTTTTTTTTGCATAATTTTCAACTTGAGCTTTAAGTTTCTGTTCACGTACTCGAAGATACCGCATTAAACTTTAACATTTTTGCATTATTTATCAAGCACGCGATGCCCTGAGATACATTACGTCTGGAGTTATTTTTTATATGGTTTGCCAAACTTTTGATTTTTTTTTTGACAAGAATTCATTTTCTAAAAGAGCGGGTTTTTTTGGAAGCCAAATAGTTCAACGAACTGAACCGAGTTCAGCAAAAGGTGAAAAAAACTATTCAAAGTTATATAAGCCAAGTGGAACCATATAGAATTTTAATGACTTGAAATTATACTGCTAATAGTTCATAGAAATGAGTTTTAAATTATTAAAAATACTAGTATTGTTGGAAACTCAAGGAAACCTTAAAAACCTCATTTAAATTTCCTTAAAAAAATCCAATCAGCCTCAAGATCATCTCAAGATCTACTTGGGATAATTCCGCAATTACCAGACAACTTCCAAGCTGAAAGACACACCTTTATATAAACGCTCAGCACTCCCTCTAAATGCTTGTCCAACCAAAATAAAAAATAAAAAATAAATAAAATAGCCAAAGAAATCCAAGAAATATTATGCCGGCCAGAAAAAGCGTTAAGCGAATAAATTACATAATAATTCTTTTTTATGTGTCTGTCTGTCCATTTGGCTGCCTTTGCCTAGCTTGCGAAAATATATTTTTAAAGTCAGTTTTTTTTTTTTAGTTTTATTTTTTTTATGGCCAACTTCATGGCCCTGTCTCTGTCCAACCCGATACTTCCGTCTCATTTGCTCGCCGTTTTTTTATGCTTGAAAAATTGGGACAGCAATTTGCACGGTCTCTGTGGCAACAACAGCAACTACCAGAGTAATAGCAACAAAAATTTGGAATATGTTTTTGATTCTAACGGAAGTCGGGCCACTGAGCAACACTCTTGGCCAGTTTTTTATTTGTGGCCTGGGCGCCGCCGTCGTCGTCGCTGCCGTCTCTGATGACCCATGCTAATTGGCTAATTGCGTTTAATTGCCTCTTAACATATATTCTGGGAGCTGTGAACCGCCAGTTGGGATCTGGCCGCCGGAGTTCGTTTCATAATTATAATATTTTTCAATTTATTTTAATGTGGCCAGAATGGGCCAGCAGCTCATTAGCGTTTAAATGTTTGGCCAACAGGAAGAGCCACATGAATGAATATTTAATGTCGAAATAAATGGAAGGAAAGTGATTTTGAAGATATTAATGATTTTCTTTTATTTATATCCTTGAAGGGAAAATCTAGTAAGACTCTATTGTCATGTCCAACTGAAAGCTGATATTTATATACTTTACATAGATTATATCCAGATCCTATGTAGAAACTCTAGAAAACCTTTAGATGAAGTATTGTCATGTCCGCACATCCGTAAAAAGAACTTATGGTATATACCATGTATAATAGTAAGTACTAAGAACTTGTAAGTGTTTAGTATGGTTTAGATTAGTTTCTAGATAAATTATTTTTAAAAACCTCTTAAAAAATTAATACTAAAAGATTTCTATTCTAAAAATGTAATAAAAAAAGGAACTAAAACATGTCGAGAGTTGGCCAAAATAAACTCTGCACTCAGATATGCCACGAATGCACCTCCATTTGTTTATTTGCAACTCAATTCATGGGATACTTTTCAGTCGCAGCAGGAAAAGATACAGTAGCAGGCAGCAGGCAGTGGCAATTAAAATATTGTGCATGGCAAACTGTGAACCAAACGAGCAACACTGTGTGGCATCCACCAGCTGATTTATGAGCCAGCCGAGGTAGGTGGCAGGAAGGAGGTGGAATGATGCAAAACTAAATTTAAAGAGCTCTCTCCTCGCCAGCACCCGCCACCCGCCATCCGCCATCCGCCCGAGGGCTGCGAATGCGTGTAATTTATGTCGCAGCCAAAAAAGATAAATTCCAAGCCCAAAGTGGGGAAATAGAGCTATAAATGTACATAGCTGGCGAAATGTGATACGGAATGATTAATTTGATAGGCCCTAGAGTAGTAGCTGTAGTGCCATTACCAGTAGCTTTTTTGCAGCATCCGTCTAGAGCTCCATGTTGCTTATTAGTTTGTGTATCTGTATCTCATGGATGCAGAGCAGACCGAGCTTGGCTGATACAAAGGCTGGCTGGTTGCTGCTGCTGGTGTGGCAGTGCAACGTGTTGCATGTCAATGGCCATAATTAAGTATGCGAAAACGAAGCAAATGAAAACAATGCGGCCAGGCTAAAACCCCTCTTTTCTATCTGCACTTTTGGTGGCAGCTATGTAGCTCTGTTGGCCATTTTCATTAATGGCCTGGCTGGTGCTGCAGCATTGTGGGGCGCTGTGTGTTGCCTCCCCCTTTCATTTCCATTGTGTTGCCGTTTGCATTGTTTTGGCTGCATTTTGATTTGAGCCACAGCATCCACAGATATGGCCCCGTCGTCTCGCCACCCTCCTGCGACACCCCGGGGCTATCATTATTTCAATGTCTGTTCCCCTCTCTCTCTATCCAGCTTTCTTTCTCATTCTATTGCATTCTGTGGCACAAGAATTTGCAAGTTGCAACCTCGAGTCGAGAGATCTGTTTTCCTCTGTCACTGGGGGCATCATTTTCAAAGTCCACCTCCACACAACAGAACTGAAACAAACACAGAAACCCAAACCGAATCTGAAAACCCAACCCAACCCAACCCCACCGCACCCATTTCCACCCCCTATCATTGCCCCATGACCTTTATGGGCAGCGCTGTTGACCTTATTTGTTGTAGCCATACTTTCGGGCCTTTCCGCTTTAACTGCCGGCCGGAGAACTAAGCAACTTAAGCCCTGAAATTAGTTTCGAGTATTTGCCCAAAACTGAAGAGGATTTTCTGCCAAGCCAGAAATAAATTTAAATATTTCTGCTCGACTGATTTCAGATTCTTCCTTGAACGAGACTATTTTTCACACGCTGTCTCCCAAAAATGAAGCCCCAGAACTCAACCCTTTTTAAGCGAATCACTCAACAAAATTCAACATTTTCCCACCAAAGGCCAGTTGAAATTTCGGTTTTCAAACTGACCCCTTTATTCCCATCTTTAACACACTTTTCCTGATGTTCCCCCCTTTTTTCTCAGCTTGTTTAAAATACGCTTTAACCTAAACGCTGTTAATTTAGTTGTTACGCTTCAGAGGCACACCAAAAAATCAAAATCTTGATAAAATAATCATTTTTTATAAAGAAAGAGTTATGTGAGCGAAAAAAAAGGTTTCTCCAAAAAGAAATGGAAACTGCACTGAAAGAAAGAGTCGCGGGGACGCATCAGGGAATTCCTGGTTTGATTGCGTCTTCTACTTGACATGTGTTGGAACATGTACTGCTGGATTCTCCGGCTACGAAGACGCGACAGCCTGTTGTTGTCGAGGCTAGAATTTATTATTTCCGCCAGCTTTTGAGGCAAACTCCCCTTTTTGGCTTTTCCACAAGTCGGGAGACGGAAAGGTAAAAAGAAGAGGGGCAGCACTGACGGGGAGACATTCAACAGGTACGCATGCGCAACGCTCTGCGTCATGGCGGGCAGTGTTACTTCGATAAAGTGAATAGCTAACTCTTAGATGGTTGAATTCGGTTTGTAAAAGAGTATAGTTTAAATTTAGAAAGTTATACATATGTATATTGATCATTTAATTTTAAATTAATAGAATTTTTTCAAGATAGAAATTTTGAAGGGTTATAAGAGATATAGAACCAAATATTATCCTTATAGGATTAAAATTTGTATGAGCTTTGGAAATAAGGCAATTTGTATGCTCTGAAAATCATAATTAAGAGCCTTTTATTATTTCTTACTCTTTTTTTAATGTGTAATGATTTAATAAAAAGTAATAAATATAGGAATAGAATATTAAAAAAGTGAAAAGACTATCAAATATAAACAAAACTATTATTATTAACTATTTCGTTTTTTATTCAAAGTTTTCTTTAATCTTAAAAAAAGTCTATCTCAAATATCTAATATCTATCTAATCTTAACGATCTTTTGTCTTAACGACGTTCTACTGTAGCGGCTACTGAACACCGAGGGTGGTCGCTGAAGAGGAACGCTTCAAAACGCAGCGAAACGCGTTCACTGCGGGCCTGACTCTTTTTTTTCGTGGATGTTTTACTTTAATTTTGGTTTACCTTGTTGCTATTTTTTATGTTTTTGTTTTTGTGAGCTATTGTATCTGCTATTGTTGCTGTTGTTGTAGTTTTGTTATCGGCGCAATTCCGCCTTTTGAAATTTGCTGCTCTGCTGAGCGTTTTGTTGTTGTTTCTGGTGGCGTTTTTCGTTGTTATTGTTTTACACTTGATGAACTCGGGTATGAGGCACCGCTAAAAATGCACAAAATACACCATATACCCAAAAGATATAAAGGTGGGAGAAAGACCGAGAGAAAATGAGAGAACTTGTCTCAATGGGGGTTTTATTATATAGTCATGGTCTGGCAGATTCACGCTAACACACTTTATTTATTAACCAGTCTGCACACTCTTTTTCCCAGCACTATAAAAGCAGATTCTTTATAGCCAGTTTATACCAAGCTTATTAGGTTTTATAGTTTTCTCAAGTAAAACCGAGAGAAAACATACGTAATTTATTCACTGTAAGTGGAATATTAGAAACTACATAGATGGTCTTTTGAGGTTTCTTGAAATATTTTAATTTGTTTTTCCCAAAAAGTAATTTTGGATGAGAGTTTACTATAAACACACAATAGCCGAATATTTTCTTGCCAAAAACAAATATTTTAATTACTTTGTTTACGCAGAAAAGTGAGAACACACAAAGGGAAATTTATGAACAAATCATAAATCATTTCATAAATGTATCTGCAACTTATTTAAAACAAAAAATCCGATGTTCATTGGCAAAAATAAAACAATCTTTGAAATAGGCACTTGTACCTCTACGCATTTTTGCAGCTTGAAAGGAGCCCCTCCACAAAATTTGACAAAAAATCGAAAAAATATTATGTTTCCAGATTTTGATGTAGATTTGTGGAGAATCGATCCACAAATCTTTTAAAGTACTCCGCTTGAGAATCGGATAATTATTGACAAAGATATGGCCATCGCTATGGGCCCTATAGTGGCCCCATGCACTTTTGTGGATTTTTGAAGGGGACCCTCCACAAAATTTGACAAAAATTTAAAAAATCCTATATGCTCAGATTTTGATGTAGATTTGTAGAGAATCGATCCACGAATCTTTTAAGGTACTCCGCTTGAGAATCTGATAATTATTGAAAAAGATATGGCCATCGCTATGGGCCCTATAGTGGCCCCAAGCACTTTTGTGGATTTTTGAAGGGGACCCTCCACAAAATTTGACAAAAAATCGAAAAAATATTTTGTTTCCAGATTTTGATGTAGATTTGTGGAGAATCGATCCACGAATCTTTTAAGGTACTCCGCTTGAGAATCGGATAATTATTGCCAAAGATATGGCCATCGCTATGGGCCCTATAGTGGCCCCATGCACTTTTGTGGATTTTTGAAGGGGACCCTCCACAAAATTTGACAAAAATTTAAAAAATCCTATATGCTCAGATTTTGATGTAGATTTGTAGAGAATTGATCCACGAATCTTTTAAGGTACTCCGCTTGAGAATCTGATAATTATTGACAAAGATATGGCCATCGCTATGGGCCCTATAGTGGCCCCAAGCACTTTTGTGGATTTTTGAAGGGGACCCTCCACAAAATTTGACAAAAAATCGAAAAAATATTTTGTTTCCAGATTTTGATGTAGATTTGTGGAGAATCGATCCACGAATCTTTTAAGGTACTCCGCTTGAGAATCGGATAATTATTGCCAAAGATATGGCCATCGCTATGGGCCCTATAGTGGCCCCAAGCACTTTTGTGGATTTTTGAAGGGGACCCTCCACAAAATTTGACAAAAAATCGAAAAAATATTGTTTCCAGATTTTGATGTAGATTTGTGGAGAATCGATCCACGAATCTTTTAAGGTACTCCGCTTGAGAATCGGATAATTATTGCCAAAGATATGGCCATCGCTATGGGCCCTATAGTGGCTCAATGCACTTTTGTGGATTTTTGAAGGGGAACCTCCACAAAATTGGACAAAAAATCGAAAAAATATTTTGTTTCCAGATTTTGATGAAGATTTGTGGAGAATCGATCCACGAATCTTTTAAGGTACTCCGCTTGAGAATCTGATAATTATTGCCAAAGATATGGCCATCGCTATGGGCCCTATAGTGGCTCAATGCACTTTTGTGGATTTTTGAAGTGGAACCTCCACAAAATTGGACAAAAAATCGAAAAAATATTTTGTTTCCAGATTTTGATGAAGATTTGTGGAGAATCGATCCACGAATCTTTTAAGGTACTCCGCTTGAGAATCGGATAATTATTTCCAAAGATATGGCCATCGCTATGGGCCCTATAGTGGCTCAATGCACTTTTGTGGATTTTTGAAGGGGACCCTCCACAAAATTGGACAAAAAATCGAAAAAATATTTTGTTTCCAGATTTTGATGTAGATTTGTGGAGAATCGATCCACGAATCTTTTAAGGTACTCCGCTTGAGAATCGGATAATTATTTCCAAAGATATGGCCGTCGCTATGGGCCCTATAGTGGCTCAATGCACTTTTGTGGATTTTTGAAGGGGACCCTCCACAAAATTTGACAAAAAATTGAAAAAATATTATGTCCTTAGATTTTGGTGCAGATTCGTGGAGAATCGATCCTCGAATCTTTTAAGGTACTCCGCTTAGGAATCGGATTAATATTAAGACAGATATACCCTCGTGGGGGGTAATATCTCCCCCAAATGCGTTTTTCATGGCCACTGGGGCACTTGAACCTGGTCTCCATATCTTAAGTTTTCAATTACCAAAGCTAATTGCACTCCGCTTTGTAGTCTGCCCCTTTTGGAGGTTGAGTTTTTCTGGCTCTGTGGAGGCATTTGAATGATTGCCTAAACGCAAATAAAAGTTGACCAAAAATAGTGGAAAAGTAAGGTCTGTATTGGCCAGGCCACTTGCAAACTAAATCAATGTGCCAATCCCAAAAGAGACTGTTGGATTCCCCTCTCCAGCGGCGAGATGACCAAATATTATGGCCAAATAGTTTCCGGCTTGGGAAAATGCCTAATGAGACTGGTGCGATGAAAGACGATTTCACGATCGGGCCAAAATGCAAAATGCCCCGAACAAGCTCACTCTGTCATCCAGTCATCTAGTCACTCACTCAGTCAGTCAGTCAGTCATTCAGTCGCTCAGTTAGTCAATCAATCGCATAGTTGCTGACTGTTGCCAAATGAAAATACTTGGCCAAGAGAGCTGCAAGCTGGGTCCAGGCCAAATTGGAATGCCAATGCGATGCGGTTCAGACACGAAGCTCCTTTTAAAATATTTCTCAAATTGTCTTGACAGTTGCAATTGTTACGGTTATTCAATCAAAAGCTGAAAGACGAAAAAAAATTGGTAACAAAAAGAAGAGAAATTGTTATGATTTCTTCAGCCTCTTCTTCTTTTCTGCATTTCATTCATCGCACTTGTATCTGGCCATATGAATAAAACATTCAAGCCAAGTTAACCCATTTCTGCATTTATCTTGCACTTCGGTTCTTGCCTCTCTCCCTCTCTCTTGCCTCTTACCAATTTTTTGTTTTGGCTTTTTTTCCATGAAATTTTCGCACGAGTTGGCCGGGCTATAAATAAATATCACACTTGTCGGGGGAAATGCTCTCTCTGTCCCTCCGCTTAGGATTTATGTGGGAGCTGTCCTGGGGCGTCCGCCGGGCGGAGGGGGCCAACTCCCTGGTGCGTTGTGTGGCCAGCGCCAAATGCACAAAATCAACAGACACATTTATTTTCTTCCTTTGCTGAGAGCCGGGCACTCTATTTTTTTTTTCAAATGGGGGATATTAGTCTTTGAAGGAAAGAGCTTGGAAGTGGTACTTCATTTGGCTTTTGGGGGGATTAAATGTGTTTAGAGAAGTGGAAATTTATACCGTTCCTAAGCGAGAGATCCAACACTTTTAACTAGGGGGCTTAAATACAAATCTACCCTATTTTATGATAGTTATTTAATTTAGTTTCTTATTGATCTTGATATTTGTAGGTTTTTAGACCAAACTTTAAGAACATTTAGAATAAGTATCCCTGGAACTCCTCTAGAAAATACAGTTCAATATAGGGTATAAACTTCCCCAAGAGTATCATACTTCCCTTTCCCCAAAAATATATAAATTAAAGTTTTCTTTATACTCCAACATTTCCTTCTTTTTTTTGCCTTTTGCGTAATGCAACCTGGGGCAAAGTGGCGTCTGCACTTCTGCAACGCTCTCCCCCCTGGCACTTGCCTCTGCCACTTGCCACCACCCCCTTTTTGGGTCCAACATTGTGCACCGTTGACGATTGACGGGCAGATGGAATGAAACTGTGGTGGCCCAATGGCCGAGAGCACTCTTTCCGCCACATGAAGATGCCAGGAGCGATGATGCGACGATGATGAGGCCCCCAGCCCCTGGGATTTCCAACAGAGTGCCGTACGAAATTTTGATGTTTCTTTTTTTCGCCTCTGGGTCGAGGAATATGGGATAAGACTTGAGATTTATATGGAAATAAATTTATTCGAGTGGATATTTGCATTCAACTAAGGAGTTTAAGCAAAGCCAATGAACTTTGTAAAAAAAAATACATTCTATAGAAGACATTTATGGAGAGATCACTTATTTGGCTATGAAACTAGAACCACTTTTTGTAAAAATCTTGCCTTCATCTTCCATTTTTTTTTAGTTTTAAACTTTAGTATGATATACCCCTTAGTCGGGCTCTGAAATTACCCTCAATTACCCTAAACGCCAATTAGCCAACCAAAAACTGAATAATACTCCTACTTTGGTCATGGTGTTGTAACCGACATAATAAAGACATTTCCAGCGATATGACAATCTTATGGACTAAACGCCTCAAATGACACGAGATGATGATGATGGATATTTCAGATTGGGAGGCAACCCAAATCAAGGCTGCAGTTGGGTTTTTCAATTTCTGGCATAAAATAATCAATTAAACGTTCATCAAGTTAGTCCATGTGTGTGTTGTTGGATAATATCTCCCAGGTAAGGTCAACGTAATTTGACTTCTATGCCGGGCCATTGTTGTGGGTCTGGCAGCCGAAAACCAAAGTTACCATAAGACAGCTGTCAACACTTCGAGTGCGGTTAGTTAGGTAGCCTCCCCCCAACACCTCCAAAGCCAAACCAATTGAAAGTGAAAAGCCAATGCAATGAACTCTCCTCCTCGGGAGGATGGAACTGAACTCCATGCGCCGCTGCATGCAACTCCTACACCAAAAGCCGCAAGTTGCCAGTTGCCAGTAGTTGGCAGCAGCATTGGTAGGGAAAGCAGCAACAGCAGCTGCGTTAGAAAAATTCAAATTATGCGACAACGGAGCGGAGCCATTCAAGTGTGGCCAAGAGGCCACAACAGCAACAACAACGAACCAAACGAGCAACAATATCAAGTGACAATCATAAAGAAAAATAAAGAAAATAAAAATAATAAGCTACTGCCACTATTGCTACTTTTTCTCATTACGTTTTATCACAGGGGCTATTAAAGCCGCAAAATCTTGGCGACATTTCGTAATGAGACTTCCCAATGGCGGTTTTAGCCATATCCGATTGCCAGTTTTGCATGCCCAACACAAAAGGCCATAAACTTGTTGATTGTTGCCATGGCAGCTAAAATCGGATGTAAGTTTTGGCCCGTTTTCCCCTCCTTCCAAGCCAATCATTATTAAATCACAGCCCGACCGGCCGACCTTTGCACGCAGTACGCCCTAATGAATGGTCTTAGCCCCAAAACGAGGCATAAACATATAAGGAGCAGAAACAACAAACAAAACGCACAATAATTCTTTGGCTAATTACACAGTTTAGGCCAAGTTGGCCAACGTTTTCCATTCGATGTTTATAGTAGGGTTTTCAGCGTGTCCGTGGGTGAATATTGGAATATTTGTTTGAAAATGAATTGAGGAACTATATTGATTGCGAGGCGCTAAGGTCATAGGGTGGCAGAGACCTTGAAATCCAAAGGAATACCAAGTATTACAACATTCAGGTTTCAATATATCATTTCTACCCACTTTTCCTTAAATTGCATTGGTCAACTTTCAATTCCACTCACTGTCCGCCACTGAACTCATTAAAACACTTCATAAATGTTACATGTGTGTCTCCTTATCAATGCCAAGTGAAGTTTTCCTCTCCAATCTCGGCCCACACGTCGCCCCAACAATTCGAACACTTTTTCGCGCATAAATCATGTTGACCTTAAGGCAGAAACAAAAACAAAAAAAAAAGCGGCCAGCGAAACAAAATCTTTGTCATAACATGGCCAACAAACCCAAAAGCAGCAACCACAGCCAGAGCCACACGGACGCCGAAGGAATGGCGCGGTGTCTCCAGGAGAGGAGGCTGTCAAGGCTACGTGACAAACAACAAGGTGACATAAATATCCAGTTGCTCCAAAAAGGAAACTGAACTTTTTTTTCTTTTTTTTTTTGCCAAGGCAACATAACAAAGTGCTAAAAGATGGGTGGCCGGGGCTGGGGGCAGAGGAAGTGGGTGGTGGAGCCAGGGCAAGACGGTGGAATGGAGACATGTCCCGACATCCCAATGAAAGCATAAAATGCTATAGGATTTACTCGATAAAGGGGATACTAGGTTTGGGGACAAATAAGGATAAATACGATGACTATTTGATTGCTCTATTAGGAAAAATATTGATTTTATCAAAAGATTTATATAAAGATAATATTTATTCAAGTATTCAAGAAATTTACTTAATAATGTATTCAAGAATTTCAAGAAAGCATAAAATGCTATTGGTTTTACTTGATAAACGGCATCTTAAGTTTGGTTTTTATTGACAATTAACACTTCACTAAATAAATATTAAAATCGTCTAAAATATCATAGTATCATACAAGATAATTTTTATTAAAATATTCAATAAATTTCTTTTTAATAAAATATTTATATTGGAAAGTTTAAAAAGATAAACCCTTTACAAGACTTGAGTTCTTTAGAATTTACTAGAAAAAATCATATTTTAATGTAATTCAAGCTCTAATTTTAATTTAAAAAAAAAAAGATTTTAGAAAGGCAACTAATTAACCAATTAATAAAAATGGTTTTAACTAATAATAATATAGTCTAAGTACGTTAAAGAAGTTATAAGTACTAAGGTTTGCTCGTTATAAACCCCTCACGTTAAGAACACAATTCCCAAAAAATTTAAATTATTAAAGAAACCAAAACATATTACTTTTTTCTTCAAAAATGTTGCCTGCCTTTCTTGCACTTAGAACTAATCTCACTTAACGAGTAATTACTGTACCAACCTGCTGCGGCTGATGCGGCTGCTGCAACGGCCAGACGAGGTTGAGATTCCTGCCAGATTGCTGCTGCGGTGGTTGTTGTTGTTGGAGCTGCTGTGGGGTGTGTGGAGAATGTGGCAGCAACTGATTAGATGCTGCTGCTGCTCCAAAGTGTATCATGTTGGCCGTGTGACGTCGCGCCGGCAGAGCTGGTGGCGGCGTCGCGCAGGGAGACTCCAATTCGCAGCCCCCCTCTTGTGTTGTCTCCTGGTTCTGTCCATCATTGTGTTGTTGTTGTTTGGCCTCGTTTGTCTGCGGTTTCTTGGGCAATGTCAAGGAGCTGCTGTTCCCATTCCCATTGTTGTTGTTGTTGTTGTTCAGCGAAAGCGAACGCGCAAAAGAACTTTTGAAATAGCGACACGGCATCTGGAAATCAAACTCGAGATCCGCCGTTTGCTGCATGTTTGTTGCTGTTGTATTTTGCATATTTATCGCCCGGATCAGGAATTTGCAATATTTTTCTTTAATTTACGCGCTATGCCTATTTTTTTTTGTTCGCCAAATGGGCGCTATTTCCTTTTGGGTTTGTTTGGTCTAAGCGCTTAGCTCTCGTTTAAATTGGCATTGTTGATGTTTTCCTCTTCAGCTATTTTACTATTATTATTATTTTTGTGTTTAATATTTATTGTTGCATTTTTGCACGCACTCTCACATCCGCCAGGCAACTCACTCACACACAGGCAAACTTTCGCGCTCAACAAATGAAACGGTTTTTGACACTCGTTCGGCTTTTTTCCAATCCGAATTAATGGAAATCAATTTCAATTTCTGAAAATTTATTGGCGCGCGCGCGTCTAAATCGCTAAGGCGAAAAGGAGAGAAACGAGCAGCTTTTCTCTGAACGTCCGAACACGACGAGGCGCAAATGATTACTTGGTAGCGGCCTCCTCTTGCTGTCTCTGTTTTGCCGCTCTACCTCGCTTTTTGGTATTAACCCTAAAGGTATGGCTGGCCACTCTATGTAGCGATAGCAACAACAACCTAACAGATAACTTAATTCTTCACGAAAGCTGCGCAGATAACTTTACTTTACTAACTTTACCGAAGCATACTAAAAGTAGACTATGCTCTTTGTTTAGATACGTCTTTTATAAAGGTATTTACTAAAGAAATAAATGTAAATAACGGGTTTTATATAATATTTAATATTTATTCTTGGATAGTATTTAGTATTTATTTAGTTATATAGTTCTATAATTATAATAATACTTTCATTTATACTATTTACTATCTGGCAATGAATATTTTCAAATAATGTGCCTAAAGATGGACGTTGTACTTTATTCATTCTAACACTATAAAAATATAAGATACATACAAAATCAAAATATATACTGAAACTGTTTTAATAAATATCGAAATAAAGCTATAAGAAAGATCCAAAAATGTGTTTTTTTATTTCAAAGTGGTGGAAACTACATCTACATACCTATGAAATGTCTAATGCACAAAAAATTAAAAATTAATTAATTAAAAAAATTAAGAACTTAAATTAAAAAAACCAATTAGCATTATTTATCGTGTTTTTAATTCAAATAAGACAAGATCTTACACCCTACACGTTTAACAGAGCGCTAACAGTGTAAAACATAAACCGGATCCGCTGTAAGACCTTTTCCACAGATGCTCCAAAAAGTATGCTATAATTTTATGAAGGGTGTAGAAAGTACTTTTGCATAGGTGCATAAAGAAGTTCTTTCTTTTACTTTCTATTTTAGACCTGAAAGTTAACGAATATTTTGAGAATGAAAAAGAAATACAATTATTAATGTTTTTATTTTTAAGAATTTATTTTGAGCTACTTTGATCATCTTATTTTGAGTTAAATAATCAAATAATTTTGTCAACACCTTAAAGATTTTAACTTTTATCTTTTTGAACATTAAATGTAGAGTATCTATAAGATGTTTCCACCCAAAACTAATTTGTTACAACACACGCTCATTAGACCTAATAATATCACTTAAGTTATCGAGGTATTAGCATTCGTTCCCACCAAAAGAGACAACCCCTCGAGCTCCCCGGCCAAATAATCCCCAGACTAATTCTCATACCTTATGTGGTATCTAAATTGGGGGGACAGCTTGCCAATCAAATTGATTGTGGTGCGTCGATGTTGGGCCAGTTTATCTAGCTTTGGAGCAAGGATTTTACGGCATTTATCATAACAAATATGGTGGAGTTTATTTTGACGAGGTGCACATAACCCCTCTGTCAAAGGGATCCCGAAAATAATGCTGAAAATTTGAAAATTGGTATTACTTGATGGATTTTATAATACCCATGACCCCATTTTCTTGTGCATAGGGTATATTTTTTTGAAAATATATATATTTCTTTGGAGTTGGCCCCCAATATAATAAATTTATGACTATTGTTAGATTTTAATATCTTATTCCACCGTGAGCTGATAAAATCCTTTTGCAACCTGACCCGGCATTACTAAAATAGACCCCTTGCGATTAGTCATCGTCGGATAGCGTATAGTGGGGCCGTCATCCAGTACTTGTATAGATTTCTATTTTTACGACCCCCGATCCACTGTTCCCATGTGCGCATGCCCCGCTGTCTCACCGTTACATAAGCCTTATATAACACGCCGTGGGAGTGAGCAGTATGACGGTATAGCACTTGGCACTCGTTCAAATGGCATTCTCTCTCTCTGGTGAGATCGGTCTCCCCACCATCGGTGCCCCCTCGTTCCAGCCCCAAACAAATAACACAACCACGTGATGCGTTCCACCGGCTAGCCGCGGCTGCAGCACCCCGAGAGAGAGACCAGTGAGTGTAACACGATTGGAGTATTGGGAGAACACGAGTGTGTTTTGATTTTCAATTTAGGCTCCATGCTCCATGCTCCCCCGCGCCGCCAAGAAAATGATTTAATCTTTTCAAAATAGTTTCAGTTACGCGTTGTGCAGCACGCTTGTGAATCGGTAATCGGTAATTGCCAATAAGTGCCATGTACGCGCCCCGGGAGAACATCATGGATTTGTCCACCAAAGGTGAGTCCCAATCTCGCTCTCCTGCCACCGCCCTCTTTCATTCAAGACACCTTTCCAACTGAAAGAAACACGTGCATTGGTGAGAGTGCGAATCGGGTTTGTTTGCTCTGCCTCTCACTCACACTCTCGTTGGGGTGGGTGGGCGTGTGATAGTGACGGGCTTTTGCAATTTTCCTTCTTCTTTCTTTTTTTTTGGCGCGGGCCTAAGCCCCCCTTTAAATAGCCAGGCCATGTGACAAATTCTGATTTTTCCTTCTGATTACCACATATACAAATTGGTTTCTTTATTTAACAATTTTTGTTATTTTTTGCTTTTTAATTCGTTGGCAAATAGCGGTTAATGGGAGGCCAGATGGGGAGAGCGAGTACGCTGGGATCGCTTCTCAATTAAACAGCACATGGTACGGTGAGGCAAAGGTTCTTCAAAATATCTTAAAACATCTTAACAAAACTAAAAATTAAGAAAATAAATATAATATTCTTATGACATTAAAAATATTATTATTTAATATTTGGTTTATGTACCATAAGCTCCTACTGTACTGAAAAGATAGTTTATAAATTATACACAGCATGCTGTCATTAATTAGTCCAGTCCAGATGCCACCGACTAATTGATATATGGTGGGGTAGCCCCACCCCTTAAAACCAACATATCGAGTCCCAGCACCACCACTACCACCCATATAACGACTTCCCCTGAGATAAACCCACCTAGTATTTACCCAGCCGATCACCTGCGATCGATATGCATAGTACCCATACACAGTTTCAAGTACACTCCAAACTGACCCCATTGTATCTGGAATCTAGAACCCATAGTGGAGTCGTTGTCGGCACTTAAGGCCTTTGATATCAGACTAATCAAGTGTAGGGGAGTTCGATAAAATCCATGCGACCTGCAATCCCCTTCTCATATTTCTGTCTATAGTATGTGTGGCGTTTGGTTGCCATGATGGACTGCTGTCCAGAATTGGTGAAATAGAAGCTTCGACGTCGTCGCCGGTTGTCGCCATTCCACGATTCCACGATTCTACAATCACAATCAATTGCACTGTCATCGTGTCGCCGGCTTCGTTATCAGGAGGAAAGGAAAGACGAGGTTACCAGGCGACTATAAATATTTACCCTCATGATATAGTTGGGCCGCATAAAAAAATGAGTTGTGGCCTGGTGTTTATAGGAGATGGCGATGGCGATGGAGATGTTGCCAGTGGAGGAGGGACTTTAATTATAAACATTTACGACAAACGCAAACAGAGGCCTCTTGGTTGCCATTCATCATTCACGTTATAAGAACGGGGTCTGATAAGGCCAACCGTGTAATAGGGCGCTTTTCATAATTTTGGGGTTACTTTTATTGCCCCTTTTATTTATTTCTTGGGAAATTTTTACCTCTAGTTTTAGTTTTCTTAAATATTGCTTCAATGTACCTTCATTATTCAGCACTTTCTGGTAACTTCTTGGCACGATCGGCAAAGCTCGTTCAAAAGCTCAAGAGAGGGGCTAAGCGCTCTCTCGCTCGCTACTCTTTACGATCCGAATCACATGGTCAGATAGGTAGAGCCTCCTCCTAGTTCCATTCACTCCATACGCTCCACCTGATAAGATCGCAGCGCACGCGTCCCACCATGGAAAATTTGTTGATGCAAAATTCTTGACACTAAAATAATTGAAATCAAAACATTCAACATGCAGATGGAACAAGTCATTATCATTCCCAAGTACCACTAATCTGTTTCCGAAATCGGGTCGCCCAACACGCGACTGGTCCGAATAGGAAGCCTTGGCACGCGCCCCTCTTCAAAATAAACAGAGGCTACGCAAAAAGGCGACAACGTCTGGACAATTTTGGAAAATTTCTGGCAATCTGAGTCAGGGGTTTTGAGGTCGGTCAGTCTTGGAGCTGGAAGTGGAAGTGGACTTGGGCTGACGGTGGCGTGATGATAAAAACGTATAGTATACGGCCGGAGCATGGAGCGATGGCTAGGCGTTTAATCGGTACAGTCCCCATAGTGCCTCCAAGGGGAATAGTTGTTAGATTAGATTTAGAGACAGTTAGTTGAAAGAAAGGGTTTATTTTTATGAGATATGCATATGAGATACATTTCTCAAGGTATAAACAATCTTCAAGATACATATTTCGGTTTAGTAGCACAGGTGCTGACCACAGCACATTTCCATCTTCCTCACTTCTGAGGAAAAAAATAAACATATTATGTGCAGACTTGCTGAAATAAATATTAAGATATCATAACATTATAAAATCAGCAGAAAAACCTCAGACTTGTGTTTATTGAAATCCAGTCCAGCTCCCTATTGGTTCTTCCTCAATTTGCAATATCGTTACGTCAATAATTCGCAATAACGAAAACCAGAGAAATCCAAACAAAACTGCAGCGCCATCAAGTGCCGTAATAAGCAGCCCCACTCCCCGGGATCCCATTTAAATCCGAGTCCGAGTCGGTTGCGGGGTGGGTGGCTCCAGAAGGGTAGACTGTGGCTTGAAATGAAATGGGGGAGCCGTCGCGACGCCGCCACCGTTAACGTCAGCGTCGGCATCGGCGTCGACGACAAAAATTAATATTATGTCATACACATGTATTGCGGTCTGCGGTGTAATCTGACTATGTGTTTGTGTATCAGTCTGGACAGTCCAGCTGTATGGGTGTGTAATTAGTGATACACAGAGAGAAACTAGTCATTCCTGGTTTAAAAAAAATAAATATTAAAAAATAATAAATACCCTACTAGTATTAAACATAGAGGCAAGCCTACATATATTCAATTAATAAATATTATTGGCTCTCTTCACTTCTTTCTCTTTGTGTGTTACATGAGAACCAAAGAGAGCCGGCCTAACAGCCAGTGAGAGAGCCAAGCTTTATCAGACGATATCAATCTACACGTGTTGAAATACAACAACCCCAACAACAACATGAAATACGATCGTTCATTGCCACGCGAAACGAAGCGCCAATTTACATGGGAGCTCATCGTAAAGAAAAAAGAGAACGTGAGAGCAGGTTAAAGAGAGCTAGGCTTACACACACACAGACACACATGTATGGGGTTCAATTAAAAGGCGCCATAAAGACATACAGAAACGGTACTTTCGCGTATGTGCCACTGCCGCTTGGCATACAAATTGCAGGCAATCAATTGGCTAAAATAACAACAACCACAATAACAATAAAGCCACCGCAGACACCGCAAAACTACGGACCAGACCAGCACCACAACAGAACAGAATTTAATGAAAATGTCCAATAAGCCAGAGAGCTTTTATTTATGACAGTAGTCTGCGTGATGAATCTGCGTGTGTGTGTGTGGGGGTGGGTGGGCATGGTTGGGTGCAAGGAAATAAACAGAATGTAGAGAAATTATATTGGCCATAAAATTTCACACTAAATATAACATGAAAATGCACAGGAATTGGCTCGGCAAAAAATGTTAACAATTTTCAAAGGAGGGGAATGCCTGGGAGATGATAGACAAGGCCATTAGAGAGGGAGATGCGTCTGTCGATAGAGAGAGGCAGCTTTAATAACAGGTTTGGCCTAGTGACAGAGTATTTAAAATATTAAAGAAGTTAATAAAGCAATAGCTTATAGTTTTTAATAAAAACTTTATTTCAAAAAACTTTATAGTTGAAATAATTGGTATGAGATACACATCTCCTAAGAAACTGGTTCCCAACTATGTACTTCCCATCATAGAATTTAATTGATATGCGGGTGAGAAAATTGGTTATATTTCTTTATAAATGATCCCATGTATCATCCATGAAATCTTTTATGAAAATAAACATTAAATTATAAAAAAGTGCAATTAAGAGCACTATATATTGTCCCCCGAAAAGAATAATGACACACGCATGTTTAATTATGCACCGCAACAATCAATTGTGGTACCCTCATGTATGGTATGTATATACCAGTGATATTTCTATATACAGCATCCCCCCACTCCCACTCCATAGACTGATAAGAGGGAGGCACATTGATTAAAGCGCCAACTTAAACCACCACGTGGTGGAGTGGAGTAATTGGATTGTTGTTGGCCGGGTTCTCAGCGGGTTTTGTAGGCGTTTGTTTTGAATTGTGGCTAAAGTGATGCTGGCTCACACAGATACATCCATGCCATCCACTCTCACTCCCACCAATTCACACACAAACACTTCAGCAGCACTTGTGTTGTGGCCGGTTTTTGTTTTTTTTTGTTGCTGTTGTGGTCTCCTCCCGCTGCCACTGCCGCTGCCACTGCCACTGCCTCTGAACCTGAACCTGGAGCAGCAAAAGTGTCAACAGATGATGAAAAATGCGCCACTTGAGAGCAGAAGAGCTGATGCTGAAACCGAATCCTGCCGATACGCTGGCTCCTGCGGACTACACGGGAACTAATTTGTTTAGAAATGTATGAAGATTTTTTCAAGAGGTATCATTAGAGTGTTACTTGGGGTTCGTTCCTAATTAATATTTTATAAAATTCTACAATATATCTAGAACAATGTCTTAAAATTTCAGGACGATCATGGTTATACTTTCCGAAATAATGCCAACGAAGCAGCGATCTTAAGTCTAGCTTTTAGGGCTGCCTCTTGTGGGGCAATATCCTAAAGATTTCTTTCATATTTCTCTCAGTGCATACATTTTTTCAAACTATTTGTATTCCCTTCCGCATTTGATGTATTGGCAGGACCTGTGACAGCAAAAGGGCAAGAGAGATTGCAAGTGTGTCTCCCTTCCAAAAAAACGAAAAAAAAGGTGAGCTGTGTGTGAAGTTGCAGCGCTGACAGTTCCACGGATTTGTTATTTTTTCGTGTAATTTTTTTTTTTTTTGGGAAAACTCATTGTAAGTGACACTTGTCTAAGGGGGAAAAACGAAGAGTGAAAGAGGGTGGGGGAGGCGCTGGGATTGGGGGACATTTTCGGTTGCTCATTTACACCCCCAACCAAGAATTTGCCGCACAGATCAATCACAAGACCTAAGCCCATGTCTTACCCCACTCATGCCCCATCCCGGATGCCTCCCCCAAAAATCCACCCCCTCTAATGCGTTAATTGACAGTTGACGTCGCTGCCGGCGGTGGCGGTGGCGTTGGCGTTGACGCTGGCCGATGCTGGCGTCGTCATCGTTGCCTGACAGTAAATTGAAAAATTGTTGAGATTTCTCGAAAATAACAAAAATGTAAAATATCTTCGAAATTACAAACAACCAAAGGCAATCAAGAACCTGTACTGCTGCTCATACTGATACCCCATCTCTTTCTATTCCTCTATCCCTATCTCTATCCGATTTATTTATTTGTTCTTCGGCTCTGGCGAAAATAAATTAAACTTTTACACAAACTGCTCATGGTTCAAGGTGAGAGCCTATATGAGTGTATAAATAATTTATGTGGCCATAGTTTTGTGCCCTGCCCGCCACCGCCCCCTCCCTCCCTGTGCCACCCATTCCCCCCCATTCCCCTGTAACAACTCGCCCCCGCACACGCGCCATTGTCTGCAAACGTCACACGCAAAATTTTAATTGAATTTACATTCTCATCGACGGCTACGAACAGAAGAAGGAAAATAAAGAAATATTCCTATCTATTAGCTGGCTGGCTGATAACGAAATGGGGTGAGAAATAAAAAACTAATTGAATTAACAGTTAGCCAATAAAAACGGAAAACGATTGCCCATTTAACTGACCAGGCGGAGGGTGGGGTGGGAAGTGTTGGGAGGTGAAATAGCTTTCAATAAAAAAAAACAGAATTGCTCAATCAAAATGGTTTCCCCAGGTAGTATTATATTCTTATTTTTATTTGCCTGGTATACTGAGCAAATATTTTCTGCCTTTTGAATGGAATTTGTATCTATTATGGTATCTATTATTTGTATCTATTGGTATGATATGGTGAATCTTCAGGGGTATTGAGAAGCCTTAGCCACAAAAATATTTAGCTAAGATCTTAAATATAGTTGTTTACTTCTTAATATAGTAACTAAAAACTTTAATCGTTGAAAAAATTTAGTTTTTGAGGCTTTACTTTTAAGACTTCCCTGCCAAAATCAATTGGGAATTGTAGCGCCAATTGATGAAAACTATTCGAATAATGGTTAAGAAAAGGAATCTTAATCTTAATCTAAATCTTAAAGGAATCCTGAAAAGGAAAAGAAAAAAGAATTTCTTAATTTATGGTATATTTTTATTTTATATTTATATTATACAATAAATTGTAGTATATGTATATATATGTTATTACAATTGTAATTACTATCATCCCTAGAAGTATACAGATAAAGGAAAATAAAGGACTTTTTTAAATAAAATATTCCTTAGAGTCCTAGATACATATGTATGTATATTTCTTCCTTAAGAAGATATTATTAAATTAAAACATATTTTTTTATGTTAATTAATGTTAAAAGCCTTTTAAAATTAATATTAAGCACGTCTAGGTCTAGGAGCATCTGCTTCTTAACTTCGGACCCGTGTTAATTGGTCTCCATGTGGATATGCAAATTTCCTAATGATAAACCAGCCCATGGCCAGAAACCGATGCTCTGCGAAGTTCGAAGGTGCGTGAGCTGCCACTTAGGGCATTTCCTGCCCAGGTCCTCCCCCCAACCTCTCGGATACGCACGCACACGGATACGAGGCTGACAACCGACAGTTTATAAATGATCATGCGTGGGTGTGCGTCTAACGGTGGGCGGTGGGCGGTGGGAGGTGAGCCAGTGGGCGGAGAGCCAGTGGGTGTGAGGTTGCATGCTTTGTTTGCTTTGCTTTTGTTGCTGCCGTCACGTGGACTCTTCTTCTTTTTGTGCCCCGTTTTTCCTTCTTTTTTTTTTGGCATTGAAGCTTTTGTGAGTTTTGTGTTTTTTTTTTTGTCTGTTTGCATTTCTTGTTATTTCACTGCAGTTGAAATTATCAATATTGTTGTTGTTGCTCTGGTTGTTTGCTCGGAGTTAGTTGGAAAAATGTTTGTCTTTGGAAGGGGAGGGGGAAATAAAATTTTCCTTTTTCCTGCCTGTCTGTTTGTTTGTTTGCTGTGTGCCTTGAGTGTTTAAATGGGCGAAGAAAAGAAAATCAACCCAAGTATGTAGTACTCGGAAAATCTTTGACATTTTAGGGCGCTCTATATTAATTATATGGAAGATGAAAGACGCCAAAGTGATATGCTTTGATGTCTAACTAAATGGGGGGAGGTATGAGGAAATTATATATTTTTTACATATTTTTTTAAAACAATTTTTGAACTATTTCTTATTAAACAACATAAGAATACATATATCCTACAATTAAAGTTTCTATTAAATTGTAAACTTTAAACACCTGTTTTGGCTTTGCTTTCACTCCAGAAATTTCAATTCCTTCATAATTAATTCCAAACACTATACTCTGTACATAATATATCTATCTAACGATCTATTATAACAAACTATTCCTCGAGCTCGATCATTGCATACATCATCAGGGGGGGTTTTGGAAAAAAAAAGTGCTAACAAAGGAAAACTTGAAAAATATTCTCGTAGTTTGGTGTTATTAATTCATTTGCGTGTTGCTAATGAATTGCCACAGCAGCAGCAGCCAAAGTGTATCTATCAGATACCTGCTATAGATATAGACCTAAAGTAGTAGATGCCCTGCTTTGGAGACATTTAACGTTTGCCCAGAGAAATTCTAGAGTAAAAGGGCCTCCTGCCCTTTCCCATCCGTATACCCCATAGCCTCCTCCCCTAATCTCTATAGCTAGATCAACAAAGAGCACACGTACTAATTCCGTCATTCATTTGTACGTTAATTTGTACAACTTGTCGTCGTTTTGTGGCCGTCGTCGTCGTGGTCCGTTTTCGTTTCATTTCGTATAAATGTGTGAGATTTCAAATAGAGCAAAATGTAGTTCAGATCTCGGGGGGTATATACAAACAGATATACCTATATACATAGCAACAGTACATATATGCATCTAGCTGATAATGGGTAATCTCCATCTGAACGTGAGTGTGGGACAAATTAGAGAAGCAAACAGAAATGCTCTATGTCTCTGCCCTGCCATGCCACAAGATCCCTGACATTAGCTCCCCGCTAATGCCCACTAATTAAACTCCGAAACCGAATCCGATTTCGATGCATTATCGATGGCATAAAGTTGAACTTCTTGTAGTTAATGTCCAAGGTCGATAGCCGATTTTGTTTGGCGATAAGGAAGTCAGCTTATAAAATTCCTCAGACCGCCTGTTTGCACGGTGATATGTGCAATGCGTGCTGCCAGTCCCGATAAGGTCCCGTCCCGAGTCCCATAATATTTGCTACCACTCGACAGAAGAATATTTAAAAAAAAAACAGCGTATCCGCAACGATGAAGAAAATAAATCCATTTTTCGGTGCCTGCGACATTTCAGTTTCAGAATATGCCAAAGCAAATAAGTTTTCGGTTAGGTACTGATGGCACATGGATATATGTATTTATGTATTATTTGGTTAGTCTATATGCAGCGATATATATATATAGAGGAGTCCGCACTCGGTTCCTTGACAGCCTGACATGTCGTGATGGGCAACATTGTTGGAACTATCTGAACCAAGGCGATTTAGTCAGAAATTCATCTTTCGAATGCGTTCACCATTCACCCACAATTTGAGATACATTTTGGCTTTGTCTTTATTTTGTTGCAGTTGGTTGGAAAGTGGGGAGATGGACCCTTGGGTGGTGGGGTTGGACCTGGGTGCCATAGTTGCGTCGCCCCATTCTAATTTATGGCGCTCGAACACGTTTCGTTAGGACCTCTGAATGGGAATGACGTTTCCGCCTTGTAGCCAGAACGCTAGAATGCCAAAATACACATCTATCTATCCAACCATCCATCTATATGTTCTTCTGTATGGATTCGGAATCTTCTCCTGCCGCCGGCTCTTCCTAGTTCCTCCTCATGTCACATGATGACAGGCGACACTTTTGTCGGTGTTCGTTCTATTTTGTTCGAAGAAATTAAGTTTTTGGTTGGGTTTTCTCGGCTGCATCTAGTATATGATGTTCTTTGGTTCTGGTCTGCGGCATTTCTGGGCCCTGACTCACCGCCCAAATGGCCAAAATAGTGCTAGTCTTATTGGCTCTTTTGTGCATTTGATTTTCGGTTAAATCGCTTTGATTTCAATAGCTAGTGGATCGTCTGGTGATCTCGTTGAAGGTTGTTTTCATGGAACTCTTTTTGGTTCATTAGCACTTGGGAAGGTCCCCACTGATGGCGGGGAGATAAGGGTAGGTGACAGGCAATGTCGCTTTCAGGGTCTTTAGGGGAATAGATCCATTTCAAAAGGTTCTACAAAGTCTTGAATAATATTTATACATCAGGTTCTATTTTTAAAAGATAGTAGAACCTTCCAGGACTGATTACGCTTCTATTTATAAGTATCTCTTTATTTTTGCAGTTAATTGAATACTTTTCTCTGAATACTTTTCCACTCTTCCATACTTCACTTTCAATAAATTGCAAAAGCTGTCAACAAAAACTATTAAAAAAGGCTCAACAAGTCTATTTCGTATTTTAATTATTTTGTTTACTTGACGCTATTAATTGAGTGTGAGTGTATGCGATCTCTTATCAGGCCAGATGCTATACGGCTTTTTAGTTCTAATCAAAGTCTAAAAAAAAAAGTCTAGTTGCCACCTGAAGGGTAGTCGTAGCCACACCCCTCTGCCCACCATTTGAAGACCCATTTCAAGGCGTTTCTCGGCCATAAATCGTTAAAGTGCAAAAAGATCTTGATTCTCAGTTTCTACAAATTCATGTTTATTTATACAAATTACAGCAGAGAGCAAAAAAAAGAAAAAAATGAACAAACAAACAAAAATTTCCACACATTAAAAAGGTTTTCATACAAGCTATGAAATCAACTCACGTGAGCGCTGCTGCAGTCAGCGTAGCTGTCGGTGGCGCTGCTGGCGTCGCCGTAGCTGACGGTCGCCACAAATACATATTTGAAATAATAACAACCGAAATAGTGAAAAAAAATAAAATAAAGAAACTCGCGAATGGCCAGATAGAACCTAAAAACATTGAAATGAACGCTATAGTTGCCGCAGTGCCCCCCAACACACATTCGCAAGATACAGATACAGATACAATCGTACAACTACAAACGTCAGCGATTTTGCTCCATTGACGTAATAGTACAGCAAAGCAAAAAAACAACAAGAACAACAGCTAGTATGAGCCAATTGAAACAAAATAAATAAAAATCAAAAAAGAGCCAAAGGCGGCCGGCGATCTCTCAGATACTCAGATACTCTCTCCCGCCGCCAGGCAAGAGCGCGAGCGATTCAAAGTGAACTTTGAGACGCAGTGGAAAATGCCAAAAGTTTGTGCCCGAGTGTGAGTGAGAGGGGGCGATGATTAGAAGGCAATTAGAAGCGTTTGGGAGCTAAGCTTCCATGGATCGGCGGTATCTCAAGCTTGATCCAAAGCTCTAATCCGTTCTACAAGTTCTAAACTCGACTTCAGGTGTCTAATTATTTATTTATTATTTTTGTTTTTGTTGTTTTTTTTTGTAAGTTGCGCGCGCTGAACGAATAAAGTTTGCCAAAAATAAAAATCCCAACACGCGGACACCGCCGCCTCGTCGGCGGAGAGAGCACGGCGGGTATCTCGTACTGAGCATAGTTGTATCTGTATCCGTGAGGTTGCCCTTAGCGGCCGCTCTCTCGGCCGCTTGTTGGCTCTCTGTCGCTGGCGGCGTGTTTCTACACTTTGCAACGAGCGCGTGTGCCAGTCAGTCAGAAGTTAGTTGAACATTCAGCGCAACAAAAGTCCCACTTAAAACTAACAATTATTTTTTCAAAATTAAATCAAAATTAATTCAGTCCAAAAATTGGCTAAAATATATAGTTACCAACCCCACCAGTGACCCATCATTTATAATGACAGTTTTAAGATTCTCCAACCACTGTAAGACAGTTGTGGAAAAGCACGTGTCACTGCCAAGCAGTTGAAACAAAAAATAAAATAAAGTGATTTAAAAAATCTTAAAAGTGAAACATAAATGTACAGAAAAATAAAATAAAAAAAAATTAGCAGAAGCGGGCGCGTGTTTTTAAGCTTGTGTTGGTATATATTTGCGATATGCGTGTTTGTTGGTATGCGTGTGTGTGTGTTCGAGAGTATCTGTGTGCCGTTGAGTGGCAGTGTAATGTTCA
Organism: Drosophila bipectinata; assembly: GCF_030179905.1. Classification (NCBI taxonomy): domain Eukaryota; kingdom Metazoa; phylum Arthropoda; class Insecta; order Diptera; family Drosophilidae; genus Drosophila; species Drosophila bipectinata. The sequence continues at coordinate 1,923,838 of NC_091738.1, read as the reverse complement.
AGTTTGGTTCATAGTGCAAAAAGCAGGCAGCATTGTAAAACAAACAGAAACAACAATCAGCTGACTTGCGCGCACTCTCTTTGGCCATCTTTCTCCAAGCCATTTCTCTCACTCTTGCTCTCTCTCTCTCTCCATCCATCCCTTTCTGCTTTCTCTCGGGGAAGTGCATCGCCGTGTCTCCAAAAGCTTCTCTCTGCCCCCGAGTGTAGAGTTGGCTCCACTTCCGCATCCTCCTTTTCGACAGCAGCGGCGGCAGTGGCAGCGGCAGCGACAGCGACAGCGGCGACCTTTCGAACTTCGAATCTTTCCTTTTCGGGTGGGCGCGGGTGTTGGTAGTGGTGGTGGTGATGGTGTTGGTGTGCTCGGGCATTTCGTAGGCGCTTGTCACATGCGCGCTGCGTCGACAGCGACGCCGGCTGCGGCTACACGACGATGACGACGACAAGATACAGATACGAATAGAGCCGAGCTAGCAGCAGAAGCAGAAGCAGCAGCGAGTCACACGTCGAGCGTCGTTCGTTGAGCTACAAACACGGATACGCGCTGCCACAGGAAAAAACGCACGGCCTACAGGGCACCAAACCAAAAAATATACCCCCCTTCAAAGGATAAATATCCAAAAAAATTTAAAAATATTTCAAAAATATAAATCTAAAAAAATTAAATAAAAAAATAGACTTGGTGCCTGCGTGTGTCTTGTTGTCGTACCGATTCTGTTGTTTGTGTGCGCGGTGGGGAGCTGTCAACATTTTTCATCGATTTTCCCTGTCGAGAGCCTCGTCGTGCTCGTGCTCTTCTCCCTCTCTCTCTGTCCATCTCTTTCACTCCGTATCTGGCCGTCTCTGTCGGGGCATCCTGCCGTGTGTGCTACGCGTGTGTGATCGCCACCCACTCACACCTTCTCCACCAGCCAACACCAACAACTGTTCCAGTTCTCCACAAAAAAAAATAATAGAAGGAAAAAAAAAATAAAAGCTATTGCAGCTTCTTCTTCAGCTATCTGCCGTCTCTGTCGCACGCCGGGCCACAACGAGCGGGAGCCATTCAACTACTGCAAATGCCATATTAGTGCTTTATAACTGTACAATAAGATATCAACTACATATACACTCACACACACACGCATACCTACAAAGAAAAATATATCTAAAAAATCAGATATATACAGATGTATATATATGTAATCGCAACGAAAAGCAAAGGAGAACTCTACCCAAAAAGCAATTGATTTTATTTTTAGTGCCACAACAAAAATAAAAATAAAAAAGCCTAAAAAACAACAGAAGCAGAATCAGCATCAACAGCAGCAGCAGCGTTAAACGTTTTTGAAACTGAAAACTGTCAACAAAAAATAGAAACAAAATAGAAAAATCTACTACAGCCACTACAGCAACTATAGAAGCTAAAACTAAAACTAAAAAACTAAAACTTAACGCATTCGGCATTTCGAGGAAGACACAAAGGCGCTATAAAAATAGCTTAATTAGCCAATGAAACAACAACAAAAATCAATTACAAAAATCACACACAATTGCTAGAGACTTAACTTTTAGCGAAAAGTCAGAAAAAATACTTAAATTAGTTTTTAAAACGAACCTCTTCAAGTTCTTGTTGTACTCGCAAAGTTGTTGTTAAAATTAAAAAAACTAAAGTATAAAAAAACTAAGTTCAAGAAAAAGCATAAAAATTGTTGAATGAATTCGCGGTGCCTTTATTTATAGCAAGCATAACAAAAAAACAAAAATAAAATTAATAATATACATACAAATATATATATCTATATACACTGCTACATGTGCTGTATATATACGAGGAAAGATATCTATGTAAAAAACCTATATAGATCATAAATATATATATTATAGACGAAGCAATAAAACGTAACGGGAACGTGCAATATTTTCAAAGGTTTAATTAATGAATTTCGATTGTGATTTAATGAAAACAACAACAAATAACTAAACTAAGCAACCAAATCAAAAGTCACCACTCCAGTGAGAAAACTAATTTCGTTTGTTATTTAATTATTAATTAAATAATTGATTAATTGTTATTGTTGTGAGATAACTGCTACTCAAATAATTACTCAAAAAAAAAAAAATACAAAAATCTTACTTCAAAAACGTAACCAAAAACTAAACAAAAAAGCAACAAAAAAAAAAAAAGCGAAAAAAAGCAAAACTACAAAAACCCAAAACTAGACATTTTTTTGTTCGTGTATAATCACAAAATTTCGGAAATTTTTATGAAAAAATGAGCGACAGGGAGCGATCGTCCCCAACACTGATCGAAACTGGTTTAAAAAACTTAATTGGCGGCCGTGATGGTAACTATCCACTGATCAGCGGCATAAATGGTGAGTTTTCATCTCAAAAAAGTACATTCTTGTATCTTTAATAGAACCAAGTGCCGGGCAATCTGTTCCCACTTGAAAAAGTCATAAAAAACGAATTATTTTCATTGATTGGTTCAACGCACGTCCGGAAATATGCAAAATAATCCGCGGGGGGGGGGGTTGGATGCTCCAGCAGGTCACGGAGATTTCGGACACGTTTCGTATAACCCAAAATCCAAATTAATGGCAAAATAATGTTTAAAATAAAACCAAACATTTTTCATGTCTTGCCGAACATAAATCAATGTCCTCGGGAGTGGGGCGGGGAGCTACTAACGCAAAATTACCCATTTTGGGAGGCGCCCCTTCATGGATCGAAGCCGAGTGGGCGCCATTGAAGAGGTAATAGAAGCAGCAATCGTAATATCTTTCAATCAAAATCAAAATTGATAAGGCTATTAACCCGCCAGAGGGGTTGCGTTACTGGGGGTTGTTGCAAGGTTAAAGTACGGTCAGGCAAGTGTCACTCGCAGTAGTTTTTGGGGTCATTGAAGTACATTGAACGGGGGCTGACCCCTTCTTCCCTAGCCTCGATTAGCCCGCAAGTCACTGTTATCAGTTCCTTAACCCATTGAGAAATCTGGGGCAGCCATCGATTTCGGAAAAAAAAATCTAATTACTTTTTAGTGTCTGGGCATGCGGTGGAATAATGTTGAAGTGGAATTTTTTGAGACATCCACGAATTACAAAATAATGTTTTGACTTTCAATTGTGATTGTCCAGAGAACTGATTTCTTTAAAGTTTAAAGAAGATTTTCAAGAAAATCTTGGAAAAATCCATTATGGAAATGCCATTTATTTATCTGTTCAAGGCTGGCTCGTTTATCTTACTTTACTGCAATTGTTATCCACTTTTCATTGCAATTTCAATTCCAATTTCTTTTTCCAAACAATTACACAGCAATTTTGCAGCACCAGCTTGCTCTGCCAGTCCACCCAGTGGGGTGGTGGGTATAAGCCATTTGCATAAGAAAGGAATTGGTCTTGACCAGCATATGGCTTCAAAACTAAAGAATTGCATATCTGTGGGAGCAAGAATTCGATTCAAAATGCATTTTAATTCTCCATTTTCTGTATGTGTGTGCTGTTGCATGCCACAAGCCCCCAACCACCCATTACCACCCAGTTTTTGGCCTGAGGCAGCGTAACCAGAAATCAATAGCATAAAAGCAGAACGAGAAAATTCCATTAAAAAGTGTCATAATCGGTCAGCATAATGAAGAGCATTCTACAGCCTATGGCCCCCTTTCTCTTCCCCCTCGTTTTTTTTTCCAAGCCACGTTCTCAAGTCGCTTTCATAAATCAATAAGCGGAAACCCGAGCAATCAGTGGGCCTTCCTCCGTCTAGCCGAAAAGTGGTATTTTCGATTCTTAATTTATTGTAGCATAACTTTTGAGGCTGGCCTCCATTTCTGTTTGATTTTTTTTTCATTTTTAGCTTTTCTGGATTTCTTATCAGCGTGGCGATGTTGTGTGTTAACAAGTATTTGATTACCGCATTAAAACAAAATGAAATACAACAAAACTGGCACTTAATAAACTATACTAGTTAAATACTAGAAGGGGGTGGTGGCCGGAGGGGCGATAAGCTGCAGATAGCCAGGGGCAAGTGTAAAGAGCAAATGCTGAGAAGTGCAGAGGGGAGTCAAGTCGAGGGAGCGATAAGCCAACAAACTAAACTGGAAAATCTTACATGAACACGAGAGTTGCAAGAGGGGCGGAGATAAGATTGCCGGACTTGCCTTTGAAGGAGTCACTCACTCAGAGGCACTCTTACACTCACTGAAATACCAATAAATTCTTCGAGTGTAAGATCATAAAGTCTGCGTGTGCCGCTTTCGAGTACAAAGCTCAAAAAATGGTCTAACTTAGACCAACCCTGATAAGAGCAAAGCAGTTCTTGTATCTAACCAGTACTGGTATTTCATGATTCAGCTTAAATCTGAATAAATGACTAACGAAACAAAAATCTTGAAAATTAATTCAGAAAGCATATTAAAATGTAAACTAAAGCGATTGCCGTCACCTCTATTTAGTTAAATTGAATTATGAAACAAAATGAGTGCATTATTTCAAGTGGAATTTAAAATGCTATCTGCACTCTTTGTCAGCCTGATGGGCAATTATATTTTATTCGATTTGCATGTCAATGTTGCATAAAACGAAGCGCCGCCAACTGGCATAAATAAGTGACAGCTTGAATGGTTGTTTGAGCGAGTAAACAAGCCGAGTATTGTAGGGATTTGGTTATCGGCACATATGACCCCCCGGCCATCGTTATTGATTGCAAATTAGCAGCTAATCATTAATCTCAAATTTATTCTACAATGACATAATCCGCAACCCCCCAAAGGCGTCGAAATGATTGCAAGTGTGAATTAATGATTTCTAGTATAATCTCACTGGAGTGTCCCAACCTTCTTCTTGGCAGGAGATTATAAATGAAAATCCGGTTCCACCCTTATGGAAAAGTTTGTCCATTTCATTGATTCATTGGCTGGATCCATGCAATTAAAAGTTTTAATTGAAAAACCTGCCTTCAATGGCTGAGGCTTCAGAAGAACGAAGAGCCTACGAGGCGTATGAGCAACGTGTTTATTTTTTGCACATTTATAATTAAGGCAAATGTGTGAAAAGCTCATACTAGAGAAATATCAAACAAAAGTTGCCACAAAGTGTGAAAAATATTTTCATAAATACACACACATACATATATCATCGTATATCCACCTTATAGCCATTGCAGTTGCAGGCGAGAAACGCTGGCGTGCGAATTTGTCATGCTCCGAGCAGCTGGTGGTAATTTTTTTGTTGTTCACACACAGATTGCGGTCAAACAATGTGTTTGTCAGTCTATTTTAAACAATCTCGATGCGTATCAAAAATTATACACATTCCTGTATATATTTTAATATCTGCATATTTTAAAGCCTTTTCTTAAAGGCTCTTTTCGAGTTCGAGTGTGGGAAAAAATGTTTAATCAATTTTTGCTGACTTGCCTTTTAAAAAATGTAGGAAATTATTTTCTGGCATTTGGCCATGCCAACGTACTACATACATTAAGGTGCATGTATGTGTGAGTATCATCCGCAGCAAGGACGTCGTACCTGGCAAAGGCAACACAGTTTGGGGAAAAAGGAACAGAAAAGCAAAAAAAAAAGGAATCAAATTAAGGTTAAATACCACAAAGCGAGCATACAATCACAGAGCACACACATACCATTTTAGAGCCTGCATGGCAAGTTAAATCTGAAACTAACACAGCTGAGCCAACCGGGCGTATACGTGTCCTCATGGCGGCGCCTGAAAGCAGGCAACACTTTTTGGCATTTGCCGCCCGCTGACTTTGCTTGCCTGGTAGTTGTTACTCTTGTTGTTGCAGCTCCTTAAAGTTCCTTGTAGGCGTTGCCACCGGAATTTCTGTTGGCAAAATGATGGACAACACCAACAACAACAACAACAACAACAATAACAATATAGTAGTAACAAGAAGAAGAGGCAGAGTGGCACACAAAACAAACTGGCAGGAAGTTGGAAAACAGTCACGAAACTCAGGCAGCAAAATTGAGCACTAAAAATAACAACAGCAACAACAAGCACTTGGCAGTGAAGAACGTGGAAAGCACTAAACCATTCACAGTTCGTGCAACATTAATAACAAAATCCATAAATGAAATAATGTTGACTTCATTTGTTTGCCGATGACGTCAAAAAAAAAAAAAACATCAAAAAATGGCAGGAAAACGAAAAGGAAGCCCAAAAGGAAAACTCAAATGGGAAATAGAAATGGCAATGGCAACAGAAATAAAAGCAAAGGAAACTCAAAGTTCGCGGAATGCCTAAAATCGACAAAATACAAAGGGACCCAACCCAACCACCCACCCAACCACCCAACAAAAAAAAAACATATACATTCGCGGATATATTCCCTTCTTCCTATTTTTCATTTTTGTTGTTGTTGCTTTTCTAACGGCACACAAAAGACACACAGACCTACATATAGAGTAGTTCCTCCTGGCAGGACACTCCCCCACCCGGTACACAGATTTGAGCTGTGGAATGTGCTGTCCTGGACCTCCCCTTGTCGCCCCTGTTTTAGAACCCTCCCCGGCCACCCTTTGTGGCACAGTCATGGCTTGAACATGTGTTGGTTGTAAACAGGAAGCAGCACCGAAAGCCGAAGCAGCTGGGGCCTCAAAATAATACTCGTATCCGAGACCAAACAAACGAAACGAAGAATGCTTTTGCCACTCTGCCGTGGAAAATGTAAGACCCCCCTCTTGTCCAGCGCCCCTCTTGGATGGAATCTTCTTCTTGCTGCTGGCCAGGCGTAGCATGTTGCAAATGTCAAAGTAGCAAAACCCGGAAATTCGAAGGACATGTTCGAAATACGACGCCCACACACCAGAGCAGCGCCCACTCAGTGAGCGGCAAGCGGCAGCCAAGAGAGAGATTTGGAGAAAAGTCTCCAAAGAGAGGCTGGCATGCGCAAGAGACCGCTTCCTCTCTAAGAGAGAGAGGTCTTTAGGGAGAGGAAAGCATGTCTTTGAATTTCACTTACGTTTTTGTTTTCATTTTGGCCGTAATTGTTATTGTCTTTTATGAGCCGGTAATGCCAGGCTGGCTCTCTTTCCCCCCACTGCCCGCCCCCCGCTGTTGACAATCTTGGCAAATGTAAGCCAAACTAAAGCATCTTAAGCCAAGTTAGCGTCTCTCAGGTTTCTGCTTGTTGTTTCAACTAACACTAACACAACACCCAGCTTTGCCTTGGGCCCTAAAATCCCCCAACGTTTTGCTATTTTCCGCCTCTGCCTTTTGGCCAAAAGCGTGCCTAAATTGTTAAGACTTGCCTCTGCGCTGAACTCGATCACGAGTTTCAGTTTAACAACTAACAAAAAAATTATAAAAAAACATATAAAAATCTGTAGTGTAAACAATGTATTGGTTTTTAGCATTTAATAAACTAAAGGCACGAGGCACCATTCCAGCGCCCTATGATGAAATGCCTGTTATGATGCACGGTGACACTCGGCGTATACGTAATATTGTTCAAACAAGCTATACCAGCTTTAATAGCTTTACTAGCTTTAAATAATAACTGAAAAGTAAATATAAATAAAGCTGTATCTTGTTACATATTAATAGGGTATCCACAGCCACAAGGTAGATTTTTTTAGGAAATGCACATTTTTTAGGTTAATCATACGCCCCGTTGTCCGCAGCGACATTCACAAAGCTCTTGACATTTGACAAATTACCCTCGGCCAGATTATATTTTAAAAATACACGGCACACTATCAGAAGCATTTGAATATTATTTTCCGAGCATTTTCCTAATCAGTTTCCACGCGGGTCAACAAAAATCAAACACCTCCGGCTTTTCCTCTAACAATATCAGTTTTTCTTTTCCAATTTGAATTTTTTTTCTGCCTCTGCTGACGTAGTTTAGCTCGCCGATCATGTGCCGAATGATGAGCAGTAAAATAAAATAGAAACGAAAAAATATTTCGAAAGAGAAGGAAAAAAAACAGGCAAAAAGAAAGCATTAAAAATGATTTCAAATAAACATTCTCTCAAATAAGAAATGGAAAATAGTAAACATTTTGGTTTCTCAGTTTTTGAAAACGATTCGCCAGCGAAAGAACAAGAAGAGAACTAAATTTAGAAATGGAAATAAATGAAAATTTCTGCAACAAGTAATTGCAATTTGGAGCGACTTGGCAGACTTGGCAGACAGACCCGCCCCCAACTACCATCCCATCCACAAGAATATCCATTAGCTTAATTTACCTTTTAAAATTGTTTTCATTCCCCCGAGCATATTCGCTCGTTTTATTTTTAATTACACGAAAATATTTTTGGAAATGTTTCTCCTCTACATAGAATTTGTTCATTTTTCTGTTTTTTTTTGGTTCAATTAGCGTTTGGGGTTTATTTTCTTATAGGGGGTCTGCTGACGCAATTATCAATTGTTTCCAGATAAACACAACTATATATTCCCTTTCTAAAGTGCCTGGAACAGTTTTTGGACTTTGTTGGCAACAGCGATAAGCACTCTGACCTTAATTTGTAGAAAATGGCAAAGCAAACACACAGTAGTGCCAAAAATTAAGTATTTAGAGGAGGAAGTTGATCGATATCAGAGTTATTTTTTGCCATACCATTTAATATGGCTTTTTAAGAGCTCTCAGGCCCGGCTAAGCAGCCGTGGATCAGTGGAGTTAGTTTATTTTTCTGTTATCACCGGCGTGTGCATTGCATGTTTATTGATTCTTTTATAATTTCCAACGCTGATATGACATTCCTAGGAATTACCTAAGAGCTTTTTTATTATATATAGATATAAAAATGGCTAATTACGGGCTCATATATCTTAACAGTGAACGGCGTGGTCATTTTAGATTAGAATTATGAATTAAACTTCCTGATGAGCTGGCTAGGATTGTAGAAAAAAAGCATTGTAGTTATTGTACTTGTGGGTATAATTCTCCCCCTATTCAACTTCAATAAATATTATACCCTTATCGTTGCCATTAAACATACACACATCGATCTTTTTAATCGCCCTCGGTTCGCATTGAAATTCTATTTGTTTTCTTGGCTCGTTTGTCATAGAGACTTCTTGTGTCAGCGGCTTTTGTTGCACAAACAATTCGATTCCCTTGGATATGGACAGGCTGTAGATATAGGTTCTTTATCACTGAGTTTTTATGATAAATCAAAACGCCGGAATTGTCAGTTTTTATCAAAAACCAAACAGAAATCAAGCAAAACATTCCCAGACGTTTCGGCCAAAAAAAGGGGTCTCTTGCAACCGTATTATAAATCATTATGTCTTGGGGTCTGAAGTTTATTTTCCCATCAATGGATATTATAAACAAAACATGAGTACTATGAGAAAATGTTCCCTAGAAGCCATAACCTGTATGGCTATTATGTGTGTATCCTATATCCATTATTGCCCTCTACTCTGGGGTCCTGCCATCAAGTTTTCAATAAAAAAGCCCCACCCCCCCGGGGGCTTAAAAAATTGATTAGTTTATAACGAAGGCAAATTGAGCTTTAATTTGTTTCCAGTGGGCTCCATGTGCGTGACCACAGTGGCGTTTGTGCTTCACATTGTACATAAGGTCATATCTGGAAGGGAGTAGTGGGAGAAGGGTTGACGATTCAGGTCATAAGCAACAATTTGTTGGCCATTTGGCTAAAGATTGAGCTGGGAGTGCTAGACGAGACATTTTGTGGCCCGTCGATTAATTATTCAAGTCTATATTATAGCTTACATACTCGCCTATAGCCCACCGCCCTCAATCATTTTCTGAAATTGAAGGCATATGGGAATGGGAATGGGAATGGAACGGGGAAGGGTTTTATATTTGGCTTTCTTTGTTGGCCTGCTCTGCAATTAGTTTGGCTTGCATTCGCTTGACATTTTGCCTGGCCCCTGGCCCACACCCCCCACTGGCCCCCCTCCCGATCCATACTATAGTATGCACTTCTCATTCGGCAATATCTCGTGCATTCGCTTTTGTCAAATGACATTTCTATTTCTTCTAGTAACTCATACATAGCCATCGGCTGATACATATTCGTGTGTTGCCAGGAGGGTCTATATCCCCAGTCACCCCCTCCCAGGCCCCTCTACATAGTCTGCCACTAATGTGGCGTACGTTTTTTGGCCAACACTTTATCAAGATGGCAGACGCCTTGGCTTTTGGCCAGAAGTGCACACAAAACTACAACATTCTACCAAAAGCCAAAAGCCAAACGAAAAGGGGTAGCAGCACACCTTGAGCTGGCTCGATGTGATGGCCAGTGATGGGGGGGAGTGATGTTATTACCAAAAAGTCAAAAGCCTCTCAGTTGGCTCAATTATCTGAATGAAATTATTAAAGACATTTTCTAAAAACCACCCTCCCAAGTGATGAGTCATTCGCTTTTATTTCTGGCTTTGTTAACAGATTTGTTTTCCTTTTTGGAATTATTTATCTTGGCGCAATTTTTCATGGCAGTGGAAAAGATAGAAAAGTAGCAAAGTGGTCGAGGGCAGGGGGGACCTCGTCAGATTTTTTGTCGCTAAATCAGCCAACCCCCTTTCAAAAGTTGGCCAACTGGGCGACAACATGTGCCATTTGTCTTAACCTTTAAGAACATTTAGACGTCATTCATCTCTCATAATTTTCGTGTGCTTTTCTTTGACTTTTTGTTATTCTTCTCGCTTGTAGATTGGAATTGGGGTGTTTCTTACCACCCTAGAGAAGAACTTTCCCAAACGAGTTTAATGATTCTTGTTCCGGGTTCCTTCCCACTTAGAAACCCCCACCGAACCCCTCTTTTTTCTTTTTTTTTGGCCTTTTGTTTCTGCTTTGGGCCATAAAACTTTTCGATTGTGGACCGTCAAGGACGTTGATAAGATTCTCAATTTGTATAATGTTTTTGGCTACAAAATGTACATAGGTAATGTTTATGGGAGGAAATTATAAAAATGGTACAAAGTTCTCAAGAAATTAAATTCGAAATAGTATTCAGTAGAATCATTGAACTAGAACTTTGTCAGCACATCTCATAAATCACTGCGTGACGCAGTTCGAGCGGAAAGTGTCCCTGACTAACATCTATATCGTGTCTATAGCCCCCGAGTTAATCCGCCATCAAAAATATGTGTCAACAGAGCCCCAAATAAATTCCGCAAAATTCATAAAAAAGCCGAGCAGCAGACCGCTTAACATTAAATAATAAAAATTCCAAAATGGACATTAGATAAATTTTGAAAAAAATCAAAATTGAAATATCCACTCGACTGCAATAAAGTGAGAAAATTTGTGGTTTGATTGTCTTGATTACAGTCATCATCCGCCGAGGCACAAGCTGATTACACTGCATGAGCACTAAATCTAGTATATATACTAATATGTATAATGGTCGTGTAGGTATAGTTATAGATATGGCAGGAGAATACCAGGCCGCCTCCTGGCAGGGGGCCAATAAATTAGGCTGAGCAAATGAACAATGAAAGCCCCCACATACACAGCCCCTTACCCATAAAGGCTGATCGGCGGACAAGGTGTTGCATTCTCCACAAAAAGTGGCAACAATGTCACCCGAATTATTCGAGATTTTAATCCAAACTACCTACTTATTGGCCATCTGATTTATTTTTCGGGGGGGACACGTTTATGGACAGTTTGTGCAACAATGTCTGTAGGCTTGTATCACTAATTTATGGTCGTTACTGGGCTTCAATGGATCGTAAATAATCCCCGATTCGAGTGGCTCTCGATAGTTGGGTGTCGCCGTCTGGATTTTATTTTTTGTTATCGGCTATCAGTTTTCGCTTTTTTAGTTTAGCCAAGTCTTTCTGGCCTCTTATATGGGTTATATATATTTAAAGTGATGGATTGGGATTTCAGACACAATCAGAAATTAATTTATGGCCGCAGAACAGATTAAAATTTCTTTAAAAATAAGATCTATAAGATTATATTATTTTTTTGTAGAAATTTTCAAATTAAATTTGAAATATATCTACAAATCTGGTTTTGTCTGGATGTGGCTTATAATTTTTCCTCCCAACAGCTATACTTTTCGTTCAAATATTTAAGTATAACTTGCACAACGTTTTTTGCTTTAAGCCAATAGTAGTATTTGCATCGATAATCTCTTGGGCAAATACGATTTAAGTTCATTGGAATGACTTTTGGGTTTATTTTCTACACTTACATCCTCACAGTGCCTCAGACTGGCATTGTTCTTGGCCATAATAGTGGCTGTCAGTTCTGACACCTCGATATATGTAATATTTGCCCAGTCAGGCCCGCGCCGCTTATCTCATTGTGGGCCCTGCCGCGGGGCATTCAGCCCGACTTGATGACTACTTTGTCTATTTACCCTATTCGCCAGATTAAAGTGTCACGAGTGTTCCACAATGTTCACTGGCTGCCCGGCCTCCATCCTCTTGGCCAGCTCCTCTTCTCATCTCCACTGGCTCCTCTCAGGTCCCTCCCAGGCCCCTCGGGTCTCGTTGTCAATTTGCGTTTATTAGATGCACACGACCGGGAGCGGGGCTTGAGACATGGATACCTGGTGGGTCAGGTGGTTGCACTGGAAGAAATAGAGTCTCAAATAAAGGTCATCTTATCTTACCAATCTCCTTAAAATGATGTACAACATCTAACCGGTAAAGGAAAATAAAATCCAAACCTTAAGCTTCTTATGGCTTTTAAAATCCTAAAACCCCTTAAAGATTAACAATTGTAGATTAATTTTACACTTGAATTATTTTCTCTGTGGGAGAAGAGCAGTTAGGTGGGTGGTTGGGCGTGATGGTCCAGATGAGCCAGGTGTAGAGGGCTGGGGTCACAGCTGGTGGACTCATATGTATGTATGGACGTGAACAGCAGCTCTCGAGAGCAGCAGGGCGTGCTCAACTATTTCTAAGACCCTCCTACCCCATAGTCCCCCCTAAAAAATACCCCCTTTTTGTGCTACACACATGCTTTTTATTCAATTAACACGACGAGAAGAGGCGAGCTGAGGCTGAGAGACATGCATTAATTTGAGCCAACAACAGCAGCAACACAACGAGCCGAGGCAGCTGCCAAAAAATTGACTCAATTTGTTAGGCAAACAAAGAGGTGAGCGGGGAGGAGGGGCACATCACGAGCGGTGCCACAAAAACGGGAGGGAGTTGGGCGGCATAAAGGGGAGGCGGACGGGTTCTAATCAAATAGCAATCGACATATTCTGTAAATTAGCTTGGCAAATAAAAAAGAAACTCTTACTTTTTGCCACTCGAGAAGGGGAATAATAAACCAAATTGCTAGGCTTTTAAAATAAAATTTAAGAGAAGGAAAATAAAATTGTATCCTAACCGAATATAGGCTATACCCTTTTAAAAAATTATAAAATATATAAGTATTGAAAAAAATTAGTTTCAAGGTCAGGTATATTAATGTCTATCCTTTTTAAAAATATTTGAATAACAAACCGAGGGTCAAAGTTCAATTGCCCAGAGCTAGGGCTTGGGTATCAAAAAGTGAGATGCAAACGCATTCGTCAAGTGGCCACTAAAAAAAGGAAGACGAAAATTCAAATTGAAAGAGCTGCTGCAAAAAAATGAAAGAAAATTTGCATAAGAGACTGCGAAACGGTTTTGATGAAAGTCGATTCATGGCTGGCCTTTCTGGGAGGGGTACGGAGATGGAGGAAATCGTTGGGGTTGCGGATGCAGATGGGTGGGGCTGGCTTCGGGGCACTCTGCCGGGTGGGTGTATAGTTGTGTATGCCCCACTCAATTCATTGAAAGAAACAAAAAAGAAACACTGTCGGACAGAAAACACTTAAAGCAGCAATGAGAGCAGCAGCAGCAGCGACAATGTTGGACCCAAAACGAAGAAAAACAAAAGGGAAAACTGTAAAATGAAAATGCCACCCACTATCCCACTACCCCACTGCCCACTCCCATCCAGACCAGCTAACGTCCTTCAACCATTTACAGTTTTCCATCAGTCTGGTGTCGCTTCATGGTTTGCTTCATTAAAATTTGGTTTTCATTTCAATTAAGTTGTGGTTTGGTTGGCCAATGCCGGAAAATGGCGGGGAAATCAAAGCAATTGTTGGTTTTTCGCATAAAAGAATGAAGGGAAATGCCTGTGGCGCGCAAAAGGAAGAAAATGTTGGTTTTTCGTTGCCAGCGAAGCCTTTTCCTTGAATAAAGGATTCTCAATTTAATGAATAAATCAAGCAATTAAAAATATTGATTGCAAGCCGGAAAGCCACTTAAATAAAATACCAATTTCAACTAATTTGCTGGCTAATTAATTTCTAGTTAGCTTAAAAGATTCATGAGGGGATTTATGGGCCAACATACAAGTATTTTGGGAAAAATTTTTCCCGGGCCAAGCCAAATGGGAAACACAGTCTAATGGGAAAAAGACCGCCCACTCGAAAGTAAATACAATACACCTGCGCCACGTTGAGGAAAATAAAATAAAAGTTTGCAATAAAAACTTTAAAGAAGGAATGGCATGGAGGCCGACTGAGATCTGACTGTGTGGACGAATATGTTTTCAGAATTATTTCCAAAATTTCTGCCAAATATGAAACACAATTTTCTGGCCTCAGCAGATGGTTTGGGAAATTCAATTTTTGCCTTTGATCAAAAATGAAATTGCATTTAGGGGGATGCGTGGGAGATCTATTACTATGAAATGAAATATTACAACTGGGCGAGATGGGCGCACAGGGCGTATGTGGAATGCGGCTTCCTCTAATCATCTGCCAAATGGCGAATATATGTTTGCCAACTTAATGAGCTAATAAAAATGCACACCACCCATTTTTCCCACAGCTAAATCAATAAAAACATTATATTTGTTTTAAAAATGTTTTTTTTTCTTTTACATTTATATTTTTTTTTAGTTTAAGTGTTTGCATTTTTCTTGGCACTCTTAAATGGTTTCCCAATTGCAATTATTGTCGGGGCCGATGTTGTTAATTACTTGGAAAAGTGTCAAAAAAGAAAAGTGTGATGAAAATAGTCTCGCACCAAGAATGTGCATTTCTGCTGTTTTTTTTTCTGACATTTTGGCAAATGAATTTTATGTTTCAATTGATTGCCATTTGGCTTTCAGAGCATTTTCTTACCTTTTATCATGTTTTACTCTTAACCTTTTTTTTCGAGACATCAAAATTCATGTTTTTCTTGATTGGGGTTCGAGTTCAACATTTTTAGAAAATGTCTTAAATATTTTACATTAATTACCTTGCTATATGTCTGTATTTTAATCAAGAATTTATTTTATTCTCTTTACAGGTGAGTTTGCCAAATTACACATTTGTATTTTTTGCTTAAAATTCTATAATAAAAGGGTGAGTAATTCTTAAATGAAAAATGATTAAAGCTTGAGGGGATTTTTATTAGAAATATGCAATCATGCGAGTCTCAAGTAGTCATATGACTTTATAATGCCAAAAGTTATAGTAGCAGATTAAAATTTATGTATGCTGGTGCTCTAAAAAAAGGCTTAAAATTCAGAAAAATGTACTTTTAATTTTTAAGGTCGACATGTACTACCTACCTCCCTTTATCCAAACATTTCGTTTCTACTTTCAACTTTATATGCTAACCGACAGCTTAGTTAATTAACACTCGTCGGCAATTACAAAAAAAAAGTACAAAACAACAACAACAATAAATAGCTCAATTAACGCCACTCACAGGGGGCGTGTAGCGAGGCTTGGGGCATGAGGGATGTAGATGCAGCAGATACAAATTTTTACTAGTACGAAGTAGTTTTCATGTGACCGACAATTTGAAAACCCGGTTACATCATTTCTGACAACAAAGGGTTAATTTCCATTACGAGCTTATTGAGAGCGAAACGCAGGAAGCTGTCATTGAGTGAGTTTTTTGTGGAAACAATTTGTTCGATCATCACATGAAATACTGCCGCCCCCTCCCTAGTACTCGTACAAAAGTACGAAAATATAGCCACACATATATATTTAAATATGAAAATTATATTTTTAGTTGTTAGGGCGTAAATTGAGTAAAACCGACTCGCGTGGAAAATGCCTTTGATTTTCAGTTTTACACATTTTTAGAACTGTCAGAAGACAAAGTGTCTAGAAATTCCTTCGCTGCTCACAAAAAACTACATGAAATGGAATCTGAACACAAAAATACGTTTAAATACAAATGTGTGTATACGTATCCCTAGACTACAACTTTCTTGATGTTTAAATTATTGGGATTTGGCTTTAAAGCAGCTGCCTCATTTTAGTTTTTTGGACAGTTTTCCAAATTCTGAGAGTTGAAAGTAATTTGGTTTTCCTACAGTAAAGTAAAGCGCCCTCTGGCGTCTGCTACTGGCAGCCATTGCAACCATTGACATTTTCTGAATGAATCGCGTTTATAAATAAACACAAAAAACTATTTTAATTCATGCCTATCAAATAATGTTTTCGCTCTGTTTGGCTCAAATTGGGTTAAGTGTGGAGGGACGTACTAAGTGTTGCTAATTTCATTTTTGAAAATAAATTATAAAATTAGCTAGATATTACTGTTATGGATGCAATTTCTTACAAATTACACTCAAATCATTAAAGCGATTAACCAAAGGGACTCACAAATAATTACATTTTAGTGACAATTTCATTAAAAAATATTTTAAGATATTCGATCAAACATATGAGCTTGTAATTAAAACCTTTTTAATTTTTTGTAATTTTGTAAAAGGTTTATTTAAAAAGAAGAAATATACAACATCTATAGCTGTATTAAACAATGCGAATGTTTATTCTTATATTTAATAAATTTCGATAAGTAAACCGTTTGTATCCATTAAATATTTGCGCTATAATTAAATATATATTCAGTAGGCAACGGAATAAAACGTCGGTAATTAGCTAGGATTTTACAGCTTACATATACAAATAAATAAAAATTAATATGTTTTAACAAGACTATATATATATACTTATTTTTATATTTATTTACTAATCTTTAGGTACATTTATTCTTTTGGTTCAGAAGTTTAGTTATATTTTTATCAAAAAAGCTTGAAAAATTGTTCCAATAAATTATTCTGTTTAAACCACTGTGCTCGAAAGCTTTCTACTTATTACCGCCCTCTGGCGGCTGCTTGGTTGAAATTGCAATCCAAAGCTTAGCCCCCAAAAAGCTTCGAGTGCGCTTTCGTTCTCTTTGGAGCCCGCGCTCTCTCAGTGTCAGTTCCAGTTCAGCGTCGGTTTTTTGCTTTTTTTGTTGCAGGCAACTTGTCTGGCAGTCGCTTGCCCCCCTTTGGACCCGGCCCCCCACAAAGCCTGGCCGCCACCCGCCCCCAGCAGACTATTCAAACATTTTAGCTCATCATCGGGCGAGAAACTGGTGGCTGGAACACGTGCACACTGTCGTCTATTAAGCGCTTCCCCGGACATTGCTCATACGCCGCGTTGACAATTAAATCGAATTTTTCGCTGATTTGGTCTAGGCCTGGCCTACCACTCCAATTGAAATAATAAGCCACCCCAGCTGCCTGTTCTTACCTTTTTCATCTCCCGCTCTGGCGACTCTGGCGGCGGGGTCACATGTTTGGCCAGGCGACGTCAGCAGCAGCGCTGCGATTTCTTTTCTGCCATTTTCTACTCGAATTTCAAGTCCAAAGTGCCAGGTGATAGGACCAACAACCAGCAACAGGGGAGCTTTCCCCACCCTCCATATACCCTGGGCCATCTCCTCTTTAATTACGTAAATCAATTCCCGATTGCTGAACTTCAACTTTGTACCTGATTTCCTTCTCTAGGCTAGTGTCTGGCCGGGGAGATATTGTTAAGTTTATTGGCTTATAGTGTGGGTTGATAGTGGGTAGCCGAGCCAACCGGTATTGGCCAGGTCTTCTGCTGATAAGCTGCCTGCCTTTAAATTTTTTTTCCCGCTAACTTGTTCTAATAAGACTATTAAACTTTGGATATTTTAATTTAAGTAGGAATGTGGTTTAGATAAAGAAAAGAGGTCTAGATTTGGTTATATAATTTAAAGGAATAAGACTACAGCTATAATTGCTATATACTGACCTATTCCAATGTAAAACAAAATGGCTTAATTAATTTTAATGAAAATTTAACTCATAAAAGTTGTAAAATATCTTTGTGTTATAAACCCTTTCTATATCTACTGCCTAGAAGCCCCCTCAGCCCTGCTATCTAGGTCAACTGGTTGGGGCCTTCAACCAGCCAGTCGAGCTGTCGTAAAATGCGCTTAAACATTTCAGCATTTCTAAATAATTATTTAGCAAAATGTTAATTTACGACCTGGTGCACTAAACACGTGTATAATGACACGAACGTCGCCACACCAGAGCCCCACTCACAGCTACAAGCTTCGAGGCAGTCTAGAAGCCTAGAACCCTAGACGGTCAGTAAACAGGAAAGTGTTTGATTCAGCTCTGATTGGATTGGCTCTGTGGAAAATGCAAAATTTCCACAGCTGCTTCTACGCCCTCTAAAAATTGCAACAAATCGCCATCGCCATCGCAATTGCAACAATTACTTTGTTTACTTTCTGTTTCTATTCCGCCGCCGCTTCCGATATTCATTCTGCACAATTTATTTTATTTTCATTGTCCTATTATTTTGTATTTTTTTTTTTGTTTATAGTTTTTTGTTGTTCTTTCGGATGCAAGTGTGTGTGTGAGTCATTGATTCGATCTGTATGTGTGGTTGTTGCTTTAAATTGCTATTTATAAACCCGAGAACGGGGAAACCAACAACGTCTTCGTCTCGTTTGGGTTTGTTTTTGCGAGTTCTCCCGCTCTCTCAGGGCTCATTCATCCGTCGAAGCGCCAGTTGTCAGGAATATGTGTCTGTGAGAGTACCTGTATCTGTGTGTCTGTGAGGGCGCGTACTCACAGTATAATCGCCAGCACTCACACTCATACACCCAACTGCAAACAGGGGCCGGCGCACGTGGTAGCGAAACGTGATAACACAAAATACAACAACTGGCAACAAAACAAACAGAAAACCTGACAACGCCGCACCACCGCTGCCGCCGCCGACCGCACAGCCGACAGCGACTGCGCCGCCAACGCCAGCGCCGGCAGAGCTGCGATTTTCGCCCCCGTTTTTTCGCCTGTTGCTCCGATTGGCTCGAAGCTGCCCGATGGCTCGGCATATAAGCCTGGCCAATAGCAGGGCCCGGCCACGCATCCTTCTGCCATTGGCAGGAGCCGAGTCCCGTTTCGGGACACGAAGGCTAAAATTATGACTTGTTGCTCTGCTCCTCGACTCTTAGGGGGGATCTTAAAATAGGCGCCCCGAACCACAGGGCGTATGCTTGATGCCCTGGGAAACAGGCAACTGAGGCATGATTTCCACTCTGATTGTGTGGCTATTTCGATTGAAGGGTTTTAAGGGTGACTAAGCTTCTCAAGGGCCATAAAGAGCCATAAAGGTAGATTGTTTTCAAAGAATAGAAAAGTTTAAAATGGTCACTGGTCAGGGTTTTCAGTATTTATTTATGAATAAGGGTTGTTTATATAATAAACTGAGTAACTATTTCCACAATCCATTGAAATAAAACTGGAAACTCCACAACCCGGACTTGGCAAAAACCCCAAGAGAATTCCACGACCTACACCAATAATAAAATAAAAACTCATTTATACATTAATTAAAATATAATATAGTATGTTAATAATTGCCATAGAATAGAGTCTAAACATATCTAGCAAATTCCAAGAAAATTTCATGACCTACGGCAATTGGTTTCCGTTTTTAAGTGCACGTCGTATCTGTATCGAGTATACGCCCTGTGGAACAACTACGCAGTCCCTTGGTATTTACCGATCCACTCAAAAATACCAAACCCCCTCCAAATAGCACTCCCCAGCCCTTCGCTCTGCCAGATCTGCTTACTTCCAGTGACGCAGCGTTAATTAGTTGGTGGCACAGAGACTCTCTGAGCACATTACGCATACGTCACGTGTTGCAGACGCATCAGTGCCGAATAAGCCGAATATTAGCCACGCACTTGTCAGTCAGTCGGCGGCGGCGATACATATTTCTGAGTGATATAGTGGGCTATACCTATAGTCTATTATAACTGTAAAGGCAAATGAGACAGAAAGAGAAGCGACTGGAATTTTCGCGATATTCGCTTGTATCTTCATCTGCTTCCTATCTACCGGTGGGCCCTGTAACTGTATCTGTATCTGCGTATCTGTATCTGTTAGAATGCCAACTGCAAGCGCACCGCAACGTGCACTTCTCTCCCGCTGGCTCTCACTCTCTCAATTAACTTGGCCGTGTGTGTGTGGCCGGTGTGTCCGCAACACGTGCTTAGAACTGTGCTAGACAGTGGGCTGTGGGTCATATTGAAATCCGCGTGACTTGCGCCAGCAGCGCTGCCAGCGTCGCTGCGGCTGCGACGCCCCCCTGGAACCCTTCATTCCAGCCCGGGCTAATATATAAAAATATATTTTGTTAAACAAATGCAGTATAGGTGCGCAAATAAATACTTTTTGGTGATAAAAACGGCAAAAACAATTATTACAAGCGGAGGGAGGGGGCAGTTTTTCGGGGCTGCGCTCGCTGCCGCCCTTTACGTAAGGCGACTTACTTGCAGAAAATTGCAATTTTTTAGCTGAGAGAGCTGGAGACGCTGCCGGCGACCGCGACAGCGACAGCGACGGCAACTGCGACAGCGGCAGAGACAGGCCAGAGACGGACACCGAGACCGAGAAAATCGGCTCGGCCGGCATTCTGTCGCATCGCGTTCTCATGTGAAAATCGTCGTTGGTCGTTCCGTGTTTCCTAGTCGAGCGGGAAAAGCCAAATTCCACCAGCTACAAAACAAATTAATTGAAATTGATTCCGATTTTCGATTTCGATTTCTCAATGCATAAATAAATGCAAAACAAAGTTCTAATAGAACTTTATGAAAATATTTTTAAAAGTTTCAAGTGAAATAATATTGTGAAATACAAGCAGTGTTTTGTGTGTGAAATAAATTCCAAAAATTAAAACTTATTTCCAAAACGGATATATACAAATTGGGAAAAAAAGGAAAGATAGCTCCCGAGAGAGAGAGAGTCTCGTCCAGCGGCGCCAAAGTTACGGATCCAATTTCCAAACAGTTTAATTTAATTTTAATTTTTCTACAAAAAACAACAAAACCCCAGAAAGAAAACCCGAAAACCACCAAAAATACAAAAAACCAAAAACAAAACCAAATGCAAAATACGATCTCATTTCTAAGCAGCAACAAAATCTGAGAATAAGAAAAGGTATTCCCACAAAAGGCTGAGATGAAAACCCCCCGTCTGAGAGAATCTACAAATAATTCAATTGATTTGGCAAAATAAGAATTTACTTTGTTTTCGAAAACTTAAACATTTGATATTTGAATAATTTTATTGAAAAAGCAATCACGTAAAGCCTTTGTAACGATTCGATTCAAGATACATCATAGATCTGGAAAGTCTTATTATTAAAATTAATTGAACTACGAGAAAGAGCAATATATATATGAACAATACATACAATGCCTTTTCTTATTCCCTATCTTCATGATCATTAATAAAAAATAATGGAAACTAAATAGGAATCACACAAAAATAGACGCAAACAAAGTGCATTTCATGGGCGAACGAAAAACAAGCACATCCACTAACAAACAGGAGCCATTACCACTATCAGTCACTATCACTATCGAATACTCGAATACCAGTTCGTCACTCATCCCCAATCGCTTCCTTGTACTGAATCACACTAGCCACATTCTACACCCCACGATCACCTGTTCATTAGCGACAACAAATTGGCTATCAATTGGCTAAAAAAAAAAATGTGAAAAAATATGCAACAAAAAGTGCTCAACACTAATCTGGGTTTTCAAATGAAAGCACAATATTTTCAGATGTGGGCGATTTAGAGGGCATAACCCCCAGACCCTAAGATTAAATTCTAAAAAAAACCAACTAACTAATTAAAAAACAAATAAGAAAGTGAATAAAAAAACAGTGATTTTGTGGAGAGACAATGCGCACAACTTTTGGTCGTGGCCCAAAGTTCATTCTGCTTAGCAGCAAGTTCAACCACGTCCAGCACAAGGAGGTGATCACCTAAGTCACCTACCCGGTCACCCCAATCCCAGTGAAAGACCCAGTGAAGTCCCAGACCCAGTGCAGAACCCAGTGAGCAGGCACCATGTCGTCGGACACCAACTCCTGCACCAGCTTCTTCGCCCAGGAGCATGCCAATGCCACCTTGTCGCAGTATTTCCAGCAACTCAACTCCCAGGTGGCGGCGGCTGTCACCAACAGCGGCAGCAGCAACAGCAGCAGCAACAACGGCAGCGGTGGCAACAACAACAATACCAACAACAGCGGCAACAACAGCAGCAGTGGCAACAGCGACAGTGGCAACGACGGCAGCATGACAGGATCTTCAGCCAATCTGGATAATCATCGCAGCAGCGTGAGCAGCAATGATTCAGGGAAGAGCAGTGTCGGAGGTGGCAGTGGCGGTGCCACTGGCGTGTGGGCCTTGCAACAGCAGCAACAGGCGGCACTGCACCACCACCAGCAGCAGCAACAACAGCAGCAACAGCAACAGCAGCAGCAACACCAACAGCACTTGCAGCAACAGCAGCAGCACGCACATCACCAGCATGTAGCTGCCGTCTTGCAGCAGCAACAACAGCAGCAGCCGCATGGACTGCATCAGCAGCATGGACAGCAGCAACTCCACGGCCATACACAGCACCAGCATCATTCCCACCAGCAGCAGCAGCAACAGCAGCAACAACAACAACAGCAGCAGCAGCAACACCATCATCAGCAGCAGCAGCAACACGCTCAGCAGCAGCAGCAGCAACATCACGCCGTCCAACTGGCCCACACACTCTCCTCCGCGGCCGTGGCCGCTGCCGCCGCCTCCTCCAACAACGGCAACAACAACAGCAACAACACCAACCCCCACTCGATCTTCGGCAGCGGCAACTTCCACTACAAGACCAACAACTCGTGGACCCTGCCCACGCTGGCCTACCAAAGGATCTACCAGGACAGCCCGCACTATCAGCGCAACTCCTTCATGGATCCCCAGAGCAATGCCGCAGTGGCAGCAGCTGCGGCTGTTGCAAGCGGGGCTCAGAATTCCGGGGCGAATCCCGGGGGCAATAATAATCCCTCTGTGGGCGGGCAGAATAGAAATGGTCCAAATCCCGGACAGAACAACAGTGGGAATAACAACAACAACAATAATAATAATAACAACAATGTATCCTCCGTGCAACATGTGGCAAATGCCGTGGCAGCTGCCGTAATCGCCAATGAGCATCAGAATCACTTGAACAGCCTCAAGGCGCGATTTCAGCCATCCAGTTCAGGTGAGAAGATGGAGGTGTTTGGGTAGAGGAGGTCTTCTACTAAAAATTTAATTTATAGCTAGAGATAGTGATAAATTTTTTAATTATTAATATTGTTAATATTTTAAAAACATAAGCTCTATAATGGGGATTATATTTCTGCTTATCTGATAAACCCAAAGACCATAAATAATCTTTCCAAGAAAAGTCAAAAATCAATGCTTTTGTTTATTAATGATCACAGAAAGAAATAAAAATTTATTGATGAATATATATTGCAAAAATTCTTTAAAAATATAAAATTTATAGTCTTTGATTTTAATAAAAAGTTTCCTAATTATTTGTTGAAATATTTCCCAGAATATGTAATCACAGAACTTTTTCTTAAGAATTTTAGACAGAAAGTCTTCAGAATGTGATCTTCAAATAGGCCCACAAATTTCAAATTATATTTCATTGGTAGTTCGAATTTTTAATTATTTTTCTTTAGTAGTTTATATTAATCAATTCAATTTATTATATATTTCTTCTTAAGTTTCAAATATATTTTCTTTAAAATCCTAAAGTTCAAAGTCCCTAAAGTAGCCCTTTGTAGTCTCGCTTCAAATTAAAATAGTAAACAACTGATTAGATGTATGACTATGACCAGTTGTGTGAATTTTAATTATTTTCGAGATTGTTTCGAGGGGAATTTGAGAGTCTAGGGAGAAGTGTCGATATGGAAGAGTCTGTAGAATGTGTATCTGCATCCCGAGGGCTGATATCATCCGACGTCAGTGACTCGGAACTCGGAGCTTGTGAGTCGCAAATGCCAAGAAAAGCTTGTCGTGCACACGTGAGCTGTACAAATGAGTGACTTTATAGCATTTAAAAATATATATATACAGAGATATATATACCGAATGACGTCTGTGTCGGCCTGAATTGAAATTAAAATGTATCTACGATTGCCACTGCAGTTGCAATGGCAATCCCTTAGAACTTCTGCCTACCGCAAGGGAATTTTTATTAAACTTTGGAATTAAGTTTTATTTTCATTCCCATTTACTTCCTTTTCGATCAAACAAATCATTTGCGACCTAGGCCAAACTGCGTTTCAACGAAACTGTCTAGATTATTATTTCTTGGCAAATAGCACAGTGCTGCTAAGTGTTTCTACCCACAATACACCCAAGTATCTTATCAGTTTACGACTCTCCCCCTAGGCTCTCGTATAATTTATTTTTCTACGGGAGTGTTTGTTTTTCCCTGTTCGTAACACCAATTAGAACTGGAAAATTATTAGATTTTCCGTTAAATTGCAAATTTAATATCAATTATACATGTGTTTTTGGCATTTCGCTTGTCAAAGGGGCTCTCCATTTTTTCCTACTTGTCCTTTTGATCCACTTTGTCGGTGCAGTTGGCATAAATCCTTTTGAAAAGCGCGACTTTGCCACCATTTTTTCACTTTTTTTTCCTACAAACCTGACCTCAGTTGGTCAACGCTAAGAGATGCATTTGGTTTGATTAGATTTCGGAATTAGGCTGATGAGATTTTTATGGCAGATGATATGGAAATGCACCTGCCAAATGGAAAATGGAAAATGAAAACAGGAAAATGAAAAATGAAATGTGTGGGTGGCTTACAATCATACCTCCCCCTTTTAAAAAACTCTCGATTGTTTTCATTTTTTTTTGCTGGTGAAATTCGCTATTGAAAATACTGGAAATGACCTTTTAAAGGCAGAATGAATAATTTGTATGAAATTGGCTGTGTGGGAAGCGGGAAAAGCTAAAATGGATAAGTGTCAGTGCTGGTGGGAGGGCGGCCCCATGCCCCATGCTTGGAAAATTTCCGCCACCCTTGACAAAACCAAATATCACTCTATTAATTCACACTGTGTTCTATAATCTAGAATCTAGATTATTAAATTAAATTGTAAACAAATTTTAAACAATTTTTTCCCTTTATTCTTTCATTGCAGGTAAGCATCGTGTTTTGGATTGCGATTGCAATTTCATGTGAAATTGATTGTTTTTATGTTTTGCTAAACATTTTGCTGGTAAGAATGTGCTTTGTTTCATTGACTAACATTTATCGAGAAAATGGGAAGATATGAAGAAGTATGGATTGTAAGGGGATTCTATTCTACAAGTACCGGGTATAGATATTCAAGTTGCAAAGAAATGAGGGTTGCTTGAAATAAAAACTATCTTGAAAATTCTTCAATACTAGTTTGAAAAAAATATCTTAAAATCTTATAGTCTTAATATTAAAAAAACTTAATATTTTAAGCCCCTTAAAATTTAAAAATCTATCCAAAAAATGTATTTACAAAAAATGAAGAAACCCCCACTGAAGCTTAAACAAAATCCACTCAAACAAATGAAACGAAAGCTTTTTGGGGCTTAAAACACTCAAAACAGAGCTGCTGCTGCCGGCGGCGACGCTGGCCGTTGAAAATCTGCTTCCGCATTGACGTCGACGCCGACGTGCGGCAGAGCAGCTCCCACGAAGCGTGGCTGGCAGAAGCAGCGACGAACTTTGGCAGGCTGCGCGAAAGAAAGTAAACAGGCGGAATGCGCAAAAAAGCGATGGACAAGAGGGGGGCGGGGTGGCGAGAAAAGAGAGTGGTTTCATGCTTTCGGTTTCAAGTTTGGCTCTGACGCCGGCTGCGCAGTCGCCTCGGCACCAATTCGTGTGCTTTTATTTTTGAGCGTCTTGAGCGTTGAGCTGTGGGGTCTGGGGGTCTGGGTTTGGCTTTTTCCCTTCCTCGTCTGCGCTGCTGCTGGTGCTGCTTTCCTCCTCTGCTTTTCTCTGCTGATGGGGGTCTGCGCGCGAAGCTGCGTTGCATGGCGCTGGCGACGCGCGCGTTCACTCAACGTTCGCAGTCCGGCGGCACCGGT
This sequence comes from Drosophila bipectinata, assembly GCF_030179905.1. Taxonomy (NCBI): domain Eukaryota; kingdom Metazoa; phylum Arthropoda; class Insecta; order Diptera; family Drosophilidae; genus Drosophila; species Drosophila bipectinata. The sequence continues at coordinate 1,897,682 of NC_091738.1, read as the reverse complement.
TCGGTTTCACGGCTCTCCACCAAAACTGACAAACCAAAAACCGAATACCCCAAACCGAAACAAAATAAATTCAACCATCCAGCCCCCCACTCACCCGTTCGCCCGCTCACTCACAAACACAACTGCAAGCCGAAAAGCCATAAAAAAAATACGTATACGACGCGTGTCTTCGTCTTTAGCACGGCGCTTTCGAATTCGTGCGAACTTGTGAACTTTCGTTTCCTTTATTCGCCGTTATTTTCTGACCAAAGGAGCAGGCCTACCCAGCAGTCACCCCACCTAACCAGGAGATCTCCATTGGAATTAAAATGTATTGTGAAGTGTTTGATAAAAAAACGTGAATTTTTGGCCAAAAAATAAGAAAAAAGAAAAAAAAGTTTATATAAAAAGATATAATATACATAGTGCCCACAAGTTTGCCCACAAAAAAGTAATTAAAATACATAAAATACAGAAAAAAAACGAATAAAAGTCTGCCTAGAGAAATAGCTCTTTAAAAAATATATATAAATATAGAATAGACAAATTCTTATCAAAAATAAAACAGATACCGAGAATTCCTAATCGAAAGATAACTAAATGCTAATAGTATTTGGAATTTTTTATCAAAGAAAAGAAAGAATCGGATACTATATAGTACAGATAGCCCAAAGCAGCAACAATATCAGCCACTATAGCGACGATCAGGCTAACAAATGGCAAAAACGCATAGCGAAAAAATATAAAAAAAAAGCATTTTGTTTAGTTTTTTGTTGTAGCCCGCCGTCAAGGTCAAACTTTTCTCATTCAGAAGCTAGGCGGGCAGCGGGACAGCGAGAACGGAACCCCTTAACAAAACGAGGGCCCAGCCCCACAGCCAAGCGCACACATACTAGATACTTAGATACATAGATACATTCAAAGATAGATAGATAGACAAATAAAACAAAACGACGCTCAGTACGCGGAATAGTTGACAACAAATTGTAGCAACAAAAACAATAACAACAACAGTGAAGCGTAATAATAGAAAAAGCAAACAAAACAAACAATAGAAAAAAATTGCAAATGCAAAAAAAAAATAGAAATAAAAAGCGAGCCAAAGTATTCTGAGTACTTTATTGTAGATGTATGGGTGAGTGTAAGCTCGCTCTTAAAGCTGCTCTCGTTCTAGCCACAATAGTTGTTGGTATTGTTGTAGTTTTGGGCTAATGTTGCTGCTGTGCGGGTGATCGCAGCAATTAGAAGCAGCAACCGCAGCAACAGCTCGTGCGATAAAAGCTTTTGCAAACTGCTACTATTTAGAATCCGATTCGCATTTCAAATTTCTTGTTAATTAAGTCGACAGACAGGCAGAAGCAAAAATAAAGTGACGTGCAGCATTAAACATGGACTACTGAGTGATATAGGCATTAAGTAACTTGCAATTGAACCGAAAGAGTTGAGGAAGTTGTGATCTCAGCAATGAGAATGGACTATCAAATGCCGCCGCCAGCATTGGCGCTACAACAACAGCAGCAGCAGCAGCAGCAACAGCACGGCCTGCAACATCAACAAAATCAACTGCAACTGCTGCAGAATGTCCAGCAGCAGCAACAGCAGCAGCAGCAGCAACACCAGCAGCAACAGTTGCTGGGCAACATGTCGCAGACAGCGGCCTTGCCACCGTTGAGCAGCTTGCCGTTGCACTTGCCACACTTGCTGGCCAGCAACAACAACAATGGCAATAATGGCAGCAACAATACCAGCAACAACAACCCCAATCTCAATGGCAACTGCAACAACAATCTGCTGCGCGGCAGCATGCAACACCAGCAGCAGCAGCAGCAACAACAGCAGCAACTGATCAACAATCTCAGCAACGGCAACAATGTTGCAAATGGCAGCTTGCCACCGCCAACGCAATTGTTGCAGCATCATTTGCAGCATCTGGCCCATGTGAACGTGAATGCGGCAGCTGCAGTGGTGGCTGTGGCAGCCAACAACCTGCAACAGCAACAGCAGCAACATGCGAACAGCAACAGCAATGGTGGCAACAACAGTAGCAACAATAACAACAATACCATACTCAATCACAACAATCTCAATATTATAATCAATAACCATGCCTCCCTCAACAACAACAACAACAATAATAGTAATAATAACAACAACAACAACAATCCAGCCACACCAAATGCAAATCTCACGGCAGCGAACAATGCCACGCCCACAGTGAACACCGCCTCAACGGTGGCGCAACAACAACAGGCGCACGAGAATAGTTTGGTCAACAGTCTAGTGGGTGTAATCAACAATAGCAACAATAACACAGCCAACAACAACAACAACAACAATAATACTAGCAACAATAACAATAATAATAATAATGGCACTGGCGATGACAACAATCGCTGGACCCAGTTCCAGGTGCAACAACTGTGGAAGCAACACGCCAACTATCTAAATGGTATGGATTTTCAATATGTTTGTATTTCTGCTTGAAACTGGATAATAATGTATGATGGTTTTAAGGTTTTTATGAGGAATGTAAACAGAAGAGTCTATAAAAGACTAAGTATCTATTAGCTATAGCTATACTTGTTTTTTTTTGGAAAGCAATGAAAGCATTTAACATTAATGGCCTTTTGGGAATGGCTATGCAAGACTATTAAAGCCTGGCTTATTGCCTTTACAATTGTTAACTTAAAAAAGACATAAAAGTAAAAGAAATAATTGAAGTATTAAATAAAGTTGTTTTAAGACTTTTAAAATACATAGATGGATAGATATTTAAAAATATACATACTGTTTTAAGTATAGATATGGATATCTTCTATATAATATTAATAAACTTAATATTAATAAAGAATAGATGTTGCTTCCCCAAACTATGGTAGAAAGCATCTATATAGTGGCTTAACTTTTTGTAACTAGAACCTTAAGATAGTAACCCCTATTCAACCCATGATGCTCTTGACCTTCGAGTTCCTCTACTTCCTTGTCGCTACCCTGAACCTCTGGGAATTGATTGTACGGGTCGCTAATTATTCTCACCCCCAGGCCATCCCAGGCCCGGCTGAAACGACCCTGATGTGGTGACAAAGTCAGCTTAAATCGATTGGCCAACCGCACCACTAAATGGGCACTTTTATATTTGGGGTCTGTCTAATTGAGGAGACAACCGACACGACAAGGGGGGTGGACTGTGCCTGCCTGGTGGACTGTGGCTGCTCTATGGGTTCAGTGCTTTCTGATCTGACATTTCCGCGTGGGGTAGGTTAGTCCAAGTGGCAGGCTACAGCGGAGGCAGCCAGACTCGAGCCTCGAGTATCTCAACTTTCAAACCTTTCGGACTCTGGCTGGCTTTTCACAATCACTTTTGCTTTCGACTCCAGGCCGTGCTCTCGGCAAGGGCCAAAAACCAACAAGTTGTTCGCGGCGACATTTCCAGACAACTTTCGTTTCTGACTTTTCGGTGCTTTCCATATACTTACACTACATATATACTATATATTTTTGTATATAAATATTCCGGGCAACTTTTTGTTTTTGTCTTTATTATAATAGTGTGTATTTAAGAGAAGCTTGCTCCGGCATCTTGGCGTTTTTGGCCTTTTGTTGTTATCGGCCAGAGTTGATCTGCCAAAAAAATAAGAAAAAAATTAAAATATAAACACAAAACAAGCAACAAAAGGGCAGTTTTTTTTTGTCCATTTCTGTTTGACATTGCGCCGCATAATTTATAAGTGTCCGGGGCAACAATATCAAATTCATAAGCTGGTCTTTAGCTGCCGAAAAATGCGTTTTTACTTTCATTGAGGCAAACGCCGACGCTTACAGAAACAACAACAACAATAACTACTATATAAACAACAACAAAGGCAACATCAACAACCACAACACAAGCAACATTGCCGTTGTCAGCTGCTCTGCCGGCTTAGCAACATCACCAAAAATTAACTTTCACTTTTTCGGCAGTTTTTAAATTCATTTCTTTCTTTTTTTTGGTAGTTTTTTGATATTTTCTGTGGCTCTGTTGGCTCTTCTTAAAAAAAAAGAGAAAAAATATATGTTGAAGGGTTCCAGTTCAGCTTAAAAGAGTGGGAAATAAATATAATTTTATCTTAATCAAAAAATGAACAATTTCGAAAGTTGCCAAAAACAATGTGTGTGAGCTAAAAGTGGGGGATTTTGGTTTAATATTTTCTCATTATCTAAAATAGTTGGAGATTTTATTTTAAGGGCTTAGCTGGCAAGAAGGGTATATATTGTTATGGGAAGGGTTTAATATAATACCTAATTGTATCACATTTATTGATACTTTAGTTATTATTATAATAACTATTAGAAAAGTTTATTTAAAGAACAGAGAAGAGTATGATATAATACCTAAAAGTATCTACTTTTAAGTATTCGGTTTAAGCTTCAAATATTTATTAAGAAATAAGAATAAGATATGTTCTCTGTTAGGTCATATTCTTTATCAAATAATATAATATTCCCCCTCTATAATACTCACATTTCAAACATTTTCCTATCAAAATTTTCCCCTCAAAAGAAGCCTCATATTTCCCGAGACTTGAGCTTCTTGTGGCGCCTCAATCTCTGCATTCATGACTTCCTTTCGTTTGGTTTATCTCCCAAGGGGGGAGCTAGCTGCTGGAGGCGGTAGAAACATGTCCGAGGGGGATACCACTGCCGACACTACCGACTACCGAGCAGTGGAAACCCCGAGGCGTCACACACTCACCCAGATAGGCGGCCTGCCAAAATGCAACGTATTACAGTTATTTCAATCAAAGCTCCCCGCCTAGTGGCTACTCGTCTTGGCCAAACGCAAGATTGTTGCCAATTTATTGTTGTTTGGCACACACTCCGGACCCCGCCACAGCCCCCCTTGCGGCGACAAACACTGAAAGTCACACGAAACCGAAGCCTGGTTGCAGCGATTGCGCAACATGCGCCGCTCGTACAACGGTAAAACGTGCGAATTGCCGCGACGCGGCCAGGTGAGAAACTTGAATCAGTGAAAGTGGCCGAAAGAGAGCTTTTTGGTTCGGCTCGCAGCGCGGACCACGAGGCGTATGAGCGATCTGTTTCACACGTCGTCGCAAAAACCAAAAAAAAAAAAGACCAGAAGCACTTTGATTGAATTTACTGTGTTTTGATTACGACCACGCCTACCTCCTTACACTCACTCCCGCCCCTCTCCCCCTCTGGAGCGTGCTCTGCATATTTGAGGCATTTTTTTATTTGGGTTTCGATGTCTCTGGTTGTTCGTGTTTTAGTCGCTGGTGGCTTATACGGCCCGAGTCTATAATTTGATAGAGTCAGGCCAACACGATACGATAGGTATGATTATCGGTTCGCTTCCTTATTTCTGCTAATTAGCCAACCGTTCCAGCTGCCGCACTACTTTGGCTTTCTATCCAAGCGAAATTGGGCTAATGGGTTGAATGGAAAAGCCATGTAGCGAATTGTGTGCCGCAGACTCTGTCTGGGCCTTTTCACTTTCCCCGCTTTTCCAGCTCCCCGGCCAATTAAACTATTGCAAAATATCAAGCTACTCGCATGCTATATGCGGCTGTCTTTCATAATTTTCCATCAATTTCGTAATCACAAAGAAAGCGGTGATTCGCCGTTAGGGAAATCGCATTTAAGGCAGCTAGTCTTCAGAAATGCGGTCTTGGAGAAATGGTAGAAGAATTAAATGGCACAGCTGGAGCTACAGATACATTGGTGGCTATACATTATCATGATTTTTGATGGATTTTGAGATCACGGTGACTATTAAGGTTTTAAAAAGAAGCGGAAACTGTGGAATTAAAATAATAAAATGGATCTAATATATGATATGCTATAGGTCTAAGCTTCAATTTAATTTAATAATGAAATTTAATCAAAAAATCATAAAAATATGTGTCTTATTTATTTTAAAGATATATGTATCTGACTATTATTTTTATGATCTTAAATACAATATTCTGCAATGTATGATACAGTAGTTCTCTAAAAAATATTGAAACTGTACAGAATTCGAGATATTTTTCTCTACTTTACTTTCAACTAGATTAATATTTTCTAGAAAAATCTAAGAAGATTTAAAGCAAAAGTTTAGAGAAAATAAACTTTTCTTAAAATCTCAGCCCAAAAAAAAAAGTACTAGTCCAAAACCTTTCATGCTAACAACCCGGAAATCAAATGTACACTACATTTTCCCACACATAATTAATTCCACACACAAAAAAAAGAGTAAATAGAAAAAATAAAACAAACACAGACAAACAAAAACTAAAAATAGTTAAAAACTATAAAAAAAAGTTTACAAAAAAAATGCAAATGAGCGCAAATACGGAATGAATTCAATGCACACCAAGCCACAGAGAAAAAACAGAAAAAACAACAAAACCAAGCAGAGACAGCGCAACAATCGAAAGTGTTACACTTTCTGCACTTCACCAACAACAACACAAAAACAACAACAAGCAATGGCAACAAACCATAAAAAGAAGAGTGCGATGTACATAGCGTTCATACAACGATGTAATACAACGAAGCACTCAAGCGCAGCGGCAGAGGCAGCGGCAGAAACAACAAAAAACCCGTCACAGTTGCGCCATCGACGCCGGCAGCGACGCATGCGCAGAGAATTACCTGGTCGGTCGGGTGAAAGAGGGAGAGCGAGGAAGAGAAAGACAGGTGAAAGGGGCGGACAGCGCGCAATCAAAGCTCTTTTTGTTGTACTTGTCTTTCGTGGGCTCAAATGCAAAAAGTTGCATAATTTCGCCACAACATTATTTTCTACTTTATTTTTTATTGCTCTTTTTTTTTATAAAATTTAAATATATACATTATTCGCATAGCAAATCCCTGCACTTCATTGATTTTATTATCAATTTTATTATTATTGTTATGATAATTTCGAGTGTTAGATCTGGTCCCACACACAAAAAACTTTCGCGTGGAATTAATTTTCATAAATATTCTTCAATGTCGTCAATCGTAGAGCGTCTCTCGTTCATTCTGGGAGATTTGCGTGTTTTTTGTCTGAAACTGGTTTCAGTTAGTGGACTGATTATTTGGGGATAGTTTTTTGGGAGCTCGAGACTCGTTTTCTGGCTGCTGCAAGCACTCTCACTTTCATTTTGGAAGCTGAGACGGATGTGGCATGAAATCAAGAAACTTAATTGGTTTATCAATCAATGTGTGATAAACAATATAGATACAAGTTCAATTATGGCAATTATTGATTTTTGGGAAGTATCTGGGAAAATTGAAAATTCCTGAAAAGCTCATTTCCGACTTCCTCGACCGCAATCCATCAAAATCACTGTCACTAAAAACTAAAACCGCTAGCAACCAAAATATTAAGCTATTTCATACTAAAAACCTCCTAAAAAAAACTACAAAACAAAAGCAAAAAGTGAAAGTTTAATTCCCAAAAAAAAAAAAAAAACTATATACATATTTCTGAAAAACCTACAGACCATGGTCCACTAAAAATTGTGGCCGACCATTAACACAACAAAGACCACAAAGCCAAAAATTGACAAAAAAAAAATAATAAGCATAATATTATTATCAGGTCTATTAAAAAAAAACTATGACCAAAAAAAATCGAGAGCTTTTCACCTGAGAAACAATAAATTTGTTGTCGTAGGCCCGAAGACAGAGAACTCTCTCTAGCTCTATCTCTGTCTTTGGCTGATGCCTCCTATCTCTTTCTAATGAAAGTGAAATACAGACCAAAAACGCACGAAAATTATGCAAATTATTTTAATTACCAAAAATGAGAAATTTCGTTGGCTGAACAAAGAAAACGACGGGGGAAAAAGATAAAAATGCCCCCAACCAGAAACCAGAAAAGGTAAAAAAATAAAAACGAAAAACCGAAAAAGGTGCGAGGGCTCCCCAAAGATGACACAGAAAAAAAATTGCTTGACCTACTTAAAATGGCAAGAGAAACTGAAACTGAAATCGAAACTAAGGCAGAAGAAGATTAAGTTGAATTCCTGTTTTTGGAGTCGGCTTCTAAAAATAAAACCTGCGACCAGATTCCTGCTGCTCGAGACACAAATCAACAATGTCGATGATGACAGTGAAAGTGAAGCGACGAAACGAAATAAATTCAGATCCCAGATCGAAGACAATAAAATAAAAGTAAAAGTAACTCATTTGCATCCTTGAAGGGCCCTGTGTCTGATCCTCATTTTTTAACCCATACTTTTGTTTCTTGTCATGTTTGTTTGTGCCCTGTTCTTTTATGTTTTCTTTTGTTTCTTGGAAGAATCAATATTGTATTTCTTTTCTACTATCTCTCTTTTTCGTTTCTTCTGTTTTCCAGGCAGGAAATCTCCATTTTTGGGTTTCATTTGCAAAGCAAACGGTAATTTGGTTTTTGTTTTAGTTAATTTTTGTTATATTTTTTATTGTTTTAAGATGTTTTTACATTTATTGCATGATTTCTAGTTTTTTGAGAGGAAAGCTCCAAAAGTTTCTCGCTTTTAGGAAAAACCTTAAACAGGTATTTAGTACTAAGCCTGCTTACCGCTACTACCAAGCTGGCATAAATCTTCCAACCCAACAAGTGTCTTGTTAAAAATTCAAAAGCCAACGCCGAACGGAAAAGTTCACGCGTTACTCATACGCCCCGTATGCCGCATGCCGTTGCAGATCTGCAAGTCCCAATTTTCGCCAGCAAACTGCAGATATTACTTCACACTCACACTGTGATGGAGAAATGGATACTTGAGCATTTCACTTGCGGCCTGGTGAGCACATCGAAATGAAAAGATATTACTTCATTGCACACAGACCAGAAATGTGTTTGGTGTCGGTCGGTCGGACGGGCCGGAGGAAGAAAGAGCCAGGCCGCAAAATGGCATAAAATTTCGCAATAGTCGGTAATGCAAAAAGCGGCAGTAGCAACAACTGTAAAAAAAAGCGAAAAGAAAAAAAAAACATTCGCAAATGAAAGTGAGAGTGAATAAGAAAGCGGAAACTATTGCGAGCCGAAGAAACCAAAGACGGCAACTGGTTTCTGTTACTGTCTGTGGCCAGAAAACTCGTTTTTGGTGGAAGAAATCAAAGCAAAGAAGCGAGGAGACCGAGCCAGAGCCGACGAAAGCAGCGAAAGATCATGCTCAGCTGCGTCTGCGCAGCGTCTAAGCCGGGCTCAATTGCCGGCAGAGCAGCTGCTGCGCCGCGGCAGAGCTTACATTAGGGCTAAAAGCTTTTTGAGTGATTTTGGTTGTCTTGTTGTTTCTGTTGCCTGTGTTGCTTTTTTTTTAATGTTGCTCTTTTTGCTGGAAGCGATAAAAATCAGTTTGAAAGCTGCAGTAAAAATTTCACTTTCGCTTTTCGTGTGCTGTCTGTCCGCTGCTTCCTCTAGCCGTTGTTTGCTTTGTGTGTGTGATTTGTTTGTTTGTTGGTTTCTTTCTTTTTTTTCTTTTTTTGTATCTTTTTGTTTGGCTATAACCCGTTTTGTGGCCAAAAAGCTGCTTGGCGGAAATTTTGCGGAAATAGTTTTTACCTGGCAGAGCCATGTAAAGGTGCGAAGTTCCCAGGCAAAGCCAGTAGAATTATTACGGTTTATATAATAGAGAAATGTAGAGAGTACTTGACCCAGTTTTTAAAGCAAACAGCAATGTCTCGGCCATCTTATCGGGCCCTCAGTATTTATATAGACCCAAATCTAATCAGTTAATGACCATTGTGACTAATTGAATTGCATTTCTCCGTCCTTTTCCGTCCATTTCCAGGCAAATCCACATCGAATAGCAAAGAAATCATCTGCCCAGATGACAAGTACAAGGAGGAGGGCGACATCTGGAATGTCGAGGCGCAAACGGCGTTCCTGGGCCCCAACCTGTGGGACAAGACCCTGCCCTACGACGCCGACCTCAAGGTAACACAAGTTAGTATCATTTCTATCATCGCTGCGTAGTGGCTGCGTCCTTATAAACAATGTCCAACGGTCAAAATTTCACACACAAGCTCAAAATTAAACACAATACACACCACACACCACATACACACTCTCCGCGAGTACAGTCATGACAAAACACACACACGGAAACAGTTAACTTGAGTGTTATCGGTTGCTTATATAGTGCGAGAAGTGTCTTCTCATCATCAGAGCTCAGAGATCGTGTGACTAACCCCGTGTCCTGATCTGTGTCCTTGTTTCTCATTTTGGTTTCATTTCTCCAATCGTTTGCAGTATGCCGACCTAGACGAGTTCCTGTCGGAAAACAATATACCTGATGGCCTCCCCGGCACACACCTGGGTCACTCGGGCGGCCTGGGTCACCGGTCCGACTCCCTGGGACATGCGGCGGGCCTCTCCCTCGGCCTGGGCCACATAACCACAAAGCGGGAGCGGTCGCCCTCGCCGTCCGACTGCATTAGTCCGGACACGCTAAATCCTCCATCGCCGGCCGAGTCAAGTGAGTATCGATCTACGGATAGTTGTTCGATTAAAATCGTTAGAGAAATCAGTGATTCCTTTGGAACTCCTTGCGGAAACCACATAATTCGTTGGCTTTTCATTTCTAAATTGATTTATTATACACTCTTTGACTTTGTAAATTTAAAATATATTTAAAACACAAATGGAATGGACATTGCCTCTAACTTAAATTATAGTTGATGTGTATAAATTAATTTAAGTTGCCCACAAATGTCTTATCAAATGCTAAATGTTAATTGAGACACACATCGAAGGACAACGACAATGAATGGTTGTCCTTCCACCAATGATTCCCATTCCAATTTGTGCAAATTTTTCAATTTTTTAATTAATTAAAACAAAAAAAAAAAAAAGAGATTCAGTTGATATTAGAGTACTTTTGAGTTTGCCGTTTCGAGGTTGATTTTGATTATGATTTTAATTTAGCACGAACAGTCTGTGAAACATTGTTAACATTTAGTATTTGATATTCCAGCATTTTCGTTCGCCTCCTCGGGCCGTGACTTTGATCCGCGGACCCGAGCCTTCTCCGACGAGGAGCTCAAGCCGCAGCCGATGATCAAAAAGTCACGCAAGCAATTTGTTCCAGATGAGCTCAAGGACGACAAGTACTGGGCCCGCCGCCGGAAGAACAACATTGCCGCCAAGCGATCCCGCGATGCCCGGCGCCAGAAGGAGAACCAGATTGCGATGCGGGCACGCTATTTGGAGAAGGAAGTAAGTAAATCTATTGGCATCCATTCCTTGAAAAAATCTCTAAAAATATATCTCTATATAGAATGCAACATTACATCAGGAGGTGGAGCAGTTGAAACAGGAGAACATGGACTTGCGTGCACGTCTATCGAAATTCCAAGATGTGTAATGATAAATACAATTTTGTGACTTGGCCTGAGGACACCACAACAATTAAATAATAATAACTATTGATAAAATTACAATAATCGTAATTATGCTAAAACTACTAATAATGTTTAGTAATGCAGACATGAAAACCTACACTATCTGAATATATATGCAAAGTATAATAGTAAGCAAACACACACCCGCACACCCTCACAGACACCCCGAAGGCGGTGTCGAGCTCCGGTTAAATATTTATTTAATGCTAAAAAAGTAAAATAACTAAAAACACTGGAAGAAAAAAACATGGAAACTAAAAAAAAAAGAAGACGAAACATTTTTAAAGAGTAGCCAAAAAAAAGAAAGTCTCACTGGCAGAGTCCCCGAAGCTCTGCAGCCGAAGCTTTTTGCCTTTACCGTAGCATTCTTCCGAGCGCAATCAGAGAATCCTAACAAAGAAAAGAACACACGAACACCTGTAGAGCCCGAAGCCTAGAATTGTTATCTTTTAAATTGTTTGATAGTTGTTTAGTCTAGTTTTACGCAGTCTTTCTTCTGATCAGATCACTCTTTCTCCTGCAACTTTCTACATCATTTTCGCCCTTAGTTCTTCCTATTCTTACACTTCTACTACTTTTTACTTCTTACGACTACTACTATTTTAACATTTATTAATTTTTTTGTAATTAGTTTTCGGTTAAGTTTTGCTTTAGCGATTAGAGAAAGGAACCACACACACACAACCAATTCATATTGTAAATAATTTCGTTGCCTTTTTTTCAAATTAACTCGAGAGGAGATATAAAATAAAAAGCATAAAAAAATCTTGTATAAAAAATTGCAAAATGAAAACCCACAAAAAAAAAAACAACAAAAACATGAAAAAGAAACGCTAAGGAAAACCATTTAGAAATGAGCAAAGAACTTCCCTCCTCAGTTGCCGGGCACTTGGCAGCTGGTTAGTTTAAGTGAGCTATGATTTTTATAAAAACCTAAACACAAAAAAAAAGATATCAGAAAACCCTAAAAAAAAATTATGAGAAACTGACGGACAGACAAGACAGAGACACAGATAAATGCTAAACTAGAAGTGAAATAGTTTTCGTTGTTGATTTGTTGATACTAAAATAACCGACCCAGAACTAACCCCAGACATAGTCAGTCATGGTTCGAGCAAGTGCAAGAAAGCCAGAAAAGGATGGTCCTTTTCTTACTATTACTAACCCCCCCTTCAGCTGCTCCCCCTCAACCACCACTTTTCTTAAAAATTTCCCCTATTTAGTTTGTAAAAAATATTATTTGTTTAATTTTTATATAACGAGAAAAAAACTATTTCTTTTGGTGTGATTTGCAAGATCTTAAAGAAACGATAAATAAAAAGTTTTTACATAATATTAAATAAGTATGTTACTTTAAAGTTTAAACTTTTAAACCTATTTGGCACTAGTTAAGTTTAATAATTATTATTATTATTATTATTTGTTATACATTTGAGTTACACTTACCTGCATACAATTATCTAGACACTAAGACAAAAAATATATGAAAGAGAAAAAGCAAAAAAAATATCACAGACCGAGAGCAAAATTTATATTTTATATTCAGAAACGAGAATGGAAGCTAATACTAAAAAATGGAAAAGTTAATTAAGTTCATTAAGCACTTCTTCTTAACAAATTTCAATAAGTTTTATTTATTCTATGGAAAAATGTGCAAAACCAACAAAAACAGAAACACAAAGCAAAGATTGATGATTGATGATTGAGGCGAATGAGAATGAGTAACAAAAAATGAGAAAGCAAACAACATAAATTTGTGTGTAATAATAAAATCTAAGCGTTGCTTTTAAATATCGAAACCTCGTTTACATTTTGTTTTCTTTCCTTTTACTTACATCTTTCTATCTATCTATCTATCTATCTCTATGACCCATCCCCATAGCTTCCCGAATCCCCACATATAGCTCATTGTTAGTAAATATCTAAGACACCAAACAAGGATCTCAAGACAGAGTTGAAGAAATAAAACCTAAAGCCGTAACCGTAACCGTAACCGCAACCGAAATCGAAACTAACCCTAACGATAGATGCAAGAACTACACAAATTATATAGTAATTTACATTATATAGCATTATATAGCAATATATACCTAGATATTTAGCCACGGATGCGGGTTGCACCTGAATGATAGCTTCAGTTTTTATGCCCTCCCTCCCCCCAATATTTAGTTTTGACTAACAAGATATAGACCCCAAACGAATCGATCCCAAAAGCCTTTTGCACTGCTATGAGACCACCTAGAGAAAACAACCACAAAAACAAAAGATATATATTGATGATGAAAGGGAACCCACTAATAAGTAACCCAGGAAAACCTACGGAAAATGTTGGGTGTCATTTTGCAAAATGATATGAATTTTTGAGCTTCGGTTGTTGAACGAATTCACACACAAGTATATACGATAACGATAATGATTTATTGATAACTCAAATAGCGGACTTGAAACCCCATTAACTATACAACTAAGCAGATTCAAGCAATTGCTATAAAAATATTTGTACAACAAACCAGAAATAAAATAAAGTGTTATATTTATATAAAAATATTTATATCTAAGACAAACAAAGAGTAAATTGCGCGTAGAGGTGAAACAAATTAAAACGATATTTTGCTTATTTACTTGGCCTGGGCTCCTCCCCCTCCCGACAGACACCCCCACACCCATACACACAAAGCCCTAATTAGTTAAGAGTAGTTTTGTATATTTTTAATACATATTGTTTTCCGTAGTTTGTAGTTGAATTTTTGTAGACAATTTTTTGTTTATGTAGAAAATTGTTGAATAAAAAAGAATAAGTTCAAAACCGAATGCAGATATTTCTTGATATTTGTTTATTTGGCAAAAAAATACACAGATTCAGTAACACAGACACTCACACACACACCCACACAAGTTATCAGCGGAAGTGGGAGAATCCAAACTTTTGTAGCCTACTTTCCGGCGGCGAAATCGCCAGGCCAAAAGCAAGCCACACGGAAAATAGCAAAGGCCTGCAGATATTAGACAAATATTTTATGCAACGAGTTTGTTGTAGTTGTTTCTTTTTATTTCCGATCATTTTTTAGGTTCGATAGAATTAAAATCTAGTTTTTCGCATAAGAATGTTCCGTAACAAAATGTAGACTTTGTAGCAACAAAAAAAGACGATAAAACTGAAAAGTAAGAAACATTTTTTGTCAACATAACAAGAAATTAAAAACAAAATGAAAGCTAACGAAATTATGTTTAATACACAATAAGCATTAAACGGTAAAAATATATACATATATATTATATACAAAGAGAATTAGTTAAATGAATTACGCATGCGACAAAAATGAGTAACTTTTGTAGATAAATTCGTAGTTGATGATTTTTATATAAACCTTATACATATGTATTAGTTGTATACATAAGTTAGTACACTCAACTAAATAGCGAGCGGAAGTGGCAGGATCGGCGATCGTTAGGCAGGGTTAAACATAGTAACTAAAGACACAAATTGTTGCAGTGCAAAGCAAAAAAAAGACAAACAAAACCGATAAAAAATGAATTAGCAAAGCGATAACTTAAGGGCGTAACGTGTAAGGTACAGTAGAGTCGCAGTACAGTGGGTTAAGGCAAGTGCTGAGTGTTTTTAGTGATTAAGGGTTAAAGTAGAGCGAACGAGCGAAACGGATGTGGCGGCGCGAAACGATGGCAATGCGAAACATATTAATGCTATTATATATAATTATATACATAATATTATACACATATACATAACTTATATATACATATATATACATAAAAATATATTCTTACATATTATTAAAGACGAAAAATGTTGTTGAATTTTAAATCAATAAAAAATCCCCCGAAAAAAATCCACAAATAAAAATATTTAAATGTAGTAAAAATAAAAACCGAAAAATCCAAAAAATTGTTAGTTGTTGCAAAAAAAGAAATCAAGCTAAAGTAATTAAATAAAACAAAAACCCTAAAAAAAGAACTTAAAAAGCGTTTTAGAGCCTTTACTTATATTTTGAGAATTTTGCAAAATGAAACAAAATGCAAATAATTTTATATACGGAAAGCCAGGAAGCTGAAACAAAATGCATAAACCACACAGAGCTGCAATAGCTTAAGTTGAAGCTTAAACGGAAACTAGATCAAAGCTAAAAAAATGTAAAGCCTAAAGGAAAGCAAAACTCATTTGGAAATAAACAAAAAACTTAGTGAAAAGCAAAATCAGCTTACGGCATACGAGCAATGCTATAAGAAATCCAAAAATAACTCAGCCTATTTGTTGTTGGCAGCATGCAAAACACAAAACAAAAAATAAAAATACGAATGGAAATTTAAATTAAAACTTCAAGATGAAAGCCTAAGCAAGGACACTAACATGTACCTAGATATATATACAAAAACCAAATTAAAATTAAAGAGAAAACTTAGAAATTTCAACACAAGTGCTGGAGATGCTGCAGATATTAGTTTTAATTTATGAAAAGGAAAATAAACTGAACTCATTTGTTAATTGTTTTACACTCTCAACTCGATTAAGTATAAGTTCAAGGATGGTCATTCAAACTAAGTTCTTTTCTAGATTTTGTTAAAGGATAATATATGTATAGTTATGTTTACGTTATGGGCTTTGATTCGAGAACGAAACAAAAGATTAATTTGTAAGAACTTCGAGCGATGCGAAGTGAGATCTAGATGAGAAACTTGCTTCGAAGAGTGACGGCGAGTAATATGTTTTATGAGAAACTGCAAAAAGAACAAACAATAAAGGTTTAGATACAAATTTTGAAACGATAAATGCAAAATAAAAGGTGTTTTCTTTTATATTTTTGGAAGGATATTGCTTACTTAAAGGGGATTTTTTTTCTTTGATTTCCTTGCCTACTTTTAGGCTGAACGGTTGTGGTAAAAAAAGTGGCTGGCCTTGAATGCAACTGGAATACAATTTCTTGAAGGGACTCGAGGTCAAGTCACGATCATTGCATAATTGGTAAGTGGGAAAAAATCGATCGCTTTATGAGTTGTGTTTATATCCGCTGTTGACATTATTTTTCAGCTGTTTTTAAAATGAGGTCTTGTTATTTTTGCCTCTTCCCATTACATTTTTTGAGACTCAAATTAAAGTCGAACCTTCTTATCGTAAAAGACATTCACCTTTTACCGTCTCCATTCATTACTTATTTAATAAACCAAAAAAAACAGTCATTTGCTTGCCAACTTCAACAAACATCAAGACCTAAGACAACTATCTACAAATATTTCTTATGCAAAAAAACAAAAACCATAACAAACCAACCAACAAAAAAGCGTTAAAACTAATTTCCTCATATATTGCTTACAAAATAAACACCTCAAACATGAAACTCGCAGCTAATTTCCGTTGATTACTATTGAGAGATGGGAGCTGCATAACCAACAATCTAAACCAGACCCAGACCCGGGGCGAAGCGAAGCGTTTCGATTACTTCCCCATAGGGAAATGTTGCAACAAATGCGAGCAATGCCCAGACAGTCGCGGGTCCCACTCGCCTCGCATATTTCTACTGCCCAAAAAACTTACGAAAGCGCAAAAATAAAACGGAAAAAAAATAAAAAACGTTAACAACGACGGGCGGGCAATCGAAATGTTAATGGCAAGCGGCAACAGCGGCTTGAAACTGGTAATATGCAGGCAACCCGCCAACGGACAACGTTGAACTTGAGCTTGAAATGCGAGCCAAGCAAATCGAAAGAGAAAGAGTGTGGCGAAAGAGAGAGAGAGAAAGAGCGGGGTTTAAGCCAAGTTGGTTGGCAACTGCATATGTTGATCTCCCCAGATAAGGCCAACGCGTCTTATACGTAATTTTGAAGTGACACAACAGTGATACCTACGTCAAATGTTAGGAAAAGATTTGTGAAACAAAGATCGCGAAGATAGACATATATTCACGGTATCCCTTGAAAATGGGGTTTTCCTCTAGAGGGTCCACTGGGATGGCTACATTTTTCCCAATTCTCATCCGATCGTCAAGCGGAGTACCTTAAACGATTTCTACGTCGATTCTCCACCATTCTGCATCAAAATCCTGAGACAAAATATTTTTTAGATTTTTTGTCCATTTTTCGTGATGGGATCCCTTGAAAATGGGGTTTTTCCCTATAGGGTCCACTAAGATGGCTATATCTTTCTCGATTTTCATCCGATTCTCAAGCGGAGTACCTTAAACGATTTCTACGTCGATTCTCCACCATTCTGCATCAAAATCCTGAGACAAAATATTTTTTCAATTTTTTGTCCATTTTTCGTGATGGGATCCCTTGAAAATGGGGTTTTCCCCTTTAGGGTCCACTGGGATGGCTATTTCTTTTTTAATTTTCATCCGATTCTCAAGCGGAGTACCTTAAACGATTTCTACGTCGATTCTCCACCATTCTGCATCAAAATCCTGAGACAAAATATTTTTTAGATTTTTTGTCCATTTTTCGTGATGGGATCCCTTGAAAATGGGGTTTTCCCCTATAGGGTCCACTGGGATGGCTATATCTTGGCTGGGATGGCTATATCTTTATCAATTCTCATCCGATTCTCAAGGGGAGTACCTTAAACGATTTCTACGTCGATTCTCCACCATTCTGCATCAAAATCCTGAAACAAAATATTTTTTAGATTTTTTGTCCATTTTTCGTGATGGGATCCCTTGAAAATGGGGTTTTCCCCTATAGGGTCCACTGGGATGGCTATATTTTTCCCAATTCTCATCCGATCGTCAAGCGGAGTACCTTAAACGATTTCTACGTCGATTCTCCACCATTCTGCATCAAAATCCTGAGACAAAATATTTTTTAGATTTTTTGTCCATTTTTCGTGATGGGATCCCTTGAAAATGGGGTTTTCCCCTATAGGGTCCACTGGGATGGCTATATCTTGGCTGGGATGGCTATATTTTTCTCAATTCTCATCCGATTCTCAAGGGGAGTACCTTAAACGATTTCTACGTCGATTCTCCACCATTCTGCATCAAAATCCTGAAACAAAATATTTTTTAGATTTTTTGTCCATTTTTCGTGATGGGGTTTTTGTCCATCCCTTGAAAATGGGGTTTTCCCCTATTGGGTCCACTGGGATGGCTATATTTTTCCCAATTCTCATCCGATCGTCAAGCGGAGTACCTTAAACGATTTCTACGTCGATTCTCCACCATTCTGCATCAAAATCCTGAGACAAAATATTTTTTCAATTTTTTGTCCATTTTTCGTGATGGGATCCCTTGAAAATGGGGTTTTCCCCTATAGGGTCTTCTGGGATGGCTATATCTTGGCTGGGATGGCTATATCTTTCTCAATTTTCATCCGATTCTCAAGGGGAGTACCTTAAACGATTTCTACGTCGATTCTCCACCATTCTGCATCAAAATCCTGAGACAAAATATTTTTTAGATTTTTTGTCCATTTTTCGTGATGGGATCCCTTGAAAATGGGGTTTTTCCCTATAGGGTCCACTGGGATGGCTATATCTTTCTCAATTTTCATCCGATTCTCAAGCGGAGTACCTTAAACGATTTCTACGTCGATTCTCCACCATTCTGCATCAAAATCCTGAGACAAAATATTTTTTCAATTTTTTGTCCATTTTTCGTGATGGGATCCCTTGAAAATGGGGTTTTCCCCTTTAGGGTCCACTGGGATGGCTATATCTTGGCTGGGATGGCTATATCTTTCCCAATTCTCATCCGATTCTCAAGCGGAGTACCTTAAACGATTTCTACGTCGATTCTCCACCATTCTGCATCAAAATCCTGAGACAAAATATTTTTTCAATTTTTTGTCCATTTTTCGTGATGGGATCCCTTGAAAATGGGGTTTTCCCCTATAGGGTCCACTGGGATGGCTATATTTTTCCCAATTCTCATCCGATCGTCAAGCGGAGTACCTTAAACGATTTCTACGTCGATTCTCCACCATTCTGCATCAAAATCCTGAGACAAAATATTTTTTCAATTTTTTGTCCATTTTTCGTGATGGGATCCCTTGAAAATGGGGTTTTCCCCTATAGGGTCTTCTGGGATGGCTATATTTTTCCCAATTCTCATCCGATCGTCAAGCGGAGTACCTTAAACGATTTCTACGTCGATTCTCCACCATTCTGCATCAAAATCCTGAGACAAAATATTTTTTAGATTTTTTGTCCATTTTTCGTGATGGGATCCCTTGAAAATGGGGTTTTCCCCTATAGGGTCTTCTGGGATGGCTATATCTTGGCTGGGATGGCTATATCTTTCTCAATTCTCATCCGATTCTCAAGGGGAGTACCTTAAACGATTTCTACGTCGATTCTCCACCATTCTGCATCAAAATCCTGAGACAAAATATTTTTTAGATTTTTTGTCCTTTTTTCGTCATGATCCCTTGAAAATGTGGTCAAAATCCTGAGACAAAATATTTTTCGATTTTTTTCCATTTTTGTGTATAGGCACGATGAATTAGTTATGTGAAACAGAAATAATTATATAGACTCCATATTATAGAGAAGTCGGCTTTAAAATATCCAAAATTTTTCCCACAAAACATAAACAAAAGCTTGTTGGTGCGTATACGTGATATTTTATAGTATCCCATATTACGTATACGCCTCGGCTAATCTCTGGCAATTGTTTTAATAGTATTTTTGCCAAAAATAGGAAAATATTTATGAAGTGATTTAGTATTTGTAGTTAATTGAAAATATGGCAGCTACCAGGCAACGGAAAACGTTGAACTTGAGCTTGAAATGCGAGCCAAGCGAATCCAAAAAGAGAAAAAGGCGAATGAGAGGGAGAAAAGTGAGAATGAGAGAGATTTGTTTAAGCCCAGTTTGTCGGCGACTGCATTTGGTGATCGGCCCAAATGAGGTCAACGCGTCGTATACGTAATTTGCGTTAAATGACAAAACCAAGTGTAAGAGACAAACAACACTTATGAAACGCAGACATGGTCGATTACAGGGAAGCTTCCGTAACATAAACTTGGGTTTATGCATATGTAGGTGAGTATAAATGTTTACAGAGATAATATTTTATCCTATACTATTATAATTTTTGAGGGGAGTTAAGAGCTTTTGATATTAATGTTTGAGCTTACGTATTTTTATTATTTTTGTTTGGATTTTTCTTACAGATTCTTTTAAACTATTTTTGTATTTTTGTAAAAAACAGTCTCTAGTTTTTTTGTATTTTGTTGCTTAGTTGTTGGTGCTGTCTGTTGTCTTCTGAGTGGCGCCGGAAATGCGCATCATACGATAAATGACGCCCACTACGAAACTAACAGCCGCACCCGCAATAGCACCCCCCTGTCGCCCTTCTCCCTTTTGGCTGGCCCCACCCCCCCACGGCACAACCTCAACCACCCACCACCCCATTTTAGTTGGCGTCGTCGCCTGTTTTGACAGTTGACGTTTTGCCGGCAAAATTTTCAAAAGAGAGACCCGCCGAAAAGCCGCCAAAGAGTGAGCAATTGATGACGCAACATGGCCGTAAGAGAGCTTGTCCGTGTGTGACATAATATATCCGAGGACTCTCTTCTACACGCTCCGGCTTTCTCTGGCTGGGGCCGAAGAGCAACCACTCTGAGTGGGGCTCGCTCGCGAAATCCAACTCGCTTAACGTTCAATCGCTGTCCAACAGCGGCCGTGGCAAGTTCAGTTTCGACAGCAGAGACTCGATTGAACCAGGCCCCGTCAGACCGCAAAGGCAGAAAAAAAAAATAGAAAAAAAAATAAATAAATATTAGCAACAAAGTGGAGCGCATCATCACCAGCCGCTCGAACACGTTGTCGCCGCCGTCGCCGTTGCTGCTGTCTCTTTCTCCGTCTCTAACTCTTTCTCTTTCTCCGTCGCGTAACGTAAGCGTATTACAAAACAAACGCTTTATTGTCGTAATCAAAAAAAAAAACAAAGGCGTTTGATCAGTGCAGTGCGTGGTGTTTTCAGTGTAAATAATAATAAATAAATTCCCGAAAAATAAAAAGAGGACATTCCCAGGAATAGGCCTCCTTCCCCTCCCGAAAATCACCCATTAGGTGCCGCACACCTCTCCCCACAAATAAAAAAAAAAAGTTAACCCGTGTGTGCGGCGGGGTTACGTAAAGCCGACGGACAAGCGCCGTTCCAAGTTCTTACAAAACAAAAAAATACAACAAAGTACAACACATAACACGAGAAAAGTTACGCGCACGCCCAACGCCCAGCAACAAAAGTCCAAGCGGGTCATGAAAATATTATATTCCCGAATTCGTTTTTTCGCACGCGTGTGGCAATAAATTTTTTTGGCAAACAAAAAATATAAATAAAAAATAAAATATACAAGAAATCGCAAGAAGCAGAGGGAGAAGTGCTATTGGGAGTGTGTGTGAGTGTGATTCTCGAGCAACAGCAGAACGGCCGCCCGCCAATCCCCACCACCCTCTGGGGCAAAACAAGGAGGCGCGGTCCACACCAGCGACAGGTAAAGCGAAAGAGCATTCGCATCTCTCTTCATTTCTCCGGGGGCTCTCTTGTGCGCCTCTTGTTACGACATCAGGCCACATGCTTTTCCACGGCATCTGTACGCGTGAGTGTATCTGCGTGTGTGTGTGGGTGGGTGGGTATTTCCAATGTGAATGAACGCTCAACAAAGTTGCATTTTCAAAGATTGGCACAACAGAGTAGCTGGCTCTCTTGGTCGCTCTCTTCGGGGAAAACTTGGGGCTTTTCATTCGCCATCTCCCGATTGTGAAAACAAAAAGTGCAGCTGGTGAGAGGGGGAGGCCTGGGGGACCGGGTGGGCTCTTACGTGTTGCCATATTTTTAAAGGCATTACTAAGCGGTTTTTTCTGCGCTGTTTGTTGACGTTCTGTGGGCTGGTGGGCTGGTGTGGCCAATTGAATTCGCCCTGCACTTGATAATCATTTATATATAATCCATGATAAAAACTTGCCGGGAAAAAATATATTAGCGATTTGATGATAAATTAGTTTAGATAAGGCTTGACGGGGAGTTTCCATTGGCCAAATAAATAAGCTAAAAAGAGAGCTCTTAAGTCTGAATATCCTTGTAGTAACTTGGAAAACAGTTAATTACTTTTGGGGTCAGCATCTCTATTAGTCAGCCTCTCTTGCTATTGCTCTTTGGCTTCACTCTTTCTCTCTTCCCCCCCCCCCCCCCCAGTGAGCCAACGTCTGTCGTTACGACACGCAATGTACGGGTATTACGCGACGCTGCTGCCAATGAACGGGCCATGAAAGCCCATTCAGTTAGCCAGTTCGCCCACTTGGCCCCAAACGAAAAATAGTTGACTTGAAAATGGGGAAAAAAGGCCTATTTGCATACGTCATGGTGTGGAAAGGTTCGTCATGAGTCAGGCGGGAAACCAGGCTTCGAAACCCAAGGGAGTCCCATTACATAAACAAACCAATCAAGACACAATCATTATGTAAGCTAAAAAAAATATTAGTCAGCGATGAGTTAGTCCGGGGGTTCTTGTATAATCAGATCCGAGAGTGAAATCAAGACTACATACACAGTTTGTTGCTAATTGGCTTGAGTTTATAAATTCTTGGGCCTGATTTGTATTGGTTATGGGCTATTTTTACGAGTGTTTATCGCCGTGGTCTTCGTCATTGTCGTACAATGTCATAAAGCGAAATAAAAAATCAAAAACAAATGGGTAACCAATAAAACAAATATCAAAGAAGAAATCAAAACACACAACAGACGCCAACATCGCGAGGCAATGAAACGTATACGTGATTTCATAACAAAATATACATACAAGTGTTTTGTGTGATTTCATAATTGCCTTGAGAGCATAATTACTTTCTTGCGTAGATGTGTTATGTAACTAACTGGCTCAGTTCTGGGTTCTTTATCGGATCATAATCGAATCATTATCGGAAATCAAAAGTGCCTACCCCCATTATCGCCTCGTCACTGCTGCCATATTGTCTCTGGATCGGGCTATATGATTGGCATTGCATAATACCAGTATGCCCTGCGGACGTGCTATAGCCGGCAGTTCATTCAGGAACATTTTATCAGCTTCGGATGGATTATTATGCAATGGGCAGGAACACCCGTACGGATATTGCAGTTGGGATATACTACGTACACGTGCAGTTATATGGGGCGTATACATAATTTCTTACTTACGCAAAGCCCACACAACCATAACAGCCAGCGCGCAACAGGAGCAATTAGAATCGAGTGCTTAACAGCTTGTTTACCAACTTTTTCCCCACAGTATTTTCACAATGCCAACTGATATAGAAGCGCGACCCCCCCTAGCTATCTACACAAGCTGGCAGCGTGGGGGAGCAGAGGGCAAAGTTCTCTCCTAAAAATAATAACTCATTTTTTAACCAAAACAAAGGCAGAATTGATAAGAATTAAAAGCTGAAACCCAAAATAACCTTTTTCTTATGTAAGAAGCTAGAGAAACACTATTCCGAATATAAAAATCATGATCTCTGAATGTAGATCGTGTGTCGGCTAAGTGAGGCCCCTCCATATATATAAACACACCCTTGATAAATTAATTTTCTTGGCTAACTACCAACTTATAAGAGATTTCGGCATTACTTAACAACCCGATTTATGCAAAAAAACCAAAAAAAGTGGTCTGATATAAATATGTGTCTGCACGCCTGATTTTTGCCACGATATTATATGTATATATATCTCATGAGACTTTATATCCCACGCGGCAGAGTAGCTAAAAATTTCATTTGCACGCAATTTCGTAGTTTTCCCTTCAGTTGTAGCTGTATTCTGGCACACTTTGATTGCCTTTTCAAATGTAAACAAATTATATGGCATAGGGGTGCCCGAAAAAAAATTAAAAAAAAAAAAGAAAAGAAAAACTATAAAGATCTTGATGCCGGGCGGACGACAACCAAAAATTGTTTACATAACAAAACCAGAATACGAAGGCTGTGCGTGAGTGTGTGTGTTGTGCCGGCATTGTTTATCTTAAAGATACAACAACAACAGGAGCGGCGAACGACGTCAAAAGCAAAACGTGCGCACCGTCGAAACAAAAACGACCTAAACAACCCAAACAACACAAAAACAAAAACCACACACACACACACAGGTATATTTGTATCTCACAAATACCATCCAAAAGTAGCTAGAAACATTGAGCAAGAGTTCTCAAAGAGAGCGCCCGCGAAAGAGAACCCAAAGCCGCTCAAAGAGCCAAAGAGCGGCAGTGTTTTTGTTTCAATTTTTCGACCTGCCTCTGTATGGGTGTATCTGTGTGTCGATGATTTTGATTTCGTTACTTGGGCCAGCGTCCGCGTCAGTTCGCTCTATGTGATTCAGTGTTAATTTTCATAATATTATGTAATAGCATGTGCGACTGCCGCCGCAGTCTGGCCAAGATAATATTCTGGGGGGCGGCGAGTCACTGCAATCCCGAGACCCGCTCACCTTTAATTATTTTTGATTAGGCTGAATGGGGCCTGGGGGTTAGCACTCTATGGCTTCCAGAACAGCCGCCCGATTTCAAAGTTCAATGAACTGGGGCTTATATAAGAACTGTCCCCCCTCCTCACAGTAATTAGCTAGTGCTAAGGCGACAAAAGTCACGTCATCACAGTTCAATTTTTCTCAGGCCCCTCCGTTTCTGGGCGGTGTGTGGAGTTGGAGAAGTGCAAGCTGCGAGATATCCACATTCTCCAGTGGTTAAGTAATAGATACAGTTCTTCTTCTTCAGCAGCTGGCAGTAAATCGAAGAGAGCGGAAGAGTAACTTGGTGGGGGCTTCTCTTGTTCTCTGGCTGGCACTCTCTCTCTGCATGGGTGTTTGTGTGTGTGTATCTGTGTGAATTATAAAACAGAATCAAAAGCTGCCTCTGAGAATCCGTCATTTTATTTCATTTCTGTTTCTTTGGCTGATTTTTTAGTCGAGTTCTGTTTCACGTTTGTGTGGGTTTTTTTTATATTTTTTTGTCTTTGTTTTTTTTTGTTTTTTTGGAGCGTTACGTAAATTCCAGTGACTGGCCTATCTTCTTCTTGTTGCGTTTACTTCACAATCTCCCCTATCTGGCGCTCTCTCGCCCGTTCTCAGCCCATTCTCTGCGAATCAAACTCACCCTCTCTTTGTTCTCTGTTTTCAGATGCCTCGGCGCTGCTGTTGTCAAAACTTCTTCTTCAGTTCAAATAAAACAGCCAGAAGCAGCGCACTGCTGATCCCCACAACCAGCAGAGAATAATTCAAAAATCCCAGAAGCTGAATGAAAAATTAACAAATAACCAAACTGTCAGTGGCCAAAGGCACCAAAGTGATGTGAAGTGAAGTGTGCAACCCGAAAGATACAAAGATAGAAAGATATAAAAGAACCGCTCAGGCCCAGCCACCTAGCAGACTGTTGCAGTAATCCACGTGCGCTGGGGCATACGTGACTGCTGGCAGCTAAAGCCCCCATCGAACGGAATCGGTACAGTGATGCCTCTGTCGCAGGGCTATTGCGTGAAGCCCGCGCTGGGCGCCAAGAAGCGCGCCCTCAAGCTCCTGCACGACCACGACCAGGAGCAGGTGCAGCCCCATCCCCAGCTGCTCCTCCCCGGCAACAACCCCTTGCACCTGTCCTACCTGCTGGGCGAGTCGCTCGCCGAGAGCGGGAGCCTGGCGCAGGCCTTCGACATCTACGAGCTGATTGCCAGTCGCCAGCTGGACGGCTATGTGCCGCTGGACAAGCTCAGCAGGCTGGCCAGCGCCCTCACCTCCCACATACGGCTGATGGGCGGAGTGGCCGGCACCACGACCACGGTAAAGAGCCCCCGGATGGCGGAGAGAATGGACGTGAAGCCCTGGTCCAGGTACCACTACCAGGCGAAGAAGAATCTGGGAGATCAGACTGAATTCCTGGCTCAGGCCGGTGACTCCCTGAGCCTGGGAGGCGGCGGGGAAGTCCCGCTGGACCTACACTCCCCCACGCGAGAACTAAGAGTTCCCAGTCCCTCGGTGGAGGACTACGACCCGCTCCTGTGTCCCCTGTGCGGCGACATCCTGCGCTGTCCCGTCACCACCAACTGCGGCCACACCTTCTGCCGGCAGTGCTGCGAAACGATCACCCAGTGCAACATCTGCCAGGTGCGGTTTCCCCGGCTGCAGGACTCCTCGTCGCCGCCAGGAGCCCTGACGCCGCCCTGCGCCCTGACCACCACCACGGCCAGTGGCGCGGGCTCCAGCTTTTTCGCCGCGCCCACGAACCACAACGCGAACCTCAGCCTCATCAGCTTCCCGGTGGCCTACGGCGTCCACCTGGCGTCCAGTGTCCAGCGCCTGGCCGCCCCACCCATGACAGTGACCACCACCACGGTGGCCTCCACGACGGCCACAGCCACCACCACCATGGCGTCCACCTCGGCGGCTGCTTCGCTGGGTCTGGCCGGCTATCCGTCCGGAAACGGAGGTGCCGCCGCCATGAAGTTCATGCCGGATGTGCTGGTGCGCCGCCTGGTGGAGAAGTGGTGGGGTCCGGACCTGCAGGCCAAGAAGATCTGCGAGAAGGCCAGCAGCTGCATGCACCTCAACCTGCTGGACGACGCCCTAAAGTTCTGCAACGCCAGCTTGGAGAAAGGTGAGTTCTTAAGCTCTCTTACCAACTATTTTGAACAGTGTAGTCGCAGCAGTCCTGCTACTGCAGAAGGGGGTTTGAAAAATCAATAAAGGGCTGGGCGGAAGTGGCAGGGCTCAATAGACTCGGTTTGCTGACGTCAGCCAGAGCACGGCAAAGGCCAAGATACCCTCGAAAGGCAGCGCAACAAGTTCTACTTGGCGACCCGCCCACATCGGGCCCATGCGGCGTATGCGTATTTTTTTTTGCTTTCTGCCATTAGTTCCCTGAATGTCAACTGGTTACTCTAATTGAGTGAGCAACTGGCACTGGCACCTTGGGCCAAGGACCCAATTATCAAATATTTATAGAGCGAGTATAAAGTAAATAAACCTTGACACAGGCTGCCAGCCAGCAGTCGTGGCATCCATGAGAAGTGGCACGCGCTGTCTGCTCAGCTCTTTCGCCACCGAGTGTCCAAGGAAATGCTCTGCAAAGTCCATATATTCCGATGAATGATTGCGGCGCTGAGTCAGTCACTTGAGCTCAAGAGGATTTTCCCTTTCACTTGGAGAACTCACTAAACACTAAACACTAAACAAAGAATATTTCAAACAGAAATACCCCCCAAAAGTAGCCAATTAATCACTTCCCAGAGACAATTTTTGGCTTCTCAGAAATAGTTTTTTTTTCCTCGAAAAAAATCAAAAATAATCACAACGATTTACGCACTTAGAAATCCATCAAACAAAATACTTGGGGCACTGGCTGGCAGTCGGGGGAAAAACTAACAAAAACCAGAAGGCATCGGACGGAAAACACTTGACTCGCCGAGAGCTGTTCGCCGAGGAGGAGCAGGTGCTGGCGGGGAGTGCCTCCATTTGAGCCAAACAATGGCAATGATGGACAGAACTAGGTGGAAGGCAGAGGACTGGGAGGCCAGAAGCTAAAATTAGCCAGATCGGAAAGAGTTTTTTGAAAGCCAATTAATAATTTAAGAATAGAAATACTATTATTTAACATTTTTATTTAATTGTTTGGAAAAATAGCTGTTTACTTGTAAATATTTGCCTCTTTTTGTGGTGATTTTTCGGCTATTATTTCTTTTATTTACTCACTAATATAATATTCTGTTTAAACACCCCAGGACTTATCAAGATTTTTCTACACTTTCACCTCAAAGTGTCGGTGGCGAGTGGGACGTGCCACCTCTGCAGGACCGCCCACCTCAAGCGCGGTGTTACTTTCATAATTGTCATTATCGGGTCGCACTTTGTCTTGCCTTCCATGTGTCATTGTATCTGTATCCTACTATGTGATTAGTCCACCAGATTCGAGTGCTGACGCATCCATCGTACGACTTTGTTTACCCAAAAAAAATGAAATAATTTGGAAAGTGGACAGAACTTGGGGGGACGTTCCAGCGGACACGTAAACAAAGCCGAATGTCCCACCGAACAGAAAGAATTAATTCTAGTCGGTCTATTTATAAGAAAGCAATTTATTTGTTCTATTTCATTGGCTTTCGGCTCTTCTCTCGCCGCAATCAGTTATTGACTCTTGCTGATAAAAAATAGAGTGAAAAAAGCCAGCAGAGTCCAAATCAAAATACGCTTTTGGGGCCACAAGCAGAAAGTAGAAAAGAATCGAAACGAAATGAAAAGAAGACTTTAAGTAAACACTTTTGATAAACAAAGTGCCGCGTCATGGCCATAAAGAAATACTGCGAAAAGCAGTGTATATATTAATGCAAATTGCGGAGCCAAATCCGAACCAATTAGGCGAACAAATAAAACATTTCAGCCTGGGATTCTGGGAAGTCAAGCCCGACTACAAATATTACGCATACGCAGTGGGGACCGAGCCAAGTGCCCCACTTGACAATGAAGATGTCAGAGCAGAGTGACAGCACTGCCTGTTAATCCTCGACACACTCAACAGGCCCCCCGTCCCTGGATTTTATGTCCTGCCAGACATGCACAATTTAATTTGAATACGTATACGCCATGTGTGCGCCGTACGTATGTCTTTTTATGGCCCGAGCCTGGTAATGTAGTCGTTGACCTCATCAGCCATTCCCTCTTTCGAGCTTCTTTTTTTTTGCCAAGTACACAGAAAATAATTAACACAAGGCAGATGATTAAAATACCCAGTTGTGGAGGGTCTCCATCCAGTTGAGTGGAAAGAGTTGTTAAATGAGCCGCAAGGACATGGCCTGAATACATATTTGGTTAAAGGTCTAAAAAACGAGCTTTCATTAGAAATATTGCATTGGAAATGCCTCCATGTCATGCAAGGCTCACCACACACATTCGTGGTAAAAGTATATAATATACATATATACTTTATATGGACGAGATCGTATAATTATATAGCGTGTTTTCGGGCTGACCAGTCGACTGCATTTAATGTTCCTTTCTGAAAGAATTTAGCACGAAGCATGCAATTAATTTCGGTTTGTTCCTTTCTTTTTATATTCCTGCCTTATTTTCCATTAACTTTTATGGCTTGCTGGATTTCCTTTTCGTTTCGAATTATTTTTTTTGGTGCTTTAATTATTTCAATTTATGCGCTTAATTAAGTTGTAATTTCTTGGTAATTAGTCTGAGGTGGCAGGCCTAGGAGTTCATTGGGATGTGGCGCTTGGTTTATTGGCTTTTTTGGTATTTTTATTGATAAGATTGGCAAAGTATGCTGAGTAACTGGCTTAACTGCCTTAAGGTATTATGTTTCTCAGATCTAAAATAGTTCAAAACTGATGTGCTTAACTAGTTGATAACTGGAACGTGCTTCTTTATCTTTTTATTCAAAAAAGTATGTGAAATAGTTGCCCAACTCCCCTTGACTCACTGCCGAAATGATAAGAAATGCAGTCCCAGTGGTACTTGTATCCCAGACAGGTCACACACCGCCGGACATGTCCGATACGATATGGCGATAGTGTAGCGCCCGGGTGTGGCAGAAAGTCTGGGGCCTCGCCCGGTACTGAATAATATATCCATTCATGTGATTAAGACGTGACGCTTATCGCGAGGTGCATGCTCGCCCAATACACCTGATAAAGCCAGCCTATACGTATTGTTTTCCGTTCCATTAATACACAGGGCACGAGAGTATACAAGTATCTGCGATTTGTGGTTACTGTTTGAAGAGGGCCTTGATCTTGTCGGCTTGTGGCGGGCTGTTTGCCTCCATTGTCGTCATTCCCCTATTTTTAAACGGGTCTACCTAACTAAGCCCACAATCTTTCAGAGTGACTGCACTCATTAGCATTTGTTTCTGGCCATTTCTGAACGTTCCTTTGATTTTTTTTTCAGGCAGCTAACATTTTTTAATTAGCCAAACAAGAGCTGGAAGTCCCGCTCCCCCGGCTCGGCTCCTTGGCTTTGATTTTTTGAGCAAAATGCAGGCCAGGCAGCAGAAATTTATTGCGCACTTTGAGGTCGTTGGGTTCTTTCCGTGAAAAAAAGCGAACAAAGAACCACCGAGGTGGGTCTGAGGGGGTGGTGAGAGTTTAACGACCACAGACCTCCACTGGCCTTGAGAAAGTCAGTTGCCAATGGCTGTCAAAAGCGCACTGATACAGATAAAGATACAGATACACCTACCTACAGATTGTGTTAATTTTTTGGCTTCTTTTTTTTGTTTTTGTATTTGCGATTTGATTTATTTGTGCGTTGCTTTCACCCGCACTGCCCCCTTTAGGCACCGCCCTCTTAGACGCCATGCGTTGCATAGCCGGCATTCCCGGTGTTCATGTATCTGCGTATCTGATAGATACTTTTTGGCATGCTCCCCACAGAAGCGAGTCGGGCGCACATTTCTGAGATGCCATCGCACATTTCACTAGCTGGCTAAACGAAGAAAGAAATGCCTGCATTTTACTTACAAGACTTTCAAATGAGAATTCTAACCCGAAAGGAATTGTTTGTGTATTTCTGGCTCAAATATTCATTCGCTTTGGGCCAGAAAGTGTACCTCGGGTTGGTGGTTGGGGGTTGGGGGAGTGCAAACTTTTTCCATTTGAAGTCAAGTTTTGGGTATTTACTTCTGGAATTCAGTTCATTTATCAGGGGGGTGGTACAATACATACACGTATGGATACTATATAGTATCTAAAGTGTTTGCCTTGTGGGGCTTTGGTTTGGAACAAGTTTTCAAGGTGGAGGCGGAATGGGTATTGGTAGTAGAGTGGTTGGCAAAAGTTAAAGAATCAACTAACTAAACAGTGAATTTTATTAAAATATAACTACATTTTATAACATTTCCAATGAGTTACATTTCATTTTCAATAAGAGATTATTGGGAATCCTCTTTACTGTCTATATAGTTCTATATAATTCCCACTGCAATCGCATTGAATAACATTGAATATCAATTATTCATTGTTTCATAATAATTCCACACCATTACAAGCTAATACTAATATTCGAGTGAAATAAAAAACCAGGCACTGGAGGACTGTCCCCCTTCGGGCACCCACCAATTCTGCCGAGCCAAGCCAAATGATGTAATAATCAGCTCACATACAAACAATCAGCTCAAGTTCCAAGAAAAAAAACCAAGACATATTCCTAATTGAGATATTCGCCCTCTCGCTTGCCTGCCAGCCATTTCGTATGCAAAAAAATAAATATAAGAAAAAAACGTAGTTGCTCCTGTCTGTGTTTTTTGTTGTAATTGCATAATGAGGCCAACTGGCATTGCAACAGAAAAAAGTGCAACAGCAACGGCAGCAAAGGCAATGACTCATAGATTGTGGAGGGAAAACAACAGGCGACCTGTTAGATTGTCTATTAAGTAATATTCTATTGTAAACTGCGAATTACGATTCGCGAAATTCACTTTCAACAACAAGCAGCAACAACAACAAATCAACTGAAAGATTACTCAATTGACTGCAACAACAACAACAGCAAAAACAAAAACAACATCAATTGCAAAGCTACAAAATCAAAAGTAAGTCGCCCGCTCACTTATACAAGTACGACCCTCTCTTTCTGGCCGCGACTGCCACTGGCTAGCCGTCTCTTTCGTTTCGGGGGGGCTCCGTGCTCTCTGACTCGTTTGAATTACAGTTATGTCATAGAACGTAGGCAAAGTTGTTGCTGCTGTTGTCGCTCGTGTTGCGCTTTATCGCGTTGCCTTTTTTTTTTTTAAAACAACAATAGCAACAACAACAATAACAAAAGCCTACAATCAGCAATCAGTAAACTGAAAAACGTCTAAAAGCAACAACAGCAATAATTTGTTAGACTATTGAGTAATAGCCACGAGCCCAAACATCATTCCACAGGTAATATTGTACAGGGCAGGCTGGCTGGCAGTACCCCTGCCTACAACTACCTTGCCACCCTCCCCCTTCTTAACCTTTGGTGCGGGGGCTTTAGGGGCTTATCCTAATCAGTCACTGGGAAATTACATCAGCATCGATGCCTGACATTTCCCAGCGCGAATAAAATCCACAAAACGATTTTCAAGGGGCGTGACTGGCCCAGAAGACAATTCACAAGGCGATGCAGTGCACTGAGAGAAAAGGGTTGGTGTTACAAATATGATAGGATAGGATATATTGTAGAAATACAATATATTTCTATAAAATTAAAAAAAACTTATTCTTAAACCGTTATACGATATACGAGAACATTATACGATAATGGATTATTTATAAAGAATTCTTATAAAACAACTTTTACTTGGAACAAATAAAAGTCTGTTTATAAGGAATCTCATATTTAACCGATTCCCTCCTTGTAAAATGGTGATTCTTAGTTCTTCCAAAACTACAAATCCTACTAACCCTTTACCCATAATGGCCTTTTTATAAGGAAATCAAAAAAAAGGACTGTACTTGCTCTTCAAAATCTTAAAAACCTTGTTTTATAAAGGGCTATTTTAGAGCAATATTTATAAAATATATCTCTTTCTATAAGATTTTATCTTATACGTATAAATTAAGATACGTATTCAAAATGACCTTTTTTCGGGATATCTTTATTAAACAGAACTACCAAAAAAAAATGAAAAGCCTATCATCCTATGAATGGCCTTGTTATTAGGAAATCCATTAAAATGATAGTACTTTCTATTCAAAGTCATAAAAACCATCTTCTATAAAAGCCTTTTTTTTAAATCCATCTTAATTAAAACCTTTTCCTATAAATGGTAGTATTTGCATTTCAAAACCTAAAAACCTTTAAAAAAAACCTTATCCATTAACTAGATAATTTTTCTCCGTTTATCAAAGCACCTTCCCGCGATCTTTAAAGCTAACCCCGCAACTTATGCAACAATTACCACCAACAGACAACATCATTATCATCAGGTTAAGGGGAGTGCTATGCCAACTAATTGATGGAACGAAGAATGAAATTATAAAAGCAAAGTTCAACCCCACAAAGTTCACCAGCACGATGACATAATTGTTTTTGATTTGATTTGCCCGCCAAAAGGCTTTCAATTAGCATTTAACCAGAAAAAGCTGTTAACACTAAATGATAAATCGCCAACTTTTTCCCCTCCTGGCCAAGCCAACACGAAGAATAACAGACTATTCCTTTTTTACCGTTATTTTGTTGAAGGATAAAGTTTTGGAAGGGGTGGGCGGAGGAGGAAACTTTTTGCATTATCGAAGGCTTTTTGCGAAATTCGTTCTAGCCAGGTGTGAGTGACAACTATGAGGCAAGTAGGATGATGCAACCGGTAATGGCTAGAATTTTTGATAATATTTTTTTCTTGCCGGAAAAACAATGTATTATGAGCTGGAATTCCAAGATAATAAATTACGCAATTGAGGAAGAATTGTTGTAAGCAACAATTACTGGAAGAATTCTAGCGATAAAGCTAATGAGGAAACACTCACGCAAGGAAGTGGCATAACTTTTTGAATAAAATATCAATATTTGAAGACATCTCTGTTAGGGAGCTCCTGAGCTCCTGGTTTCGGCTGCCAGAATGACCCAGATCCCGCAAACAACTTTCAAAACGTCCCATTGTAATGTGGTTGCCACACAGCGTTGATTATTTAATCGCCAAAGGAGAGAAGCGAACAAAAAATTATTACAAAATTGCAAAATCCTCTGTGGCAACCAAAAAAACAACTGAAAAGAAAAAAAAAACTAAAAGCGAGACGAAAATTTGAGAGCATTTACAAATCACGATTTAATTTCCACAGAGCAACAACAACAAGCGAATAGACCGTTGAAATTGGCAACAAACAAATGAGCAACAATGGCTTCCGAGGGGGTGGAGGCGGAGATTGGGGGTGGGACAGACTAAGCGTGAAAAAGACAAAAGACCAAGACGACCACGACAAACATCAGCAGCTAAAGCCAAAGCCCCAAACCTCCAAACCTCCACAACCCCAAAACCCCAAAGGGGGCAGCAGCAGAGGGAAGAAACTGAAGCAAATCTTGGGCCTCGAGCTCAACGTAACCAACAACAGTTGGCCACTGAGGCCTTACATAACCCGAAAAAAAAAAATAAAAACAGCCACAGAGACAACAACAAAAAAGCGCCAAGCGGGGCTCCACTTACCAAACAAACATAATAAAAATGACGTCGACAACGCTCTGCCAGCGCTGGCGTCTCTGCCGGCTTCGCAGTTAACGTATCGCATTTGACTTTGACATACTTTTCGACTTCGCAGATGGTAGCCCCCATAATCCCCAAAGAGACAGTGCCAGAGAGAGAGAGAGTGTGTGCCCCAGTGAGAGCTGTCAAAATTTTGCTCCAAGCCAGGCTTGCGCTTACATTCTCCCTCCTTCTCTTTGGCTACTACCTTTCTCTTCTCCCTGGGCACTCTGGCACTCTTCTGCTGGCGACCAAAAACCCTGTTGATTTAGGCCGTTTTTGGCCTCTCATTTCTCTTAACTGGCTTTTTTTTTTTTGGAAGATTGCACAAGTCTCGGCTCACGCAATGTTTAGGCCACAATCCGCCTCCAACCGCCTCGTCTTACATGACTTTTCTCATATTTTTTCGGAGTTTTGCATAAAAAGAAGCCGGTTTTTTACCAATTTCTGTGAGCTCACTCTTCCCGCTTATCGAACGGCGTTTAGGGGCTGCTGATTGGCGTCTCCAGCTGATTACATAAATGCAAAAGGCAGACTGAAATAGACCTGGCCCAAGGGGGGGCTAGAGAATATACGTAAATAGATTTGGAGAAGGAATACATTGGGAGAAAATAATGGGGAGAGGGGTTCTAAATGGCTATAATCATGGTACTTCCTTAAATTCTTATAGAATTTTGAGTCAGATATACCTTCTGTAATATTTTTAAAGTGTTTTTTAATTAAAAAACATCTCCCAGTGCACCCTCCCTCCATATAGTGATTTTAAGTGGATTATTGGCGTACGTTGTCACGACCCTCTGTCAGCCACCTCATAATGCATTTTGATGGTTTTTGGTTTTCTGTTTCAGCTCCCTGGTGGTATAGGCTGGGTTTTAGTTTTGTCATTTGTTTTGGCGCCAGGTGGTGGTTGGTCGGGTCAGCTGAGAGTTTCTGGGGCTTTTTTCTACATAGGCCTGCCCCTCTGTCTGGGAAATCAATTAACTGCGCGTCGGCCGCAGAGCCACATAGGCGCGTGTGGCAACGGATGTGTGTACATTTGGGCCGCCATCCGGGGAGGGGACCCACACCACATAACACCACATTTATCAAATGTCACTGGGGAGGGGGAGCAGCATATGGCCAAGCAAGGCGGACAACCATATGGCTGGGAAAGCAAGCTGTTGGGGAAAATAGAGGGCTTCTTAGTTGCTATCATCAGTAAAGCCATAGTCTTAATTGATAACTTTTATATAAAAAGTAGCCCTAGCCCTAGCTATACTTCGTATACAAACTTGCATTTAAAATATAAACTAATTATAGTATTACTTCATTTTTACTCAGCCCCTAAAGGCTGCAAACCTGTTTGTAATACAATTAATTATAAAGCCACTAATCTACCTTAGCTATAATGCTTGTAGATACTAATTAAACTATATAATACCTTTAACTAACCAGTTATTATTGCCTTGAAGGCCTCATTATCAGTTAATAAGGGCATAAAAGCATTTAATTTATTTCTCAAAAAAAAATCCCCATGCTTTGAAGTCGTTTGGCTTCCGTTTTCAATTTTTTCCACCACATTGCATAAGCATCGGCAGTAATAACAACAAAATATAACAAAAACTACAGGCATGGAAAAAACTTCTTCTAAATCTTACGCCCCACATAATAGGCCACTTCCGGCTCCCCCCCCTTCAAGCCAACTCCCACCCAGCTCGCTCCAAACTTGGCTCCCTGGCTGGTCGACCTTGAGCCGTCAGCCGCGGTTGCTGTTGCTGTTGTGCTGCTGCTGCCCATTGAAGCGCACGGAATGGGTGTTTTTGTTGCCAATCGAGTTTAACATTTTCCATATAAAAACAAATATTATTTGTGCGGCTCATAAAATTTATGAATGCCTTGCACTCGCCTTTACAAGAGAATCCAACAACAATACACAAATATTTTGCGCTTCACAAATATCGAGAGAAGGAATTCTTTGGTTGAATGAAATTTTTATTTGATTTTATTTGCGTGTTTGCGATTTGTTGAGAATTCTGTTTTATTTTTTGGGCCAAATCGGGTTTTTTTTGTGCTCCACTTTGCCTGAAGGTTGCGCTTCGGTGCGCACCAAAAAAATTTGAAAAAAGTAGGCTACCTCGAGGGGGTCTTATATAAGATTTGGAAATGGAGTATCTCCCAACTTACCTTGAAAAATGTTTAGCCTTAAATTTGTGACGAGTTTCTACACTCAACGAATATGACGCATACGCCGCGTGGGTCGCTCGAACAGAATTTTGCGTCGCAATTGAGGCCGTTAGGGAATGGGAGAACATTCGGGGTTCAATCACCCTTGAGAAAACTGCTTGGCTGGGCTCATCCCTGGGGGATTCTCACTTCATTCTCAGCCAGCACGACCTTTTGACTCGACTCGGCTAAATAATTGTCAGCAGCAGCACCAGCATCGGCCTTGGTGCGGCCTGAACTCCGACATTTGACGCTTTTTCGTTGTTTTTGGACTTCCAGTGCCAAAAATTTATGCGACAACGCATTGCGATACTCGCCAGATGTAACCCGCGCCACACCAGCCACCAAAATCTTCACAGTCGGTTGATTTTCATGAACAAAATTGAGAAAAAAAACGGAAGAAAACATAAATTCCAGCAGTTTTTGGTTTGTTTTTTGGATCCTTCATTTGACATTTAACAGGCTGCCCGGGTGGTCCATGAACGCCCACATGACGCAACGAGAGCGGAGTTTTTCCATCAAAATATTTGATGAAATTTTAAAATTCAAGAAAATAGAATGTACACAATTGTCTGACAAATGGCATCGTAAAGATGTATCATAAAAATAATTTTTATAGTATTCTTTAGCGAGAATTTGTCTTGTCTAGAATAGTAAAAACATAGCAAGATTTATTTCCTGAAAGTGAATAATTATATCTATATTATTTTTATACAATGCTCATTTCCGTCAACAGCGTCAAATGCCAAAGCTGGCATTCATTCATGAAGGCGATTAGAAAGCAAATTTATCAAAGAAATACTGAGAGTAGACTTTAACAATTAATCTGTCTAGAAATCAGAAATCAAGGAAGAAATTCCATACAAATTAAGTGGTCTTCTTAAATTCCGTTCTTGAAGTTCTTGAAAAAGGAAGGAAATATTTCTGCTTAACTTTGGACATTTCCTTTCATTTGGAAGTGAATTATTTGTATGGTTTTTCGCAAATACATATCCATTGACCCCTACGTATCTGAGGAACTTTACGAGGGTCGGTCGTAAACTTAACTCTGCACAATTAGCTTCATCTGCATAATGGTCATATTTTATGCGAACCAGAAAGGGGCTCTATCCCAGGGCATAGACATCAAAAACGGTCAATTTCCCAGCGGGTTGGATGGGATGAATGGGTGGATGGATGGATTCGGGGTGTTGAATGTAATAAAATATAAAGGGAATACAGGAAGGGGGGTCGCCTGCCCTCCAGTGCCGCATAAAGTTTGCCATCTTTTCGCCGCTCGTTTATGGCTGCTCGTTTCCCGTTTCACTTGCCGCATTTTTATGGGCATTCATTTAGTATTTAGGTCAGTTTTTTGCTAGACTCCCTCCCTGGGAGGCCTGCGCTTCTATTTCTCCTTTACATAATAATTCAGAAGCCAAATGCTTTTGTGTGCGTGGCCGTCCGCCAATCAAAGCTATGACCGGGTACATGCGGCGTATACGCAATGTGTTTATTTTTAGCAAATTGTTTAACGACTTTTAAGCACAATTGAATTGAAGTGTTCATAGGGTGAGGAAAGTGCTGAGGTTAGGGGGAGGATCACGGCATTCTTTGTTCATTAATTTGTTGCATTTCATTTAAAAATAAATAAATCAAATGAATCAGCCATTGAACAGGTCGGGGCACAGCTCTCGCCTTCTTATGTTATTTTTATGCGGAAATCAAAATTCTGAGATAGCCAGATTTCATTATGCAATCCATGCCAATGCCACTGCCTGTCAAGCGATGAAAATGCTGCCGCTCTCCTCTCAATATATGTACATTTGAAATGCTTTTGCCTTTTTCTTGCTTTTGTTGTGGGAATTTAGCAAACGATTTTTAATGTACGTGACGAAATCTGATTTCGAGTGCAAACACATGCCAAAAGTGGCAAGAGATATACATATGTATAAAAAATCATATTCCTCGGCTATAAGCACTGTCGTATCTGAAGCCAAATGCAATTTATCAACAGTTGGGCTTAAATTGTCTGCAGCGTAACGGAAACTTGGCCCCGCGTGGAAGATGCTGCTGTTGCTGCCACTGTCGGGGGCTGCTCGCAAAGCGTAAAATTCTCTAATAAGTG
The DNA here is from genome assembly GCF_030179905.1 of Drosophila bipectinata. Lineage (NCBI taxonomy): Eukaryota > Metazoa > Arthropoda > Insecta > Diptera > Drosophilidae > Drosophila > Drosophila bipectinata. Next base: position 1,858,930 of record NC_091738.1, on the reverse strand, counting down.
CAAATTGGTAGCAGTGACAACAAAAACAAAAACACTCTGCCACGACCACAGCCGCAGCACCCTCTGTCAGTGTTTGGTTTTGCATTTTAATTGAATTCCCCTTTTTTTTTAGTTTTAGTTTTGCCCGCCCGGTTGTAAGTATCTGATGGATACGCACACATACGATGACAGATCGAACGGGAAGTAGCTGGCCACTGAGAACGTGGCCGCCTTCAGGGTGATATAATATAGAAATGAATATAATTAGTATGCATAATACATACAGTTATGGGTCTGGGGCTGGACTTGGGAAAAACTGATGGGATGGGATGTGAGCGGGGAAATGAATAAAGATCGAAAGATATTGTTGTGTAATCAGAGGGGTAATGGGATTTACTAAATGGAAAATCTCTAGTTATTAGTTATAGTACTCTTTTCTAGAGGTATTCTTTCATAATATTGACTTCATAAACCACCAAAATATTTGCCCAAAACGCATGAATAATCCATCACCCGTTTTTAGACCCCAAGTCACGACAGAACCCCCCTTATCACTCACTAGTTGTGGTTTAAAAAGCGATTAAAGAATAAACAGTTGAATAACATTCTCCCGTTATCGGAGTGGCGGCCGAGTGCCGTTATGTTTTGGCACCTTCATTCACATAACGGTTAACCGCTAGCCCCAGAAACCCATACATAGTCTTATCTAAGCAAACAGAAGACCATATCACACACATCAAGTTAATAATAATAATAATAAATAATGAAATTTGATGAACTATCCAAGTATTTACATAATCCGGGCGACAGCTTGACTTGTGGCATGTAATCAGCAATGTTGCCACATTATTCATGTAAATTAATATGATTTTTTGGTGATTTTGTCCATGTAATCATTTTTGCAACAATTTGTATAACAATTGCAACAATTACAACAGTTAGGGCCTTGCACACACACACACACACTCTTGAGAAAATATCGACAGCAGTGTTGTGGCTGCTACGTTTTATGTTGCGTAATGTTAGGCTACATAATCGCCATTTTAAGTTAAAATTTTTAACATGTTAACAGCCTAAGAGAAAACTAAAGCTCAAAAAGCCCTCTCTGCACTGTTAAGTACTCTTAAATGTTGCCGGCTCATGTTGCGCCATCACATGTTGCTCGGCAACATTGTCTACAAGTGGCCTGGCCTACGTGACGTATGAGTAATGGGGGAGGGAGGCAGAACCAAATGCATGACCTAGGCACTGCAATGACTTTCTATTCTAGGTGCTGCCTTACCTTGATTTCGCTTTCACTTGCCGTTTATCGATGGTCGAAGTATATAGGCTGGTAGAGCATTTTTGAAAGTTTCTTGAAATAATATAGAAGATCTTCAAAAAATAAAGGAACTAATCTCTCTATACCCACTTTTTCAATACCGAAAAATCAATTCCGCTGACAAGTGGCGCTTTTGGGAGCCATCACGGCTGTCAAAATAAATACTCGCCTGCCGTTTCGCATCTCTTGTAAAGGAAAACGAGGCGGGAGGGATGCTGGCTAATTGTCGAATACTCACGCGTGTTGAACATTTGCCCAATAACACAGCAACAGATCATATATTTACATATTTGCCATATTGTCAGACGAAATGTCTCGGGGCGCTCTTCTTCCATTGAACTTGCCAAGTTTCCGACAATTTCATTTAGCAGGAGGTGGACAGTCATTGGCGATTTAATTGATTTACACAAGCAATTAACTTTACGAGCTGCCATTTGCCGGGAATGATATTAACTAAAGTGCATACTAAACTAAACTGTTCTCGTTTCATCTCTTCCAGCACCCACCAACTTCAAGAGTCTCTGCCTGCGTGCCGAAGTCCTCCTTAAGCTGAGCCACTACCAAAGTTCTCTGGCGGACATAGAGAATGCTTTGAGGACACGCTGCACTTCCCCCAAGGTGGGTCTTTATTTAATCTTTTAACTTTAATTTATTAACTTGATACTATTGTCTTTCAGGCCCACTATCTGAGAGCCTTGGCTTTGAGCGGCCTGGGTCGGCTGGAGGAGGCTCTGTACAATGGCTTCTTGGCCATTTGCCTCGACAAGAATACAAATCTCAGTAATTCGGAAATATTTCAACATGATCTCGCCAAGGTAAGCCACTAAGCGAAAATGCAAGCATTTTATGATCGAATCGTTGTATGCCAAATATTCTGCAACATTGAGAATAATCACAGAAGGCATTCAAGTCTAGACGCCATTAAATGGCTATTACAAGTGGATTTGTGCTAGATCTTAAGATCTTTATGTTATTTAAAGAATTCTACTAATCTTCAATCCTCTTTCCTTCAGATTCTTCAGCGTCTCCTGGCCCAAATGCCCAAAAACCGATCCCTGGTTGCCGCTGCAGCGCCACCTATGGTCCAGCAGCAGCATCGCAGCTACGCCACCTCTCGGCCCTCGTACCCCCTTCTCTGGGAGCAGATGACGCGCCGCAGGAAACAGCCGCACCACCACCACCATCATCACCACCACCACCACCATGTCCACCTGGACGACGTGGAGGACGAGTTCGGGCACTACGACAAGTACATAATGGCCGACGACGAGCTGGAGGAGGAGGTGGAGGTGGATGGCGGGGAGCCGGGATCCCTTCACCTGGACGGAGACTTCTTGTTTCCCAGTGCCCTGGACTTCATGGACCACCACCGGCACCAGCGGCACGTCTTCGAGCAGAAGCAGTTTGACCTGCAGCCGCGACGCCATCAGAACCGCAAGCACTGCAAGCGGAAATGGTCGGATAGGCTGGAACCCCTGCGTGGGAAGCTGGTGGACGAGGAGGAGGATGTGGAGGACCTGGACAGGGCGGAGTCAGGTGTGGAGATCCAGCGATGCAGTCGCCTCTTTGCCGGCGTCCTGGAGCGAACACAGCAGGAGCTGCAGCGACTGAAGAGTAAGTAATCTGGATTATATTATTTTAAAGTATGGAAGGCTAATCCATGGACTCTACCATTTCAGAACTGGATGAATCGGGGCAAGGACTGGCGGTGAGCGCTGTCTCTGGGCAGCTGATCGATGCCAGTGACTTTGACTGCGTCCTGTGCTGCAGGACATTGTGGAAGCCAGTGGTCACACCCTGCGGACACACGTACTGCCTGGTATGCTTGGATCGTTGCATGGATTACAACTCCTCGTGTCCATTGTGCATGTCACCACTTGTGGAATTCAATGTCAATGCCAGTGCCAGTCAGAATCAAACTCAGAATCAGAATCAGATCCACCTGCATCCGGGCTCATCCTCGCCAGTTCCTTTCGCGCTGGCCAAGCGGCCAGTGACGAAGTTCCTAGAAGCCGCAATGAAACGATTCATTCCAGACCACTACGAGGCCCGATTCCGACAGGAGATCGACCAGGAGCCCTCCGTTCCGGTGTTCATCTGCACGGCCGCCTTTCCGGCGGTGCCATGTCCCCTGTTCGTCTGCGAGCCCCGCTACCGCTTGATGGTGCGGAGGGCAGTGGAGTCCGGTGACAAGACCTTTGGCATTGTGCAGCCGCACAGCGGCAAGTCGCGCTACTACGACGTGGGCACCATCCTGGACATCCGGGACTGCGTCCAGTTGGGCGACGGCTGCTCCATCCTGAGCACTATAGGCTGCAAGCGCTTCAAGATCCTGGCGCGCAACGAAAAGGACGGCTACGAAACGGCCAAGGTGGAGTACATCTGCGACGAGCCCATTGCCGAGGAGCAGGTCAAGGTCCTGGCCGCGATGCAGGACGTGGTCCTGGCCAAGGCCATCGGCTGGTACGAGAGCCTCAGCACGGAGCAGAAGCACGAGATCCTGCAGAGCTACGGCCAGATGCCGCCGGTGGAGCCCGACTGGGCGCTGATCAGTGACGGCCCGGCCTGGGCCTGGTGGATCATCGCCCTGCTGCCCTTGTCCCAACAGCTAAAGGTGGGTTGGATGGATTCTCATGGTTTTTCATCTTCTAATCTTTGTTTTTTCTTCAAAAAGGTGGACATTCTGGCCACAACCTCGCTGGAGAAACGGCTGCGGGCCATCGACAAGACCCTGGACTGGCTGCACGAGCTGAGCCACCCGCAGCAGCCCACGCACCACCCGCTGGCGCACCACCCCCAGGCGCCACAGTCGCCCCAGCAGGCGCATCTCGATCTCGACTGCGAGGAGCAGGAGGCGGCCGCGTCCGGAGCCGACGAGTGCTGCCTCTTTGCGGACAGTGCGGCCGAGCCGCACACGGACGAGGAGCTGCTCCTCTAGAAAGCAAATCATAACTATACCTTAGCTAGCATACATACGTCTGTAAATTTGTGTCTAAGCCATTTCGTCTGTAATCGAACATAAACACGTTAATCCTAGGGGCCAAAACCGAAAGCGAGAAACTTTAGCAGAACCAAAATTATCACTAGATCCGCAGAACATAATCTTTAGCTCTTAAAACCGAAACCGTTGTGTGTGTGTGCGTTCTGTATTTTAGATGTGTGTGTGTGTGTGTCGGAGAAATAGCTAAGAATTAGAACCAAAAAAAAAAAAGAAAGTAGAGAGCCACACCGAGAAACCCCAGTGAAACAATCAAAAGTTTGCTTTTGGCTCAGGCCCGCACCAGAACCCCGGATTAAAGAAGGGTTGACATACTGTCTCTATCACATTCCAAACCTTGAAAATAAGCAGCAGAAGCGAGAAATAAACTTTAACAAACAGAACTCATGGTTTCTACAAACAGAGAATACACAAATTTTTAAAATTACGATTTAATGATCAAGAATACAAAGTCAAAGGCCAACAAACATACACTTAGTGAAACCGATCGGACAGCAAAGAGCCAGGAAACAAAGTTCTTTTCATTTTTACTTTAAATAAGGCGGCTGGAACTCTAAGACAATCTGCAATATTTTTTTTAAATATACCTAACGAAACTAAAACTATATATACAAGTGAATAATGAAACTGAACTAGCGACTAGTTACGAACGACGATTGAGAGAAAAAAAGTGTAAAGAAATTTCAATTTTTTAAATACTTTTCGTTGATTATTAACTTTTCCCACTCCTCTCTAAGGCACCCCTCTCTCTTGATTATGCTTAGACTAACTAAATAATATGCTCACCTATATATACTATATATGCGACTCTATACGCCACATGCTTATTTCTGTATTCGTATCTGTATCTACGGCCCGCATTCCTAACGAAGAGATAGCTCTATAATATAGCTTTGCAACTATTAGCTAGACTTCTTTGTCTCTTGTCTGTTTTTTGTATAAACTTAAGCCCCAACTCAAGCCCTTTTGTTTCACGCTCTCCCCCCCATAAAGCAAATCAATTTTAAAAACCAAAATTTGCTTTATCCCACTGATCCTTGTAAATATTTTTATCGGATAACCCCCTAAATTATATGTATGTATTTCTGCTACGTTAGTTTTAGAACACGAATTTACTTTTCAGCTCAACACAAAAACAAACAAGAATTCAAATCAAACAAAACAATTTTTGTCAACTAAATATTTATGTAATTTTATACAAAGTATACACATACGTCTAAATTAAATCATTTTGTATTTAAGTTTAGCAACTAAACGAAACGGAAAACAAAACAAAACAAAAAACACAAATATGAAATCATTTTTTTGTGTCTACCTTATATGGAGAAATTATTATGTGAATCAATAATAAAAGATATATATTTCAAATTTCTAAAATGCTTCAATAAAATCACCAACATTTTTCTTTCTGTTTTTTGTGCTAAAAAAGAAGATTTTTTACTGGTACTTTTTTAATTTATTAATAATGATGTAAAATAAAGAGGAACTCAATTGAAATATAACATTTGAAACGGCGTTACTATGGGTTTTGGGGTTTTGGAATTATTTTCAATGCAATTAAAACCGAAAATTTGCAATTCTCCAGAATCTTTTTCTCAAATTCTGTCTTCTGATCCAAAATGCATCGGCGATCGGTACGTATATATCCTGTGCGTTGCATAAACCCGATAAAACATTCAAATCGAGTCGAGAATAACTTGTAAATTGCAAATCGAGCTGCAATATTACGTAAGCATCTAATAAATATCAAATTTCTAGTGCAAACGGTGGATCGGTGGATTAGGCAACTACATATGGTATGGAATCGGAATTGATTAGTTGATATGCTCTCGTCCCTGATCAAAAGGTAGAAGATCTACAGATCTGAAGGAGAGTATGCTGTCAAGGGAAGCGGACCCGCCAAGGGGCATGCCACTTCAGTCTTGACTGTAACTGAACTCTTTATACTTATGAAATATTCATAGCTGAAATTTGCGTACGCATGAAATGTGCAAAAGATAGATGAATGGGTATATCAGACTAAGGGGAGTACGAAACGACGACGTAATGCCCTAAAATTTTGGTTTTTGAAAGGGTGATTTTAAGGTATTTGATCTATTATTATGGTATTATAGAGCTTATAGGGAAAGTTTATTAATAATTGGACAACTTTCTTCATAAAAAAGGATTTTTCTTGTTGTCTGGAATCGACTTTCATGTTTCTAGTAATAAGAGCTTTAAAGAAAGTATGAAATAAATCTTTAAAATGAGATTATTTTAGTATCTTTATGAAATGCTTCTTCAACTTATGATTCTAGAGACCTTTATCTTAGAAAAACCTAGTATTAAAATCCTAATAACCCAACCTATCACAATCTAGTTTTTTTACAGCTTTCTAACCCAACACCTAGACCTTGAACTTAAAACGAAAACCAAACAAAACCAGTTGACTCAGCTCCTCAGCTCCTGGGGCCCTTATATCACTAGTTTTCAGAGACATACCAGAGAAACCAGAAATGGGCGCTAAAACACCCAGAAATCGGAATATCGGACAACAAACAAAAAAGTCGAGAGGAAATCCATGGGGGAACTGAAAATGATACTTGTACTTACTACTGGCCGGCGGATCGACGGATCGGTGGATCGGCTAGAGAGAGAGAACCTCGCTGGCGACCCTGTGCAAGTGTTGATAGTTTGATAGAGCGACAGGGACGGAGACAGATAAAGAAAACGCTACAGACTCGACTCAGAACGGCTCTGATCGGTGCAATTGAGTGGTTTGGCGAGTGGTGGAGCAAGAGCTGCGATCCCCAATCGACTCCGAGTGCAGTGGCATATTAAATAATAGCCGAGCGGACGGAGCTCAATCAGTCAGTCAGGTAACGCTCGGAATGTTCGCACATACAATATCGCGTATACGCCCGGCCGGCAAAAGGCAAAGCCACTAATGCGGACTTGCCATACCGTTTAGGTTCCTCTCTCTTGCCCTGTCTCTCTATTTTGTCTCTTTGAGTGTGTTGGTGAGAGTGCATTTCAAGCTGCATTTCGCCGTTTTCGTTTATCCACGGGTTTTATTTAGCGCTGCGTTCTTGTTTTTGTATTTTTTATTTTTTGCGAGCTTAGAAATTGCAGTTCTCGTGGATTTGTTCAGTTTGAGTCCAGCACGCGCAGCGTCAACGAGCGGATCTCTTTCGGAATATTTTTCGGAGTGCCTTGCCGAGTCTACGGGCCGATCACACGGGCACAATTATTTCGTTAATTTATTTTTGTTTTTATTTATTTATTTTTTTTGTTGCATTTGATATTACAAGTAGTTGGCCGATCTGACGCAAAGTCAAGCCGTCTGTCGTCAATGCTGTCTCCGGCCGTATAGACCCTGTAACTCGATCGCAAATTACACGCTTTCGACGTGGTCGCTTCTCGTGCGGTTCTGTTCGGATCGGTTGCTGTTTCGGTTTTTGGTTTGAGTTTTAGTTTTTTGGTATTTGGTTTCGATTTTGTTGTCTTTCCCTACTTCGCGCTTCACAAGAATTTTGTATATTTTTGTGCTGATAGTGCCCGAAAAGGGCACAATTTCTTACCTTTCGACAATGAATGGAAACGTTTGCATAAAGAACCCCCTAAAATATGGTCGTAATTTTCTGGTTTTTGTTATTGGAGATCTGCCTTAAAATGTATACACGGACATTGTATATAAATGCAAACGATACCAACTGAGAAGCAGCGGGCCGGCGAGAAAAAAATGAGCAAGGCAGAATGGCAAAAGTAAATTATTATGTAACCTTTCAAAACGATTTGCAATAATAACGAAAGGAAACGGTGAAATAATTCGTAAGAAAGTAGAGTGAAAAATAAAATTCCTACTCATGGAATAAATATTATAAAAATTAAACCAAAAATACATTAACTAAATAGCTTAGAAAAGCTAAAAGTGTGAGCTAACTAAAGTGAGCAAAAATACATAATAATTTAACTACCAATTAACAAACTTGTGCACCAGTTTCGAACCCAAACCCACAAATCAGCTGCTTGAAAATATACTAAAGTGCTAGGTCATAAAAAATAAATAAAATATGCGAAAAAAGTGCAATGGCTAACGAAAAAAAATAGTCAAAATAAAAAACCACTAACAGCAGTAGTGACAAAATTTCTATTAGAAACACTGCCCTGCCGCAGAGATAAGGCAAGCTCGGGAGAGAAGTTCTCGCAAAAAACAAAAGTGCATTCAACCAAAAATTACAACAAACTATCTGTTCGGAGAGAACCTTTCCCCAGACTTCCCCGGCCAACTACTAGCCGACAGCTCGGTTCACTAAAAGTCTATTAGGCTGCGACTGTATGCACGCGCCTGCGCGATGTCTGAAATATATTATTATAAAATTTCTATAGGTATCAGTATGTGGTGATGCACCTTTTTTTATTTCATTGTCAAAGTCGGCATTCATAGCCAATATACTAGACAGGGTTATACCCATTGCTTGTAATTGTTATTACCTGTAGATCCAATCTGGTATAATCAAGGCTGAAAATGTTATCTGGTCTATAAAAGTTTGTGCATTTTTAAAGGGATTTTAATAATTGCAGTTATACTTCTTTAGATTGAGATTTTAGAAAGGGTTTTGGGAAAGGATTAAAGGATTTATTCAAGCCATTTTCTTTATACCTTTGTGGCTTTTTCTAAACCTTTGTAACCCCCGACTAAACCCCAATTGTTGACTCATTTATTTTTAATTTATGGTCAAAGTCACTTAAATTGTCTATGCTATTTAGCAGCTAAAACTTTCCACCTCAAACTTTTTTACGCCAAGACCCAGCTAAAGTTTTTTCCCCGATAGTCTTACTATAGCCCTTCCACTAGTTTAATTAATTAAAATAAATATTTTTTTTTTGTTGGATTTTTTTTATAGTTGGCTGACAAGTCTCAGGTCTCGGGTCTGGCGTCTTTTTGAATTTTTGAAACGTCATCGTCAGCGTTTGAGGCCGAGTATCTGTGTGCGCCGTCGGGGGCTGTCGGTGTGAGTGCGCGTGTGCATTTGGTGTGGTGGTGTGCGATCATGCGGTAGCCGCACACGCTCTCAGTAAAAGTTATTACAATTGACAACTAAAAACCATAAAGTAGTGCAAAATGTCTTACAAGTGATTCAACTTCGTTTCAATAAATTCATGACACAATTACGAAATGTTATTAATTGAAAAGTGCATTTGGCAGCAGGTTCCTGGCGCGTTTCTCCCACCATTTTAGTTTCCAGACTGTGTACTTCATTTTTGTGTCGGCAAATAAATGGTTGTTGATACGGTGAGATAAGTAGCTGATTGACAGTAAGGAGGCTATTTTTTCGAGCAAAATTTTGCTGGTTGGAAACAAAGAAAGATAACAGAAAAGGAAAAATTTGAGGCATTTCCTTATATATTTTAAATTTTAGAGACCTGTTGGGAGAATTAGATTTTCCTAAAAAATATTCTGTAGAACAATAAAATTGTCCGAAATTCTCAAACTAAATTTTAATCATCTTTAAAACATGTGCATAGCTAGTCTATAGCTCTCAGGTGACTCCCCTAGTGCCTTTCATATTTTAAACCCCAACTACAAAGAATACATTAAGCATACGCCCCGTAGTCACAGAATAGTTGCTGAAGATGATGATCTGATGATGTTGGGACGGCAAGCTAGTCATGATTAAGTGATCATCTCATCGCTTGATTTATAAGTGGATTGCTAACCGTTTGTGGAAAGTCTAGACCAAGATCCGTTTACTTCGAAAGCCCCTTCGAAAATCCAATTGTAATCACTACCTGTCCGCCTGGCAAACAGAGAGGCCTTTAACCCTACAAACCTAGGCCAGACTGGAGACGGTTGCACTTGGCATTGGCATTAGGGGGAACGAACGCAACAGAAATAAATCAATGAACGGCAATTGGCAAGAGATAAAAATAAGAAAATAGTGAAAAATTTAATTAAGTCAAGTTTAAAACAAAAACGAAAATAAAAGCCAAGACTTAGTACGAGCGAGTAAGACAAAAAATATTACAAGCTTGGCGGAAAAAAAAAACGTAGAAGTCGAGGCGGAAAACAGTAGAGAGGAAGAAAAATTGAAAGCTGTACAACGGGTCGTATGAGTATTGGGTATTATCACTCACACACCGACACTATGCTGTAATCGCAATGCAATTAGCATTGCCAAGCAAAAGCTCAAGTTCACTGACAAAGAAATCAAACACGAGCGCCAGACAGAGATAGCGTCTGGCGGAGAGAGCGAAAAGTGCAAGGGGGAGGGCACACACACGCGGAAATACCCATACACACGGCCAGCATGCGATAATTTCTGTAACTGAGCGAAGCTTTACAAATGCAATCAAATGACGTTAGTTCTCCGGCCAGCTGTGTGTGCGAGGGGGACGGCCTGAAAACAGGGCGCCGTTAGAGAGTGCAAGTGAGCGGGACGGGGCCAATGCAGTTTGTTGTCTTTGTCGGGCGACAGAGAGAGGAAGAGATATGTAGATACAAATGGGGACATGCAGTGCACCCCGCTCGTGAGTAGGTCAGTCAACGATCTTCGCCCGATTTCAGGTTGGGTGAGCTTGCTCGCCAGTTGCTCTGCCAACTCCAGCCAACCGGCTTTTCCAGTGCATTTCATTTATTTATTTATGCGATGGTCTTTTTCGACTTGTTAACTTCCGCATTGCACATACAAATATGCCACTGGGCCACAACAACAGTGCTGTCAATGCCAATTGTTTGATCAGTCAGCTTAGCAAAACGGGAGGGGTTCTAATCTTAACCATAAATAATTGTGGGGCGTTAATTTAAGTTGATAGATACTCGAAGAATTTGAATTTCCTTGGAAGAAATAGCTATTGATTTTATTTAAATTTTTGAATATGATTTTCAATATAATTTAAATGCTTTATGCAATAATTTAAATCATTGCTTAAATCATCGTCTAATGTTTTTCAAGATTAATATTATTTTATTTAATTCCAAAGCTTGCCTTTCACAAAACCTGCTGAAATGTAAAATAAATATTTATTTCCAAGAAACAAGTCATTACTTGAGAACTGCTTTTCATAATTACTTTTTTGAAATACACCAAATAGCTAACTTAACAATCTAGATGAGTTTCTAATGGAAGTTTAAGATCTTTTAAGAACCTAAATCTTCAAGCTAAGAGATTCCAATTTATAACAATTAACAGACATTCTCTTTCAAGTATTTTAGTTTTTTTTTTATAAATGATATAGCATTTCATTCCCTCCCACCTTAAACTCAATCTTAAGCTTCACTTCGGTGACCCAATAATTCTATACTTTTCAGTAATTACTTCACTAACTTGGCATTCGATAATAAGAATTCCCGAGACACTCTCCCAATGTCTCTATCTTAACCCTTTTCTCTGCTCTGCCGCAAACCAACCGCACTAATTGCAACACGAGCCATTAAGCGACACATTGGCAATTATCTGGCAGCGTTTTGGCCAGAGTCCGGGCCGGGCCGGGCCAACAGCTACTTACGGTTAACCAGCAACACTTTGCCCCACGGAGTGGGTACTGTTCCGACTTTGATGTGTATTTAAAATGCCCTCGAATACATGTGGGAATTTATGACATGCTGGTCAAACGGAGCTAAACGGATTAATTACAACTGTCCGGGAGATGTAAAGGCAAAGCTCCGGCTCTGTAATTTTAAGCTGCTTTGCACATTTTAATTAAACGCTGACTTTTCACCGATTTTCGTTTGGGCTTTAAATGGCCATAACTCCGGCGTCATCGACGTTGGTGCGAATAACGTTCTCGACCCGTTTCGCCGAAGAAATGCATTTCACAGGCTTGCAAAACCTTTGACATTTTCCAGCAAAGTTTTCAAGTTTTTGTTGAACAAGAAATTGCTTTTCGAGGAAGCCCGTGAAATGTTGGACCGTCAATTAACACGGAATAAAGAACATTACTCGGGAGATGGGAATGTAAAATGCAGGAAAACGTATTCCACTTAATGATTGAGGAATAAATGAAAAGGCAAATAGACTGTTCAGGAGGCAGACTCGAAAAATTATGCAATACTAGCAGCATGTGTGTTTGTGGCTATAAATAAGCTGCAGTGCCAGGCAATTGGTTAGCAGCTGCTCGGTACTCTCTTTCAAGCCAAACTCTACCATTCACCTGGTCACAGCCACCCGACCACCCAACCGCACAGCCACAGAGCCACCCATTCCAAGCCCGTACCCACTCCAATCGGTCGGTGGTTGTTATGGCATTCGCTGAACGCATTTTGTAACATGACAAAATAGCGTAGCATACATTTCAGGGGTTGCAAATGTGCAACATTGATTGGCACGGCCAACTGGCAAATTGGCCACGGGGCCTTCACGCTCCTCCGGGGAGCCTGCGCAGGCGCAGCTTATGCCATTACATAACCCAGCAGCTACCGAGGATGCCACAGGAGGCGGCTGCTGCTGATGCTCTTCCAAAGAAACAGAAACAGCGAAGCAGAAACAGAACCAAAACTGCACTTGTTGCTGCCACAGCGCCGCGTTAACCGGATAATATTTCGATAAAAAAAAATAAAAAAACGCGTCGGGCTTAAAGAAAAAAAATATAATCCAATCCTTGAGTGACCCTTTGTTATCTTAACCCCTTGCAGGCACCTCAAAATGTGGCATATTGAGCATATGGAAATTAATTGTTGCGTAAACATTACCTGAACATTTCATAAACCTTCTGGCGGAAACAAAATTATGTGAGCCAAACGATTCGCTTTGGCAGTTGTGAGAGCGCAATTCTTCAATAGAAGAAGTGAAAAGTTTTCGATTTTTTTGTGAATTCTTTTTTTTTGTGATTTCTGGAAAATTTGTTTGAATTTGAAGTGGATTATCTCACGAACCCGAAAATGGACGACGAGAGCGACGACAAGGATGATACGAAAAGGTAAATCTATAATATTCGAAGCACCCCTACACCTCTACCTGTAGCTATTCATAAATAGATGGGACGAATTCGCGAATAATCTGCATTTGACAGTTGACAATATAAGCAGAAACAAAGATGTGGTGGCAGAGCTGGCTGGCAAAAGGGACAAGATACATGTCTATGGCATTTCGAAAAATTTTCCACTAAACAAGTGAGTGGAAAGCTTTTCTTTGTTTCCACCGCATTTTTTTATGAATGACCGTCCCATGTAGAATTCGCGGCTGTCGTCATAATCTCTCCCAGACAAGGTTTTTTTTTTTTTTGGTAATTCACACCCCTTGAGGCTCCAAACTAATCAATGGAATCCCAGTAACTCAATTCGTTGATCCCGTTCTCTCAGCGGTCAACTTCAATCAATGGCACGGTAACCCGAGTACCGATTCGATTTGGCCGCTTAATAATTAGATTTACTTTCTGGCCTATTTATGACATTGCACAATGGCCAAAAGTATGTACAAAATTCCGGTGCATATCGCATGACAATAAATATAACCAATTAGTAATCGAATATTTCTCCAGACACTATGGCATAGACGAAAAGGAATATCTAATAGTTGGCTTTGTGAGAAAAAACAATAAAAAAATGGCCATATCTTATGTGACAAATTCTTTTTTTTGTGACAAGCGTGAAAAGTTGCTATAATAATTAGTTTACTTTGTAACATTTGTTCTATAATATATAGAGATTATATCAAGCAACTAGTAGTAAGGCTTTTAGCCATACCTCATATGAGGTAATGGGCTTTAAGTTTTTAAAATTAAACGATAGCTGAATCTTGGAAAGCTTGTAATAAAGAAAAAAGACTTATAGACTTTAAAACTATAAGGCATCATCTAAATATAAATATCTTTCTAAATATAAATAGCTTGGAATAGAATGGAATAGAAGAATAGAATCCGGAGCTTTGAACCGGGCAAAACTTTTTATAAGAAGTTACTATGTTATGGGAAGTATTTAAAATTTACAAATCAATCTGTTATCTATATAATAACCTTTTAAAAATCAATGATAAAATAATAAACCAAGTACTAAGTTTTAGCAAATCTTTACTATTTTTATAATGGATCCTTTAACTATTTTATTCAAGCATATAAAATTTAAATTAAAAATTTTAATAGAGAAAACCCCCTTAAGAAGATTTTTAATAAAATGTGTAATCTTGAAGAGTCTACAAGCTACACTTTTTCTTCTACCTCTACCACTAAATTTTTCATTTATATGCCACCACTTTCCAAATAAACTCCTTTTCCAACAATTAACCCTGAATAAGATTTGCAAATCCCATATGCTCGTTAACATATCATGTCTTTTTTATTGAATGAGCTGACAATAGAACACAATCCCAAAGCCATCAGCCAGTCTGTGACATGCCAGTGTCAATCGCAGGGCAGGAAGAAGAGTGAACTCTAGCGAATCAAATGCAAAGCGACGCAGCCCCCGACCCCGCGGCTTGTCAGGGGTGATAGCATATGGGCATATGTGGCTAATCATCGCCAGACAATGCCGCCAAGGGCCAGTCACACGTGGGTCACACGCGCAGAAAGCGACCTTACCTGAGGGTTGCAAATAAAATCATTTGTGGATAACTTTTAAAAAGGCATTTGATTGATTTTCATTTAATTCGTAGTTTTCTTTGTAGAAAATCGCGCAACCTGAGCGAGAAAAAGCGCCGGGATCAGTTTAATTCGCTGGTGAATGATCTGAGCGCCCTGATATCCACCTCCAGTCGCAAAATGGACAAGTCCACGGTTCTTAAATCCACAATAGCCTTTCTCAAGAATCACAATGGTGGGTTAAATAATTTCTTAGTGAAGTATTCTATTTAATTTTGAGTTTGAAACTTAAACAGAGGCTGCGGACAGGTCAAAAGTTTTCGAAATCCAACAAGACTGGAAGCCCGCCTTCCTGAGCAACGATGAGTTCACCCATTTGATGCTGGAGTCCCTAGATGGCTTCATGATGGTCTTCAGCAGTATGGGTTCCATTTTTTATGCCTCGGAAAGTATTACCTCCCAGCTGGGTTACCTGCCGGTAAGTGTCAAGCTAGTGAGTCCATCTAGAATCCGAGACAAACCTCTTACCCTTCAGCAAGACCTGTACAAAATGACCATCTACGACCTGGCATATGAGATGGACCACGAGGCGCTTCTGAATATATTCCAGAATCCCGCTCCGGTGATCGAGGCGAGACAGACGGACATCGGAGCCAACAACCAGATCACCTTCTACACGCACTTGAGACGAGGTGGCCTGGAGAAGGTGGACTCCAATGCCTACGAGCTGGTCAAGTTTGTGGGTTACTTTCGTAGGTAGCCATGTAGCCTATTATTGGCCATTTACTTATTTTTTTGTCTCCAAAATCTTAGGTAACGATGCCAATACCAATGCAGGATCCAGCGGAGACAGTCAGAGTGGCGGGTCTGGAGGAAATGGCCAGCCGGCTGTGCTGCCAAGGATTTTCCAGCAGAACCCCAATGTCGAGGTAGACAAGAAACTGGTGTTTGTAGGTACAGGGCGGGTCCAGAACCCTCAGCTGATCCGGGAAATGAGCATCATCGACCCGACGAGCAACGAGTTCACCTCGAAGCACAGCATGGAGTGGAAGTTCCTATTCCTGGATCATAGAGCGCCTCCCATCATAGGATACATGCCGTTCGAGGTGCTGGGCACCTCCGGGTACGATTACTATCATTTTGATGATCTGGACAGTATTGTGGCATGCCACGAGGAGTGTAAGTTGTGGCACTAGCATCGGTGGCAGTAATAAAACCTTGTCTTTCCAGTGCGGCAGAATGGCGAAGGGAAATCCTGCTACTACCGCTTTCTCACCAAAGGCCAGCAGTGGATCTGGCTGCAGACGGCCTACTATGTGACCTACCATACCTTCAACTCGAAGCCGGAGCACGTGGTCTGCACCCACAAGGTGGTCAGCTATGCGGAGGTCCTCAAGGAGAGCCAGAAGGAGCGCAAGGCGATCACCTCCACCGGGAACAGCAGTAGCAAGCCCGCCTCGGCGACCACCACCCTCCGCGACTTTGAGCTGGGCAACCAGAATCTGGACAGCACGTTGCTGGGCAACAGCTTGGCCAATCTGGGCAACGAAGCAGCCGCCACATCGCCCACCATCGACTCGTCACCCATGTGGTCGGCATCGGTGGCCCAGGCCTCGGGCTCCTGCCAAATCAATCCCCTGAAAACATCCCGTCCGGCCTCCAGTTACGGGAACATCAGTTCCACGGGCATTTCCCCAACAGCCAAGCGGAAGAATTGCTACAGCAGTCGGGGAAATGAGTCGGACTCCACCTCAATTTCAGCGGATTCGGTCACCAGCAGGCAGTCCATGAGGACGCATGTGAGCTCGGTGAGTTTTCCACAAGAATATATTAAAAGATTCCAAACTAACCCTCTGGTAATCCCTTTTTAGCAAAGCCATCGGCAGCGATCGCATCACCGGGACCATCATCACAGCCAGCAACACCACCACCACCAGCAGCTACAAAACCATCAGCAACACCAGCTCCAGCAGCAACACCAGCAGCAGCAACAGCAGCAGCACCAGCACCAGTTGCAACAGCACCTGCAACAGAATGTGGCTGGACCCAAGATAGTGCCCATTCTGCCGATTGCTCCGGGCTCGTTGATGGCCAACAATGCCTGCCAGTTTCCCCAACAGGCCTATCCCCTGTCCAGCCCGCAGCTGGTGACGCCTGGAACGTTTCTGGAACCGCCGCAATACCTCACCGCCATACCCATGCAACCGGTTATCGCTCCGTTTTCGGTAGCACCTGTGTTGTCACCGCTGCCGGTGCAGGGACAGTCCGGGGATCTGCTATCGGGAACGGTGGTAATGACACCCACCCAGAGCCAGCTGCAGGACCAACTGCAACGCAAGCACGACGAGCTGCAGAAGCTCATAATGCAGCAGCAGGACGAGCTGAGGATTGTGTCGGAGCAGTTGCTCTTGGCCCGATACACCTACCTGCCAATGCCAATGGGATTTACGGCCGGCAACATGGCTGCTACGGCCATGGGCAGCATGGTGGGGGGTGGTGGCCAGAGGGGGCTAAACTTCTCAGGCAGCAATGCTGTCCAGCCGCAGTTCAATCAGTATGGATTCGCACTGAACTCCGAGCAGATGCTCAACCAGCAGGATCAGCAGATGATGATGCAACAGCAGCAGAACCTGCATAACCAGCAGCAGAATAATCTGCAGCAGCAGCATCAGAGTCAGGCCCAACTGCAGCAGCATCACCAGCAGCAGAATCAGCAACAAAATCAGCAACAACAGCAGCAGCAGCATCAGCAACAGCAGCAACATCAGCAACAGACAATGCCGTTGCCACCAAACGATATATTATCCCGCGAAGATATAGAGGAGATAGATGCCTTGTTCAATATGTCGCCGTTGCCTTCACTGGGATCTCAGCTCAACACCAGTGGCAACAACAACAATCAGAGCTACAACGGTGGCAGCAATCAGAATGGCAACCAGAACAACAACAACAATGGCAACTCGAATGCCCCTCAAAATACGAACGAGGATTCGTTGCTGTCCTACATGCAGATGGCCACGGAGTCGAGTCCTTCGCTGAACTTCCACATGGGCATCAGTGACGAAGGCTCGGAGACTCACAGCGAAGACAACAAGCTGATGCACAGCAACAACAGCAATCAGATGCAGCAGCAACACCAGCAACAAATGATGCAGCAACAGCAGCAGCACCAGCAACAGCAGCAACAACAACAGCAGCAGCAGTCCAACAACTTCTTCAGCTCCAATCACTTTCTCAACAACAGTCAGAATCAGAACCAAAATCAGTTGCCGAACGATTTGGAGATATTGCCATACCAGATGTCCCAGGAGCAGTCGCAGAATCTGTTCAACTCACCTCACACAGCACCCGGCAGCAGTCAGTAGATCCAGGTCCCTGGTGTACATAACTCTCTGTAGGCTATAAGATTCTTAAGATTGTTAGGTTATCCACCTCCCCACACCCAGTACTCCCCTATATCTACTTGCGTATTATAACTCTAGACCTTAGACAAGTTTGGCCTCTGGCTCTCTTTATCGAACCTCCTCTATTGGAAACCCAGAACTAGTTGTAGATCTCAACAGACTGAGTATTGTTCTATCTCCGAAGTGCATGATCGTGTAAATATTTATGTATATGTATGTATATCCCTATCGATAGTAAAGTTCTCAAATTAATCCAATCTAAGTAGGTAAGCTGATTGAAATGTAGTTTTAGGAAGAGCCCATCGTTTCCGTAGGTTAGCCTTATTATCCAGTAAGTGCCATCGTGGCACAACAGGGATCTCTGATATGTAATCGAACCTTAAAGCCTATGCCTAAGTTATTTTACCCAACTAACTAACTTACTAACAAAACATGAGCCAAGCTAATCCAATTCCATATTATTTTCAAGACTGGGCTTTGCCACCGAGGTCATACAAATATTCCGTATATGTTAGGTAATTGAATAAGCTAATGTTTAAATCAAAACTCAGGTTGAGATTGCAACTGACATTTATTTTGCTGTGAGCATATTCCCATAAGTTCTCCGCTGGCCCCCTCCCCATTAGGCCGACATCTCTAGTTTGTTTGTGTTTTTTTTTTGTGCCCAGATAACCCCAAGAGTCCCTTGTATTACGATATTGCTGTTGGAGGGGCGCCCTCGTTCGATTCGAATATGTTTCGATCCTCAGCTGATAAAGAGCCAAATGCTTTAAACTTATTACCTAAAATATCTTAAACTCAACTACAAAACTACCTTAATATCGATAGTTAGGCCTTAAGATTGTACATACCTATAGGACAAGTCGGGAGCACTTGCTTAAGAATGTAAATAGGCGCGTAGAACCATTTTGTACATAACTAGATGTTTCTATATAATTTCCAAGAACACACACTCCCTCAAAACAAGCAAGCTAATCAAATCAAAATCTTTATCAACCAAATACAGAATCGTAATAAAAGAAACGAAATCAGTTACAAAGACGACTAACTTTCATATTGTTTATTTATTTCAAACTTTCTTAATATTATATAGAGGGAGGGGAGTGAAATATAATAGATGGGCTGCTAATCATTCAAACTCGCAACTTGACAATGGCGTTCTGGAGGATCTGGAATTCGGAGTTGATGGTCTCCATCAGGTTCGAGATCTGCGGCTTGGAGTCCAGAACCTCGACACTCTGAGTGTAGGCATTATATCGGACGCCGAAGGGACGGGGAATCGAGTTGGCAAATTTACTAAAAAAATGTTTAAAATATAATTAGAATTAGGTTTAAATAGTTGATACTCTTTCTCTTACATAGTCTTCTCCTTGGCACTTTCGAAACTATCGGCCACGTAGTACACAGGCTGGAACTGGGTGATTGGGTACTTGGTGATGCCAGTGACCTCCGGCTCGAAGTCCTTCAGCTGGGGCTTGTCCGTGAGGCAGTACTCCAGTTCTCCGTAGGAGGAGAGCAGGCCAGCCCCGTAAGCCTTCAGCTCACCCTCCTGGCGGCACAAGCCGTACTCCACAGTAAACCAAAAGATCTGAAAGTTGGACGAACAGTAAGTCTTTAAATCATAGAAAGTTCTAGGTCTAACTCACCGTGGACAGCTTCTCAATATAGTCATCTGGAGCTCCCAGAGAGGCCAGTCCGATCTCCTGACTGAACTGGGCAAAGGCCGGATCGGCAAACAGGGGGACATGACCCAAGAGCTCGTGGCACACATCCGGCTCGGGGGTGTACATGGGCTTGCTGGGATGACGGATGTACTGAGTGGAGTGGAAGACGCGGAAGGCCAGTCCGGCCAGGAAATCCCGAGAGCTGAGAAGTCCAGCCACAGGGCGTAGTGTGAAGCCAGTACAATCTTAGGAGATTAATAGTTAATATCATGTGAAGTTATAAGAATTGCTAATCCACCTCTCAAGAAGTTGGAAACATCCTCCAGTTGGGGAATATTGTCTTCGCGGAAACCACAGTTGTCCACCAGGAGGGGGAAGACGTGGTTGTATTCCCGACAGGCATGAGTCTTGTAGAGCTTCGTCAGGTTACGGAAGATGATGCCCCAGGTCTCGATCTCCTCCTTGTTGTAGTCCACATGTGGCAAGGGCTCGCCGTGCTTGTAGTTGTAGGCAATGTCGGCGAAGTACTTGCGGCGTTTGCGGTACTCCTGGTCGGTAAATCCGGGATGATCGGCGTCCAGCTCGGAGCCATAGCTCAGAATCTGGTTGGCAAAGCGATCCAGATCACGGATACGCCGCGGGAACCAGGGCACGGCTGTGGCATTGTCCTTGTAGTCCCGGGAAATGATGTTGAAGTAGCTGCACTGCTCCTTCACGTCCTCGATGGCCTTGCCCAACGCCCCGGACTTGCCGTCGCACTCCACGAAGAACTCGTAGCCGGGAACACGAAGCGAGGAGCGGGATTCAATGTGCACCAGGTTGATGTCGTGCTTCTTGAAAATGGCCAGGATGTTGGCCAGAGCTCCGCTGGACAGCGACGAGTCCTTTGGGGAGAACAACAGGCAGGTGTTTCTCGCCTCCTGGATGTCCACACCCTCGGCTATGTAAGCCGAGTCCTCCATACGAGTGGGCTGCAAAATGGACAAAAAATAAATATTGTTTTCAGATGGAAAAATCCACTTGCATCATACGCCGCCTTATTTGATTGATGCTTCGGCTGACCCTAGCTGAACCCGAAAATCAGGCAATCCTCCCATCATAATAAACATTTAGCATTTATTTTCCACTTTAGTAATAATAGACTATTATACTTATGAGGGGTATACCCTATCACCCTATCGCCAGTGGGTATCGCCTTTAAAAGGTTAGTCAGGGCCAAAATGGGTAAATTATTTAACCAAAGCCACACAAGCCTCGGTGAACTGTAATCGAAGTACGTCTAATGAGGTATTTCAGCATCATTGAAATCGAATTTATTCATTGGGGTATAGGCCACATTGAAGGTGTAGGCCCGACCGCAATGACAATCAGAACATATTGCCAAGGGCTTGGCCTAGAACTTGGTTTTAAGTTTCTGCGAGAAGGTTACTAAGGTGCTTCTGAGAAATACTAGAGGTATAAGTTCTTGACTTTTAGACAAGCCATCAAAGAACCACTTTTATTCTTAAATTCTTTCTGATTTAGAATTCAATAATAAACAGGTACAATAATGATTTCTCAATACAAGTTTCCATTCTAGTTTCCTATAAATTTTTTATTTGCCATAAGAAACAGATTAAAAAGCTCCTTTGTCTTTGAGCTGCGGATTAACCCAATTTCACGACTTTAATACATAGATCCGCTTTCTCACTCTATTAATAAAAATTATATTCTTTTGTTTTCAATGATTTTTGCTGACGATGATTGGCCTGTCAAGGTTGGCAAAAGTTCAGTTCCAGATCACAGAGTATCAATTTAATTATTGTTATTATTTTGAATGGTTCACTTTCTATGCGCCGAGGACTTGTAGAGCAAACAAACCTTATCAAAGGAGACCTGTCGCTGGTACATTTTCACTTGAATATATTCTCACAGAATTAACAACTTTATTTCGAAGGCAAACACTCCGCTCAGCACACGACTTAAAACTGATTTAATTTCTCGGTTAATCACGCGCTTAAATAGACTTTTTTCCAGACCCCCAATCTATGGCAAAACGAAAACGAAAACCGATCTGAAACCAGTAAATAATAATGCGGGCAATCGGGCGAGTGAATGATCTTGGAATAGCATCCACATGGGGCTCCATCGTAGCACTAGCTCAGCGGCATCTTAGGGGTTATCGGTAGACGTAGTGCCCTGTCTCGATGGGCCTAAAATCCGAGTCCATCTCATTACACATGCCGCCGTCTAGCCGATCACATCTAAATATTGAAACCAAAAATACAGTAGGAACTCCATAGCTTCGCAGCTTAACTTTTCGACTATTTTTGTAACCCTTTAACATAGTCTTGTTTTTATTCTTCTAATATAAGTTAGATACGTTATAAACACCTTCTAAAATAAGCAAGTCATAGTGGAAATAATAATATTTTTTTTAGAATATATTTAAAATCAGGTTTGTAGATCAACTAAATCTATTTTTGCAAAAAACATTCCATTCCGATTGAAGGAAGCTCAACTGTATGCCCCGAAATACTATCAGTTTATTGGGCTCTGCTGGGGTCCAAATTAACAAAACATTATTTTTTGGCTAGTTTTGGGCGTTTTGTTTTTGCAAAAAATAAAATTGTATAATCTGAACTGTATTTTTTAAAAAGATCAGGTTCTAACAAAACGAGTTCAACGGCATTTCAGGGCAATTATTTCAGTAGCAAATAGCTCGAAGTGGGCCTGGCACGCGCTACTTTGTTGTTTTCTACTTACAGTCCACATTAGATTGTTGGGAATTGAATTAAATCGTATAAAGTATAAATCAGCTGGTTCAATCACCTGTCTTTGGCTGCATTTCAAGTTTTTCAACTACTCCACAATTAATTCTACACAAACAATCATGTGTCAATCATGTATCTTCCGATATGGAGTCTAGAAAGTGGCTATATTTTGTGTGGATTTTGTTTTCAAATGACTTGACTAAACACATAGTGTTTTATTGTTTGTGGAATGCATTTCAAGTTTTTTTTTTAATTTTTAAGTTGAAAGGTCAGCTCTTTTGGTTTATAGCATGCCAGCTGATAAAACCCAAACATAAGCTGATGTAATATTACAAAGACTTTACAAGAGTTTAAGAGACAAGAAGAGGTAGCACTTTTATGATAACATACACTGGGGAAAATAGGGGCTATTTTTAAAGAATTAAATTCCAACGATTTTAAAGCAGATTTTAAACATAATACCATGACTACATATATATTCTTTAAAAATATTTATTTAAATTATTCATATAAAAGTCGTACAAAAATATTTGTATAAATTGCGCATCGAGTAGTTCACTGGCCGGCAGATTAAACTGTCTGAATAGTGATTATTATGCTATATAGTTTACAAACACCATATAGGTATATGTTTTTAGAAAATAGTCGGTGGACGCCAGAGCGAGGTGAGCTTGGCGCGTTTCAGCTGCCTCTGGGGACTCGATTGCGGGCGCACGATCTTCACACTACAGCCCACAGGCAGGTTGGCCTACAAAACACAGAAATACAGATACAGATAGAATCGTATGAGATACAGATATTTAAGGCGAAACCTTCGGTGGCTAGCTTCAATTACACTCAAAGCTGGGTTACACTTTAACCCAGTTTCGGAAGAGTTCTTGGGCAGTCAGACTTACGGATTGCTCGGCCGTCACCCGGACGGGGTCCTTGTCGGGACAGATGACATAGGTTTCGGTGTCCTCCAGTTGACGCAACTCGGCTGGCGCGGAACCGGACTTGGGCTCGGAATCGAAGTCAATTTCGACTTTGGCGGGAGGAGGAGTGGGCTTGGCAGCTTTGAAAAAATCAAAACATTAACCTTTTTAATTAAAAAAGAAAAAATTCGTACTTACCTCTAACAAAAATATGGAATTTGCAGCTTAGGACAACACCATCGGTTGTGGTGGCCTCGTATGTAACCTGATGATCTCCCAGTTTAAACAGGGCACCAGGAAACTAAAAAAGAAATTAATAAACCATTCAACTTACAAATATTTCTTAAAACTTACATGAGACTTGTAGATCTTGAGGAGCTTGCCATTAAAGCGGGGCTCCTCCCAGATCACAGATCGCAGATTTTGATGCTCCTTCAATGTGACCTCGATCGATGGGGGACAGAAATTGGTGGTGTCCGAACCCAGGTCTATGCGAGAACTCTCCCGAAGCGGAGTCTGACTGACCAGCTTGGCAGATTGTTGAGGTTCTTTGGCGCTGAGACGGGGAAGGTCCAGTTTTCGGAGGGAACTGTGGGTGGAAAATTCGGGGAAAGGAGCTGGCTTGGGAGCCGGTTCTGAGAAATCAAACTTGGGAAAGGGTGCAGAACTCCGGGTGGGAAACGTGGAAAATGAGGAAAACGTAGACAGGGGAGCTGGTTCAGAGAGCGATGATCGTGGAAACTCCAGACGACCCGAAGAGAAGCTGAAAGGATTCGACACTGGGCGGGAAGCTGCCTTTATGGTGATGATTGTCTCACAACTAGCTGATAGCTTGGTCTTTGGATCCTGAACCCTGAAGCGGGCCTTGTGAATTCCGGCTGGGAGATGTGCTTCCAGCCTGCCAGCCCAAGTAGGGTGAGCCTGCAAATACCGTTTGTCCACATTGGTGGCCGGGCTCTGCAGAGTCACGTGCGCCTTTTTCTCACCAGCATGCAGAAGGATCACCACATTCTCTGGGCACTTAATGTAGGGTCTAGTCCTTTGAACTTGAGTTCGTACGGGTTCGAGATTCTGAAGCGACTGCGTTGGAGCCCAGGATAATCGATTGCCAATGAAAGTGTTGCCAAAGGGGTAAGGCTGGCAATTCAGATCCTCTCCAAAGGTCCAGCCACCAAACAACGAGCAGACGGTCATTCCGGATCCAGAGGAGAAAAATCCAGGATTGCAATGCAAGCTGCATATAGCACCTTGTTGGGAAGGTCCTTGAGTGCAACTGGCCGGAGAGATGACTCCATTTCGTGCTGGTTTCAAAGCACTGCAACCTCCATTAGTTTCAAAAGGCGACACATTTATAGCTAAAATTTAAAGTTAAGTCTTAGTTTTAAGAGAGTTTTAGATTTAAGACTTAAAAACTTGATACTTACCCACACATTTGGTTTCAGGACCTTCCCAGATTCCAGAAGCTCCACAGGTTCTCAGCTCTGGACCCTGGAGGACGTAGCCTGGATTACAAGTTATGCGGCAGCGGCTGTTGTAGAATTGCTTCTTCTTCTGGCGATACTTGTTGCACCTAGCCCGACTGTTCGGTGGAGCTTGGAACTCTGGGCAGAGATCCCTGGGCTGCAAAATGGGCACCTCAGGCAACTTTTCCAGTGAGGGTTTCGATTTTGGAAGAATGTTGAAGGAGGGGAACTTGGGTGGTTCAGCAGGATACTTAGGCAGCTCTGGGAAGGAGGGGAACTTGGGCTCCTTAGTGATCTCATTTGATATATCTGGATAGGTTGGCCACTCTGGCACCGAAGGCTTTGCGGGATTTTCTGGTTCCTTTGGCTTAACTGGCACTTCTGGTAGATCGAGGATGGTCGGGAACTCGCACCGGAAGCCACCAATTTCGTTGACACACTTGCCGGCCTGGCAGCTGTTTTTGTCGGAGGCACACTCGTCCACGTCCTGGCAGGTCCTTTGATCTTGACCCAGTTCGTAACCCGGCAGACACCTGCACTTGAAGGACCCTTCCCTGTTTTCGCAGCGATGGGAGCAGCCTCCGTTCTTCACCTGGCACTCGTCGATGTCCTCGCACTTGTCGTCTGATCCTAGGGTGAAGCCTGGTTCACAGTCAATGGGTTCACAGCCGGACGAGGTCCTCTTGCTGCCCGGAGGACAGCCCACCAAAGCAGGACGACAGCTGCGTCCATCTTCGTCGATATTGTAGCCCACAGGGCAGCCACACTCGAAGGAGCCCTCCTTGTTGATGCACTCATGGGTGCAGCCACCCGAGAGCAGGCCGGCGCACTCGTCCACATCCTGGCAGGACTTGCCGTCCTTGGACAGCTCATAGCCACGGTCACAGGCACAGGCATGGGTACCTAAAAGATTGATGCAGATGTCGCTACAGTTGCCGTAGTTCTGGGAACACTCATCGATGTCCGCGCAGCCGAACCCATCGGGGCTCAGTTCGTAGCCCGACTGGCAAGAGCAGGCGAAGCCCCCGGGCTGATTCAAGCAAAGCTGCGTGCACTGCCCATTGTTGTCGAGGCACTCGTCGATGTCCTGGCAGGTGCGCATGTCCGCGGACAGGACATAGCCCAGGGGACAGAGGCACTGGAAGCCACCGGGCAGATTCTGACAGAAATGGGAGCAGTTGCCATTCGCCAAAGAGCATTCATCAATGTCCAAGCAGGATGAGCGATCGAATGAGAGTGATTCTTGTGAGGATGTGGTGTTAGGTGATACCGTGTCAATGTGGTTGTCCAGGCCCAAAGCGTAGCCCGGCGGGCAGAGGCAGGTGTACGAACCATTAAGGTTCTCGCAAAGCAGGTCTTCCTCGCACGTGTGAACGCCCCTCGAGCACTCGTCGATGTCAAAGCAATAGCCACGCAAGCCGTCTAGCTTCAGGAGCTCATAGCCCGGAGCACAGACGCACCCATACGAACCTGGAAGATTGCGGCACACCTGCTGGCAGCCACCGTTCTTCACCTGGCACTCGTCAATGTCCAGACAGCTCTTGCCATCGGAGCTGAGGCGGAATCCTTCGCGGCAGGAGCAGGCTCCGCCACGGGCAGTCAGGCAGATCTGCTCGCAGCCGTTGTTGTTCACCTCGCAGCGATCCTCGGCCACGCAGGTGTACTCCTCGACCAGGTTGAGTCCCTCGGGGCACACACACTGATAGCCACCGGGCGTGTTCTTGCAGTGGTGGCTGCACAGGTGCGACTCCTCCGCGCACTCGTCGATGTCCAGGCAGCCCTGGTTGTCCTCAACGCTCCTGTAACCCCTCGGGCACTCGCAGACGAAGCTGGTATTATCCTCGCTGGATAGACAAGTGCCGGGAGCACACTTGTCGTGACCCTTTTGCAGGGAGCAAGCCGTCTCAGTGACGTCACACGAATGCTGATCGGCGCCGAGGTGATAGCCCTTGGGACACTTGCACTGGTAGCCGCCTTCCCGGACATCCTCGCACTCGTGGGCGCACCGGGTGCGGTTCAACTGGGGATTGTCTAGATCGGCACAGCCATCC
Organism: Drosophila bipectinata; assembly: GCF_030179905.1. Classification (NCBI taxonomy): domain Eukaryota; kingdom Metazoa; phylum Arthropoda; class Insecta; order Diptera; family Drosophilidae; genus Drosophila; species Drosophila bipectinata. The sequence continues at coordinate 1,831,889 of NC_091738.1, read as the reverse complement.
AGGGTGCAGCTCAGTTGGTCGTCGAGGAGATGGAAGCCCTCGAGGCAGCTGCACCTGAAGGAGCCAATCGTGTTTTCGCACTTGTGCTGGCAGGACACATCCCCCTGGCACTCGTCGATGTCCAGACAGTCGCTACCATCGGGAGAGAGTTCAAAGCCTGGATTGCAGGTCGGCTTGGCAGGAGGCTTCTCCGACGTCTCTGCCTCTACGGGTACATCGTATACTTGTTCCTTGGGTTCTTCCTGTTTCTTTACTTCTTCCGTAGTTTCTTCCTCGACTGTTTTCGAGGATTCTTTGGCTTCGGATTGGGTCACCAGTGGCACCACACAACGATAGGACCCCGGCAGGTTTTCACAGCCAGACTCACAGTCCGATGACAGCTCAGGATTGGCACATTCATCAATGTCTGGATTTGGAATGGGAAGAAAATTATTCTGTCATAAAATTTAATCTCTTATAGAAACCCACCCACGCATGTTTTTCCGGTTGAAGAATCCACTTGATAGCCAGCTTGGCAGGCACATTCGAAGCCTCCTTGTAGGTTGTTGCAGATTTCCGAGCAGCCGCCATTCGATTCCTGGCACTCATCAATGTCTATATGAATGCACAAAATAATAATGTTATAATTGTGATTATTGTTTTATAATTATCATGACTTACCAAGACAGCTGGTATAGTCGTTGAGATCCAAGGTGTAACCCTCCCTGCAATCGCATTTGTAGACGGGTTCGTTCTCATCTGGATAGAGCAACTTTTTGCAGATTTGGGCACAACCGGCATTGTCCTGGTCACAGTCATGACCCAACAAAGTGGGTTCGTAGGGATCCTTGCTGGGTTTTTCATCCACTTTTTGAGTGGTTGTTTCCGGAACTGGTTCTTGTGGCTCAACAGGTTCGGCTTCAACCTCTGATTCCTGGTGAGTAACGACTTCAGTCTCCACCGCTACTTCAACTTTGGGCTTGAGAACCTCAGCTTCAAAGGCAGATCGACTTTCCACTTTCTCTTGAGCAGCGGCAGGTTCGATCCCCTCGTCGATACTGCTTTCATTGATTTGGATCACAATTTCAGGCTCAGGCTTCAGGTTGCTGGCAACTGCAGGCTGGGGTTGGCCTCCAGATGAGGAGCTAGTCTCATCCTTGACAGGTGGTGGTGGCGGCGGTGGAGGCTCATTCTCGTTGAAGTCCGCCAACGCCTCATCCTCATCGTCCTCAGCTTCGTTGTCCTCGTTATTGTCCACGGTCTCGTACTCGTCGAACTCGCCATCGAAATCGCCGTCACCGTCGCCCTCGCCATCGGGATAGTCCACCAGGGGCAGGCAGGTGGGTATGTTGCCCACCCAGTTCTGGTTGGAACAGAACATCATTGTGGCCTCAACCTGCTCGAACTCGTAGTTTGGATTGCAGGAAAAGTAGGCCACCAAGAAGACCTTCTCGCCCTTGCGGCGCCTGTCGAAGCTGGTCACGCGTCCGTGACTGATCTGTGGGGGCATGACCTTGGCCTCCACGCAGCTCATGTCAAGGGAGGCGACCAGATTAGTGGGCACATTTTTCTCCTCGGGAATCTCCAGAATACGCCTTCGGCGCTCATTTCGCGGAATACCTGAAATAATAAAAAAATTCTGATGTATTTTGAAGCTGCCTAAAAGTATGCAAGATACTCTCTTAATATTGTTTATTAAACCCTATAACTAAAACTTGTAATCTAACTAAACACAATATTATATACATCCCAGATCATTTCTTCAAATATTATTAAGACCCCAAATATATAAGAAAACAAACAAATAAATGGTTTAACCTAGGACTGTCTTCTTTTTGAGGATTTTAGGGCCTTCACCATTAAATAAATATCTTTTTAAATTAAAACCTAAGTATGTTTTACTGTCAGAGCCCCTACAAACTAATCCTAAGTGACCATAAAACTATTCGTCGGCTAATACCGCCAACAGCTGTTGGCACTCTCCTTGTCTGACATAAAAAGAGGAAAATCACTCAAAAACTATACAAGCTACTTAGAGAGAAATCCATAAAAGAAAATGAATCAATCAGTTGAATCTTTGCCAAAAGACTTTTCATTGCCAGCTAGCTGCTCCCTCGTGTCTTCTCAGATATGTATTTCATTTTTCATTTTTGGATTTTCTTAGATTGATTTACGATCGGTTTTTACGATTCTTGCGTTAAACGCCGGCCGGTAATTTGGTGATCCATATTTTTTCGGTTGAATGGAAGACCCATGCGAGTCCTGACTCATCTATACCGCAAGATTTTTTATTTTTGTGACACATGTCATAAAACGATATATAGATGGTTCATCAGCTTTGAGGGATAGTGGTTTTTATGATAGTATTTTGGGGTTATTACGGTCACTGATTCAACGCTTCATGGGAAAATATGTAAAATAAATTATGTTCTTAGATTTCAATGCAGATTAATAAAGAATCGATCTACGATTCGATTCCTTAAGAATCGGATGATTATTGCCAAAGTAATAGCAATCGCGATGGGCCCTATATTGGCTCCATGTACTTTTTCAGATTTTTGAAGGGGACCCTCCACAAAATTTGACGAAAAATCTAAATATTATAATGTTCTTAGATTTTAACGCAGATTTATAAAGAATCGATCTACGAATCGTTTAAGGTATTCCCCTCAAGAATCGGATGATTATAGCCAAAGTTATAGCCATCGCGATGGGCCCTATATTGGCTCCATGTACTTTTTCAGATTTTTGAAGGGGACCCTCCACAAAATTTGACAAAAAATCTAAAAAATATTATGTTCTTGGATTTTAACGCAGATTTATAAAGAATCGATTTACGAATCGTTTAAGGTATTCCCCTCAAGAATCGGATGATTATTGCCAAAGTTATAGCCATCGCTATGGGCCCTATATTGGGTCCATGTACTTTTTCGGATTTTTGAAGGGGACCCTCCACAAAATTTGACAAAAAATCTAAATATTATAATGTTCTTAGATTTTAACGCAGATTTATGAAGAATCGATCTACGAATCGTTTAAGGTATTCCCCTCAAAAATCGGATGATTATTACCAAAGTTGTAGCCATCGCTATGGGCCCTATATTAGCTCCATGTACTTTCCCGGATTTTTGAAGGGGACCCTCCACAAAATTTGACGAAAAATCTAAAAATTATAATGTTCTTAGATTTTAACGCAGATTTATAAAGAATCGATCTACGAATCGTTTAAGGTATTCCCCGCATGAATCGGATGATTATAGCCAAAGTTATAGCCATCGCGATGGGCCCTATATTGGCTGATGTACTTTTTCGGATTTTTGAGGGGACCCTCCACAAAATTTGACAAAAAATCTAAAAATTATAATGTTCTTGGATTTTAACGCAGATTTATAAAGAATCGATCTACGAATCGTTTAAGGTATTCCCCTCAAGAATCGGATGATTATAGCCAAAGTTATAGCCATCGCGATGGGCCCTATATTGGCTCCATGTACTTTTTCAGATTTTTGAAGGGGACCCACAAAATTTGACAAAAAATCTAAAAAATATTATGTTCTTTGATTTTAACGCAGATTTATAAAGAATCGATTTACGAATCGTTTAAGGTATTCCCCTCAAGAATCGGATGATTATAGCCAAAGTTATAGCCATCGCGATGGGCCCTATATTGGCTCCATGTACTTTTTCAGATTTTTGAAGGGGACCCACAAAATTTGACAAAAAATCTAAAAAATATTATGTTCTTGGATTTTAACGCAGATTTATAAAGAATCGATTTACGAATCGTTTAAGGTATTCCCCTCAAGAATCGGATGATTATTGCCAAAGTTATAGCCATCGCTATGGGCCCTATATTGGGTCCATGTACTTTTTCGGATTTTTGAAGGGGACCCTCCACAAAATTTGACAAAAAATCTAAAAATTATAATGTTCTTAGATTTTAACGCAGATTTATGAAGAATCGATCTACGAATCGTTTAAGGTATTCCCCTCAAGAATCGGATGATTATTGCCAAAGTTATAGCCATCGCTATGGGCCCTATATTGGCTCCATGTACTTTTCCGGATTTTTGAAGGGGATCCTCCACAAAATTTGACAAAAAATCTAAAAATTATAATGTTCTTAGATTTTAACGCAGATTTATGAAGAATCGATCTACGAATCGTTTAAGGTATTCCCCTCAAGAATCGGATGATTATTGCCAAAGTTATAGCCATCGCTATGGGCCCTATATTGGCTCCATGTACTTTTCCGGATTTTTGAAGGGGATCCTCCACAAAATTTGACAAAAAATCTAAAAATTATAATGTTCTTAGATTTTAACGCAGATTTATGAAGAATCGATCTACGAATCGTTTAAGGTATTCCCCTCAAGAATCGGATGATTATTGCCAAAGTTATAGCCATCGCTATGGGCCCTATATTGGCTCCATGTACTTTTCCGGATTTTTGAAGGGGACCCTCCACAAAATTTGACAAAAAATCTAAAAATTATAATGTTCTTAGATTTTAACGCAGATTTATGAAGAATCGATCTACGAATCGTTTAAGGTATTCCCCGCATGAATCGGATGATTATAGCCAAAGTTATAGCCATCGCTATGGGCCCTATATTAGCTCCATGTACTTTTCCGGATTTTTGAAGGGGACCCTCCACAAAATTTGACAAAAAATCTAAAAATTATAATGTTCTTAGATTTTAACGCAGATTTATGAAGAATCGATCTACGAATCGTTTAAGGTATTCCCCGCATGAATCGGATGATTATTGCCAAAGTTATAGCCATCGCAATGGGCCCTATATTGGGTCCATGTACTTTTTCGGATTTTTGAAGGGACCCTCCACAAAATTTGACAAAAAATCTAAAAATTATAATGTTCTTAGATTTTAACGCAAATTTATGAAGAATCGATCTACGAATCGTTTAAGGTATTCCCCTTAAGAATCGGATGATTATTGCCAAAGTTATAGCCATCGCTATGGACCCTAACAAAGATATAGTTATTGCTGGACGGGATGGTAACTTTTTGTAAAAGTCCCATGATATGAGAGAAAAATATCTCTTTAAAATCCACAATTGCTCATAGTCTTTTATAATCCAAAATTTCGGACTAAAAGTGTCCCATAAATTTAGAGTCCCTTCCGTTTGGAAAATATAGAACCATAGATGTATTCGGAACCTTCCGCCCACACTTACCTGAAACAAATGCAACGCATGTCAGAGCGCATAAAACATATTTCGCCGCCCACAACATTCTGCAGTCCTTATAGCGAAGATTCACACCTTCCACTCACTCTTCGGCTGACTTCTTTGGTTAAAATTTTATAAATAAGATGACACATTAATAAAATTTCACGTTTTTCGTTTCGTTAGTTGGTTTTAAGCATATTTATGGGACAAGAGGTGTATATGTAAAGATATATGGAGGAGCATTAAGATTAAGGCGGCTTTATAAATAGCACATGTTCAACACTTTTTACTTATATATTTATAGGCATAAGTTGGAACTAAAGGGACAGTTTCACACAAAATCAAAGCACTTTTAACAATTGCAATTCACAAGATGAGGATAAAGTCTTTTGTTAAAATTTTGAGTCGTAAAATATCATTCTTTTATACATATGTATATCTACTAATATATATTTCACACAATAAGGAGGCAAAAAATTTGAATACTTTTCAGTTTTAAAGAACGCACCGTTTCCGACGAAGGCCAAAGAAAGACTGAGGAGCCAAAGAGATTCCAACTTTTCTCGAAGGGAAACTCACAGATTTTCCGTTCCTCCAAAAGATATATATACTAAAAGTTTATAGGCATATCTATAAATACGGTGCTGATATTTCATTGCTATCATAAAGCAAATTAGTGCGAGAGCGCACAAGTGTCACCATCCGGAGGGGAACTATTTTTACCTTCGGGTATTATCATTAGCATCGGCCCAAGAGAATTATTGATGAGGCAGTGAGTTCTAGTTTATTGTTGCTGCTTTTGCATTGAACTTGATCGCCATGATCCTTCAGCAGCTGTCAAAGATGCTTGTCTCGGAAATTATTAATATTAGTTGGCATTCCATTACATAAATAATAAAAAATAAAACGCTCAATCATCCCGAATCAAATGCGCCGCTGCTGCAAGCGCTCGCCAAATTGTAAATTGTTTTTAATTAAACAAAATTAAATACAATACGAGACTAAGCGTAGGTGTGTTACTACACTCGCCGCCGCACTCTTCGACTTATTTGGCCAGTCGAACAAACATGTTATTCTATATATTTCGTGTATATATAGAATCTATATAGTTAAGTAGCTCACCCAACAGCGTAGAAGTACCCGTTCCCATATGGGCAAAGCGGGAACCCCGATCTCCGATCTCCCATCTCTCATCTCCGCTTCCGATGTAGAGCCCTGGTTCTGACCATTGTCCGATTAGACCTCGGCGTTTTATAGCTTACTATTTGATTGACAAATTGGTTTTTGGTCCAAAACAACTGAAAGTGTTTTAAGGCTACACATAATTGAGGCAGTCGATTGAGTCGCGGATTGACAGACAATTGCGGCGAATTTAGTCGCTTTTCAGGGGAGTGCTAAAATAAATGGATGTATTTAGATGTTTTTCACAAATTAATGATTTTGATTTGCCTAATTACCACTTGAAAATGAACATTCATCGAATTCCACATCTATAGATGAGTGGATTTTAATTAATTTATTGAGGGGGCTTAAAAGTATTTTGTGTTTTCAAGAATTTAATAATTATATAGAGAAAATAATAAATAAAAAATTATATTTGTTTAATTTTCTATTTAAAGATAATTAATTTTTTCCTAATCACAAAAATAGCTTTGCAATTTGCGCGTCTATAACCGCATGCCAATCGCTGACGCGTGTAAAGACGCCCTCTAGCCGCTAGCGCGTTTAAAAACGCTAGCAAATCGCTTCCATGCTTTTTCCACCAAATTGTGGGCGTGCGAATTCGTTCAAAGCTTACTTTGTATGGTCAGCTGATATATATACAATAATTATATACAATTTGTTTACAAATCTAGATTAGTTTTTCCAGAAGTATTTTCAGGGCGACTTCTATGCGTTTCCAGTGCGACACTGGGCCTTCCTGTGTAGGTTTATGCTCAAAGTTGTCGTTTAGACGCAGTTGTCATTGTGTTTGTTGTTGTTTTGGTCCATTTACATTTCAACTTAACCTTAGTTGGCATTTGCGGAAATGGCTCAAGGGCGTGGTATGCACAAATACGTATTCTGGCCAAGAGATATACTATATAGTACAAGTGTATTATCTCGTCTGGTCAGCCACTCTGGCTGACTTTTGTTTTTGTGTCGTCTGGCCAGAGCGGATTTATGTTGACATTTTCCGAGGCATTGTCTCTCGGTTTCGGCCACATCCGCCGGCTGTGGAGGGGGAAAAATAGATGCCACCACCAAATAAGACAGCCTGGTCTTAATTATTAATAAATTAAACTTTTATTTTATTTAACTAAACAAATGTTGCTTGTTAATTACAAAAAGAGTCCAATTCTAGTCTTACGATTAACTCAGACCTAGGTCTGATCGTGTGCATTAATTTTATGTCTCTGGTATTTCGAATAATTGCTCCAACAGAAAAGAAACTAAAAACAAAACACTGAAGTACGCTCTCATCCTAATTCCTGGGTTAGTTCTTGATGCTTAGATACGAGGGACCCACTTGGCGGACGTAGACGCTCCTCTCGTTGGTCAGGTACGGCGGACAGCGGACTGTGAGGATGCCGTCCGAGGACAGCTCCGACCGCACGTCGTTGGGATAGTAGCCGCGTGGCAGGACAAACCGCTTCACGATGTGGCGCCCCACGAAGGTGTCTCCATCGCGGCGCTTCTCGTGCTTCGCCTCCACCACCACCGTGTCGCCCGTGGTCTTCACGGTGATCTCGTACGGCTTGAACAGGTGCACGTCCACATTGGCCTCGAATCCGTCCTTGCCGACGATCACCCGGCTGAGATCCGGGGCAGATCCCACTCGCGACAGCGATCGCTTCCAGTAGGGCAGATCCCAGTCGGCCAAGTCCCAGTCGCGCCACAAGCGACGGCGGTAATCCCAGTAATCCCAATCGTTCGTGGTGTTTGATGCCGGCACCAGAGCCATTTCTATGCTTCAGTTAGTTAATCCTTTAGTTCCTCGAACAGCAGCGCCTTTCGGTGTTTTCCGAGTACTAGTCACTTTTCGCGATCTCTTGAAGACGTCCACTCGCGTTTTCTGCTCTGAGCAAATTAAACTTGCCACCGACAGTAGCTCACACTTTTATAGCTAAACGCTGCCCCGGGTGGGCTCAGAGTCGGTTCAGACTCAGTTCTGGTCTAGAACCAATGACAATTGTGACGTAGTAGGTACACGGGGAATAAAAGTGGAAAGTCTGGGGGTTAGCCTTACTTCTATATGGGTTAAGATGATTTCTACACTGGATATCAAACTTAAGATTAATTTTAAGCTCCTTTAAGAATCTATTAATATAGTAAGTAGTAACTATACTAGAACTACCTATAGTTTATCTAGTTATTTGATGCATTTTTTCTAAGTGTATTGGTAGTTACAGCTGGGCGATGTTTCCGATTGTTTATCTTGCGGCATTTGTTGGCTGTTTTGTCACCGAAAGGGGGTTGGCTGATGCTGTGGGCTGGAATTCTCTCCTAACCCTCAATGGAAGTGCTACGATCTGAATGATTTCCTTGAGGCGCTCGAAAACATAATGCTGGGTGGGTTAAAATGTAATTAGAATGACTTCCGCAGGGTGAGGAAATATACTTTTTTTAAAATCTAAAGAAATATAAAGAATGCATGCCAAAACTAGATAAATTTCTCTTTCCTTTTCGAGTCCTAAATTGGCTTGAAGCGTGCACTTTCACTTTCTTCTTCACTTCCGCAATTTTCGAAATTGACCTTCCTAGTTTGGCCAAGTCGGACTTCCTCGCTCTCTGGCTGCTTTTTGAAGCCAAACCATTCTCCCATATCGCCAACGCCTTAAAATTAGAAAAAAACACACAGCTTGCCAAAAATTCAAGCTGAAAAGTCAAAAAGTTTGAGCTTCAGCATTTTCAACTTAATTACGCAGCATTTCCGCTCGCTTAGATACAAATGTATCTGTGTCTCTAAATTGAAAAGCAAAATCCAAACAACAAATACTAAAAGCAAAATCCAAATAAAAACAGAGACATTTCTTTGCTACGGAAATCCGAACGGCGCATAGTTCTTTTCACTTTTTGACCAAATTTGGTTCCAGATACAAATCCGGCGACGAGCATGAGATACAGATACTCGTACATAAAGGGGTATTGAACCTCCCCGAGCGGTTGTCATGACAAAAGGGCAATTTGTGAAAATTTTGACGATTTTGCAGTGCAGATTAGTGAGAATGTCGCGACATGAACATCGACATCGGCATAGGCATCGAGCATTTATGGGCCTGACCTGCCCACCCTGCCACCATATCCCACCTCGCACATACGAATATATCCGTATTTGTGCGAAACCCGTGCCCATAACGAAACACAATCATCATCGATGGGGTCTGGGGCTGGCCCACCCCTATCGTAATTGTAATTTTCTGTTCCAGCCGTAGCTGCGTGTATTTTATAATAATTATAACAAGCTTCGCAGCAATTTAGATGCCATTTAAGCTTGTATTTGTATAAAGTCATTTGCCATCGAATCAGCCCGATGGGAAAACAGCACCGTTCGCACAACTAGTTCCTGATGTCTTACAATAAATTATAGTGCCTGCTTTCAGCACTCTATTACCGATTAAAAAAATAATCATCGAGGGATATAAATTATACCAAGGCTATATATGCGTTGACACCTCTTTAAAGGCTTTGGGGATTATCGGAAAAAATTAAAACTATATTTAAATGATTAGCTTGAGGACAAAAGTGAATCATGCAGTGCAGTGTGGCTGGCTGACTTTAAAGTGCCGCAGCTGGCAGAGCGACAATACACTCGCAATTAAATCTAAACAAAGCAATCTACTAATTTGTTTCATTTTATGGCAAAATCGAATGAAAATCAGAAACAATTCCCCCCGGGGGTCACCGAGTAGGCAGAGTGTGTGCACAACTTTCTTTGATGGGTGTGGGAGACATTATCTAAGAGATGACTTTCTATAATCGTATATCTCATTAGCATACCAGGTGCGGGAATGGGTACTGGGGAATTCGGGATGCGGGTTGCGGATGGCGGATGGCGGGAATTCTGATCCCCCTACCCGGGCAGCTGCCCCTTGGGATGCCGCCGCCCCCTCGGTTGTTTATGGCCACAAATGTTACGTTAGCTTGCCACAACACGGAAAAGAAAATTTGTCATTCGGGGGAATGGCAGAGAGCCAAGAACTCACCTCAAAAAAACAGACTGGACCATTTGTTTGATTAGCGCAACAGTTTGTTCTGTTCGGTTGTCTTCTGGGACTTTATTGCTACCGACACCTCCGCAATAAAATCCAAATCTAAATCTGAATCTAAATCATAATTTATATTTTCACGAAAAAACACATCTTTTGAAATGCTCCTGGCCTAAGACCTTTGGAAGTGCGTGGGCCCTAATGGGTCAAATGTTCTCCAAGAAATATGTTTACATTCTACTAACCGAAACCCCATAAAAATTAACAACATATGCCAACGGATTAGGCAAGCGAACAACAACTATATCTCGCAACTGACTAAAAGTATGCTATAAAATTTTCTTACTTTTACTGCATAGGGAAACGTGACGTATGCGTAATATGCGAGAATACCTGTAGTTACCTGAGGAAATCGATAGGAGAGTTCCGTTCTTGTGGAAAATTAAGTTGCCGGCAGTGGAGTCGAGTGTAAAAGTAAATGGCCGGCCAGACACCAAAACAAGTTCACCCGCAAAAGGGCAACAAGCAGGTGCAAGTGACCTGGCCAACATGCCACAGTGCCTCTGGGGCACACTGCCTCTTAGCCACTCTGCCTCTTGGCCACTGTGCCACTGCAATGCGACGCCGCGTTGCCAGCTGAAGGGAGACGGCGAAACGAAAGCAAAAGTTCAAGTCGAAGACAGGACAGCGAGGAGCCAGCAGAAACTTAAAACTGTAATTGGCCATGCGAAGTGAACACTGCAGGTTCCTGGCCAGAAAGAATGAGCCCCCAAAAGGCAGCCACAATAATAGTTGCCACAACAGCACCAACAAACTGGCAAACTTTTCACAAATAAAGCTTTAAAAAAAACTATGAAAAAAATAGGGAAAATTCGAACTGAAAATACTCTATGAAAAACACAACATTTTATACTATATTCTGGGCAAAAATTACTTTTAAACAAGATACCAATCACCTAGAGATTAACAATAAAATAAAACTGAAAACCAATCAGGTGAAAAATTCATTTTCACTAAAAGTCCCCCGCTTACCCACTGAGTGGAAAAATATAATATATTTATGAGCCAGCAAACAAAATAATAAATGTCAATCAGGAAACATGAAACATATCTGGGAATTACACCCCACAGATTCAATGAATTCATTATTGCATGTTTGGTAAGCTGACCTAATTAAAAATGCCTTTTAATATATAATTTATACTTATAATGAAAATATTTTAAAGGAAAAGCTATTATAGAGCGATTCATTTTCTTTTAGATAGCTATCGTACCCGAGCTCAACCTTCAACAAAATCCAGAACTGCAACTACATTTCCTAACTTGGCCATTATGCCCGACAGTCACGCCCACCGAAGGCTCGCTAGTTCTGCACTTGTTTGCATACGAATGAAAGATTTATTTATAGCAGTGTAGGAAGGACACAAAGGGGGTAATTCAGAGGCGTAACTGGCAGGGGGTTCTGGGCTCTCATATGGGGCATTTGGGCCAAACAAACAACGCTTGGCCCGGCCTATTATTCTATTTTTGTTTTGTGCTATTGAACCCGATAGACGTGAGTCGGCTAAACAATGGCAAACATCGAAATGGAAAGCGGACAGTGGACAGAGGGCTCATTTCCTTCAAGTGTAATGCATTAAAAATTCCAAGACTAACTTTATGACGACACATCCTTGAGGAAGATGTGCGGGGCTCAGCTTGAGGACGTTTACTATCGCACACACTGGGTGGCCGAGTGGCCTTATGAATCACCAAAAGGTCAAATTTTAATATACAAAAGCAAAAACCCGCATACTTGCACTTGAAAATTTTGTAAATGCTTTGGACAGTTTGGAGTGTCGGCTTTTTGCGCCAAGACAGTAAAATTAAAACAAGTGACAAGGACGCACCAAACAGCCTTACTTGTCTCTCTGTTAAGGCCACAATCGAGGAGTTGGCTCACAGAGGGAGCCTTCAAAAAATCGCCCATCAAATGTCCCTTAAAATCAAACACATTTTCATTTGTAATAATTATATGTCTATATTTATTTATTGAATCTCAAGTTGAATACGATTTTAGTTGAAATTTTTGTATTTGAATGATATGCGTCGAGTGTTTTGCGTTTTCTTCGTATAAAGTATGCAGTTGCGAGAGGTTCTATTTTGTCAATGGTTTGTGTCTCCGAGGAACATCTAAATTACTTTGAATATTACTTTTGATTAGATGAATGAAGCCATCACTATGGGCTACGCCTTAAAAATGTAGTTAAAAGAGGGTGTGTGGGTTTTAAGAGCTACTGGCAAAACGTCGTTAGTTAAAAACTACACCTAAGTAATTTTCATTAACATTTTCATTGCTGTCGTTTATATTCTTAAGATTTGTAGAGCTCTTGAGTTTTACGTTTTATCCGCGAGATATGATTTGCTGATCGTTCGAGTAAAGCTATGAGTTTAAAATTGTAGTTATGTCTTGCGATATATATAGATACATTTTCGTATTTTTTAATGTTGGATCTAAACTCTGAAAAGTGCAAACAGTGTGGGTTACACATATAATTTATATTCTCGTATATATATATAAAATTTTCGCTTTTCTGGCTAAACTTGTTTCTTGATTAGTTGTAAATACATTTTTTGAAATATTTCCTTGCATTTTCATTTTGGTTTTTGTGGTTTTGGGGTTTTGTTTCAACATTTAGAATACATTTAGAACACTCAAATATTTTGTTGAGGAGAATATCTGACTACAAAACTATAAATATATATATTTAATCTTTTACAAATGTGTTCCGGCATTCTAGATTCAAGCCCCAACAAACTTTTCCTTCTACATTTTCCGGCTAAAAAATGCGCTTTACTTTTCCGTTTTCATTTCTGTTTTTCCTGTTTTGCTCTTTCACTAATTTAAAATTGGGACCAAGGTCTTCTGTGTGTTTGTCCTTAGCCGTAGCTCTGCTATTGACTTGTTTACATTCGTCCCCCCGAAAAAAGGAAATTGAAAACATGTTTCACTTTTCATAGGGCCCTTCCCTTTGCCCACCCCTTCTTCATTTGGCCCAAAACACTTGCCGACATTGTGGAAAAGTTTTCCCAGCTTTAGTGCAGCATTTTTCAGTTAGCCGGGCTTTTTGGTAGAGGAATATAGTACGGTATAAAACAAAAAACATTTCTCTGTTTGTGTGAAAATGAAACATTGCCATTGCAAAGGTATTAGTGTCTATCTGTGTGTGTTTGGGTATCTGTGTGTGGGTGTGGGGGTGTCCAGAAGACCTATTAAATTAGCCCGCAATCTATTTGGCTTAAAACAGCTAACAGCTTGTATAAAATGTTTGGGAATCTCAAGCTGAACAAAAACCTTCAATCGGTATAAAAATTAGACCAGTTTTCACTTAAATTTTAATTTTAACTCAACTTAATCTTATAGTATGTGTTTATAAAAGTTTCCCTGAACCAACTTTAATTATTCTGTTTAATATAACGAAAACAACAAAATGTTTTAGTTCAGCTTCAGCTTCCACTAACTTTTGATTTCCTCAATTCGTATTCCCAGTATTAATATAATATTCATATATAAGTTATATCTTTTGCTTGGTATCAAAAAATTGTATAAAAAATGTTTGCTTAACAAATTCTTGGATTCTTTTTATACATTTTATTCAAACTTTTGTATAAATCTGGCTTTAAAAATTGTGTGTGTCTGGTTTTTGCAAAAATTTTCGGTGTTGCTTTAATAGTATTGTTTTTGGTTTATTTTCTATATTTATGTTTTATATACGTACGATTCGTATAGTTTTTGGAATAAATGGTTTTTATTTTGTTTGCTTTAAGCTTCAAATTGCTTTTGGCCTGTAGTTTTTTGCATTTTTTCAATTGGTGGCTAGGAAGTGTTTGCACTGGGGTGAGCTTTTCAATGGAGTTTTAAAATGATAGTTCTTTTGGCAGTTTTAGTAAAATAATATATAGTTTTTTCAATAAAAATTCTAGTCGAGAGAGACTAAAATCGAGAGTTTCTCAAAAGAAAGCTTTAAAATACTCTCCACTTTATTACAAATTATTTCAGGAACATTCTTTAAAATCAAATCCATGGAGTTTAGTTATTGAAGTTTATTAACAATCTTATTTATTATAATAAATAAAAAGACAAGGATTTGAAGTATTTTTGTTTTAAATAATATTATTCAATAGATTTATTTTAACTCACCCCAGTGCAATTCAAAGTCCTAAGCCCTTTAAAAGCCGTCTTCGTAAATTCTTATATTTCCAAGCCTACCTGACACTGGCACTTTTCCCCAGCGAACCCCCTTCCATTAAATGGCGGAAAACCCCAGCTGAATCACTCGCCAAACAAAGAAAACCCAAACAAACCCAACGGCCCACCTACTCAGCATGTATCGGAGTCGGGATGAAGAGAGTGTGTGACTAGTAGCCGATCCTGCCCAGACGCGTGACTGGCAGCGATGTGGGCTCCGAGCTGGGCAGCTCCCCGCACCGCTGCAGCCAGCTCCAGGCCTGGCCGCACACAACCCCGACTCCGGCCAACATTCAGAAGCAGTTGCTCCGCCGCTTTGTGGTCGCAGTGTCCGAGCTGGCGGCCGTCTCCGACAGGACTCCACCCACCACCGCACTGGTGGCCGTGGAGCTAAGCGTAGAGGTCCGGGCGGACATAGCTGCCGGGAGCAGCCGGGCCGAGTTCTATGTCTTCTTCAGCTGCTGGCCCACGCCGCCCTTGGGGGTCCGGGACTTCTTCACCAGAAAGCAGGTGAGGAACTCGATCGGCGAGGGTATCTTCTGGAGGCTCTCCTCGGAGCTGGAACTCGACTTGTGGCTCTCGGAGCGGATGTTGCTGCACTTGACCCGTCCACTGGCTCCGGGTCCGGTCTCCAGGGCGTGTCGGTAGTAGTTCTTGCAGCACTTCTTGGACAAATTGTACATCCGGACAGTGCGGTCGATGTTCTCGTCGTCCTCCTCCTCGGCGGCCTTCAGGTTTAGGCCCAGGCCACCGACTCCGACATCGTGCGAATTGGAATTGACCATGCCCAGGCCCTTCCTGGCAGTGGCAGTGGCGGCTGTGTTCGGGGCCTGGCCATCGGGCTTTGATTGATTCTCCTGGCCTGGTCTGACCTGGTGGTGGTCAGGCTGCTGGGGGAGCTCCTGCAGCTGCTGCTCCTGCGGCAGATGCTCCTCGGGCTGCTCCTCTTCGAGATTGTTCTCAGAGTCGTCGTAGAACTTGTAGCTGCGATACCGGTTGTGCCTGCCGGTGCCCGCCTGGGACCAATCGCGGCCCGATCCTGTCCAGTCTGTGCTGGCTGGCAGGGACAACTGGATGGTGGGGGTCCTGTAGTACTGGCGGTGCGGATGGAAGCCCAGCCCAAAGTCGTCCATGTAGGACTGCGAGTTAATGTTGTCCAGCTCGTCAGCGACGCTGAGGAGGAAGGGAAGCGTCGACATGGTGGCGGTTACCTCGTTTCTGAGCCTTCTCAGCTTGTTCCCCTCGCTCTTGCTCCACTCCACTCCGCTCGCGGCGCCCCGCAGAAAAATATAGGTATCTGTGCTAGGACTCTGGATAAGAAACTTCTGCCTTCGACCACACTTTCCACTTTCTCCTGTGCTTTCTCTTTGAAGAACTGCACTTGTTTGCTGATTTACTTTTCTCTATTTGGCTACTTTTATTTATTTTCTCTATTTATTTTCCCCCTTTTTTGGTTGCAAATTTTTCAATTCTAGTGGGAACTCTGCACTCCGGCCAACACGACTGCACGGACTCGAAACTGAAACAGAACTGAAGGAGAATGCAATTCCAGTCAACACACGACGTCGCATTCGAGTTCATCACGACGACGATGATGATGATTAAACGGTGAAAACTCCTTCGTGAGTGAGAGAACCTTTCTCTCGGAGATGGGGAAAACCTTCTCGCACGCTCCAGCGCTCTCTCTCGTGTCTCTGTTTTGGTCACGCGCTCAGACAAGCCCGATGCAGTCACTGGATTTGGGTTTATGTTTTGATTTCGGCGCTGCAACACGGCGTATGCGTGATATTTTTGTTAGGCGCCGAACGGCAAGTGGCAAGGGATTTTTCCCGTTCGCGCCTTATTGTCATTAGCGTTTTTGAACACGCTCGCCTTCTTTTTTGGCCTCCAGCTGCAAGACTCATTCCTAACAAGCATCGTCCCTGGACTGCTGCGCGGCAACTGCAACGTCGAAGGACACCGAAACCGGGCAGGAGGTGTGGGTGCAGGGCTGGGCGTGTTGGGTGGTGTCAAAGTGGGTGGCAGATGCCCTGCGGCCCTTACAGCCCGAAGTGGGCGCATCTGCGAGAGCAGGATGGCGAGGTGGCGAAATCTTAGTGCGCAATAATTCATTTGTTGGCATTACTTTGAGCTCCGAAGGCTGCGTGTTTCGAAATTGCCAGCTAAATCAATTCAATTTCAACTCGTTAGGACTCAGATAGAGGAAGCAACGGAAAAGTCTGGCGGATCTAAAGATTTAGGGCACAAGGATATTTCTTAAATAATGGCATTCAACTGGCTTTACTTTCTAGATTTAAATAAATTACCAAATTAACCATTTTTCGAATTTTTCATTTAAAAATAAAATATTTGGGGATTCCACGATAATGAAGATTTTTATGCACTTTTTTAGAAATATTTTACCTATTCGGCAAGCGATTCAGAAACTGACTACCATTTATGATTCAGAGCTCTAAGCCCCGTCGATCTGCATTAAAATAACGCAAAAATTTAACAAACTAATTTTTACCCATTTTTTGGCCAAAATCCGGATGGTACCTCTTCGAAAAATGGGAAACATTTTTTGTTAACAGCTTTTGATTGCGATTGATTCTACTCGAAGTTCTAAGACCGGGAAGGTATAGCATTTTGCAATCTGCTTATTTTTGGCCAAGTTATACAAATTTTTGGACTAAAAAAATTGGGAAAACGGACCAATGTTTTTGCTATTTTTTATTTGGTTTTAAATGAAAAACTGAATACTATTTAAAATTTTGAGCTCTACCATTTTTGAAGAAGAGCTTCAGTTCACCCCGACCTGCAACAAAATATCGGAAAAATGAATGAAACTAATTTGACCTCATCGAGTCGAGTTATAGGTAAAATTCCTTAAAATATCAAGCATACGCCATGATGTACATTTGCAAAATTTTCAGAAAAATGTTTAGCCATTTCATATTTTAATAATAAAAGATTATGAGAAGATTTTTATTTTAGAAGCCATTTTTATTGATTCATTTTTTAGAAGCAAACCTAAAATTCATCATAAACCTCTCAAAATGTACTTCCGTGTGTGAGGATAATCCAACAGACCTGCCATATTCATGAGCACAATCAACCCGAAAGAAGGCGAGAGATGAAATGGAAAGCCAGAATTCAGAACTCAAATTGGCCTGGGCCAAAAGGACATCAGCCGCAGGAGCCCAGCAATGGGGAAGGCAAATGAAAAAATGCAGCAAGTGCACACAGGCTCTGATACAGACAGACAGAGCAAAAGGACTAAAGGACAGCTTTAAATACATTCGTATAGGCAGATATCCTGTTGGGTGTCCTGTGTCCTGTCTGGCAGTTAGAGACACTTAAGCCTGCGGTGAGCGGCTGTCGTTTGTGTGCCACTTATTGAGAGCAATAGACGGAGCGGAGAGGACTGTGGAGCGACCCTGCTGGGCAGGAGGCGCAGGACATAAATCTTTTAGCACTTTATTTGACATACTTTCGGGACGGAAAAAGGGACGGAAAATGGACAGACAGAAAGACAGACAGGTAGTCAGATAGGCATAGAGATACGAAGAGTAGAGCCAGAGAAACAGACAGAGGCCCAGGATGGGCCAGGACGAAACGTCACATGCTCATCAATCGGTCGCTCACATTTTCTAAACAGCAGAATGATGTCCGTGTACCTTGGAGAGGTGGTACACTCAAAAAAAATAAACAATAATGGGAGAAAAGTACTGCACCACTGAACACATCCAAGTGCACTTGCACCCAAACTCTGTACCAAATTATTCTCTCAGTGTGGGCTCTCAGAGCCTGGCAGACGATGACAGTCAACGATAAGCGGTCGAGTGGCTGAGTCCTTGTGTGTTACCCCTACAATCTCCTCTACAACCGGCATGTTGCCTAACCCCCTCCAATGTTGTGACTGCCTTTGGTTTGTTGTTGGCCAAACAAACACGGCTTAAAAGCGAAGAGAGCCGAGAGGGGGGCAGAGGCACATACGAGAATCGGCAGAACCTTCTTCACGTTCATGTTGGCCTCATTTGACTCTTGCCTTCTTCCTCGCTTAATCCATTTAATTGCATTTTTTCACAGTAGCTTCTGCTGCTGCAATTTAGTTAACCCTTTTGTTCTTGTGCATTCCAGTTTATACCTTTTTTTCTACGTTTTTGGGTCGTATGTGGAACGTGAGAACAAATTACGCATACGCCCCAGTAAACCAACTCGGGGGCATTCAAATATTCATTTGCAATTTGGTGGCTAATGAAAATTCGTTAGAAATGCATTCCGATTTCAATTCCACCCAGCACCCTGCATGCCGCTTTGTTGGTGGCTTACACTCCCAGCCCACACCCACCCCCCGCTATTACCAACTTGTCCTTGTGCCACTTTTCGTCTTTGATTCCGACCATTTCGCTGAGCGACTGTCTGACGTTTCGTATCAAATTATCTATAAATTGCGATTGCCCAGGCACGCCATCATCAATGCAAAGGAGCTGCCGCGGGAAATGGGTAAAGGAGTGGGTTGTGGGCGGGTGGGGAAGGATAAATTCAGTTCGTGTTTACCAATTGTTCCTTTTTAACTTACATTGTCGTGTGAAGTTTTGCATATCACTCCAATGAACTTACAGAGAAGCTTCGAAAACACGAATTTAATTTATTAAAGTACATGGAGATAGATTAGATAAGCAGATAGAAAGTGATAAGTAATAATATCCTGGAAAAGATAAGCCTTTTAAATATTATTTTAGAATTTATTAATGCTAATAGATAGAACTATAAAACTTATAAGACCCTCATAAGACCATATAAATCCCATAAAAAAAAGGTACAAATATCTCATAAAAATGATTCGTTGTTTTCATCAATATTTTTTTACTTTTATAGCTTATTAATCATCCATAAAAATAAATGCTTAATTTCCACCGATGTTGATGCACTATTCGATATATTGAGTATAAACTATAATCACATATGTGGGAGTACCACCCACTCAGTCGTGCCACCAAATCACCAATGGGAAAATAAACAGAGAAAAATACAATAATAAAAAAAAGGAAGCCAACCTGCCTTCTGCCAAGTCTTGCTATTTGCCCGAGATTTGAATTTAATTTTGAGGTCAGACAAAGGCAAGAGAGTTTTGGGCCGGGTCGAAATGGAATGGCACGGTGGGAGAGAGGGAGAATGAGGAGGGGGCTTGTGCCTCAAGTGTTGCCTGCATAAAAAAATGCAATAAATATTTAAATTACTATATCCACATGCTGCACGCAAATGGAGAACGAATCCATAAGAGGTTTTCGGTTGGCAAAGGAATAGGGGCTCTGGGGCTCTGGGGCGGGCTACAGGGGCTCTCGAAAAAGTAGGCTAAATGTGGATCGCACTACAAAATAATTAAGAGAAATGTTGCAAAGAAATTGAAATGAGTGTCGAGTGTCGAGTCAAGGAATTGGCAAAAGAATCGCTTTACTATTTCTTTCATTAAAAGTCCATCAAAATATTTTGCTGTAAACTACAGCTACCTATTTACACGAAATTTTTGCGTTCATTTCATATTCAAAGCTTTGAATTTTTGCACAATATTTAAGCCAACAACAATCCGACTGAAAGTAATTTATTCGAAGAACAACACCAATAACAACAACAACATAGATGAATTGAATGGCCAACAATCGTGTCAAGTTCAACAAAAGCTTCACCCGCAGCCGATTCAATCGCTATTGTTTTTGGCTTTTGCCTTTTGCCGTCTTACAAGTTTTTACATATAAATTTCACGGCACGCACCGAAAACCTGTTAATGCGTTTGGCCAAAAAGCCACGAAAACTGTTGATGCCACAGGGAGCGACTTGCACCCACGCGATCTCCAGCTGAGAGGCGTCGAAGAGAGGCCACCTAAAGGGGCTCAGACTCTCGAAGAGACTGGTCAAGAGAAATTCAAAGCTTGGAAGAGCTTTGGGCCAAGTTAAGGGCCTAGGGTTTACGGGTTAGGAGGGTAATGAGTTCACAAGGAAGTTCACAAAGTGTTTTTATGGTTTATATTGTATATGGAATATTTCATAATTTTATAAACTATTTTTTTAATATTTTAGTTACCATCAAGGAAAATCATAATCTTAAAGATAAGAAAAAGTTCGTATCTATTACAGAGACATCTATACATTGTAATATACTTACAAAAATATACAATATTTTGGCAGGACTTGGAATCTTTAGTATATTGTATTTTTACATTCATATTATCTTAAAAATGTTTTCAAAAAATTGTTTCATGTTTGTTTCATTACAAAAAAAATACATGTTTGCAAAATAAAACAAAAATAAATAATAGTTAAGTCTACTCTAAGACCTGCTTAAATTTAATATAGTATTTATTAACACATAAATTTTCTTTAAATTGATGTATCTATGAACCACTAATTAAATTAATAAATATTTTTCAATATGCATATATTATAAATTTTAGTTCTCTATATTTCCCTTATTTGATGGATTCCTATTGAAAAATGACTGTCATAATCTTAATAATGACCTTTTATCAATCAAAGGGTGTATTCAATATTGACCTCAATGGCAGTTTATAAGGAAATTCCAGCAATTAGACAAAGTGCATCATTAGTCTTATTCACTCCCTGATAAAATCGGGAAATTTATATTGATACATTTCAGGGCCATCATAGCCCATCCTTTGCCAAAGACCAAACCAGTTAAAGGAAGCCGCGTATTTGGCCAAAACAAATTATGAAAAAAATGGGCAAAAAAGTTGCACTAATTTGCTAATGAGCGGCTCATCCATAATTTAAGTGAAATAAAAATGTATGAAAATATTACAAAAGCCGAGAAAAAAGTCGAGCAACTAACCTGGCTGAAAATGTGTGACAGCCAAGTTAACAGCAGCAAAAAAAAATGGCAAAAAAAGCCCTCGGCAAGCTCTCGCGATGAGGCTGCGACTGCGCTCTTTGGCACTTAATGCTCTCGCCGATCGTGGCTTAGGGCTTTTGGCCAAAAACATACCGAAACTACTAACCGAGACCCACTGAAAGCCATAAGTCAAAGCATTGTCATCGCAACGGCTGCGACTTGGCCTGAACTCTGTCAGTCAGTCAGTCGAGCGGTGCGTTGCTCATTGAAAAGATCTCCCAACTCCTCCTCCGGTTGGTGCTACAAAAAAATACCCTACGAGAAAATCTCAATAAAACACCGCACTTACGCCAACGATTCAATTAAACTGGAAATTCGTGTGTTTGTTATTTTTCCGCTGATTCACTTCACTTTGCGCCGGAAGTTTTCCACCATTTTGCCACAAGCCTCCCTCCGCTGGCCGTCGCGTGTGCGGCTATTAGTTTGAATGTGCACCTGATTTTATCGGCCAACCGAGCCCACCCACTAGAATCCGGCTAAGTTGGCTTACGTTAACCGCGCGAATCAAATAAATTTGAGCCACAATTAACCAGTGCTGTCATTTGTCCGCCGATGCCTCAATGGAGAAGAACTGGCATTTGACATTTTTGGCATTTATTTGTGGCAGTAGTGCGCGTGTGAACTTCAATTTGTGTCTCGACCCAATTAAACAAAACTAAACAAATAAAATTAACAGAAATATTTTAATTATATCAGCTGATGGCAGTCGCAGAAAAAAGCTTTCACTGCACAACCGCCAAACCCGTTTTCATATTTTAAACTTCGGCACAAAACCCACAGCCATACAGCCATAGCCCCTGCTGGTCGGGGTCAGGATTGTTGCTGCTTTTACTATAAGGGACATAATAAGATATATAGTAAAGCGACACAGAGCCGCATCGCATTCGGTAACTTGTTTATTTCAAAATTATATATAACAAACGAAGAAAACGAGGAAAAAAGCCCCAAAACGGGTATCTTATAAATAGTGCGCTTTGTTTCGGCATCCAACAACACCAGAAACAACATTATCGACAAGAGCAACACCTCAACCACCTCACCTCACCTGCCCGAAAATAACAATAAAATCAACCAGAAGAGCGGCTCTCAATCTGTTTTGGCGTAGGTCAGGCCGGAGCTTTGGCTTTGGATAAAAAATTCCACTTTTATATACATACCTACCAGTTGCCGGCTTTTTGAGGCACCACCGGAGGCCGAGAATCCCATCGATGGGTAGCATCTTCCTCTCGTAGATTGGACCACTCGGAGGAAAATTTGAAAATATGCTTCACTGGTCGCTGATCGTCAGCGCCCTGGGCGTCTGTGTGGCCGCCTTGGGTGGCTACGCGGGTTGGATTCTCTTTCCCAACATGGTACACAAAAAGGTCGAACAGGTGAGCAAGAATCCCCAGCAAAAAATATTCGAGGAATTCAAAAAGTAAATAAAGTTACACGAATGCGGCCTTGCGGTTGCTGGCCAGGTAACTTTCAACTTTAAATTAAGGTCAGAATCGGGAGACGTCTTAGAGGAAGCTTAAAAAATAAACAGTTGGAATATAATATTAAGCTATGAAACTAAGCTTCAAAGACCTTCTTGAAGATGTGTTCTGAATAGTTAAACCATTAAAAAATATTTGTCATTCCTATTAGTAAGTTGGAGTTATAGAACATAAGAAAATCTTCTGTTGCTATCCTAATATGCCTATGATTATTACTCATTAACGCCTTAATATTACCCCAAAAATATTTATATTTATCCAAAAAGTGACTTCTATTCATTTATTCTGTCAATCTTAAGCAACTTCCCTCTAAGCTCTAACAAGACTCACCTTTCATTAGAAACCTGACAAAGTTTCTATGGTAAATATTTGTATTTCAAAGTTCGCAAAGATATTTTCGCTAAAAATGGGAAAAATCATTCCATTGTTGACTTGGAAGAATCACATAGAAAGTCTCCCATATACTTGACAGCTAGAATCGCGATGATTCAACAAAAGTTCATAGTTCAAAAATGGTAGTGAGTAATATGTAATTAATGATCCAGGTAGCTTTGTGACTTAATATACGGTTGGAATGCAAAACAGGTTAGATCAATTAAAACATTTACATACTCAAGTGATTCGAGTGAACCCTGAGCAGTTCTCTTGATAGGCATTTTCTCAATTACATGATGCCCCGCCCTGTCATATACTGCCAGAGCATCTGATTAGGTGTTATTTTTAGTTGTTCGGGGATAAAAAATATTACTATTCTGATGTATTGTACGTTTGATAAGGGGAATGGCACGTCAAACCCCCATTTGCACCTTATCCGTAATGACATCGCCAAACAACACAGCAGCTGCCAGTCCCCAAACCCCTGGGCCTTCTGTGTTCGGTAACAAGTCTGATTGTTGGTCAAACAAATGCAATATATATAATAAACTATATAATTACATGGAAACTGTCCCCACAGTCCCACAGGCTCGGCACACACATCGATCCCTTGGGTCACGCTCTCCACCGAAACGAATGTCAAATGCAATTGAAATGCAACGAGTGCCGGCAATTAATTTTGTAGTCTAATGCATTTCATAACCATTTTGCCATTAGGCCAACCATTAGAGCCAAAAAAATGAGTGACCTTTGCATGTTCTTGTCCTTCAAAGCTATTTATTTGTGAGTAACTTTAAGTGCGTGTCATTGGGGTTTTTTTAAAGCTTAAAAATGTGACTCGGCTTGTGAATGAAGAACTGCACTATTAAATGGTACTTAAAGCTTTTTTGAATAAAACACAAAGTTAAATAGTCTTGAGGAAATAAATATTAAACAAAGCCTATAAACAAAATGGTAGGAGTAGGAATTAGATATACCTTTTTTTAGAAAATTTTTACCTTTAACCATCTTCATCCCTTGAGGTAGTTTGGTATTTACTTTTCTATAGTCTGGTCCCTAGACCCTTTAGATTTATGGAAATATTATTTTAACATTTCCCTTTCTAGCTAATGTTTGAAAAACGCTCCCATCGCTAGGCTCACGCTTGCCGAATCAGGCGTGACATCTTCGGGGCTCATTGCCAAGGCAACTGACTTGAGTACTTGAGTTGACTTTGAGCTCGAGTTTTGCTTTTTATTGTAATTAGAATGCAAACAGAAACTTTAATCTTTTAGTCGCTGTTTCTGTTTTTGTTTCGGTTTGTGCTTGCTCTTTACTTTTAATTGTTGTAGCCAAGTAAGTTAATTGCCCCTTTTTGTGGCTTTGGCTTTGGTTTTAGGCCCTGGAAGTTGGCTTGCCACCCATAAGTCAGTTTTATGGGCCACAGTTAGCAATGAACTTCCGTGTGTAAACACCAAGATCTGAGATGCGATCTAGAATGGGCAAAATACCTTCGAAATTTTGACGAGACCTTCGCCTTGATGGCCTTTATGTCCCTTGCACATTAACCATTTCTATTTGGAATTCAAATGCAGAGAAGCAAACAGACGAGTCATGAATCGAAATTGAAATTCAAAGCAATTCAAGTCGATTCGATGGCTTCGATGGTCAACAAATGTTGTTGTGCAATTGTGGCCAACAGGCAATGCCAAGCCATCGCCAGCCACTCTCTAAATCTCGCCATTTTAGCCCACTTTCGATGGCCTGGCCAACATTCTGACCCATATTTATCAACTTGCTCGGCGAAATATTACGCATACGCCCCTTTGACCCGGCGCATTCTTGGCCCGAATCGAATACTGCGCTAAATTGAAATTGTAAACACGTTCCGATTGGTCTTGTCGTTTTGCCAAAAACCGCTCTATTTCGCAATAATTATTTTGTATTTGTATTTAGTGTTTTTGTATTTTTTTTTTGTGAATGAATTTCGGGCCATTGTCACTCGATGACGCGTCCCGAGCCTCTCTTGGGCTCTTGAGGTTAATCAAACGTTTTGTATGCTCTTCGATATGCTGAGCTGGAGCTGGGCCCTGCTCTGGTCTCTTCTCGTCTGGTCTGGGCCATGTGTGCATTGACCTTGAAATCTGTTTTAGCCATAAAAATATCTGCTTGTATTTTTTGACAATTCTTCAATTGTATCAAGTGCGAGGGGCAGACCATAAAATTGTATTGCTGGTCATGTTGAACTTGTTTTTCACTCTTATTTATGTTTTTTTTCTGCGGTTTTCAGGCTTTTTTATGTTTTGCCAATTTTTTTTTCATTTTTCACCTGGCCACTGGGTTGTAAAAATTGAAACGGAAGGTTAACAGCATGGGAAATATATTTGAGACGCGAATCACAGTCCCTAATTAATTTGGCAGTCTTGATCAAAGCAAATATTTTCGGTTTTGGTCATTGATCTCATTGGTCTGTTGTTAATTATTAATTATCAACAACAATTCTTGATAAAAAGAAACAGGTTCACAGTTCAGCTGTGATTTTGAGTGGAATTTGATGATTTTGATTCGATTTTTATCACATCACTACTGGGTTATTTAATGTCATAAATAAAAGACAAAGACTTTGTCAATAAATTTTCATTTAACTTGTGATGGGTTGACAAAAACAAAGTAGATGCTAAAAACCAGTTGAACCTAAGACTAAATTATATGTATACAATAGATTTAATATTAGATTTTATTTCGTCTTTATTCTGTCTCATTTCCATATTATATATTTAATGTTTACATCTTTTTCTTATTTTTTTTAGAGCGTCATCATAGCCGATGGCTCTGAGCAGTATAAGCGTTTTGTAAACCTGCCTCAACCTTTGAACTTTAAAGTTTATATATTTAATGTCACAAATCCGGACAGGATACAACAAGGTGCCATACCCATAGTCGAGGAAATAGGACCCTATGTCTACAAGTAAGTGAAGATGAATCATTATAATTATTATATATTTATTTATAAATCTATTTTAATCTTAGGCAGTACCGTCAGAAGAAGGTAAAGCATTTCTCGAGGGATGGATCCAAAATCACTTATGTGCAGAATGTTCACTTTGATTTTGATGCCGATGCCTCAGCTCCTTACACCCAAAATGATCGAATAGTGGCTCTCAATATGCACATGAACGTAAGTTAATTTAACCTTACAAAAAAAAAAAGCCTAATTATCTTTTTAACATTGATACAAATATTAAAACTTAATCAATCAACTTACAGGCATTTTTACAAGTATTCGAAAGAGAAATCACAGACATCTTTCAGGGGTTCGCCAATCGGCTGAACTCCCGATTGAATCGAACTCCTGGCGTCAGAGTCCTGAAACGTCTGATGGAACGTATTCGAGGGAAACGTAAAGTAATTTTATCCACTACTAATTTAATCGAGAGTAGCCTGGTTTGGATTGGTGTTGGATCAAACCTACTGTATATGCCATATAAATACGTATACCTTTGGGCCTTGTCTGTATAAAGATTACTCACTAGTGCATGGCTTGATAGATTTAACTTAATGGTAATGGCTTTTTGTCGGTTCTCCGATGGCACAAACACGATTGATACCATCTCGCAGCTCTGTTTGTCTTTGTTCTGCTTTTGTTTTTGGGCCAGCAATTTCAAGCGATTATTATTGCCTTTATTTCGGTTCAGTTCGGTTCAGCGTTTCGGTTTTCTTTACATTGTTTATTAATTATGATTTTACCCCAGACGTGCGTCATTGGATATTGTAGGGTAATCGTTTCGAGATAGACTTCTGAGGCTTATAAGCAATTAAGCTGATGAATTTTGTTTTATGGCTGATTTATTAAGCCGATTAACGGCTGAGGGGGTTCGAACTCAACTGTTTTGGGTTTGGGTTAGGTCAAGTATGGGTTTAATATTCCTAGCCATTGTTTCATTGAAAAATATATTGTAAATTAAATAAATTTTTAAACAGATTCTCTTACTATTTCGTAAAATAATCATCTTAAACATGTTATTTAAAATGGCAACCATGGCTAATAGAATTAACTTTCAAAGCTTTTTACCCTGCAATTTATTAGACAAGTCTGACAGCAGTAGCTAACGACAGCTTAGGCTTTAAATAAATAATTTATATTATTATTAGGAAGTATAATAAAATATCAAACGAAATTATAGCTCCCTTTAGCTGGGTCCATGGCATCGTAGTAAGCATCATCGATGGTGTCAAAGTAAGTTAAGCGGCTTTTAATGCTGATTCCTCTGACAGCTTTGCAACTGTTTTTCAAAAATTAATTGCAATTCGGCGCCTCTCTCTCAATTTATCGAAAAAATCAAAATCCCATGCTTTGAAACTTCAAACTGCCAAAGTCAAGACCATCCACATCCACATCAGACAACGTAGAACAGCAAAATTTTGATTGGCAGTCACCTTGGCTACTCATCTGTGGCATGTTGAAACTGACTTCTCTCGTCTGTGTAAATATTATGATAAATAGTCGAGTCGACGAGAAATCAATGGAAACGGCAGCTGAAAACCGAATGATTGGAAACATCAATTTTCACACATAACGCAAAACAAAACCAAAAATAATAAAACATTATTAATAATAACAAATTGAAGCTTGTGCTTTGCTACTAATTTATGGCTAACTGCTCCGCCTAGTATTAATGCTTAAAAAAACAACAATTATAAATACTAAAATTATTTTGCCTTGCCCTTTTAAGCTTTGCCAAATGTACATATATATTTTTTCATATTCCTCAACTAATTATATTTGTTTCATGTATTTTTTAGAGCGTCCTGCAAATCTCGGAGAACGATCCTGGATTGGCTTTGCTTTTGGTCCACTTGAATGCCAATCTCAAGGCGGTTTTCAACGATCCTCGCTCCATGTTCGTCCACACTTCTGTGAGGGAGTATCTCTTTGATGGAGTCAGGTTCTGCATCAATCCCCAGGGTATTGCCAAGGCCATTTGCAATCAGATCAAGGAGAGCGGCTCCAAGACCATTCGAGAGCAGAGTGATGGCAGTCTGGCTTTCTCCTTTTTTGGACATGTGAGTTAAAGGATTAAAAAGTAACTATAACAAAACTAACATGGCTTACAATCCCTAGAAAAATGGTTCCGGTCACGATGTCTACGAAGTCCATACTGGGAAAGGCGATGCCATGAGGGTGCTGGAGATCCAGAAACTGGACGACAACCACAACCTCCAGGTGTGGCTAAATGCCAGCACCGAAGGAGAGACCTCTGTCTGCAATCAGATCAACGGAACTGATGCCTCCGCCTATCCGCCATTCCGACAGAGGGGGGACTCCATGTATATATTCAGCGCCGATATCTGCAGATCGGTTCAGCTATTCTACCAGTCGGATATACAGTACCAGGGTATTCCCGGCTATCGCTACTCCATCGGGGAGAACTTCATCAACGACATTGGTCCGGAGCACGACAACGAGTGCTTCTGTGTCGACAAGCTGGCAAATGTGATTAAGCGGAAAAATGGATGTCTATATGCCGGAGCCTTGGATCTGACAACCTGCCTAGGTGAGTGGCGATTCTGTTAATATTGAGATATTAAAACGATAAGGGAAGTCAGATTATTATTATGTTAAAAGAAAATATTAGATATTTACATTCATCAAAAACATTGAAAAATTTCTAATAGATAATCCACCTAGATAGGTAGTTATCTATCATTTCCCAAATTTTTGTTTCAAAAATCCAAATCTTTAATATACTAGTATGATTAAAAGTTAATAAATAGAATATAAATAAGACATATTATTATCAGTCTTAAAAAATTCGTAAGCAAAGTCTTAAACACCTTCGATCAAGTCCCATAAATAAATCCAATTAAAAACGTATCCGCAAACTGTAGTCTTAAATATTTTATATTTTCAGTTTAACGTCAGGCAAGAATTTTGAAAATATTTTTGTTTGGACTTCTGTTATGTTATCTTCCGCTTATCTCGAGTTCCTCGTGTTATTTCACAGTATAAACTAAATTAGAATTTCAAATCGATTAACATAAATTTAGTAGATCAAAGACTTCTGTGTTTGGTTGCCTACCCATTGAGGATAAAAAGTATATTAGTTTTTGAAGAATTGTGTAAATAACATACTTTTTTGAAAAGAGTTTGTTGTTTTCTTTTTGATTAGAGTATTGATAATTTAATTCTGTATTTAGCCAGCCTTCGTCTCCATTTTGATTTCTATAGGAATAATACTGCTTTAATTTAATTAGCATTTTATTTATGTTTATAGTTTAAACTTTAAAGTATCTGTCAGCTTGTGATCTTTTGTGCGCCCATCACTTAACTCAAATATTAACGATCTTTTCATTCTTATTATAGTATAAACTTTATCACTAATTGGAGCAATGCCAGACCGACTATGCCATATGGTGGTCATGACTAAAAATAATACCTGATTGACAAACAATGAACTTTCAATTTTGTAGAATTTTTTGGTGCGATAAAACACGAACAGAAACCGGAAATATTTGGCATAATACCTGACATTTTTTCTGTTTGTATTTTGTTATGCAAATTAGACTCTTTATGGTGGCGTTGGGTTTGTTTTATGGCGATTAACCGACAGTCTCCCTCCTCCTCCAAGAAGGCACCTTTTCAGTTAAGACACTCGCCGCTGTCATCGGGCTTTGGTCGATTACCCCGGCAATTATATGGCAGCCACTTATAAATCAGATGGTAAACGACTGCAAGAGTGCCAGTGCTAGTTCTAGTTTGAGTTTTAATGGGTTTTATATGCAAATCATGTGCTTAAGATGTGCAAACCGAAGGCATCAACACTCGCGGCTAATCAAATTTAAATAAATCGCCTCAAACCATAAACTATATCGCAGAAGATATAAAAATCTGCGAAATCGAAAACATAGATACACGCGCTCTCCATCTGATCTGACAAATTGCAATCGTTTTTTGTGGGGACTTTGATTTAAGATTCAGATTCCGATTTCGAATATGTGTGGGCTGGCTTTGATCTTCTTCGATTGTTTAATTTCTTAATTAACACTCGAGATCTTCCAAATCAAAAAAAAGGTTCGCATTCTGAATTATATTCCCCGGGGCCATTGCGCAGCTGAAATCAAAAGTGTTGTCTTGGCATCAGAATCAATTCAAATAGGGGATATAATGAGACTCAAGTTCTCAAGTGCTGTGAACGCTCTACAAATTGAAGCATTAAACTCTGATTTTTATTATATGATTTTTTTTTTATTTGATTTTTTTGCTAAACTTTTTTGTTTGGGTGTTTGCCGATCGCGCACGTTTCCATCTTGAGATTCTTTTGGCGATGCCTTCTTTTCGTCATATTTTTTCATCGTTTTTTGTTTAATTGTCGAAACGTGAGTTAACAGTTTCAGTAATGAGCATTTGAAATAATTTGTCTGGTTCCTATGATGAGGAAATTCTTACAAATTGGTTCAACCGCACATCAAAGCCATCTCTCAAGTAGTTAAGTAAATAAATAAATGTTTTTCTGCGAAAACGTGACGAGAGGTTAAGACGCTTCCGCAACGCAGCAAGGCTTTATTTTTCATCAAAAAAAATATATACTTATTTTCCAATTAATTTAATTAAATTAAATGTAAGTAGCTGAGGTCGCAGAGTAATCCTGTTTTCCTCATTTTTTGTGGAATTGTTTTAGCATTGTAAACAGAATAATTAAAATGGAATGCAGTGATACGCTCAAGGAGCGGGTTATGCAAATCAGGCAGACTTCTTTATAATGTATCTTTTTGTTAATATGATATTATTGTCATCTCTGTGTAGATGCCCCTGTTATTTTGACATTGCCTCACATGCTGGGCGCCTCGAACGAGTACAGAAAGATGATCCGAGGCCTCAAGCCAGATGCCAAAAAGCACCAGACCTTTGTCGATGTCCAGTCGGTAAGTCAATTAATTAAGATGCTTTTTTCCCATAAACGAAATCTTGAAATTATTGGTAATCCATTGGTATTCCATTAGTTGACGGGTACGCCCTTGCAAGGTGGCAAAAGGGTCCAGTTCAACATGTTCCTCAAGAGCATCAATCGGATATCCATCACCGAGAACCTGACCACAGTTCTGATGCCAGCCATTTGGGTGGAAGAGGTCAGTCTTTGGAAACTAATATCTAAAAAAATGGTATCTATAAAATATTCCCACAGGGCATCCAACTAAACGGTGAAATGGTGGCCTTCTTCAAGAAAAAATTAATTAACACCCTAAAGACCCTGAATATGGTCCACTGGGCGGCCTTGTGCGGAGGTGTGGGCGTGGCAGTCATAAGCTTATTATATTATATCTATCAAAAGGGGCGTGTCGAGGAGCCGCCCGTGAAGTAAGATACTAAAATCGTATTTCTTATTGAGTGTTTTGTGTAAAAATTATTACACTAATTATGGATGTAACACACGCAGTTTTTGTCTACGAATTTGTATATAATTTATTTTTTAAATGTGATTATATTTTATTGTGATTTAGCGTTTACTAAAAAAAAAAAACAAGATAAACTACCACAAACGAATAACATTGTTTTTTCTGAGAAAGTGAATTTCGGGAATGGCTTGTGGATTTAATTAGTAAATTCTACTGAATATTTAAGCCTAATACTCGATTAGTTTCCTTGGAAAAGATTGTTTAAACATTTCATTAGGCTAAGACCGAAGTCTTCTAAATCATACACCAATGCTAACCACAAAAAGCACTTTGCATAGTTATAGCCTTGATCGATCCGTTGGAATGACTCAAGTTCAAGACCAGTTGGCCGGTTGAAGAGGGAACCCGGGTATTAATCAATCAGCAGCCAATTTTTTTCGATTTTCGGCCCAGCAATTTGCACAAACCAGCAATTAAAACGCAGCTCGGATTGCAACAAATTGGCTATCAAAGAAACAGCAAATCGTCTAAAACTACGTTAATTTCCAAAGCTTAAGCAACGGAGGCAAAAAACTAAAAATTAAAACAAAATAAAAGCCGATTGACCAAGTCCGCGATGCAAACAAAAATATTTCACCCAGGAAAGGTAAACAAAGCTGATCCCAAGGTGTTTGCATTACAATACGATTGAGACACTACCACTCAGTCCCCGTCCACGGGGTGGGGCATCATCACTGTGATTGACAGCCGCAAATCACAAAATGCCGATGCACTTAAAAAAAACAAGACTACGAAAGGTTAGATTAGCATAAGTTGTGTCACACATTGTTTTAAAATTAAGGAGGATATGTATTATAACATATACCCTCAAGGTAATCAAAGAAAAATCATTTTAATTGAAAACTTTAAGAAACTGGAACCAATAGAAATAGTAGCTCTTCCAGAAAACTTAAAAATATTCATCAATTAGTTGGGAAGTTCAACTCCATCTTATATTTCTTTGTGTATTTTGATTGAATCTTACGAGGCGATTAAAAACGCGTGAAAAACGCTAGCAATTCGGCCGATCCCCAGCTAGTCTGTCCCATAAATATCACAAATTAATTCCATCAGGCAAATGATCAGCTAATGGCCCGCGACTGCAGAACTTTCTAACTATTTTAACTAATTTTTTATGGGCGAATGGAGCGATGGATTCGCTCTTCGCTTCCATTCTTTTCGGAGGGAGGGACAGAGAACCTTTTCAGATCCCCCAGCCATAGTAATTATGCAATAGAAGACCCCCAGAGACAGGGGCTGAATGGCAACGGCAACCAGTTTGTCTCGCTCGGCAGTCACCCAAACTGAGACTTATAGTCGGCGTCGTCGTCATATTCAAATTGACTTTGGGCTGAAGATGCGACCGCCGGCCAGTTCAGTCGCAAACGAAACGCGCGAACGCACGCAGCTGTAAAAAATACACCTAAAAAATAATAAAATTAAAACCGAATAAACGGAAAACGACAAAAAAAAATTGCTTCACCGACACGCGTTAAAAATCACCCGAAAGATAATCATTTGAATTTTAAATGAGCCCAGGATCTTGCTCCATTTTTTGTGTGTGCTCTGTTCTGTTCTGAGCTCGGGTTACCGAGTTCTTCTATAAAAGAGTGTTTGCTCCGGTCTCGGGTTTCAGACGCAATCAAGATGTTCCAGTGGCTGGTGTGGTGTCTCCTGCTCCCGGTTTTGGCCTCCGCCAAGGTCTTCGATCGCTGCGAGCTGGCCCATCTCCTCCAGCATCGCTTCGGTCTGCCAGCCCCTCAAGTAGCCACCTTGGTGTGCATCGCTCAGCACTCGAGTGACTTCAATACGGCTGCCTTTGGCGGAGGCACGGGCCTGGGCGGAGGATCCCACGGCCTTTTCCAGATCAGCGACGTCTACTGGTGCTCGCCGCCGGGCCAGGGCAAGGGATGTGGAGTGAGTTGTTCGAGGCTGCGGGACGACGACATCGCCGACGATGTCCTGTGTGTGAGGAAGATCTACGCGGAGCATCAGAGGATAAGTGGCGACGGGTTCACGGCTTGGCAGGCCTACGCCGCCTACTGCAAGGACCCAGGATCCTATGTGGCGGGCTGTGGCGTGCAGCAAGTAGGTGCAGGTGCTCTGGCAGTGGCATCATCATACCAAAGACCGCAGCAAGTTCAGGTCCACAGCTACCCCGCCGCGAATCACTACCAGCAAGTGACGCAGATCCAGCCCCAGGGAAAGATCTACAGCCGCTGTGAACTGGCCCAGGAACTGTACTACCAGCACAAGCTGCCCATGCCCCAGATCCCCACCTGGGTGTGCATAGCCCAGCACGAGTCCTCCTTCAACACGGCGGCGGTGGGACGTCTCAACGCGGATGGCAGTGCCGACCACGGCCTGTTCCAGATCAGCGATCTCTTCTGGTGCACCCACGATCAGCAGGGCGGAAAGGGATGCCATGCCACCTGCAACCAGTTCCTGGACTCGAGCATAGCCGACGATGTGCAGTGCATCCGGAGGATTCACCAGGAGCACACTCAGATCTCCGGAGATGGCTTCAACGCCTGGACGGTCTACAAGAGGAACTGCCTGAATCAGCACTACGAGCAGGTGGCAGCCTGCTTTGCCAAGCCTCCGTCTCATCAGCACCAGCATCCGAATGCGATTGGAGGAGGAGCTCCTGTCAAGCCCAAGGTCAGCTATGCCTATCAGTTTGGTCAGGTGCAGGTGCAGCAGCAGAATCAGTACTACCGACCACCAGCTACTCCAACGGTGAGCTACCAGAGGGAAGTCAGTAGCTATCAGGGAAACCCCTTCCTGCGGCCTCGCCTGCCAGTCTCTCCGGCCCCGCCAAGGCAGCATCCGAATGCCATTGGGGGAGGAGGGTTCAAGGGCCAAACGCCAGCCAATCCGTTCTATAGTCATAAGCAGCCACAGTACCAAACCACACACTATCAGACACACGACACCCAGCAACAACCACAACAGTATCACACAACCTATACACGCACGGGTAAAGTTTACAATCGCTGCGAATTAGCCCAAGAGTTGTATTTCTCACACAAGTTTCCCATGCAGGATATAGCCACCTGGGTGTGCATCGCCGAGCATGAGTCCTCGTTCAACACGGCCGCCGTTGGGCGGCTCAATGCCGACGGCAGTGCCGACCACGGCCTCTTCCAGATCAGTGATCTGTTCTGGTGCACACACGGCGGCGGGAATGGGGGCAAGGGCTGTCACATCGATTGCAATCGACTCCTGGACTCGGACATCTCCGACGATGTCAAGTGCATCCGCACCATTCACGAGGAGCATACCAGACTGTCGGGCGATGGCTTCACCGCCTGGACGGTCTACAACGGCCACTGCAGGCAGAAGACCAGGGCCGACATAGCCAGTTGTTTTGAGGGAAAGGATCTCACCCAAGAGAAGGATATCAAGCCAAACAAGCCACAAATAAATGATCTGGTTAGGAAAACTCCTGCAAAGCCAAAGGGAAAGATATACAATCGCTGTGAACTGGCCAAGGAGCTGTATCACAAGCACAGGATGCCCATGAAGGAGATTCCCACCTGGGTATGCATTGCCCAGCACGAATCCTCCTTCAATACGGCGGCTGTGGGGCGTTTGAATGCCGATGGCAGTGCCGATCATGGGTTGTTCCAGATCAGCGATCTCTACTGGTGCTCCCACGATCAGAGTAGCGGGAAGGCTTGCCACATCGAGTGCGATAGCCTGCTGGACTCGGATATATCCGATGATGTGAAGTGCATCCGGACCATTCACGAAGAGCACACCAGACTATCCGGGGATGGCTTCAACGCCTGGACAGTCTACAATGGCCACTGTCGGGGCCAGAGCCTGGCACAACTGAGCGACTGCTTCGATGGAAACGAGATCTCCAAGGCCGAGAAAGTCATCCCCATTGTGGAGAAACCAGAGGAGACGATTGTCAAGAGTCAGAACTACGTGGGAAATCCTTTTCTACAAAACCTCCAGGGCGTTAAAATAAATCAAAATCATGTGCAGCCGCCAAAAGTCACAAATAAAATTACAAATATTATTACTTTCTCTCAAGAGCCGCAGAAACCCACTAACCAATATGCTGCAAATCCGTTTTTGCAGAATTTGCAGCTCCAAAAGGGCTCCTCGAGCAATCAAGCCAAGCCGAAACCTTTACCCACACCCCCAGCTCCTACAACTCCCTCCCAAAAACCCAGCTACGATCACAATCCCTTCCTGAAAGCCCCAGGCTCTATTGCACAATCAGTGATAACGGCGCACCCTGCAGGGGACAGCTTCTCGTATGCCCAGAATCCGTTCCTTAGTCTGCTTAGCAAACCGATTGTTCCAGCTCAAGCACCCATTAAGTCGAGGCCCAAGCCCTCTCAGCCCCCAGCCTCGAGGCCCTATGTCAGCAGCGACAGCTTCCGCAATGAGGTGATTAAATTTACGGCCACCTCCACGACAGCCTCAACACCAACTACAAGGCAGCCCATAAGTACATCGGGTATTACAAAGCAATCTGTAACGACAGCCCCGAAGAGACCCTTCACAGCGGCTACAAGCAAACCAGTCTCAAGCTTGCCGCCTTGGTCGTGGCAAGCATCTGGCAGATCAACAACCACCGCTAGGCCCGCGACAGCTGGAAGTGGTAATCGCTATACGGCCACAACGAAAGCCTCTCCAGCACCTACTCGCTCTTCCTCCACCACTCGTCCAACTACTCGAACTACTTCCTACCCTACAACTCGTCCAAGTACCCGGCCTACAACCACACCAATAAATAGGCCAACAACGACAACTACTAGGCCTACAGCACGCCCTACTATTCAGTATATTCCAACAACTCGCCAAACTTCTACAACTACTAGGCCCACAACCCGTCCTACTATTCAGTATATTCCAACATCCCGCCCTACTATTCAGTATACTCCAACAACTCGCCAAACTTCTACAGTTAAGACGACAATTCGCTCTTCAGGCTTCTATATACCTTCCTCTCAACCAATAAAAGCAGGAAAAACTACCTCCATTTATGTTCAAACAACTCGCCAACCAATAACCCGAACATCGACAACTCGCACACCAACAACTCGCTCCACAACAACTTACCAACCAACAACTCGCAAAACAACTCGCCAGCCAACTACTCACCTACCAACAACTCGCTTTACAACAACACGCCCTTCAACAACTCGCTTTACAACAACACGCCCTTCAACAACTCGTCCACCAACAACTCGTTCTCCTTACAACTATATAGCGGTAAATCAACCAACTCGCCAGCCCATAACAACGAAACCTCCAAGCACACGTTACCCGACAACTCGTCAAAGTAGCACCACACCGAGGCCTTACTTATTGACCTCGACTACGGCAGCTAGTAAAATTTCCACAACTAAGGATCCTTTTGATCATCCCTTCTTCCAGAAATTCAAAGCTAAATTTGAAAAAACCACTACAAATCTATTACAAAGTGGAAAAACCACTACCACGATACCGAAACACAAAAATGAAAACACCAGCAGCCCGTATTATGCTAAATACCAGGAGAACAAAGCAAAGAAAGCGGCCAAAACGGTGCTATCTTATGAAATTGGCCAAAACCGAACCACCACCAGCCGGCCAACAAGTGCCTTCGATGTTTACCGAAATTGGAACAAGAAGAATTAAGGGTTTCCATTAGCGGATGACACTTTTGAGACTTGTAAATAAGCGTTATTGATCGATGTAATTCGGTTAGTTAGCATAATGACAGAATACTCATGCATTATTAATCTTAAGCCATATAAAACTAGGATTTAGATAATAAAATAAAAATAAACCATGCAAATGCAAAATGTACGAAAATTAATTCAATTTCAGAGTCACACACAACAACTGGTTGCTCGTTTCTTGGCCAAGCTGACAACACGCCAAACGTCGCCAAGTACGATGCGATGCGATCGTGGCATTAAGTAGGGTCTTTGATTAATTTTTCGTTAACCCGTTTTCGGTCTTTTCGAGTCTTGTTAACATAAATGCTGAGCACCGCGACAGAGACAAAGCGATAAGGCGGGCCAAAGAACTGCAGAAAATAACGAGTTTTTCACTTCGAACTGGGTTCCCCAAAAATGTTCTTTTATTTCAGCAAGTTATCAATTTGAATTTTTATTATTAACGTCTGCGGGTCCAAAACTATGACGTCAGGAAAAGAATACTACAAATTTTAACAATTTTATGGCACATATTATGGGTTTGTTTCCAAATAATTATCATAAAGGGTCTTCCCAAATTGTGTCTTTTATTATTATTAAAACTTAAAAACTGAGTGTTTTCTACAATTTAACCTAAAATGAGGAATTTGTGGATTTCTAAAAACAAAAAACAAAGTATACATCGAATTTTGTTATGAAAAATAAAAAAATATTTAAAACCAGTCTCAAAACTTTAATTTTCTAAATGATTTTGGTATCTCTTGTTTAACTTGTAACGACACTGAAACCTTGCCAGACTTTCAAAAAATAGCTCAAACTCTAGTTTCGATTTTTTTTTTAGTTATCCGTGGATTCAAATAAAAACAAGAAAATTTTTTAAATTTTCAGTTTAAAAACAGAAAAACACTGAAAATCAGTGTTGCAAAACGTGATCCACTACGTGACAAAAAATCTGGTCACTTTAAAAACCCTAAAACAGCTTTTAGCTGTTCACAATTGCTAGATCTGGCAATAAAATGGCCAGAATGGCAGCCCTACCCAGCTAGTTTTTCGCAACGCAACGGCGGTCCGTAAACAATATTTTTATTCGGTTTTCGGCTAAATCGCCAGCGAATCGCAACGGAAAAACGTCTAAAATGCCCCTCAGTGCACCGAGTGCGAACGCAATATGAATTGAAGTGAGTGCATTGGCCGCGTGGCTGGAAAACTGCCACCGACGGTTGCAGGCTGTACATTGTACAAAACTGATACCGAAACACACACACACATGCAGGCACCGACATATGCAGCAACGTATAGCGTATGTACATATGTACATTCGGTACATGCCGCCGCCCGCTGGCCGTGGAAGCAGGAAAGATTACTAATCTAAGGCTGCTCCAGATTCAAAATCATGTTTTCAAAAGAACTGAAAGTTCGTGGGGTCGAATAGAATCCTCTTAGTAGATTTTTTTCGAATTTTTCTATACCCTTAAAATGTACATTATTTACTTGAAAGCTATTATATTTTTTTTGGAGCAATTACATTTGTAATTTTTTTTGTTAATTGCCGCCTTGGAGCGTGCGTTCTCCAACACTGTCCATGCCCCCGTCTGGCAACGCCGCTTTCACCATTCCGCTTTACACGCGCATTCGTGAAAATGGCGCCGTGGTAGCGCTAATCTTGCGATTACCAACACTCAAACCCAACTATATAGAAGTAGCTGGTGGTGGCGCTGTCGAATTTTTTGTACATCAAAATAATCAAAATAGAGCGTTTTCCAGCGCCCGAATCAGTCCGTGCGAGCGATCGGACGCGCGGAGTGTGTCTGAGTGCGAAGCGAATAAAAGAACGGGCGCCGCTGGCCGCCAAACAGGGGGAACAACAAAAGACCCAGCAGAGAGGGGCCAGTGAAACTAAGATAACACACGCGACGGACAAACGACCGACGGTCGGGTGAGTGAAAGGAGGGCGGCGGGTCGCGGAATTCGGATTTCACATTTCAGCGGAGCACCCGCGACCGTTTCAGCCTTTTTGGCCAAGGTGAATGCAATTACGCGTGTGTATGTGTGTTGTGTGTACATATGTGCGTGTGGCAGAGTATTGGCCTGCTCCCACGTCTCCAGACATCTGCCGTTTAGGGATCAGGCAGAGGATACAGGTAGCAACTAAAAGTCTACCTGCGTCTGGGCCTGTTTGTGGTGTGCCTGCCTGCCTGTACCCACCACCCACTCTCGGTATATAAACACTAAACGTTGAACCACTTGCCTTTTAGTTGGCCGCTGGCATGCAAAGGACTCTGTTACTGGAGAAACCCCACCACAGGATGAGAAGCGGCAGCAGTTGATCGCATCGGATTGGATTGGATCAGAAACAACTAGCTAGCGCTCCAGCTCTCCTCCAGCACACACACTCACTCACTCAACCCACACACCCGCTCATCCGATCATCCGCCTGCGACGCATCCAGCAAGATGAACACTAGCCAGACAGCTGCCGGTAATCGGATAACGTTCACCACCAGCCAGCCACTGGCCAATGGCACCATCAACATAGCCGGCAATCCCGGCGCCGTCATATCGACGGCCCAGCTGCCAAACACCACCACGATCAAGACGATTCAGGCGGGGATCGGCGCCGGCCAGCATCCGGGACTGCAGCAGTCGGGGACGCAGCAGACGCAATCCGTAGGTGCCACCCAAACACAAACCCTAGTTATTAAATCCAACCACCATGCTGTCACCCTGCCGGCGGGTCTAGTCTCAAGTGCACCAGCAGGAATCGTAACCATGACCAAGACCATCAATCAGGTATCCACATCAAGCTAACTAGCTCCACTTCGGGCGCCAGACGACGTCGCTAGTCCGTCGCGAGTCACTCGTCTCGTCCACTACTCTCTTCCTCATCCGACAAAGATCCTCAACTCCTTTCTCGAATCGGAATGTAGTGGCAGAACAAGTTTGGTTGCTTACTTCTCCTAATCTGCTTTCATCCGCTTATTTCCCGACTCCAATCCAGCCATATCCCGCCAACCACCCGTATAGTTATCAAGTGGATCAGACCACTCCTTCCTCCTCCCAACCGCAATTAAGTATTATTTTGTAGAACTCTTGCTTCCAGTAGTGCAACTAGTAGAGAACACGCCCCCCAAAAATTCCAACCCACAAAATTGGTCAGCACCACCACCCACTGACATATTTCGGAAACCCCCCTTTGTTTGTATCTTTGATGTGCGAACGGACGCGAACTGCTGCATGCTGTAGGCGACAAAAAACTGTGATTCCCCCTCTCCAAACTCTCTCCAATGCTCCCCCAAAAGCTTCCACTGCCCTCCGCCCTCTGACCTTGACCTTGTGATTTGATAAGAACCGTTCTAATGATGTGATTTTCCCAGGCCGGTCAGCCGCTGTTGAACTCGATGCTGCCAGCGGGCGTAGTGGTGGGAATGCGCCACCAGGCGCCATCCCAGCAGCAGCCGAAGAATGTACCCGCCAATCCGATCAGCCGGGTGGTGATCAACTCGCACATGGCGGGCGTGAGGCCGCAGAGTCCATCGGTAAGTAGAATCATTGCAAGAAAGGATATATGCTTGAGATTACGTTTGTTGTGGTGGGTTCTTCTCTACTAACTCAACCCCATGGCAAGACCTAACCCCACCAGATCCCACACACACACATTCGCACACAAGTCACCAAAACCACCATGCAGCCACCGTTGACAATATCGAGTCTCTGTCTTCTCTATTCTTTACTTTTAGATAACTTTAAGCACACTGAACACGGGCCAGACCCCGGCACTGCTGGTGAAGACGGACAACGGATTCCAGCTGTTGCGCGTGGGCACGACGACGGGTCCACCGACGGTGACACAAACAGTAACCAATACCAGCAACAATAGTAACAACAACAACAATAGCAGCAGCAACAACAACACAACAAGCACCACAAACCTATCCTCAACCACACAGATACGACTGCAAACTGTGCCGGCTGCAGCTGTAAGTAGATACCAACAACAACAACAACAACAACAGCAATCGCAGCAGCAGCAACAACAACAATCGCAACAGCAGCAGCAACAACAACAACAACAATCGCAGCAACAAGCATCCAGCACTACCGCCACAACCACTAGCATAGCACTCCGCAAAACGATTGTCCGTACTTCATCCACAATCCCATCCAGCAATAACAACAATAATAATAATAACAGTATTATCAATGCCACAACCACCTCCAACACTACCACCACCACCACCACCAACAACAGCAACAAATTACCCGCTACTAACCAGCAGCAGCACCACCACCACCAGCAGAAGCTCCATCAGCAGCAACAGCATCTCAAGGCCCAACAGCAGCAGCAGCAGAAACAGCAGCAACAGGCCTCGGCTGCTGCTGCCGCTGCCGCCGCCGCCAATGTGGCGGCCACCATAAAGATCAAGCAAAACGTAAAGAGATGACTCTACCAGGACACCTGGTCACCACCTAGTTCTTGTCAATTTATCTCTCCTCTGTTCTAACTTGTCTGTTATGCTTCAGTTCCGTTTTGGTTCGTGCACCACCACGAGCCTCATTTTAATTTCTGGCCGCATATCCTCCTATATCCTAGATCCTAGAGTATCTGGTGGATATCGGTGTATTTCTTAGCTACGTTTTGCATGCTGCGTTGTGTACCTGTCTGTGTATTTTCCACAACACTCCTTATTTCGATTCAGTTTAGTTCGATCTGCTGTTCTAGGCCAGCAAGGCAGTAGTGGGCCCACCAATGATGTGCGCTGGGCTGCTGTGTTATCCCTGGGATGGAATCCAGTACCCAGTACCAGTTCCTCCAAAATCATTTCTTCATCTCCCAGCCATAACCCCGCCCTCTGCACACTCATTCGAGACCAGGACCCTCTACCCTGCCGCATCCCAAAAATCAAAAGAACCATCATTATCATCTTTATTCTGCTATTTGATTCTCTTTTTTTTTTATAAATAATTCTAATGCTTATTGAACTTATTTTTGCACTAATTCTTAAACACAAAACCAATTGCTATGGCCACCTGATTGATGTATTCCTTCTCTCTGCAGTCTTTGCCCAACACGACCGCCTCCAACAACATTATTGTCAATTCGGTGGCCGGTGGCTACTCCAACGCCTCCCAGCCGCCCCACCTGACGCAACTGAACTCGCAGGCCCCCCACCTGCCGCAGATAACGCAGATCCAGACGATACCGGCTCAGGCAAACAACACGGGGACGACGGCGGGCAGCACCACGACATCGGCGACCACGACGACCACGCAGCAAGGAAATACCAAAGAAAAGTGTCGCAAGTTTCTGGCCAATCTGATCG
The DNA here is from genome assembly GCF_030179905.1 of Drosophila bipectinata. Classification (NCBI taxonomy): domain Eukaryota; kingdom Metazoa; phylum Arthropoda; class Insecta; order Diptera; family Drosophilidae; genus Drosophila; species Drosophila bipectinata. Next base: position 1,789,157 of record NC_091738.1, on the reverse strand, counting down.
AGCTGTCGACACGGGAACCGAAGCCGGTGGAGAAGAATGTGCGCACGCTCATCCAGGAGCTGGTGAACGCGAATGTCGAGCCAGAGGAGTTTTGCGACCGCCTGGAGCGCTTGCTCAACGCCAGCCCGCAGCCCTGTCTGATCGGATTCCTCAAGAAGAGCCTCCCGCTGCTGAGGCAGGCGCTCTTCACCAAGGAGCTGGTCATCGAGGGCATCAAGCCCCCGCCCCAGCATGTACTGGGCCTAGCCGGACTCTCTCAACAGCTGCCCGTAAGTTTACCCTACTCCAGCATCCAGTATCCTTCATTTTTTATAACTTTTGGGTAATAATCCTCTCCAGAAAATCCAAGCGCAAATCCGTCCGATAGGCCCCAGCCAGACAACGACCATTGGACAGACGCAGGTGCGCATGATCACGCCGAATGCTCTGAACTCGCCGCGACCCACCATTGGCCACACCACGATATCGAAGCAGTCGCCCAACATACGACTGCCCACGACCCCGCGGCTGGTCAGTACGGGAGCCATTCGGAGTCAGATTCCTTCGCTGCAGGTTCCAGGACAAGCGGTATGTGTAACTACATCAAGACTCTTCAGAAGGATTGACCCAATCCCTTGCTCTCTTCAGAACATTGTACAGATTCGAGGACCTCAACATGCCCAGCTTCAACGCACTGGATCGGTGCAGATCAGAGCCACCACCCGTCCGCCGAACAGTGCGCCAAACAGTGCGGGCAAACTCACTGCCGTCAAGGTGGGCCAGACCCAGATCAAGGCTATCACACCCAGCCTGCACCCGCCCTCGCTGGCCGCCATTTCCGGCGGTCCGCCGCCCACGCCCACGCTGTCCGTGCTGTCCACCATCAACTCTGCGTCGTCGACATCGCTGCCGGTGCCCTCGCTGCCCACGGTCCACTTGCCACCCGAAGCTCTGAGGGCCCGCGAGCAGATGCAGAACTCCTTGCACCACAACAACAACAACCACTTCGAGCCGAAGCTGGTGGAGATCAAGGCGCCGTCCCTGCATCCGCCGCACATGGAGCGCATCAATGCGTCGCTCACCCCCATCGGAGCCAAGACCCTGGCGAAGCCCTCGCCGATGATCAGCAAAGCTGCGAGTAAAAAGAGGCGCGATGGCCTGGACGGCAGGGATGCGGATGGGAAGCTGATTGGGGCCGGAGGAGCAGCGGGTGCGGCGACCACGGCCAATTCGTTTTTCCAGCAGAGTTCCATGTCGACCTCGATGTACGGGGACGATGACATCAACGATGTGGCGGCCATGGGCGGCGTCAATCTGGCGGAGGAGTCGCAGCGAATTCTCGGCTGCACCGAGAACATCGGCACCCAGATCCGCTCCTGCAAGGACGAGGTGTTCCTAAACCTGCCGGCGCTACAGGCCCGAATAAGGGCCATCACCACGGAAGCTGGGCTGGACGAGCCGACGCAGGATGTGGCCGTGCTGATATCGCACGCCTGCCAGGAGCGCCTGAAGAACATTGTCGAGAAGTTGGCTGTGATAGCGGAGCACCGCATTGATGTCATCAAGGTGAGTTGAAGCTACGATTATACACCAGCATGGGGCTAATGAATACCATTTCCAGTTGGATCCTCGGTACGAAACCGCCAAGGATGTCCGCGGCCAGATCAAGTTTCTGGAAGAGCTCGACAAGGCCGAGCAGAAGCGACACGAGGAGCTGGAACGTGAGATGCTGTTGCGGGCGGCCAAGTCGCGATCGCGAGTGGAGGATCCCGAGCAGGCCAAGATGAAGGCGAGGGTAAGAATCCGTCTGGTATTTCCTTGAGAAGCAGTTCCTAAAGTTTATTTTGTGGCCTAGGCCAAGGAGATGCAGCGCGCGGAGATGGAGGAGCTGCGCCAGAGGGACGCCAATCTGACGGCATTGCAGGCAATCGGACCACGAAAAAAGCTTAAGTTGGACGGGGATGCGGCCAGTGCGGGAGCGGTAAGTACAAATATTGAAATATATCCATTGAAGGAGAGAAACTAACGTGTAACATAATAGGGTTCCAGTAGCGGGGGACTGCTGAGCAGCTCGGGATCGGTGCCAACGACGTTACGACCGCGCATCAAGCGCGTCAACCTGCGCGACATGCTCTTCTACATGGAGCAGGAACGAGAGTTCTGTCGCAGCACCATGCTGTTCAAGACGTACCTCAAGTGATTGCGGCTGTTGTCCATCGCACGCATCGCCGTCAGCTCCACGCTGGCCCCCCTCCTCCCGCTCCTCGGGCTGGCGTGGCGTCGTTGCGTCTCCTGCTCCAAAGCTTCCTTCATTTGCAATATTAATTAGCCTCCCCCCCATTTTACAGCATCCTCCTCCTACACGCCTCTTTCCCTATTGTTGTTTTCTTTTTAGCTAGGCCAAACCTATTTAATTTTTACAATTATTATACACACATTTTTACATTTATATTCTAATTTCTAATTGCAATTGATTTTAAGATTAGTTTAAATACGATTATTTCCCCCAAACACCCCCCAATAAACTGTTCGTAAAACTTAAACCAAACCAATCCAAAAACAAAACACAAACCAGAGTAACGCAAAGTAACGAAAAATAATATAAAAATTGTATGAGAATGGAGCCCGCAGTCAGGTGGCGTTTGAATTGTAATTTGTAACATAGTGTTTGCATTAACTGCATTGACGGCCTTATCTAAACGATATAAACATATACATTAATATTTAATTATTTAGCTTAGTTTGTTAAACGAAAACGAAGCATAATTCCTAGACGATAAGCGAGAAACAACAAGAGAGTGCGAGTGCGCGACAGTTTTTGGTTTTTAAAACCCCACGATCGGCAAAAACAGATATCGGGCGTACATTGAATTAGCTCTAGTTGTTTAAACAGAAGGATGTAATTTTTAAAAACAAACCCAAAACCAATTGTAAAAAACGTTTTTGTGAAATTATTCGGAGTCGCGATCCCCAACCCAATTGTAAATACAGGCTAGGCTACGATTTTTCTAATAGTTAACTAGGTAAACAAAAACAAGCGTATATAACAAATTCTCGAGCTGACCAGGCCCATCTTGGCACTGGGCGCTCCAAAATTAAATATGTTTTTATTAGCGGCGCTCGTTCATCCATTTATTAACAAAAACACGGTTCACTAGACTGTAAGCGTGCATTATTATTTCTCGTGCAAGGTTCGAAACTGACCAAAAATCGGCCTCTCAAGTCCCAGGATGCAATTCGACCCGAATATACAACCCAAACCCACACACAAATAGACAAATTTTTTTATACAATTAGCCAGATAAATCTTGTAAAATATAAATCTATTTAATTGACAAACAATTGATGTAATTCAGCAAAAATCAATACAAAAAAAAAACTAAAGAATTCAATGTGTGTATATTAAATTAATCTATTAAACGTATAAAAAACAGGCAAAGCAACCGTAAACACAGCGCATAGTTTGGTAGGCATACAACTGAATATATATATAAATAGTATATATACTTATTATGTTTTAAAATTAAGCGAAATAAAAAAATTCAGAAAACTTTTCAACTGAGCACGCCACCAATTATTGTATGGGAAATGTTGAAATGTTTCTAATTATTTACAAATCATTTTTTACGACGGATGGAACATGTAACGGTATCTCAGTTAATTAGCTAGTTAAATCATTAAATTTTATGTAGTTGAATTAAATTAAATAATTTTATTGATATTTTTATATATTCATTTTATGTTAATTATTACTGCAATTTTGTGTAGACCCCATACAGAAATTCTAACACGAAATAAATAGTAACCAAATTTACATTTGGACTCAACCAGAAAAACACTCAATTGGCCAAGTTTTTATTTCAACAAATTTTATTTTAATTTTTTCTTTGAAAATTTTAACTTTAACTTAAAATTCCCTCAAGCTTTTCCGCCTTTCTTTAATTTCATATAAGCCTGTTTTGGCTCATATTCATATAATAGATTCTTAAAGTCTAGAAAATAGCCATCATATACTTTTCTAGCAGTAACATATTTATAAATGAGTCATATATTCGAGATCAGATTAATATAATCACAAATAAATGCCGCCAAAGCTTTTAAATCCAAACCAGTGTTGAACAACACTACAAAATGTTTAGCTCCGGTCACACTTTTCAGGAATCACCATTAATTTGTCAAAGTCGGACCCACCAAGTTGTAAACAATGCTATTCCCGGCACAATGACCGACTTTCTTCATGAAAACAATGCCTGCGGACAGAATCTTCTCAACATAGTGTCCGTGGGCAACTCCATAATAGCGGAGATTCTTCGCCTGAAGGACTACATCCCTAGCATATATAGGTAACTAAAGGTTGTCCACGATCCAGATGCACTAATTGCCACTCCCCTCAGATTGGACACAAAGGCAGATAAGGCGAAATATGGGGAGGTTATTGTGGACTTTAGCTACTTCAAGGTGGCCGAGGAGCTCGAGAAGAAAATTGAGAAGAGCCAAGTGAGAATTGGAGTTTGATGAGCTCTTCTGTGTTTTTGTACTCATCCCATTGTTGTTTAGGAGCTCACCGAGGTGGACGACGAGGTGCGCACCCATTTGCCGCTGATCACTAGGTTCTACCTGGCCTTCCAGAGCATTCACCACTACGCCACCGATCTGAAGCAGTACATCGAGGAGCTGAACAGTGGATACTACATTCAGCAGACCCTGGAGACGGTGCTGCAGGAGGAAGAGGGTCGCCAGCTTTTGTGCGAGTCCTTGTACCTGTTTGGAGTGATTCTGCTCCTTCTAGATTTTCATCTCCCCGGCGATGTGAGGGAGCGCCTGTTGATCTCCTATTACCGCTACAGCGGAGGGGAGTCTACGCCCAGCGGCGACGAGAGCAACATCCACGATGTGTGCTTGCTGTTGAGGTCTACGGGATACGTGCATCCCGCCCAGGCAGCGCAGATCTTGAGTCCTCTTAGTGGTAAACAGGCGGCGGCAGCTGCCGAAAAGCTATCCGTTTCCAAGTACCCAGAGGCCTATTTTGCTCGGTTCCCCTTCGATGAGGATTTTGTGGCCCTAGTGGTGGCGCGAATGCGCTGCGACGACATCTACAACCAGCTAACGCTGTACCCACATCCTGCCCACAGGTCCACGGCGCTGTCAACGCAAGCCGCCATGCTCTACGTGTGCCTTTACTTCTGCCCCAAGGTGCTGCACTCCCAGGGATCCCAGATGCGCGAGATCGTGGACAAGTTCTTCTGCGACAACTGGTGCTTGTCCGTCTACATGGGAGTCACTGTGAATCTGGTGGACGCCTGGCAGGACTTCCCCGCTGCCCGCTCCGCCTTGAGCAACATAATTACCCGCGAAACGATCAAGTTCCTTTGCCAGCAGCAGAATGAACAGCTGGCCAAGATTCAGCAGAGGACCCGGGACATTTGCCGCGAGGGTGTCCTGGGCGATGATTTTGTCTTGGAAAATGCTAACAAGATAATCCTGCTTATGCGGCAATCGAATGTTCTACTCCGCTGGTATAGCCTGCACACCTCCAAAGAAGTCTTCGTCTTCAGCCACACTACTGCTTCGCCTGGAAAGATCAGCAAGCTGTTGCTGGAGGAGCTCCAGTTCGATCGAAAGGCCCTTTACCAACTGATGATCAACTGCAGCCAAATGGAGCTTAGCGTCAGGGAGCTGCTGACGGAGATTCTCCAGAGCAGGGAGAGTCGCTGGGGGAAGTGCCGGGAGGAGGCTGTGGAGCGGGTGCTGGAACTGAGCGAAGCCTTCGCGGGCTCAAGACCGTTGGCCAAGATCGAGCAGAATCCCCAATTGCAGCAGTGGTTCGGGGAGGTGGCAGCGCGTCTGAAGAAATTGGAGCTGAGCCGGGCACAGAAATCGGGAAGAATGATTATACAGGTGATGCAAGCCCTGGACGAAGTGCAGGAGTATCACAATCTTGACGCCAATATGTTAGTCAAGCAGCAACTTCAGGAGACGAGGGATAGGCTGAGCAGGATGGCCCAGGTGCGTTATCATTAAATCCTTCCCACATGGTAAAATAACTAGATCCCTCCTTAGATAATCAACCTTAAAGAAGACATCGAAATCCACATCCAAATGATCACTGACTTCAGCTACGCCTGGCATCTTCTCCGGCAAGACTTCATGCCAATAATGCAAGACCACATCAAGAGACAACCGAAGGCAGTGATCGACATACGGGCAATCTTCCTGAAGCTGGCCAGCACTCTGGAGGTGCCGCTGATGAGGATCAATCAGGCAAGGAGCGAGGACCTGGCCTCGGTTTCCAACTACTACAGCACTGAGCTGGCCAACTTTCTGCGAAACGTGCTGCAAATCGTTCCAGAAACCATGTTCAGCATCCTGGCGGATATAATCCACCTGCTGACTAACGTGATCAAGGAGTTTCCCACCCGAGTGGAGAAGGAGAAGCTCAAGGAGTACGCCCAGTTCGAGGAGAGAGCCAAGGTTGCCCAGCTGACCAACTCTATAGCTGTGTTCACCAAGGGAATCCTCATGATGAAGACCACGCTGGTCGGCGTGCTGGAACTCGATCCCAAGCAGCTGCTGGAGGATGGAATCCGCAAGGAGCTAGTCAACCACTTGGCCAGGGCCTACCACTTGGGATTGGTTTTTACGCCCGAGAAAGGCAAGTCTCCGGTTCAACTCCTTCAGCAGAAGTTGGAAGCTCTGGGCAAAACCATCGAAGGGTATCGCAGGTCCTTCGAGTACATAGAGGACTACCTGAGGGTGCAGGGCTTGCGAATCCTGCTGGAGGAGACTCAGCGCATCATCAACTACAATGTGGAGAAGGAGTGCAATGCATTTTTGAAGAACAAAGTTCAGGAGTGGCAATCGCAGCACCAAAGCCAGATCATACCTATTCCCAACTTTCCGCCAATCCAGGGAGATGCCTCCAACTCCAACAACTTCATCGGACGCCTGGCCCACGAGATCCTGCGCTGCACTGATCCCAAGCAAACCATATTCCTGAGCCTCGAAAACAAGTGGTACGAAAAGAAGGGGTCTCACACAAAAGTTTTGGGCGGAACGGATTTCTTTGGAATGCTCCGGGAAGCTATGGCTCCTGCTGGAATGGTGGGACTGGAGCGTCTGTATGCGCACATGCTGGCCGATGATCTGAGGCGTAATCTGGAGCGACTGCAGCGAAATCTCAGCACAGATCGTATGTGGGTGGATGCCATGGCTAGTCTAACAAGGGAACTGGAGGCCCGGGACTTTCCCCCGCCCGACGTGGCTAAGCAGCCTCTGAAGTACTACCAGGGATACACCCAAAGATGGCTCAAGGTGTGGCCAACGCTGTTGGATTGGGTTCTCTCGATGGGACAGAAGCAGTTGCTGCGACAGCAAATCGCCGGGGAACTGAACTTCAGCAGCAAGTGCGAAGCTAAGCTGCTGAACAACACGGCCGACACCCTAAACCGGTAAGGATACATGTCCTTAGTCGTTGTAGAGGCGTCTTTAATAAAATTTCCATTCCCAGAGCCCTCATGCTTGAACTATCGCAGGGTAAGCATCTCTGCAATGAAGAGGGTGTGCGTATGATAACTGAACTGCAGGAAATCCTGCTCTACACTGGGAACTACGAGCCCCTGGAACAGGTCTTCCTCGTCACCAAAAACTCCCACAACATGTCTCTGTTCCTGTTCCTCTTTACGATCGCCCACTTGGGTCGTCTGCAACATTCCTCCAATGTGGACTGCCTGGTCCCCAAAACAGCCAAAGATGCGATCGATTGTGTGCCTTTCATTGTGGGTCTGTTGACGATCTTCCAGCAGTTCCACACCAACGTGAAGATGCTCTACCTATCCTACATGAGCCAATACGTGGTGACAGTGTCGGAAGCTCAACTAACGTACGTTCTTAATTCTTTCCAAAAATTATCTTGCAATGCAATATCTTATCTTCTAGGGACAATAAATTTCTGGGTCCGGACGTGGTAACTACCATATACTTTCTGCAGGAATTCGTGCACGTCGCTCGACTACCCACGAAGGTACTGCAGCAGCGCATTCCCAACATTCTGCTCAGCGATTTCGAGTTCCTGGCCACGCCTATTAAGTAATGATCACCAAGAGCCACAAGTTTGGGCTACACAAACTTTAATAAATCCGAAACATAACAAGGAAATGCCTCGCTGAGGTACTTTGGGAGATTTTCGATGGAGGGGCTTTAGTGGATAATCTCAGGAATCTGTTCCAGGCCAGGCCAGGCTCCTTACGTTATGACGGTGGGAGCGTTGCGGCCTGTGAACTTGGGCAGTTGCGAGATCTCCAGGGCAATGTCGATCAGTGGCTTCAACATAACAGCAGCCTGTCCCAAGACATTGTCCTTCTCGTAGGAGTCGATGTACAAGCTGGAGAGGGAAGGAAAAGGTGGTCATTACGGAAGACAAGAAATCCTTCTGATAACTTACCGCACGGTGGCTCCAGAGCTTCCAGTTCCACTAAGACGCACCACAATACGGCTGCCGTCTTCGAAGACGATGCGGAGACCCTGCTTGGTGGCCACCGACTTGTCAACGGGATCCGTGTAACTAAAGTTGTCGGCCTCCTTGACCTTGTACGTCTTTCCTCCGCTGGAGAAGCTCTTGCCCACGAACTCGGGCGAAGTGATGGTCTTCTCCATGGTGGACACCATCTCGTTGCAGGGATCGGAAGCGCACTCCTCGTAGTCGTACCGGGTGAAGTAGTTGCGACCATACACGGACCAGTGCTGCTTGAGGATGTCCTCGATGCCCTTGCCGGTGTGCTGCATCACCGAAATCCAGGCCAGCACGGCCCAGATACCGTCCTTCTCGCGGATGTGGTTAGAGCCAGTGCCGAAGCTCTCCTCTCCGCACAGGCACAGCCTTCCGGCGTCCATCAGGTTGCCAAAGTACTTCCATCCGGTGGGCACCTCGAAGACCTCCTTGCCCAGCTTCTTGCCAACCAAATCGACCGCCGAGGCGGTGGGCATGCTGCGAGCGAAGCCCTGGACTCCATTCTTCTGGAAGTAGGGAATAGCCTCGAGGTAGTGGGCAATCACCGCCAGGGAATCACTGGGAGTCACGAAGAACGCCTTGTTGCCGATGATCATGTTCCTGTCGCCATCGCCATCGAAGGCAGCTCCAATGTCGTAGTCGCCCTTCGCCACAGTCTCCACCAGATCCTTGGCATATGTCAGATTAGGATCCGGGTGCAGGCCACCGAAGTCCGGCAGCGGAGTGGTGTGAACCACAGATGCCTCTGAGGCTCCCAGGCGGTTCAAAAAGATTTCCCGGACATAGGATCCAGTCACGCCGTTCATGGCATCGATACGCATCTTCAGGGGCTTCCCTGTGGCCTTGCCACTCACGAAGTCCTTCAGCTTGGCGAAGTCGAAGATCTCCTCCATGTGACGGACATAGTTGGCCACCGAATCAATCACCTCCACGGTGAAGGCTTTTCCAGCGATGTCGAAGCTGGTCACTCCCACCTTGGAGATGTCGATCTGGAGGTTGCGCACCAGCTTGTACTGCTTGATCTCTGTGGTGATCTTGTAGATGTGGTTGGTGAAGGCATCGGGGGCGGGGCCTCCGTTCTCGCAGTTGAACTTGATGCCGAAGTCATTCTCCGGGCCACCAGGGTTGTGGGAGGCGGTCAGGACGATACCACCTACGAAATATTCAAATTTTTAATTTATTTTTATAGTACATGGGGTACAGGTAATTATTTTAAGACTCCGAATCCCCCACTGATCTTAACTGGCCCGCAGCGATCTTTGGCAAAAATTATCCGATTCTTGAGCGGAATACCTTAAACGATTCGTGGATCGATTTTCCATAAATCTGCATCAAAATCTGAGAACAAAATATTTTTTCGATTTTTTGTCAAAATTTCTGGAGGGTCCCCTTCGAAAATCCCAAAAAATGCATGGAGCCGCTATATGGCCTCTTGGGATGGCTATATCTTTGGCAAAAATTATCCGATTCTTGAGCGGAATACCTTTCCACGAAACGGTTCGTGGATCGATTCTCCATAAATCTCAAAATCTGAGAACAACATATTTTTTCGATTTTTTGTCAAAATTTTTGGAGGGTCCCCTTCGAAAATCCCAAAAATTGGATGAAGCCGCTATATGGCCTCTTGCGATGGCTATATCTTTGGCAAAACTTATCCGATTCTTAAGCGGAATACCTTAAACGATTCGTGGATCGATTCTGCATAAATCTGCATCAAAATCTGAAAACAAAATATTTTTTCGATTTTTTGTCAAAATTTCTGGAGGGTCCCCTTCGAAAATCCCAAAAAATGCATGGAGCCGCTATATGGCCTCTTGGGATGGCTATATCTTTGGCAAAAATTATCCGATTCTTCAGCGAAATACCTTAAACGATTCGTGGATCGATTCTCCATAAATGTGAATAAAAATCTAAGACAACAAGGAGCCACTATATGACCCACAGCGAAGTCTATATCTTGGTCACAATATTCTAAGCCCAAGCAAGGGCTGTAACATATTATGTTCCTAATTGTGAAATACTTGTGTACGTAAAACCTTTGTTTACGAAGTGCCTGATACTGAACTTATCAGTATATTTCTGGTAACAAAAACATAACAATTTTTCAGAGCTTAAAAAGTGTCTATTGTTTTAAAATTTAAATATCTGTTTTTGGTAAACAGTACCTATGGAACAATACTGTTAACTGGTTTGAATTATTTTGTACCGGGTTTGACCTCAGGGACCTCTGTCAGTTAACAGCGCGACAAAAGTTGATTACGAAGAGATGGGTCTTATCAATTAAAATCTTTACGAGCGCAGTGGAGGCTGTGTAACTATGTAGGAAGCTACTCACCCAAGGCCTTGTTGTGACGAATCAGGCTGGACACTGCGGGGGTGGACAGGATGCCGTTCTGACCCACCAACAGCTTAGAAACACCATTGGCCGCGGAGAGACGGACAATCAGCTCGGCGGCCTCCTTGCAGTAGAAACGTCCATCGCCGCCAACCACCAAAGTGGAACCGGCCAGAGCAGCTCCATTGGCCTCCAAAATGGCCTGGACAAAGTTCTCAGTGTAATGGGGTTGGGTAAAAACTTTTACCTGCGATGACGAAAAGATTTGAAAGTTTTCGAAATAAGTTTAGGAGGAAGATCTATGAGTTTTCCGAACTGACCTTTTTGCGCAAGCCACTGGTGCCTGGCTTTTGACCCTCGTAGATCGTTGTGGGCACTGTTTCCACTGATAGCGACATCTCTCTGGAGTTTTCCTGCTGCTGGCTGAATTCCAACTGGACGACTTACCCGCGTTTGCGTGCGATGAAAATTGAGTGTCAGCCACAGCGCAGCGAAATTCGCCTCCCACTGATAAGCTAATTCTGATCAGCCACACCGACTGAGATAACCGCTATCTTTAATGCGTGATGTCCGAACGAAGTAATCTTTGATTAGGGGTGTGTCTTTGGGCCCCTCTAGTGCCAATAAGTTAGATAGCCTTGAGTAATCACTGCCTAAAAGCTCTTGTTTCACCATTATTGTAAATAATTTAAAGGTTTGAACTAAAACAAATACGCCGATCTGCTAAGAGTAGGGTGCAATGTCATTCAAGGGCACTGTTTGTGCCGGCAAACAGCTGTTTTGAATGGAAACTTTGCTGAAAGTACAACAAAAAATAACTAATACTAATCAAATATTGAAGAATAATATATAGAATTTGATAAAAACAGAAACAAAACTCATTTGTTTTCATTCTTTAGTTGTTTATTCAAAAAATAACAGCGCAGCTGTATGTTTACAGTGGCTTAACAGAATTAGGGTTGGAAAACGTTTGAAAGAGTATAAGGAATGGTGGAATATGGAACCAGAGCGGGATTCTTTTAATTTTAAATTTCGCCATTATTTATAAATTAAAAAGTTGCTGTTTGTGTTTTCAAAAGCTTAAGTTGATTAGAATAGGGAGAATCTTTAAAAATCTTCCCTGATATACTCACAAGATAAAAATAATCAAGACAATTGAACAATATTTATATGGCCGTTTTAAATTCAATGGCACAAAGAAACGTAAATTATTGAATTATTTACAAAGTTAAATTTAATTTTTAAATGCGTAAACAAAAGAAAAGATTATCTTTTAAATGAAATTACCACTTTCTCTTCGATACTATCGTCGATATTTTTGCAACCCTACCATATGCCATTCCACGTCACGGAAATTTGACAGCACGAACCGAGAAGGTTTGACATTCCACGTCACGAAGAAACGATTCGAGAAAGCGGCCGCCTGCTGATTAGTTATTGAAATACTCTTGAGGAAATTACCCGAAAACCAAGTAAGTGTTGAGTTTATTAAACAAAAACTACCTGCTGAAGTCCCAAACATTTTCACGACACCCTTGTGTTATAAATCGAAAGAAATACCCAAGGGAAAGGCGGGCCCTTTGCGACAGCGACCCTTCCACGTCAACAAAAAATTGTAAACGTTAATTACCGAATTTTCCGTCTGTTTTCCAGGATGTTTAAGCACCTGCTGGTTCTCTGCGCCCTGTGCGCCGTTTTTAACGTCTGCCTGTCCGAGGACGAGACTCGCGCTCGCCTCCTCGTCTCCAAACAGATCCTGAACAAGTATCTGGTGGAGAAGAGCGATCTGCTGGTCAGGTACACCATCTTCAACGTAGGAAACGGAGCCGCCACCAAGGTTAGCCTCGTCGACAGCGGTTTCCACCCTGAGGCCTTCGAGGTGGTCGGAGGACAGCCCACCGCCGTGGTCGACAGGATTGCCCCCCAGACTAACTTCACCCATGTGGTTGTGGTGCGCCCCAAGGCCTTCGGTTACTTCAACTTCACCGCCGCCGAGGTGTCCTACAAGCCCGTCGAGGAGTCGGAGACGGTGAGTAAAGATCCTAGAGACCTTTGTAGCAATGTTTCATAGTATGCTTCTGCAGCTCCAACTGGCTATCAGCTCTGAGCCCGGTGAGGGTGGCATTGTCAACCTGAACGAGTACAACAAGCGCTTCTCCTCCCACTTCTTCGATTGGGTGGCCTTCGGCGTGATGACCCTGCCCTCCTTGGCCATCCCTCTGGGTCTGTGGCATCAGTCCAAGAGCAAATACGAGCGCTCTGGCAAGAACAAGAAGCACTAAGCTGTCCAGCCGTGGAGTCGTGGAGCCTCACCCCAAGAGATTTCTTTTCGAACACACACATAAATTCCGTTCAATTTTGTTGCTTTAGTTTCCAATTGATTCCATGCGTTGTTTCACTCATTCAACCCACAAACACATTTAGTTTACTCCAGTCTGGGACTGTCGTCTGGAGACGGGCGTTAAATCGTTTTAGATTTGATACGAAGACGCATCGAGTAAAGAGAGTTAAAAAGTCCATCAAAGATAAGCGTTTTCTGCTTTTCTAAATAAATTAAATCCAATTGTAAGATAACGATTTTTCTTGGGTTTCTAAAGTGGGCAAGGTCTAATCTTTAAGAACCTCGTAGAATGTAGGAAACTTTTATAGTTAAATTAATTTTACTAGAAAACTTTATAGGCTAAAATTATAACAGTTTAGGATAACAAACACTTCCGTCCAAAGATCTCAGCCTTCTTATCGAACATCGGGGACTTGATGGGCGTATTGATCCGATAAAAGGAGTTCATGGAATGCTTAATATACGTTTCGTACATCTCGTTGAAAAAGTTCTTGATGCCCTCGTCGTTCTTGTTGTCGTGGACTATGATGAATCGGATCTGGCTGGCGGTGATGAAGGCAGACACAAACCACTGGTTGAATCTGTCGATGGACTTTAGTTGCATGTTGGCCGTTTTCCACTTGTGCTCGTCCACCAAGTCCAAAGCTGCGTGAGCAATGAACTGGCTCAGATGCCTGTGGTCCTCCTTCTGCAAATTGGGATGAGTTACAGGTGATTCTATAAGATACTGCTTCAATTACCCACCCTTAGTTCCTTGTTAACCGTGCTAAACTCCTTTTCGTAGATGGGATTATCATTGTGGCCCACAATAACAAAATAATAAGTGGACATTTTGGTGAAAGATGAAAACAAAGTTTTCCAGTGTGACCGAAGCTGCAGAGAAAATTGCCGCACCCTGTTTTAACAAACTTGAAGTTGAATTAATAATAATTAATTTCTCTCATTTAAAGAAAAATTAAACTAATTGAAAATCTTTACTATTATAAGACATTTTATACACTACTTTCCCATTTTTAAAACATGAGTGATAATAAAAATACCATAACAAAGATCTCCAGTGATGTAAAACATCATTCATTGCATTCTTTTCCAGCACTGCCCATTCGCGCCTTTTTTTCTCCCCCAGCACATTGTACTTCCACTTTTTGGTAAAAAAAACTCAATTAAAATGGTTTTAAAAGCCTGATCTGAATCGGTGTGAGAAGAGATCGCTTCTTCGGATAATTTCCCGTCCCAAAGTCAAGAATTAAGTGCAGTTAATGCCATTAAAGCGGTGTGTGTGCGTGTGAAAATTGCAACAAACACGAGAATCGAGAAATCTGCGAAGGTAGACCTCATTATTATTGTATTGTATTTTGCTTTGTTTGGCCCGTTTGTTGCGATCTTATCAGTTTGGCTTCTGTTCTGTAAACCGTATTTCATTCGCTTACACTAGATAGACCTCAAATACCAAAAACACTTAAGAAAACCCACATTCCCGACACACGCACACACTGAGCATTATGTATTAGAGTAAACCCGAACAAGAGACCGAAATGACCGATGTAAATTGTCTTACAAGTGAGCACGTTGCGACCACGAGTCCGCCTGGAACCCCTACCAAAAATGCTGTCCAGAGTCTGCTGATTGAGCCCACATCGCCGTTTGTTCTCCGTGCTCCTCCCAGCGAGAAGTCCAAGCTGATCCTCCAGAACATGGAGGAGGTACTCAACTCCGTGAAGCAGAAGCACCGCGAGAAGCACAAGCGCAAGCGGGAAGAGAAGCGGAGGGCAGCTGCAGCCCTTCTGGTGGAAGGCGACAATCCCAAGAAGTCCGACCAGGACCAGGAAAAACCCCAGCCCCTGAGAGAGAAGTCCTCGCAGGAGAATGGCCTCAAAAACGGTCACCGTCACCGGCGATCCAGTCCCCTGAAGTGCAGCACACCTGTGGCCGATCACCAGAGCATAAAGAAGCACTTTACCAAAACCGGGAAGCCCGAAAACGCCAATGCCTCCGCAGGGGCGGGGGTGGAAACGAAAGCCAAAGCGCCCACCAATGTCTTTGAGTTTATGATGAATGCCAGAAATAGATCCATCGGCGTCAATGAAGAAGGAGCAGATGCGCCCGCGGATCAGGAAGAGGGAGCCGGAGTGGTCACGGCGCAGACCAAGCGCAAGCAAATGCTTCAGGAATGGAACGATCGCAAGGGAGGCACGAAGCGACGGCTGGCGGATGAAGCGCGCGGCGAGTTCATCGAAGTGCAGATGGAACAGCGGGCCAAGAGGTGAGTGTGGTTGCGGCTATCAGAAACCCAATAATAATATTTCCACTATTAAGGTTGAAGAAAATGCTGACAAAGACTGACCCAAAGGAAGTAGTGGCTCCGTCCTCGGCGCCCACAGTGACCCAGAATGTCAAACGCCCGAGGGGAAGGCCCCGCGGACGGCGACTTAGTACCATGGATCCGGAGGCGATTGTGGTCACGCCAAAGTCGCAGGATCCGGAAACCGAGGAATTTCTGTCCAAGCTCTCTTCCCCGACCAAAAAGCGGGACAGCCTTCTGGGCTACTTCAATAAGGTGGAATCACCCAAAGAACTGGCCGAAAAACAAACTGTAGCAATAGACACACCACCCATGGAGACGCCAAAACGACGAACTGGTCGACGGAAGAGCAACCAGGAGACGCCTGTTGTAGTGCCCGCTGATTCCACGCCTTCCGGGCGACCGAGACGATCTTGTGCCGGCAAGGCGCGCTATGATTACGACCTAGAAACGAGTCCCTCAAAAGCACCGAAGGGGAAGGTTGTCCAAAAGGCGGAGGAATCGGTCGAGATCATTGATCTTGACAACAGTAATCCGGCCTGCACTCCCGTGAAGCTCGCACCGCTGTTCGTAAAACAATTGCCAAAACCTAGCCCCGATCCTTCGGTTCTAAAGGCGCGTCAAGCATTCCTACAATCCGGAGTACCGGACAAGATCCGCCAAGAGCAGAACCGTCAGAAGCAGTTCGAGCAGATGTACGAGGAGAGCTATGAGGTCTTTCCCAGACTAGCGCACACTGGCTGCGAGAGTTATGTCTCCAAATCGGAACCCCTGGAGTTGCCTTTTGTATTAAGAGACGAGGGATTCCTAGAAGAGGTGGCTGGGAATCCAGGCAAGCGTCGGTCCAAGTCGAGTTCATTTACGAGCTGCATTTTCGCCAATTTCAGCGCCAACTTGGGGTCTCGGAAAACCAACTACTCCACTCTCCCGCAGTTGGATAACAAGCGGGGCTTTGTCAAGCTTTGGAAGACTGCCTTCGACCGCTTTCCCACCTTCAAGTGCTACAACCAGATGCGGGAGAAGTACCGGCACTTCAGTGCCATTGATAGTGCCCAGGACACCCAGCAAATGGGCGAATCCTTCGTGGTAACGAGGCGCACAAGGCGATCAATGGAGCAGCATGCAGATACGGGCGATGAGGACGTGAAGCCACCGCCCTCAGCTCCCAATGGGGAACTGCTCTTCACCGAGAAGTACAAACCGCTGCTGTTCGAGCAGGTTTTGGTGAACTTGACGCCGGTCCAGGAACTCAAAGAGTTCCTCGCCGGCTGGAGTGGCAACGGGGGCAGTAATCGCAACTCTCAAACGATGGACGACTCTTCCTTCGATCTCAGCCTCGACTCCAGCTCCATGGGAGCCAGCAGCAACACCATGGTGCTCGTCGGACCCTCGTCCAGCGGAAAGACCAATGCTGTGTTCGCGCTCGCCAACGACATGAACTTCAATGTGCTGGAAATCAACGCGGGAATGAAGCGAACGGGCAAGAAGCTGATCCAGGAGCTCCAGGAAGCCACCCAATCGCATCAGATCCGCAAGGACAGCAAGTCGGGTGGCTCCTCCCAGCAGCTGCTGCAGAAACTGCAAAAGGGCAGCCTGAAAGCCAAGGCAGCTGCGATGGAAACTCCTTCCGAAGTTCGGAAATCCCTCATTCTGATCGAGGACGCGGATATCCTTTTTGACAACCTGGATGCTGGCTTCACGGAGGCTATATACACCCTGGCAGCTAGTTCAAAGCGACCCGTGATTGTGGTAGCGACGGATCCCAACTGTGCGCACTTGCAGCGCCTGATGCAGCAGAACCAGATACACTTCCAGGCCCCCAATGTCCTGAACATCTCGCGGTTCCTCGCTGTTTTGGCTTTGATGGAGAACTGTCCCATCGAACTGGATGAGCTGATCTCCCTGTACTTGTACAACAAACAGAACCTGCGCAAGACCCTGTTGGAGCTGCAGTTCTACATACAGAGCGGGGGAGATGGATCTAGAGTGGGGGGCAGCAAATCGCCCTCCAAGAATTCGCTGACCCGCCTGGCCACCGTCGACGGCTGCAACATCCACCAGCGACTGTTCGAGTTCTTCACCACCTCCCAGAATGTCCAGCACAGGATTGTTCCATTTCCGGTCGATTTTGGTCTGTTGCGACTGAATCTCCCCGAGTTCATAGCTACATCCCCGCTGCTCAAGGATTCGGGTGAAGCCGCTGCGGCCAGACCCCCTGCCAAACGGAAATCCCGCTCACCAAAGAAGGCCTGGCTCAGCAGCGCCACTGGCCAGAAGAAGGAAGGAAGTGCCTCTCCTCTGGCCACCTTGGCGTCCTTCTACGACAACATATCTCTCGCCGCAATGGTGGACTCTGGTAGCGACTGCAGTGATCGCTTGCAGGTCCACCTCGCCGAGGACATTGCGCACTCGCTGGTGGAGCAGGCTCTCCAGACTGGACTGGCGGCCAAAGAGTGTCCTTACAACTTTTTCGACAAGCCAAAACAGAGGTAACTATTAAACATGTTTGGTGTATTTTCCCCCGCAAACACTAAACCACTAAAAGATAAGTTTAAACGCTTTTCTGGTTTCCCCATTCCTAGATAACCATTTGTAGAAGCCATAAAATGACTTTCCAAAGTCCTGGGTTAATCAACTTTGAATTCGCCAAAGTTTTTATGGCACAAGTGTGGTAATATCGCCTTGTCATAAAATAAACGATCGTCTGCATAGCTATACCTATATAATACCATCATTCATAAAGTTGGTCAGGAGATAAACCGAAAATACTGGAGTATTTTGATACCTGTGATCGATCGATATAGGTCCGACCACATAGGTCACGCCTGATAGAAAATGTTAATGCTAGGAATATTACTTTTTTTATATTTTTCAAAAGATTAGGGATATTAGTGTTAGATATATAATACTCTTCTCCTTCTAAATAATAATATTAAACTAATAAGTATGTTTGTTTTTAGGAAAACCATCAGCGAATTCCTAGGCAACGGCCTGATACGTTCTTCCTCCGCAAAGGCCCTCGATTTTGAGCCCTGCCTGCGCTCCATCTGCCGGAGTGAAAAGGAGCGAGCCGGACAGGAGCGGAGGTCGAGTAGATTCTATCACTATCTGCGCAACCACACGGTGAACGTGACCAGCTTCTCCCTGGAGTCCTTTGATGCCGTCTGCTCCGTTTTCCAAGAGGAGGAGGAGGTCAGCGAGGGCGGACCTCCAGCGGAAGCGGAGGAGAAGAGCTAGGAGATTAAAAGTCGAAGTACGGTTTAGTTTAATTATTTGAGTGGTGGAGTTGCTCCGCCAGGTTTAATTGCAATTTATTCAGAGCGAGGTAAGCAGAGTTGATCTTCTTAGACTAGAGAATGAGATGAGACCTAGACCTAGCTAAAACTAATTACACTAATTGTAAATGATTTACACCTGATTCTAAGTAAATAAATCTACTAAATGACACTATTATGATAAGATGCTTGTTTCTTTTTGGCCCGACTAGCAGCAGCAGAGGAAGCCGGAGGAGCTCTTCTTCGCAGGTTCTGGATCGGAGGTAATGGTGTTGACTCCGGACTTGGCTCCGGTGGACAGGGGCTGGATTTGAATTGGCGCCGCCTCGGCGGGTCGAAGCTCCCCGATTTTGTAGTTCTTCAGATCCCGCTCGGCATCGGAGGAGTGACCCGCCTGCTTGAAGGCCTTGGAGGCGTCCTTGCCTCCGTACTCGAGGAGTGCATCCCCGCCGCCGGGATGTTCCGCCAGAAAGTTGGTCACATCGTAGACGTTTCCCTTGATGATCAGCCAGCAGGGCTTTCCGTTCTTGCCATTGTTTTGGGCCACCTCCGAAGGATCGTATAACTGCGACATCTTAGGGATTTTTGGCTGTTGAAGTTCCGGCTAATATATTTAATATTTGGAATTATTTTATAGCTTGTTTGAGGAGCTGTTAACCGTTGGACAACCCGGCCGAATATGGACGCGTGCCAAGCTGGAACCATTGTTTAAGTTTTGAAATTATCAATATTGTAGAATTATCGGTCGAATCGGTTGTACTTACCTCACCCCGCCCAATTACTAGTTGCGGTTTTAGTTCCACAATCTGTCTGCCTGTTTTTGATAAGAAATACGTGAGAATTTCACGTCTTCCAAGGCGACCCACTACCGCAGGCACTTTCTAATAAATTTCATGGATTTCTGCAAATCATGAATGCAAATTGATTAGAGGGTGTTGGCATGGAGTGGTTCCCTATCTTTCAGGCCAATCTAAATACTACCAGTGATTCACTGGAGGTATGAGACACTGGTATCGGTTAGATTGGTTTATGATGGGATATTTCCCTGTGTCTACTATATTGACTACCCCCGATTTCGTCAAACATGATGCATCACAGGTTATTCCTTCAGGTTCGAGTGACCTTATCGGGGACTTCTGGACTGGAAGATAACGCCTGTCGAAGAAACTCATTCTCTTGGAAGTTCTTTTAGGACTCTTATCACCTGACATTAACCCATTCCCAAGAAAAATCAATCACAGTCTTGATATTTTTAGCTTTCAAAGTTTATATTCTATATATATTTTGGAAATATATTTTAAATTTGCATCGTTTTCCACGGTATTGGTTTTCGTTTGTTTTTTTTTTTTTTATATGAGACAACAACAATAATTGGTATTTATTTAATATATATATGTAATTAGATATATACGTTTTCATGCGCCTTCAAAAATTTCGCTAGTTTGGGATGCAATTCTGCTGCGGGACTCGAGTTGGGGGCCTTTGGGGGATAGAGTATGAATGTCGGATGGGACTGTTGACTGTGTTTACATTAACATAATGTCCTGCATTCGGTGTATTTACAAATGCAAATTTCTTGCTTTCCATATAAATTGTTTTATTTTTATTTATAATTTATCATCTGTTATAAATATCAGTCGACGGCTTCGCATTTTCAAAACGCAGCTCGTGTGCGCTTCCATTTGTATTTTCGATTTTAAATGTACAGATACAGATACCATATACCATATAATCGTAATATCGTTATGTATACCATAAATATAAAGTGTAAAATTAATTACTTGTCAATGATTGTTGATTTGTTGTTGAATTAATCGATCGATCGGCTTGAATTTTAAAAAACTTTAATTCAATCAATTGATTTGCTATAAGTAAATTTTAAGTTTTCGTTTAGTTCTAAGCTAAACACAATTCGTAGACTTGATCTTCGTTTAGAATTTAATTTTTAATTTAAAAAACACTTTTGGAGGTAGTTGAAATTAGGCCTGTTTACGTAAATTATATTTATATATATATATATATTTTATTATTTTATAAATGTGTATATATGTAGCTGATTCAACGATATTTTAGTTGGACTTAATTCTTTATAACTATTTAATTATTCATTTTCTACACTCCTTATTAAGTTTATTCATTGTCTGTTGATTTTTGTTCGGTCTGCGATACTTCGGGCTATTTCCGGTTCCATTACTTTAAGTATGATTGATCCATAGACATCGAACTCTATCTCGTAATTAATTAAATTTTAGGCTTTTAGGACTTTTCTGCTTAGTATGTTTCCTTTTCTTATTTTGTTTTGCTTTTGTTATCTAGTTTTTCGATTTCCATTTCGTTTCTTCTAAATGTTCGGTTAAATACGGTTTAAATTTGATTTAATGGATCGTAAGTGTTGAAACCATTCTTCTTGTTTCTTTCTAATATGTTAATTTTAATGCTTCAGGGATTAGCTTTTTTTTTTTTAAATTTCTGGATATATTTTTTTATAAAACCAAAATTGTAGGTTGGCTAATAATGAGAAAAAATGTTCTATGGTGCTTAGCATTTACATTGCAGTGGGATTTATTTCCTTAATCTTGTATTATCCTAAACTAAACACACGAGAATAAAAAAAAGGTAATGTTGATTATTTGCTACTCTCCGTTTGAACAGTCCGCGTATTAAAGCGTTGCCATACTTGCTAAATTGACGCTGCCCAATTAATTTCTAAGATCGATAACTTCGATCGACCGGTGCTGCCAGATTACGCCTAAGTTATCGAAAGCTTAAATTTAAATTTCGTTTGTAGCATTTCCCCCACTATGACTTTATTCCTATGCAAATTCATAGAAGTGGAGAATCAGCATAAAAAAAATGAAAATAAAAACAATAATTTTTCTAAAATTTGGTTTACATAGATTTCATTTCATTGTTGTTTTTTTTACAGTGTAATTCCGTTAGCAAATATACAAATACAAATTTCAATTGAACTAAAAATGGTTTCTGTGTGTGTTTCGTGTGTACCAGCACGGGGCCATGCATACAATAATAATAATAATAATAATATAATAATAATAATAGTTATAGGGGTCAGGGATGGGGAGCGGGATAGATTATAGTTAAGAGTTGGCTGCTTTAAAAACTAGAGTTATTCAAACTAAAGTGTATACAATATTCATTCATAAAACTACAATTACATATTCACTTATGCTTCTTTAGTCGCTATTTTAAAGTTCAAAAACGCTATTGTTTCTATGGTCTGTGTTGAGTGCTAAAAGGCGGCAGCGCAGCTATGTCTTCTCGTCCTTAATTTCCTTTACATTCTCTAGCTTTCCTTCTCCTTTTCCTTCTTTTAATTCAAATTTACAAATTAAATTCTGACTAATAAACAGTCTTTTCGTACCAGCGCAAAAGTTGGCGACAGACCTACACAAAATAAATCTGTTAAACTTTAACATAATAGATAAACATAGGCTAACATAAAAAAAATATATGTGTTTCTATATGTATTACATATCAGTGGCCAATCACAAAATTCGCGGATCAAAAGTCAATATTTTAAAATTACTTAAATGGTAACAAAGGTTCCCTTCTGTGATTGCGGCTTTGGGCCTAAAATTTCCATTCTTATAACCCTCATTTAAAACAAAACTTTTAATCCCTGGCGATTTCTGCGATGCCTCCGATGTACATAGTTATTTAGTTAAACTTAACACGAGCTCAGTTATGAGGTGGCTCCACAGTGACTGCAATTCCGGCTATTGCAGCTGCAGTGGCAGCTCATCATGCTAGAGTTGGAATTATTGCGGCTCATCGTGGTCAGCGGGGCATCTGCTGAGGAAGACTGTGTGGATGTGGATGTGGCTGCGGTCGCAGATGTCTCGGCGGGTAGGCTGGCGCTGCTGCTGCTCCTCAGCGGCTGTAGGCCAGCTCCAATCGGCACGGATACGGACAGCGGGGGCGTGGGTATTCTTTCCGGGCTGCAGTTTCCGCTTGACATCGCTCCCGCCGTCGCTCCGCCCGTTCCCAAGCTGGTTAGCAGCTGTGTGCTGGGTCCCAGGCCCGCGTAGATATGCGCTCCACTCGGGTTGGTGCCATAACCGCACGCCGTGCTCTTCAGCAGCGCGGCATTGGACACGGGCAGTGGGCACAGCGGCACGGCCGCCAGGGACGAGGCCGATGAGGAGGTCGAAACGCCGGCCGAGGAGGCCAGCGAAGAGGCGGACGACGACATGGACACGGAGGAGGCTGAGGCTGACTGAGAGGACGCCACCGAGGATAGCGAACAGTTGGGCGGCGACTTTGGTGAGCTGATGCGCGAGAAGAATTTGGATATGGCGTTGGGCTTGGACTTGCTGGACGACGAGGAGGCGGTCACCGCCGCACCAGAGGGCGAGTACGTTGAGGAGGCGGCCTGGAGCGTGGTTAGACGGTAGCTGGAGCTGGGGACCCCGCAGCCGCCCGCTGAGATCTGCTCGGGCACATCCCGCACCGTCTTGTTGGGCGGCGGTTTCGTGTACGACCTGGTGATCTCCGATTGCTGTTGGAAGAAGGTCATCAATTAATACAAATTGGAGAGAAGAGTTTCAGTGTGAACCCACCTGATAGCTACTCCTGATCTGCAGGTGCCGATCCTGTCCGTACTCGCTGTCCGGCAGTGGTACATGGTGGGGGCAGCGGGGCGTTTGCTGCTGTTGCAGCTGGTACTGGTAATGTTGATGGTGGTCGTTGCTGTGACTCTGCAGCGAGCTGCATGTGGATCCGGTCGAGGAGTTGCCGCAGTCGCCCTTGTAACAGCCACTCCCACTCCCGCTCCCGCTGCCCGTGTTGCCGTATTTAAGGGTGGTGGCCTCGATGCCACCGCGCGCCACATTGCTGCTAATACTATTGTTGTTCAGTTGCTGGTGGTGGTCACTGGCACCTCTGCTGCCGCCGCTGCCACTGCCGCCGGAGCTGTGCGTGCTTGGAGTTGTCATGCGTTGTTGCTGTTGGTGGGAATGTTGTTGCTTATTGTTGCCGCTGCTGCTGCTGCTGATGTTGATGTTGCTGTGATGGAGATGGTGTTGTTGCTGATGCTGGAGTTGGTTATTGCCGGTGCCACGAATCACAGTCTCGCCACGTACAGCCAGGAGCTCACGTGCCTGGAGCGCATCGACGCGCATTCTACGTCTAAATTGATCCCTTTTTTTGTAAGAAAAATTATCCAATTAGTATATGGAAGGTGTGGAAAGTCCAAGGAAAACTTACCTATCATCAGGTGGTGTACTTAACGATGTGCGGGTCGGAACGCCGAGCCGCTCCATTCCCGCGCAGCCGGCCGTCTGTACCGATAGCATCTGGAAATGAAGGAAATCGGAAAAATCGGAATTAGATTTATAGTCAAGGGATAGGGAGTATTTAGAAATGGGCACCTAATAGTTCGGCAAACCAACTGTCTCCTCCTGACAGCTGTCCACCTCCCTCTCTGTCTGGAAGTGCTCCAGCATTAACCACCTCTTGCCCACCAGCTTGTGACAATAGTCACTAGCCAAGTCCTCGTCATAGGCGTTGCATTGGAAGAAGTCGATTCTGATTTCCATTTCCTTGAAGGAATCTGGGTTGAGGGGCGAAAACTTAAGGTACCCAGAGTAGAAGTGGTTACTACGCATCACGAAGGGATGCTCGACAAAGAGGACGGTCTGTTGCCAGACGGCCTTTTGGGTCGACTTCAGACAAGGATTGCAGCTCATCCTGAGGGGCGTGTGCGAGAAGGTGAACTCCACGTCAAAGTAGAACATGAAGCACTCTAGATACCCCTCTCGATTGACCTTCAACCTGAATTTTCTGTCAATGAGCACATCCCCCTGTTGGACCGTCATCAGATCCAGTTCTAGGACGCGGTGTGCCAAGGTGAGGATCTTCTCCCCGGTGGTTTTCGCGTAGCGGGGCTCGGCTACGGCATATCGACGCATGGCCTTCATATTGAAGCCGTAGACATTCAACCACCAGTTGCAGCGATCGTTTTTCAGCTTATGCTCCTCTGATCCTAGAATGAAAAGCGAAGCCCTATCCGGAAGAATGAAGCCTCTCTTCTTCAACCAGCGATCTCGAGCCGTAATAACCTCCAAGATCTCGCATTCCCACAGCAAGCAGTGACCCATCCAATTACAAACGATTCCGTCAACTTCCTCCGGGAGTTTCAAGTCCTTCATGCGACCATGCAGAACCTTGATTACTTTCTCCAAGTGATTCTGCTTCACCACCAACTCCGCATAGCCGGTGACCTTGGAGTAGTCCACGGCGTACACCCTTTTGGCGCCGGCTTTGGCGGCCATTAGTGCCAGTGTGCCGATTCCGCAGCAAATGACCAGGATGACTCGTCCCTTGAAAAGGTGCTTGTTCTGATGGAAGGCTTCCGAAAAGAACTGCATGTGCTTCTGGTTCTGTTGGCGGGTTCGCATGTTGTCCAAGTGTGCGGAAAAGTCGTGTCGAAAGTCCGCCGAAGTCATGAGATCCACCTGAGCGAGTTCCTTGGGTACCTTACGTGTAGGAGTGGGAATCCGGGGACCCGGACGCACCTGGCTTTTGGGACGATCCCGTGCGGTGTTGAGAGTAGTCGGCCTCTTAAGGAGGGTTATCTTGGGCATCACTTGGGCTTCAGTCTTTTTCTCCGGTTCTTTGGGCAGATTGGAAGATTCGCCCAGAACTTTTGGCGGTTCTGTAGGAGTTGCTGCTGGAGCCAGGAAGACGCCGCGACCACGAGATCCCTTTATGGCGCCGCCGGCCGAGCTGCATATCGGCGCATTTTCACTTTTTGGGGTACTCATTTTTGAGGAATTTTCCTTCTTGTTTTCTGATGCTTTATTTTCCACCAATTTGTGAAAACTGGCCAGGCTTAGCTTCACGGGCTTCTTTCCCGATTTGTTGTGCTTCTTATGTCCGTGCATCGTGTCAAATAGCGGTAAAATAGATCGAACTTCGGTAAATTTTCTTCTCTGATGTTGTGCTAGCACTGTTCTTGAGATGTCAAAATTCCCAACAATTTCTCGGTACAATTAGAGTTGAAAAAGAGGCAGAAGAAGAGAATTGAAGGAGTGAAGCTTGGCATCACCTTCGTTAAGCTTATGACGTCACAAATTTAACGAAACCTATAGCACGCCCCCTATAAGGTAAAAAAGTACAAGCTATTTGCAACACCTTATTAATATTTTCAAAACTTTTTTTGTCGATCAATTTTTGGTTGTGAAGAATTAAAATTTAAATATTCCAATCATCACAAAGTGTGGCCAGCATAATTTGTTGTTGATTTTTAAACCAGGGCTGCAATATGGCGCGAGCTTTGTAATTAGAATCATAAATCTGGACATAAAATCGATTGTTTTGTTTTATTTCAAAAGCTATTTATGCACCACTAACATACCCCTAGCCACTATTTGTCTCCCTCATTTGCCCCATGGTTTCATGCCACCTGCCCCACGCCCCACCTGGCGATTGATGTGTGCAAGCGAGCATGAAAGAAATGACAAATCTGCGCCAACAACAACAAATAATAGAGCACGGATGAGAATCGGGAATGTATTTTTGGCGACGTCGGCGGACTTTGTAAATTATAGAAACATCCAAGTGCAATTTTGTAAACACAATCTCATGAATTTTTATGATGATCAACGCTGTAAATATGTGTGTTAAATAAACTAAACTTTTAAAGTTATTTAAAATTCAAATTCCTGCTGTATCGCATTTTTTAAAGCAGATGTTTCCATTTAAGCTAGTCATCTTCCTTTTTGTTGTGATAATATTTTTTGGTAATCTGAGCACCAAAAAATATCACATCACAGTGTCTGGGGCGTCTCTTTTTGCCGTCTCTCCTGCAAACGCACAGCCCCCCTTCTTTCCCCGCTCACCACCAATGGCAAAAAATTAGGTTAAAATGTTTACTCGAGCATTGCAGACGGGATTGGCAATAACCTCATTTTCCTGTTTCGATGTGTGTGTCTGCCAGACTCTGACGTAAGAGAAATGTCTGCCGCTTTTGTTTTTGTTTTTGTTGGGCTAAGCCCAGCCATAAGTTAACATACTTTTTCCCACTGCTCTGCATCTGTTGTTTGTTGTTGTTTTTGGTGTTTTTTTTTTGTCGAATAAAGTGACATAATATTGGGGGTAAGCCCTTGTTCTGGTTCTTCCCCGGTTCTGTTTGCTTTCGGCCTTGCCGTATCCTCGAAAGTTTTCGACTTTCGGTGTGTGCTTAGGCCTTTCCAAAAAAAAAGGTTTCCATTAGGAATGGACTTTTTCAAAACGGAATGGAAAGTTCTTTACGATGTATTGGAATGAAAACTATCGAAAGAGGTCCTTTAATTGCTGTTATAAGCCAAATCTTGTCTATTTCAAAGCCCCCAAATTATGAATGTCCAAAAACTATTCGAAATTCCGAAACAGGAACAGCTGGCTGAGTGTGTGCGTGTAATTGTAATTAATTTATGCACGTCTGCGTCTGGTGCGTGCGTCTGGCATAGATAACGGTTTTAATGAAAGCTCCGCTCTCACACACGTCCTACCGTTAACGTTAACGCCTACAAGAGTCGGACCAGAGTGAGCGCCAGTGTGTGTGTGTGCTGAAATTCGCACACTCTCGAAACGCTCATGCGAGCGCACATTTTAATAATCAATTTGAATTATTCATTGGCTAACGGCGGCAAATAAAATTCGATTAAAACACAACGTCGTCGACGACGCGTCGTCGCGCTGCTGCCGCTAAACGCCTTGGGTTATTAGCGGCAATTGTGTTTCGCATTTCCCGCCCAGCAGAACCGCCCACGCACTTCAACCCCGCCGCTGCCTGCCATTTCCATATTTCCATCCTCCATCCTCGTCTTGGGCTTCTAAATGGCTTTTTCGCCAACAAGGTGCGGAGGGGCCAGAGAGAGGAAGTGGTAGGCAGAGTGCCTGAACACTGATGAAAAAAAAACAACATTCATTTATTATGTTTTTGCCACAGTGGGGATTCCATTAAATAACTTTTATTCATCTCGATTTTCAAATTCTTGTAGAGATATTAAATCGATACTTTACCGATCATTCATTTAAATCGTTATCGATAGTATCGCATAATTACGGTGGCTTCTAGACGATACCAGCAAGATCTCCTCTCTTCTCTTAGTGGGACCATATATTAAACGTTTTTGAATTTTAAGCGGCATAAGCTCTAACTGCCAGCTACCTCTCAATTAAAAGAGGTATCCTATTTTTAGAGTCTTCACTGTACCTGCTGTGTTTCATTCATAATGTTGATTCGGCGTGGGCAAATTAAACACGAAGAAATAAAACAAGATTCTAGATGTGGAGAAAAATGAGCAACTGCGCACTGGAAGATGTCAGCAAAGCGAGTAACAATTTGTCAAAGTTGCCGACTTTAATCTTTTGTAATGGGCGTCACGGCACTCCCCCTCCCCCACTTGTGGCGGCACAAACCACGGCTGTCATAGAAAATCTTAAAACCACAATCTGAAAAGCCGCCTTAACAACTTTGGCCCAATGAGAAGACACACCACGTGTGTGTATCGCCACAGCCATAAGGATTTTGGTTAAAGTGCCGCCCCGAGTCATTAGGCGGAATCCGAATATTCAAGGCTGAAGCAAATTCAATAAGCAAATGCTTGAGCAAAAAAATAAAAGAAATTGAAGCCATTTAAATTCAGAGTAGAAAATAGACAGAGCGGAGGGCTGATGATGGAGAAATTGAATTTGTCTTGGCCATTATAATAAAGACGTATAAAAATGCCAGACACCAAATGGATCTCCACCGCATTCCACTACCCGAGCGCCAGTAAAAATTGAATGCCAAATGAGAGACTGTGCGTGAAAAGGACGTGCTGTGCATTCAACAAACATTGCATAACACTGGCCGAAAAGCAAAGGACATGAGAGCCAGAATCGGAATCAGGATAGGCGCAGTTACATAAGACCTTTTGCGTTGGCGGCGACGAAAGCAATTTAAGCATGTCTGCTCCCATGTCCTCCCATGTGCCCGCCACCCACTTTCCAAGCTCTGTTGCTTCAAGGACTTTTCGCTGCAGCGACAGAGTGAGCGATGAGCTCTCTCTCTCGAGTCTCGCCCGCCTACTCCCCCACACATCCTGTCTGCCGCGCCGAAAAGGGAGTGCAAGGGATATTTGCGGAGGGAAAAGCAAAAGGCAATGCAAAAAAAGGAGGAAAAATAAAAGAAAAGGAAAAATAAAACTTTCTACACGTGTCTCCTTTGTGCTTTCTATTTGTGCTACAGAGAGAGAAATGAGACCCCAATTATACACCCCCCCCTATTCGTAAGATACTATTTTTAGGTTGACTTTCATTAAATTTTTCAATCGTCATTGTGCTGATGGATTAATCCTAATCTTTATGATGAAATAAAGAACTGGAACTTTTGGAGACTTTTCTTGGAGTGTAGCTTAGGGCAGACGCACCACCCACTTCCACCTCCCGCCCAGCGACAGTTTGCAGAACTTTTTCTTTTCTTTTCCCATTTCTTTCCTGTTTTTTTTTATTTTCTCCCTGGGTTTCTGGCGAAGGGTAAGTACTTACGGGTACAGAATGTTCCGGCTCGGTTGGCAAAAGTTTGGTTGTTGCTGCTGCTGTTGCTGGTGTTGCTGCTGCTGCTGCTGCTGCTGCCGATACTGTTGCTGTTGTAGTGGCAACTTCTACTGATGCTGCTGCTACTGTTGTCTGATGATGATCCGCTGCTGTGGAGCCCGATGTTGAGGTTGCTACTGGCAGGGCCAGAGCCGAATCGGTTTCCAGTCCAATCCCGAGCCCGATCCCAATCCCAGTCCCAATCCCAGAGGGCAGCACTGCGTTGTTGTTGCTCCGCCGTCGTTGCGACGAGCGACGCTTCTGGTGTCGTATCCTGCGCGTTGTTGCTGCAGTTGTTGTTGCTGCTGCTACAGTGGCGGCTGCTGCTGCTGCGTTGGCAGAGCGGCGGAGGGCAATCGCTGCCACCAACACACTGCCGCAGGCTAAGCACACGGATAAACTAATGGCGATTAGCAACAAGCGACCTGAAAATCGAAAAAAAATTAAAAGATAAAAGTTAGAAATGTTACCAAATGATAGGGAGGTCTTATTTGAAGGCCACTCTTTTCATTTATTTATTTTTTATTTAAATAATTACTATAAATAATTGAAACAAAACGACTGCGACCCACAGAAAGACCAAAAAATAAATAAATAAATAATAAACAGAACCCGTACTCGTGCAACAATCTACCTACAAGGTGCGCAGTTCTCTCGCGCCCAAGACTCCCGTAACCCCCTTTATTTGCCCGCTGTCTGATATCCGTAGAATGCCTACGGAAAAGTGACAAACCGACGGATACTATAGACAAATATACAAAATACAAAATACAAATATAGGCGTCTGCGTCTAGACAACGATAGCAGACGACTTAAGTGATACAAGCCGACATGCGCAATCGGAAAGCGTAGAGAGAGGGCCGGAGAGTGTAGGCGGACAGCGGTTCGATAAACAAAGCCTATCGAAGGGACTGGGGGACATGGGGATTACCCTGTAATTGCAGAAATATTTTTAGACTTCAAGATGGACTTTGCCCCGTTCATAGACTCAGATCTTTGCCGGCCAAAAGCGCCAAGTCATACCTATAAAAATAGTTCTATTTTTGGAGCGTAAAGCCTTTCACTTGAAACCCAATTGTCTTGTAAGTCTGAAAGCCAAAACGCCTCAATTAGTAATGGGTATTATATACGGCAACAACATTCCGATTCCGATTCCGCCAGACACTGCTGATAGAATGGCAGACAAACGGAGGCCACCCGTCGCGGTCGCAGACCCTGTAACACGCCGATATTCAGCGAGCGAGAGATACAATTCAGACCGAGAGGCAGATACAGATACAGATACAAATACAAGTGCAGATACAGATACAAATGCGAAAGCTTGCGCAACAAGATTTTACAACTACAGGCAGCAGATATCATGACGCTCCGAGTGATATACAGTTACAACAACTGCAACAGCGCCATGACGCAGCTATGCAAACGTTGCTATCTCTGTCTCGCCCACTCGACCATGGCCACCGCCTCACCCTCCCACTGAATCAGCCCGTTGAATGAAAATGAAAATATTCCAAAGCGATCATTGCTTTATGATTTTGGATTAAAAAAAAAGAGAAAAGCACTAGCATTGTAAACAATACAATTAGTTAATAATAGTATGATGTGTCTGAAATGAAAAAATAGCCAGACAGAAAAAGTTAATTAACTAAAATTCAAATGTACGGAGTGAAATGCGAAAAAAAAGACAACAAATTAAAATATGTCAACAATGGGTATGTGCTCTTTCCTTTCTAGCTCGACTTTGGCAACAACAACGGGCCACAAAATAATAATAACAGGTACAACAACAATAACAAGTGGCACTTTAGACTTTTGCGCATTCCCAGCCACTGCCACTGTCAGTCACTCCGACTCGGATTCGGATTCGGATCCAACAGCCAGGTCTCAGGTGACTCAACCTGGCTGGCAGTCATTCGCTGGCTGTCTGCCTTTTATGGCCTTTTGTTTTTTTTTTCCATTTCTGATAATTATTTTTACCCGAAGCGTGACACAAAACTGATGACTAGAGGGTTACTAGAGGAAGGGCCAAGACCCGAAGAAGAGCTTGGCTCATCAATAAAATAGGAAGCTTCCATTCATTAGAAAATGTTCTTGAAACTTGGATTATTTTCGAATTGTTGCAATTATATTTATCGCAGGTGAAATGATTGAGTACGTCTGGGAGGGGAGACTTGGTTTACGTCTGGAGACATATGTACATATAGACTAATCACCTGATACCCTATAAAAACCGGCTAGAGAAAGAGAAGGGAATACGTGGCAACAGTGGAGCCGGGCAGCCGTTTTCTATTTGATTGGACCTCTGACGCACGTGTGCCCGCCAACTATTGAAAAAGTGCTAAAATAATTGAGAGAATACAAATTCAATATTTGAATTGATCACCCCAGACGTCGCGAGCGGCTAACGAATGCCAGACACTAGACCTCGCACCCGGCCAAACCACATAGATAGATAGCTGGTTGGACCAGACAGATCAGACACTTGGCCAACACTTTCAGAGGCGCATTTGATCGCAAAATGTTTCATTTCGATGAGAATATGGTTCGAGAAAGTCAACAGATATGTTATTTTAGGTTCCTTGACCGAGAACCTCTTATAGTATGATACTAACCAGCAATCTTCTCTTTGGGATGACAATTGCATTTGATTAACTACCGAGATCACTTTCGATCCACTTTCCTTCTTACTCTGCCTCTGGGGAGCACAACAAAGGTTATTAATTCAATGATTATGATCACCGCGCTAATGACAGTCAAGTGCAGCCCCGAACCCGAAAACATTTAAGCCAATGCCAATGACACCTTGATTGGGTGTCAAGGTTGAGCGAGGAGGATCGTCGCATTCCCAGCGGGACCATAAACTAACTAGAGGCATTATCATCAGCTTTAGCAATCATGATACATTGAGGTGACATTGAACTTGAAAAATCTCAGCTGAATGCTGGGTTTTGGGGCTATTGTTGTTAAGGAATTTGGATACGGGGCCTCAGAGTTCAATCTAAGGGATCTAGGGGTCTCTACTAGCTGAAGACACCAGCATCATCAGCTGACGTCAGCCCTGTCTGTGTTGGGTTTTCGTTTTGGCAGCGAATTCCCGTCTAGTTTGTGCAAAATATTACAATGTTGTCTGGCGCAGAGGTCTGAAAAGTCTCGCTCTTCCTCGTTCGCGAGGGCCCATACCCATTCCTAGAGAACCCTCAAGCTAGGCACCCTAGCTACCCTCGTTTCTGGTTCCCCCGGCGAGAGGCCAACCCTTTTATTTTCTGCGCCCAGCAACAGCCAGGGGCGGGGGCTGCCGAGAGGAAATGCAAATGAATGAGCAAAATGCAAAAAAAAAGCTGAAATAAACCGCAGACAGAGACAACGGCAGGCAGAACGACCTCGCCCAGCCAGAACATGACGAACATCATGATGTAGATGATGATTTTGTGCCTGTCGTTTGACCTTTAAGCCGAGCGAGTGCATTCCACCAACAACAACCTGGCGGAGTATCCCTATTTTGTTGCTTTTTTCAGGCCTTTCATAGTCTGGGCCGGGTCTTTATTTTATTTTACATTTTCTATTATTTTTTGTTGCAAACGCATTAAATTAATGGGAAATCACGTGGCAAATTGTGCCAACACCTCGTATGCGCAATAATTCCGACATTACGTATACGCAACGTAGCGCATTCTCGAAGTGTGTTTGCGATTTCATCATCTTCGATTTTTGCACAACAGCGACTTGATAATGAAGACTGCTAATTCTTAATGCATCACAGGGCAGTTTTTTCTCAAAATATTAAAGACTCTCTACCTATCTAGTGGGTATTCGATTATAATCCAGCCATCCACCATTTACTGGCACTTTGTTTCCCACTTTTTATTGCAACATTGTGTCATACTTTTTGTTGATTCTGTCTTTCTGTTTATTTGCCGATTGGTTTTTTTCCCCACTTGGACTTGACGTTAGAGCTTCTCGGCCCGGCTAGAGTTCCACTTCCGCCCCCATCATCCATCCGAGACATACACAAATTCGTGTTGATGTAGACTTTTGTTCTGTTTGCCGACGACTACGACGAGGATGACGGCGGCGTTGGCTGGCAAATATTGACAGAGGCTTCGAAATATTACGCAAAAATTTGCCTTCGAGGGAGATTCACATGTTTAACTTGCCTCGTTCTAGAGTCCATTCTTTGGCCCTCTTTTTGTTGCAACACGGTCGGCACTTTTGTTCTCACCGCTTGCCGCTAACCTCTTACCGCCCTACCGCTTGCGGCCAATGACTCATTGACCTGGTTTAGGTTTTTTCCCTGTCTAGATTTCGTAGTTACCCCAACTGCTTACCCCCCCTAGTGGGCATAAGTGGGTCAGTGGGCGTGTCAGGGGGAGAGGGTTGGATGGCACTCAGACCGAAAAAACTAGTTCATATACGAATGGGGCTGGGCTTTGCTGTTTTTTAGGCTCTTTTTTAGACTCCGACTCCGAACAATAGAAAATACATATCCTCAAGTATGAAATTTGCCACCCCGAGTACAAACTATGTCAACGTCTGCGCTCCAGTTTCCTCGACTCAGTCGGGATATCATGGCGTATACGTAATGCTATCGATTACTCATACGCCATGGGTAGCAGCTTTGCGAAATTGCGTTGCATTTCCCTTGGCTGTCTGGCAGATAAGACCTATTTGAAGTAATTAATGTTTATTTTTGGTTCTTACAGGTTCTTCCAGTCTTATCTGGGCACTTTCTTTGGAGGCATCGATCACTCCTCGATCGGCGTCCTGTAACAGCAACCTCGGCCATTGGCATTTATATGCCACTTTTATTTATGGTTTTTTTTTTGTTCCATTTTTGTTTTTTTTGCGCTTTTATCTATCGACTATCACAAAGGCGAGGCGTGCAAATTGATACCAGCGCGTGTAGCTAATTTATAATTTTCAGTCCCAGTTCGACTCCCAGAGCACAATCGATTCTCTTTCTGGCCAAACAAAATGATTAGTGAAGGCCTATTAATGGTTTTTAAATAATATTAATTGATTGATGTTCAGTCTTATGTTTAACAGATTAGTTTAAACTTTAAAGCTTGGAAAAAATAAATATATATAGCAGGCCAATCGGGGCTTAAACTAATTATTTGTTTGGCGAATAATCCCTATAATTGCGGCGTCTGGCTTCTATACTGCCATTTGCTAAACTAATTAGAGCAAAACCCGTTTATTTGTAACTAGACTGGGGACTATAGCCCGTAATCGATTTTCTTTGCAGGAAAATAAAACAAAAGGGCCTCCCAGGGGTCGGCGCTTCCGCTTTGAAGTCTCTTGTAATCCAACTCCCCTTTTAAGGGGGGCTCTGGTACTTTCCCAAAGCAGAGAGAGATCACCACCATCAAGAGACCCCGTCTTGGAATTTCGATCTATCTATGCTAATTGCATTTCGTTGAAATTAATGCCGGCGCGTCCGTCTCCGAGCAGGGTCAAGTCGTTTATAACAGCCAGTGGCCAGGGGGGGGATGCTAAATGTTGCAACTTGGTGTGGCAAGACCATAAATTTCTCCTTTAGTTGCATTGCAAAAATCCCCGAAAAAAAAAACCGACCAGACAAAAAGAACCTATTTGACAATGTTTTCAATTTTATTTTTAAATGAGATTTTTTGTTTTTTTGGCTTGTTTTGTTGTTTTTAGGATGACGCGACAATTTGTCTGTCTATTTTTACCTAGCTTTGTCTCGCTTTTCGCCCCCTCCCTGTCGCACTATCTCCCTCGTTGGGATGCTCGGAAAATTGTGTCCGACATTTCTCAACAAAATAACAATTTTTTTGTGTAAATATATATGTATATAGCTAATGCCCCTCGGTCTACACACCTCAAAGATCATTCATCTGCCGAAAAAAAAAAAATCTTTCTAGGCCTATATGAGACATATATCGTCTATATCTCGCGGCAGACATAAAAATACATTTTTGCGGAATTTTATTTTGATTTTTTTACGAGACAACAAGAAAGACGACTTTTTTGTTGTTCGAGCCTTCTTGTTTTCCGAAATTTGAATTTTAAATTCTTAATTCTACTAGCAGATTTTTGGGGAGCTTCATCGTTCATAGCTCCATGGCTCCATAGCCCCCACGGCACGTGGAAAAATACGATGTGTGTGGGGCAGAGCCCTCAAATCCCCCCAAAAGCCCCCCGGCCCGAACGCCTGTCTGCAACTATTATCAGCAGACTGTCGGGTTTGTGATTCCATTTGTAATCGCCCATTGATTCAGAATTCCGAATTCAGAATTCCGACTTCCCATTGCACGTGTGTGTTTGATTCCGTTCGCCATTCCATATCGATTTGTGATAGAACCAGACATTAATATATATAAATTTTTTTTCCTTTGATTGCAGAGGCGGCACAGACCAAAATATGACGCAATAGACCGATTAAAATTGGCTTTTTAGTGCTTTAGGGGCGGCGCTTTGAAGGGATTTCCTTTCCCACAAAAATATACGATGGGTTTTAATTGCTGTCTGCCCGAACAAATCGAAAAAAATAAAACTACAACTCATTTCCCCCCAGACAGTGAAATAATCTTACGTAATATCTGGCAGATGATAAATATTTGACCTACATTCTCGAAATCGGGCATTCAAGCAGGAAGTTTCAACAGGACGACCCGGCAGGCACCCGGCAGGCACACATCCCCAAAAACCCACTCACACAGACGCATAAATTTTAGCCTGCCACACCACACACACGCGAAACGCAAATAAATCATTGATGAAGTCCCCCCCATACACACAACTGTTCAGACCCTAACCCAGTCACTTGAGCCCAGGGAGCTTCAAGTCATGTGTTCGTGTCTGATGGAAATGTAGGCCACAGGCAGCCAGTGGCCCCTAAGCTTCGCTCGGTGGGAGTGGCCCAGGGCCGGTCGTCAGGCCAAATATTATACAAAATACAGGGAGAGAAAAAAAAAGGGTTTTATGGGTTGAATTTTGGGGATATTTGTTTGAAACTAAAGGTGTTTAGATATGAAAGTTAGGAGTGATGTAATATGGTTATAGGGAGTTGATATAATATGATATAGGGGGTGATATAATATGGTTAAGAGAGATTGGAAAGAAATATTATGGGATTGGTAGGATCATCTTTATAAGATGGAAACTATTTTCTATCTGAAGATAGAAACTTGGAAAATAATATGGAATACATTGATTTAAACTTTTTAAGAGAGATTGGAATATAATGTTATGGGTTATGGTAAGATAATCTTTATAAGAATATTATTAAATAATATTTAATATTTTTTTCCCACATTTCCCAATCTCTCTACATTTCAATCATTTCATTAGAAAACCACTTCAGATTAATGACCATTTCGTGTGAATTATTTTTCTCAGTGTCCTAACATCCAAACAGTGAGGAATGCTGCCCAGCTTTTTAGTTTTTTTTTTGGGTCTGCTGATTGTCGAGACAAATTTCCAAGAAGCGAAAAAAGAGTTTTTGCTGTTTCTTTCAGCCTGGGCTATTGTGTGGCTAAGATGGGAGAGGAGCTAAGAGAGGGGGAGGAGGGGTGTTAGTCAAGTGTCTGAGAGGCCGCTGCAGCGCGATAGTCAGCTTCCGTTCGTAGGCCGCAATTCGCATTTTATGGCCTTATCAGGTGGCTCCCCCCGAACCCTTTCCGCTCGCTCGGCATCCGCTGTTGTCTGGCTGAGTGGCTGGTTGGCTGCTCACTCATCTCCTTCCCGCGTGCACCATCGGGTGCTCCACATACTGACCACACACACACACTCCCAGCAAGTGGCATGACGTGGCACAAGTCAGGGTCGTTCTGGGTAATCGGATACTTTAGCATACAAACACACTACAGCTATGGGGCCCTGCTGCAACTGGACTGAAAATCTTTCCACCAGAAAAAATATAAAATATAAAATAAGGGCTTTCAAGGTAGCATTTCCTTAATCATTAGTCTAATTTTTTTAAGATTTCTAAACAGCCATTGGGGCTACATGTTTGGTTTCCATATTAGGGAATCGTTGTCCCACCTACACGTGCCAGTCTCGATTGGGGGAGCTCTCCAGCTTAATGGAGTGTCTTTCTTATAATTTAAAAATCCCTAATCGGATTAAATGCCTCCAAATTATTCACATTTCTCGCAGAAGCTCATTTTTAATTTCACTTTTGCAATGAATCTTCCTACAGCCATGACTAACCTGACTTTTCAGCTATATAGTAGGAGGAGGGGGAGCTATATACTACATGACTTCTATCGCAGCTAGTCTCTCAATCTCAATCTGAACTTTTCAGCTGGACTCTTGAGACGCTCCGAGGCAATCAGGCAAAGACCGCATGTCAATCGATTAGCGATTTCGTTGCCTGTCTGTCCGGTTCCGAAATATCATATTTTATACATATTTGTAAATCGTATTATTCATTTTTTCTTTTTTTTTTTGAATGAACAAAGCCCGGAGAGGCTGATAAGATAGGTATGTGTGAAGGAAAAGAAAGCCCCCAAAATCTAGATATTTGATTATTTTTTATTGAACTGCGAGAAATTAGCATCATTAGGTGGAAGATGTATAATAATGTCTGGGGAATATCAAAACTCTAGATACCACTTCCCAAGGCGTAGATCGCATACAAAATAGACGTAGAAAAGTCGCTAACGAAAACAATGAAAAAAAAAAACGATAAATGGGTAAAAAAAAAAAAGAGTAGTAACAACAATCGAAAGAAACAGTAAAAAACGAAACGAAATAAAACAAAAAATTCAGACTTCGACCCAGACAACAGACCGATTCCGATTGGAATGAACTGATGACTATATACAATGGGCTATATGTGTATACAGTATGTGAGAGATTCAGTCGCGATGGGGACGGTTGTATGGGTAAACTTGATTATGAACTCCAATGATTCGCTCGGCTAGGGTACAAGTCGTATAACAACAAGTCGGGTATGCCCAACTGAGTGTGGGGTATTTTAAATAAAATTTAAGAAATAATCTGTTAGGAATTATCATGATCATAGGGTTCTACATGATTTTTATAATTTTAAAATAGTTCTTAAGGAAGTACTAAAGCCTAGATGATTCGATTATTTTTTTTGGGGGTCAGTCAATGACCAGAGCAGCCGGCAATGTCGCCCCAACACGTGATTATCTCGAAGGGAATCTCGCATTGGCGATTTCTTATCGAGGGAGCTCGGTTCCTCCCCCACCCCCACTGCATTCGCGGCTATCCCCCGTTTCGTTCCGTTCTAGTGCAGCACTAATAATGACCTTGGGGAATGTTGTCGTTCGTCAGTGGCTGTCCGTTCTCTAATCTCATGCTGTGGGTTGCTGACTGTGGTGGTGTTTCCATCATGCACTCCAAAAAAAAAATCTACAAAGTTCCTAAAATAAAATCCAATTAAGAATACTGATTACAGAAAGCCTACCTCTTAAAAATAACTAGTTTTTATTTATTTTTTTACAATTACAGGTATTTTTTCTAAGTGCCTAGGTGCTGTGCTGCTGCTGATTTCGTGGTAGTGGTCATGTGGGTGGCGCGGGAAGTGCTGTTGACGTCGATGCCCGGACAGGTGCTCAAGTCCATGGGTAGTATTGTAGGTATCTGTATGCTTGTGTGCCGGGTCTCTTTTTATGAAAAATGTTGATAAGAACCTGCCTAGCCTAGCCCCAGAAGCCAAAGAAGCGACGTAGAAGACCAGACCGAACCAGACCAGACGCTTGATAAGCGGCCATGGGGCGTATGAGCGATATTGCCAGAAAGAGACCGAAAAATGGCAAAAACAAAAGGCCTTGATTTGTAAGTGTGTGTGTGTGTGTGGCTTGTCGCATCGTCAGCTGTTTAATTAGCTTTCGATTAATTTACTGGTCAATCGAGCTGCTGTCGTCCGCTTCTGTTTCCAAATCTACGCAATTTTCTTATGAATTTTTAATTAAAAAACCATTTAATATAGCATAGAGCCATTTTTAGGCATTTTTCCGCCCTGTCGTTAATGGCCAGTCGTAAAAGATGTGCTGGAATGTACGAAAGTGAGTCAATTCAGCGAGACATCATACGAGGCGTATGCGTAATGTTCTTATGCTCGGAATTCCCACTCGGAATTCTATGCGGAGGTGAGGTTAAAACGAGGGAAACAGCGTTAAGGTAAGCCCATAGACGACAGAACAACGACGAGAACTCTTCTATTTTTTATGCGTTAGTATGGGAAGTCATACAATAGAGGTGGTTTTTCTAGGTATGGGTTTTATTATAAAAAAATTAAAAAGAGGTTTGCATTGATTGAAACTATTTTAATTCCCCTATTTAATTTAAAATTCTTATATTTAGGTAGTTTAATTTTCTATAAATTTCTAAAAATTCAACCACCACTGTATGGGCATAGACTGACGCAGCCACATTTGTATGGTTGTGTGTGTTTTTTTGTGAGTGTCTTTGGAGCGTGTGGCATAGCCAAGAGGCAATAGCATAGCAATGGCAAAGGCAAACGCCAAGCCAAGCCAAGCCGGCCCAGACCAGGCCAGGCCAGGCCGAGCCAAGGCAAAAAGCCGAAGCAAAATAAAAAAAAAGAGCTGATGAAGAGCTGGGTTCATTGAACGGAAGTGATTTGCCTACTGCTGAGCGGTAGCCTACCAGGAGGTGGCGATGGAGGGGCGATGGTGGCTACTACACGCGACTTTGACTTGGCGTTTGTTCTGGTTCTCGTCGGGCTCTTCTATCGAAACCCCATCGCTGGGGCTATGCCCATATAGCTAAAGACCCTGTGGCTTAGATAGGCCAGAAAAGATAAACCTCTTCTGGGAACTTTTAGCTCAAGCTAGGTTTCAAGTTTAAAGCCAGGAAAAGAATTCGTTTTTTATGATGTCACTTTTTTAATTAAAAAGCAAAGAAAATGTCTTTTTAATCCTATTTAAACCCCTAATTTCCTGTGCCAAATATTAATTTTCAAAAAAAAAAACCACAAGAGACACACCCCAAAATAATATTTTCTAATATATTGTCTAGATCTTAGCCTCCCCCTTGGCTCTCGAGCCTTTAATTTATTACATGATTGCTTATGACAGCCACAAAAATATTTAAGGGTTTTAAAAGCATTCAAAAGTGCTTTAAAACAAATGTTTAATATTTTTTTTCCATTCTTCTCGGATCGGAGAATCTATAGCTGGTAGGGTGGCATGGGAGGAGGAGGAGGAGGCAGGATGGTATGTCGCGTCTGGTGCGAACTAGTAAAAAATACCAGAGCTGATTTCAAAATTTATTGCATTTCTGTGGACAGTGGACAGTTTTGACTGGATTTTTTTTTGTTTCATTCTCTTGCCGATTTTTTAACGAATTCTATATTTTTTTTTGTTTTTGCGGCGAGTGAGTGTGGTTGTGTTGACAGGAAGTCGCCGGAATGCGATTTATAGAGAGCAGATTTTAGATAGAACATGAATAGCATATAATTAGATAGCGCCCCTACAGTGCGGCTCAAAAATATTAGGTTCACTCCCCGAACTTCCAAGAACTGATTTGTAAGCCGATTACAAAGGTTTCTATATAGCAGAGAGCTGAGTTCTCGGGTTTGCTCACCTTTGGTGGGTTGTATTTTTTTTTTTATTTTTATTTTGATTTGTTTACTTTGTTTAACTATAATTTAGACTTTAGATTAGAATTGATTTAGGAATTCCGCTACTTTTTAAGGGCTCTGAGTGCGTTTTTGTATATTTCCTAATTTTTTATATATTTTTGATTAAACTTTACGCCTATTTTAGACACTTTTTGTGACACTTTTTGGATAATTTTTTTCGTATGAGGCGAAATTTTTCTATTCAACACAATTTTATTTACATTGCTGCTTTTAATTTTTTGGCAATTTCAAGCTTTTATTTTTTTTTGCATTAGTTTTGTTTTTTTTTTTTAATTTATTTTTTTTATATTGCGGCGATTAGGAATGCTGAGAGTACAGGAACGCTGGCTGTGTGTGTGTGTTGATGTTGTTGTTGTTGCTACAGTTGTTGTTGTTTTTGTTGTTGTTGATGCATGTGGTGTGTAGTTGAAGATTGTGTTTATTATATTGTTGGGTTCACATTTGTTGTTATTTTTTGGGGGAGAGAGTGGCGAAGACTGGTAATCGTCGCAGATACTGTAACTTTATAATCATATTGCGCGTCGGAAAGATAAAGATACACGTTATAGGCGAATTTCTACCAGATTTCAACCAGCACACATACACACACCGACAGCTCTTCTTTCGTCGCTACTTTTCGTATTTTGTCCGACAGTCGACCGGCAGCGATGCGAACTCGGCGAGCGATTTTTTATATTTAATTTATATTTACCCCCGAAAACCGAGATAAACCCCTCCATTGTGCTGGTATTATCTCGGTATATACATGGTATTTCAATATTTTCTGGTATTTTGGTATTTAACGGCCTGTCGAACAGGGCTGTGTTGCGTGCGAGTGAGAGCTGTGTAGCGGATCTCTCTTTCAGGCCCCACATGTTCGATCTTCTGCGGTTGCGACAGAGCGAGAGGTCCGCTATTTACCTCTCATTCTGGCGCATTTGCAAAGCATCCAACATGTCGAAAGCTGTGTGAAAGTGAGAGGTCAACAGCTGACCTCTCGCTCGCACGCAACCATGTTCGTGGAACGTGGAATTTTTGGTATTTCAGTATTTTATTTCGCGCTCCGAACACCCTGTGGAGCTTATTGGCGTTCCGCTCTCTCGGCAGCAGAGCTTAACAGAGCAGTGTAAACTTTAGGAAACCCAATGGAAATGGAACGGGCTTTTTGCTATCTGCTCCCGCGGCCCACTAGCGTTTTCGACAACAACAATCTCTCTGCTACCGAGCGACGCTGTGACGTAATGATGTAACGATGCTATGCTTGTGCTATGCTATGCTATGTTGTTGTTGTTTAGTATCTGACGGGTAAGATTGATTTGATTTCGAATTAGGCGCAAGTCTAACAGAAGCTTGAATTCTCTGTTAAGTTCCCGGAGAGCGAGAGAGCAGGAGAGTTGGTGGTGGAACGGCGGAAAAGGAACAAGTGTTTGGCGGTGGTGGGCTTTTAATTTGTAATTTTTATTCAGGTTTTTAATAAATTTTACTTTTTAACTAGAAATTATGAGAGTTTTTAATTCGATTACTAGCTTAATAAATATTTAAATATTAATAGGCAAAAGTAAAAAGTCTTAAAATATTTTACAAGGCTTTCAGGGGTAAGGGTTCTAGGGATAGGTATCTTATATTTAAGTGTTTCTTAAAGAAATAATTGATAAAAAAAAGCTACTATGTATTATTATCTCTAAAGAACATATGGGTTAACTTTTTCTATTAAATATTTTCAAATTAAACTTAAATTTAGAAATTAAAAAAATAGTTTTTAAACAGCTGATAAGGTTTCCATCTAAGGAATATATGTCAAGGATGTTAGGAACTCCTCAATAAATCGCTTAATCTTCAATCTATCAGTCGCGCAGGCGTTCGACTATATTCCTTAAAAGGATCCTATCGGATACTGTTTATAAAGAAAAGAATTGGAAAACTGCAACTAAATTGTTGTCTGTTTATCTTAAAAAATATTTTATTCTCCCCTTTACTCCAGTTGTCAGAGTTCCTATTTGCATATGAATATGCTTTTGGAGCTAATAAATATTTGCTTAAATTCGGCGGCTGGTTGGTGCTTTTTTATTGTGGCTGTTTAGCTAGAAACTCGGTTAGCTCATTGTCACTCGATTTTTTTGCGGTTTTTCTGTTTGCCGACTTGAGCCGCCGTGCAAAGTCCAAGAAATTAAAGTGTCAGACAGTCGGTCGTCGAGGGGTTAGGAGGTGGCTGGGGGTGTGGAGGCGGGTCTGCTGGTGTGCTGACAACCGCACGTTAA
Source organism: Drosophila bipectinata (assembly GCF_030179905.1). NCBI lineage: Eukaryota > Metazoa > Arthropoda > Insecta > Diptera > Drosophilidae > Drosophila > Drosophila bipectinata. Next base: position 1,745,999 of record NC_091738.1, on the reverse strand, counting down.
TTAAATTTATTTATGCAGCTTTATTTGTCTTTATTTTATTTTATTTTATTTTCGTCGTTGTTTTATTTTTAATGATATGAATCACATGAGACATTCTTTTGATGATACTGCGAGTAGAAATTACTTTTATTTTTTATAGTGCCTGATGATTAAAGCAAATTTGTAAACTATTTTTTATTTTATTATTTTTTTTTAATGATTTAAAACAATGTTGACCTAATTTCTATATTTATTTCCCCGTTTTTTTTCGTATGCATTCTTGTGTACGTGACTTTTGTTGAGATATTTGTAATTATTTAATGTCAAATGGCCGAAATGTTGCAATTATTTTAATGAGCAAGTAAATAATGGGTAACTCGCAGTCGTCGAGTCTGCTAGTTTGTTTGAATTTCAATTTTTTCTTAGCCAGACATTGTTGCTTTGTTTTAAATTTAGAAACTTCAAATGTATTAGCATGTCTACGGATTTGTTATTTTGCTGCTGGCTAGCCGGTTGTTGTTAATCGAATATGTGTTGTGTGTGTGGTGTTATAACCCCCTGCCGCACTTGGTCCTACTCCTGAAACTACATACATTCACCCCCGCTGCGCACTTTTCAGGCCGACAGCCGACGACGGCAACAATTGAGACAACTTATCATGAAGTGCTAATTAACATTGTCTGGCTGGGTCTCACGTATGCCAATGTCTGGCGACCTACCTGTGGTTACTAAGAGCACACCTGCCCCACCTCCACCTGCATGCAGCACCACCACCACCTCTAACCCACCCAGCCAGACCGAACGAAAAAAAACCGCAATTCACCCAAAACTGGCACTTGGCCGCGTCTCCTGTCTGTGTTTGATTTTTTGGCATACAAAGAAATACACATTAATTTTTTCTTTTTGCTACAATGAATATTCCCAAAAAAAATGGGCAAAAATTGGACAAATACCAACAACAACAAGAGAGATTATTGTGTACACATACGACGACGAGACGGAACATTTTTGTTTATGTTGATAATCTAATATGTGCTGACGTATCTTTTGGGCTTGTTTTGGGGGAAGACGACTCTACTGGGTCTGCAGGTTATAATGCGGTAGAAATGTTGTTTATTTTTGTTTGCATTCGGTTCCTTGGCGGCTACTTTGAGCCACCTGGCCTGGCCGGGCCCAATTGATCAATCGATGAATCGACGAACGGTTCGAACGGATCGATGCGATCAAGTGATCGTGCCAAGGCTGTGAGCTGTCTGTCTGCATTTATAAATAAATTGTAGCAATTAAATAAATAAAATAGATGCATATGCATGCTTTTTAAAATTGTCAGTCTGTTTGCTCTGCTGTTTCTCTTTTTTATTCGTGTACTGTCTGTGAAACGGTGCACGTGTCGTATACGTAATATGCACGTACTATATTCACCCTTTGGCCCATTACGGAATACTTTCCCCGCCGGCCAGTTGCTTTACACGATTAAACTTTGGTTTCTAGAATCGGAATGAGTGCTTTATTTTTGCTTTATTTTATAATCGATTATTTAAAGGTTTAATATGGAAAGTAAGGCAAAAAAAAGATTTTTTTTAAGGAAGCTGATCCTGATAATGGTGACTTATTTTCCATTTAAATTTTGTTCTGTGACAACTTTTCCACTTTTAGGCTTAACTTACATTTATTTAAAATGTTTACCTTATTAATGAATATTAAAATATTATATATTATCCCAACAAATCACTATTTCTTTCACTGTTTCTTGGAAACCACAAACTTTCACCGAAACTTTTTTCTAAGGTTTTCTCCGCTTATCAAATGGCCAAACTTTTGGGAAACTAAGCAAAGCACCTGGTTTCCTTGGCTTTATATATAGGGTATCACCTACATTTGTACATTAATTGACATTCTAGTGTTAGTCATTAGCTGCTGCGACTGCTGCGAAAGTAGTCTTGACTCATTGGTGCTGTTGGCAGCTGCGACAACTATTGGTGGTGTTGCTACTTTTACTGTTTGTGTTGCTGTTTCGGTTGTTTGGGTTGCTGTGATAAGCAGACTGTGGCGAGACAACAAAAGACAACGCAGACAATTTTTGCATTTACTTTACATGTACTATAGCCGAGTGCCTTTGCCTTCTTCTAGCCATGGCTATGTGGCCATTGTTGTTGCGATTCTGCTGCTTTGATATTTTTAGACACCGCCAGTCAGCCTGCCGTGGCGCAAAAAAATAAATAAATAAAGAAAAAAAAAACGAAAATAATAACAAAAACAACTGAAAACTGAAAAAATAAACTAGTAGGAAGAAAATGAAAATAAAATTGGCGTTGGCAGATCTCACACACATCGCAAATCGCATCGCATCACATCTCACAGGCTGGCCAGACAATGAGTCTAGTCGGGCATCGATTCAGTTTCACATTCAGATTCAGTTGCTGATTGTATTCAGGCAGTTCATTCAAAATGTGCCACATCTGATGATGCATCGATCATGGAGTACACTTAGGAAAAATTATTAAATAAAAGGAGTCTAACCAGAAGGAACCAAAATGTTGGATATTTTGTATGCAAGCTTAAGAGCCTTTCTATTTTTTTGCAACTGCATCAAATGTGATTTATTATTGCATGTAACAGGTACCAGTACCAGGCAATGGCACCCCAAAGACTCTCCATCTCGGCTCACTAATGAATTTCCTGCTCGGCTCCTCCTTTCTCTCGGACGCTTTCAAAGGATGACTCTGGCTGGCAGCTCATTAAGCCCTCTATTGACTGGCTAAAGATGGAACAATGGCCAATACAAAGGCACCGGCTCCGAATCATAACTCATTGAACTTTTGCCGGCAGCAGCCGTTGAAACATAAAAAGTGTCAATCAGTGATTCTGCTGTGGCAACGATGGTGACGCCTCCAAAGACCCATTACAATGCCATTTTTATGAACACGGCTGGAGGGGCACACACCCATTGCCGGAGTGAAAGCAGTGGCAGTGTGGCAGCAGCACCACAAGAAGATGCCACCAGCACCAGCAACAGCAGCCGAAGCAGACGGCAGGGTCGTAAATGTGGTAATAATAGTCGCCGAGGGCCAAAACTTCAACGTTTGCCAGTTGCGGTTGGAATTTTCTGTGGGGTGGGCTGGCGCATCATGCACTTTACAAAAAATCCCAAAAAACATAGTGGTTTTATTAAAAAAAACTACATGATATTTTTTGTATGATACTTTTTAGCAATTAAAGAAGATAGATTTTTAAAAATCTATATAAATATTCCTATCAGTGTCTTGAGAATAGCTGGCTTGATTCTTGGGAGGTTGGGCCTTGGGTTCATTCGGGCCATTGGCTGGTGTCGAAAAGCAAGACATAAATGTCTAACATATGGCCGGGATTGCTCACGGAGTTGGCCGGCAAAGCGACAGGTCTATTACCCAAAAGCCTGCTTTTGACGGGTTATTGGATGCTTCTCACAAGCGTCTTTTGACGAAAAAGTAGTTGCACTTATGATAAGTGGTAAATGATAAGTGGGTTTTCAGAGGCTTAAACTGAATTATTCTGAACCGAGTTCCACCAATAAAACTCATCAGACCAAATCCCCAATTTATTTCATTAAATCCTCAACGAATTGAAAACTGACATTGGTGGCGAACTGAGATATTCCGTAAAATATCCAATCTATGGAAAGCAAGTAGTCCCCAGTGGGCAAGGGCAGTCGCATCACATCGGTCGACAAGTACATGTCCTTTATGAAGAGATGACCCTTTCGAAATTGAAAAAAATAACTTCCGAAAAGATTAGGGTTTCAGGAGGGAGCTTACCTCAAAGGGGCATGTATGATTGATGTTGGAGAACCGCTTGTAAATATTAAACATTAAAATACCAACAGCATCGTATGGGCGGCGCATGAAGCGACAGCCGTCGATCTTCACGTTTACCATCCAGGGCTTATAACCACTCGCCCGTTTAAAGAGCTGGTAATGGGTCGTAATATTTTTGGTGGGATGGAGGAAAGTTGCGTTAAAGTTAAACAAAACTCTGTTACGCCCCACCGCCTTCAAGCGACACGTATTTATCCGCACCCAGGACTTGTTATAGCTGCCACACTCCACGTTAGTCATTTTAAAAACGACCGAATCCTACAAATTAACAACAGACTTACATAATTAATTTTTATTTATTTTTTAAGCTTACTGTTGGCCGGAAACAGAGGGCGTAGAGAGTAATAACTCCTAAAATGGTTAAAACCAACCGCATGATACTTGTCTTTCGAAAAACTCTTCAGTTTTATTGAAAAAACTTCAAATACATATTATTTATAATTTTATGGAATAGTGGGTGCCTAGGTCTCATTAATTTGATTTTCAATCACAGTTTTTCTACTAATGGTTTTTTAATAACAAAGCCCAATGAGTACTACTCTTGTATAATTTCGTGCTTCGATCACATTCCTGGAACGTGGCATATGTATTAATACCCGGTACTCGTTGAGCCCAAGGGTGTATTCAGTTTAATGTAAGTTTAATGAAAATACCAATTTTGACTTTTCGGAGGAAATTCCTTCATATATTTTAATTTTCAACACTTATTTTACAAGATTTTCCACAAAATCAAAACTAATATTAACCCCAAATTGGGGATTTCCATAAAAACTCCAAACCGATGACAGCATATAGTTGCCCGTGGGAAAGGGTGGAATTTTCACTGCAGTTGAGAGATACATTCCCCTTATCAAAATGTCACCCTGATGGATTGAGTTTAAGTTTAAAAATTCACAGATAATTTTCGATTTCCTCCTAATAAACTTACGAAGAGTGGACAGGTGTGATTGACGTTGGAAAAGTCCTTGTAAAGATCGTAAACCATAATGGCGAAAGGATTAAAGGGGGCCTTCAGGAAGCGGCAACAATCTATTGAATATTTAAACAGCCAAGGCTTATAGCCACTTTCCCGCTTAAACATCTGGTAGAACACAAAGATATTCCTCGTTGGATGTATGAAAGTTGCATTGAAATTGAAGACAATCCGGTGTCTGTTTATGGCCTTCAGACGACACTCATTAATTAGTACCCAGGACTTGTTGTAGGATTCGCACCTGACATTAGTCAGCTTGAAAGTGACCGAGTCCTTCAAAAGCATCCAATTGTTAAGATATATTAATAAGAAATAAGGAAAACTTACACAAAACCTGATTGAGAGTATAAGTGACAAAACAGCCAGAGCTTCCACACCTCTTCCCATGACTTTTGTGTTGAAACTAAATATAATGCTTGCTCTCAAAGAATTAAAATGTTTAATGGCTTGAAATATTTTTTTAAAAACCAATTTAAAGTTTGGCTATTATTTTAATTATACATATTTTTTATAGAATGTTTAAATCAAGTTCTCAATGAATTCAAAACTAACATTGACTTCGAATTGAGGCTTTCCGTAAAAGTACCAATAGGTCGATAGCAAAAAGTCTCCAGTGGGCATCGGAAGTTTGAAGAGATCAGTTCGAAGATAAAAGCCTTGAATGAGTATATCACCCTAAAACAAACAGTACAAATATTTATAAATAATACACTTTTCAAGCGTCTTCAACCTCACATGCAACGGACAGGTGTGGTTGATGTTTGAAAAATCCTTGTACAACTTATAAATGAAAATGCCAAAAGTGTCATAGGGCCTCCTCAGGAAGCGGCAACAATCGTACTTCATGTTGATGAGCCAGGGCTTGTAGCCATTCTCCCTCTTGAAGACACGGTAGCGGGCCTCAATGTCCTTGGTGGGATGCAGAAATGTGGCATTAAAGTTGAACACAGTCATATCGCGTTTGATCGCCTTCAAGCGGCATTGGTTGATCCGCACCCAGGACTGGTTCAAACTTATACACTTTGCGTTCGTCCACCTTATTTTGGTAGAGTCCTGGAAAACAACTCGGCAGTGAAGGACTTCTTCAAAAAGATATCTTACATATGGTCTAAAGATAAAAAAGATTATAGTCTAAAGTACCGTAGAAAAGGATATTTCATTACTTTGAGCTCAAAGGGCTACTAAAGTGAAAACTAGAGCTTTAAATTAAAATGGTTTTGAATCGTACTTACTACATACAAAACTTACACAACATCTGATTGAGAGAAAAAGTGACAAAACAGCCAGAGCTTTCACACCTCTTCCCATGACTTTTGTTTGGCAACTAAATATAATGTTTCCTCTCAAAGTATTAAAACGTTTAATGGCTTGAAATAATTTTTTAAAAACCAATTTAAAGTTTGGTTTTTATAAGCTTCTCAAATTTTTAATTATACATATTTTTTATACGATGCTTAAATCAAGTTCTCAATGAATTCAAAACTAACATTGACTTCGAATTGAGGCTTTTCGTAAAAGTACCAATAGGTCGAAAACAAAAAGTTTCCTGTGGGCATCGGAAGATTTAAGAGATCAGTTCGAAGATACATCCCTTGAATGAGTATATCACCCTAAAAAAACAATACAAATATATACATATAAACAATACACTTTTCAAGCATCTTCAACCTTACATGCAACGGACAGGTGTGGTTGATGTTTGAAAAATCCTTGTACAATTTATAAATTAAAATGCCAAAGGTATCATAGGGCCTCCTCAGGAAGCGACAACAATCGTACTTCATGTTGATGAGCCAGGGCTTGTAGCCATTCTCCCTCTTGAAGACACGGAAGCGGGCCTCAATATCCTTGGTGGGATGCAGAAATGTGGCATTAAAGTTGAACACAGTCATATCGCGTTTTAACGCCTTCAAGCGGCATTGGTTGATCCGCACCCAGGACTGGTTGAAACTGATACACTTTGCGTTCGTCCACCTTATTTTAGAAGAGTCCTGCAAATTAGTCCTTGAGTGCAGTAAGACTTTCGCAAAAAGGTATCTTACATATGGTCTTAGGTTAAAAACGATTATAATCAGAAGAACGGTAGAAAACGATAGAAAGTACTTCATGACTTTGAACTCAAAGGGGTACTAAAGTGAAAACCAGAGCTTCTAATTAAAATAATTTGGATTTTTGGTTTTATTTTAATGACCGGAAATGGAATCCCTACATTGTGAATCCATTGTGTTTTTCCCTCATTTTCGACCATATATTTAACAAAATAATTATAACTATTTTCAGCAATTAACAGGAATAAGATTTTACAATCACAAAATAGAAGACTTAATACCTATCACTATATCAAGTCATCCGGTGGAAAATGGGAATCTCAAGACCTCAGTTTCAGTTTTACAGAGTCCTGAAAATAAATTTTATTCGAACGACTCGAGAGTTCAAAAAGTGGTGACCTCACATTCAGTCTGCAGTTCAAAATGAATAATATCATGAGAGCGGAATTGACCGATAAAGGGTACTTCATGGTTTCAAACTCAAAAGTCCACTAAAAGTTAATTAAACTCTGTATACGAAAAATAAAAGCTTTACTCATATAAAAATTCATTGTTTTATAATGGCTTTACAATTTAAAATTAATTACTTTGTCTAACGAACTATGGACGGAATTTGTATTCCAAATTTCAATTGTAGTTACTGAGCTGAATCTGTCTCCAATCCATTATAATTTTCAAATGGGTTTTATATTAGGTCCTCGACAAATTCAAAGCTTATGTTGGCCGCGATTTGAGGTTTGGAATGGAAGGACCATATAGTGGCCAGCATATAATATCCGGTGGGAAACGGAAGTCTCAAGACCTCAGTTCGCAGGTACATGCCCTTAATGAGTATGACGCCCTTAAAGCAGAAAGAGTTTAGAAATTTAAAAATTTATAGTTCAAGTTAAAAACTTACATAGAGCGGACAAGTGTGATTCACATTTGAAAAGTTTCGGTACATATTATAGACAATTATACCGATGCCGTTGTAGGGCTTCCTGAGAAACTGACAGCAATCTAGGTTTATATTGAGCAGCCATGGCTTGAAGCCACTCTCCCTCTTAAACATTCGATAGTTAACCCAAATGTCCTTGGTTGGATACATCAGGGTTCCGTTAAAATTAAAGACAGTGCGGTTGCGACTAATGGCCTTCAAGCGGCACTGGTTGATCCTCACCCAGGACTCATTGAGACTCTTTCAGTTCACATTCGCCAACTTGAATTTGAAAAAGTCCTGAAAGGCAGTCTTCAGGCAAGAAATTCATACTGCCTAGAAATAGTCACCTTACACTTGGTTTGCACTTTGAAAGAAATAGAATGACAATGTAATACATCGTTAAAATGTACTTCATGTTTTGCGATCCAAAGGTCTGCTAAAAACTTAACAAGCGGAAGTTTGTAGAAACAAATTATTCCGTTCAACAGACTAGAATTGCCTGGAATATTAAAGCCGATTGATGTCAGCTTTAGTAATTCTTTAAACAATGTTTATACGAATGCTTTTATTTGTGCTGCCAAAGTGTTTTAGTGACTCGATCAACGATCACATACAAATGTATAAAATATTAATTAATTTTATATCAAGGTCTCATCAAAAGCGAAGGTTACGTTAATCTCCAACTGGGGCTTATGGTGAAAAATAAACATCGACGAGAGCAAGAATTCACCCGTTGGCATTGGAAGAGTTATCAGCTCAGTCCGCAGATACATGCCTTGAATGGTGATATCGCCCTAACAGAAGGATACATAGCTAATTATCCTTGAAGCTTTCATTTCTTGAAGGAACTTACGCTTATGGGGCAGGACTTGATGTTCAGAAAGTCCTTGAACTGCGTGTACATATAAATGCCGAATAAATTGTATGGTTTTTTAAAAAATCGACAGCCATCAACTGTTTGTCGGTTGAAAAGCCAGGGCTTGTAGCCACTTTCCCTCTTCAACATCTTATATCGGACCCAGAAGTTTGTGGCCGGATGTAGGACAGAGGCATTAAAATTAAAGGTAGTCTTATTGCGACTGATGGCCTTTAGGCGGCACTGGTTGATCGTCACCCAGGACTGATTGAGACTCGAGCAGTTTGCGTTTGTCAGCTTAACTCTGGCCGAATCCTGGAAAATATTTATTATTTAATCTCAATAGGACTGTCCAGATACCTCACATTGGGCCTGCACTTTAGATAAAGCACTATAATCCACATAACGTTAATCAGTTGACTTCTTTCCATGACTTTCGGTTCACAAATGGATTAAAAACGCTTAGAATTGGTCTAGAAATGGTGACCGTATCGGCAAACGATTAAAAACGTGTGCCATTGTATTAATCTACCAATTTTATAATGCTATAAATGCTATTATTTGTGTTGTTTATTAAAATGTTGTTTAAAAATAGCCTACAGTTAGGCACACTTAAAAACACTTAGCCACTTAAAAACATCGTTTAAATATGTATAAACTATTAACTTATATCAAGTCCTCATCAAATACGAAGCTAACATTAACCTCGAATTGGGACTTGTTGTGAAAACTCCACATCGATGAGAACAAAAAGTCCCCCGTGGGCATTGGAAGATTGAACATCTCGGCCCGGAGGTACATTCCTTGGACAAGGATATCGCCCTTAAAACAAGAAACATAAGTATCCCTCTATCTTTCTGCTAAAAATCAAAACTCACGCTTAGTGGACACGTTTTGATGTTCAGATAGTCCTTGAACATATTGAAGATAAAGATTCCAAATGCATTGTAGGGTTTCCTAAGGAATCGGCAGCAATCAGCCCTGTGATGGTTAAAAAGCCAGGGCTTGTAGCCACTGGCCCTCTTAAACATCCGGTAATGGGTCCAAAGGTTTGTGGTCGGATGCAGAAGTGTGGCATTAAAATTGAAAACCGTCTTGTTGCGACTGATCGCCTTCAGGCGGCACTGGTTGATCCTCACCCAGGACTCGTTGAGACTCGCGCAGTTGGCGTTTGTAAACTTAAGTCGGACGGAGTCCTGAAAAATATTGGTCATATAAACTCTTACTCAATTCACCAGATACCTCACATTTGATCTGCACAGTAGGAAAATGATTATAACCAAAATAATATAGGCCAGTAAACTTTTATCCATGACTTTCGGATCACAAATGGTTTAAAAATGACCACTAATGGAAAGCCCACATTCGTGTAAAAATTAATTATCCATTAAACTAGATAAAAAAAAGCCTATAAATAGTTCATGTTATTACTATACCATTCCAGAGGGTATTATAATTTTGATCTCATCACGAAAAATGGACAAAAAATTTAAAAAATATTTTGTCTCAGGATCTTGATGCAGAATGGTGGAGAATCGATATAGAAATTGATTGAGGTACTCCGCTTGAGAATCGGATGAGAATTGGAAAAGATATAGCTATCACTAAGGGCCCCATCGGGGAAAATCACATTTTCAAGGGATCCCTCATGAAAAATGGACAAAAAATTTAAAAAATATTTTGTCTCAGGATTTTGATGCAGAATGGTGGAGAATCGATATAGAAATCGTTTAAGGTACTCCGCTTGAGAATCGGATGAGAATTGGAAAAGATATAGCCATCACTGTGGGCCCTATAGGGAAAAATCCCATTTTCAAGGGATCCCTCATGAAAAATGGACAAAAAATTTAAAAAATATTTTGTCTCAGGATTTTGATGCAGAATGGTGGAGAATCGATATAGAAATCGTTTTAGGTACTCCGCTTGAGAATCGGATGAGAATTGGAAAAGATATAGCCATCACTGTGGGCCCCATAGTGGAAAATCACATTTTCAAGGGATCCCTCATGAAAAATGGACAAAAAATCGAAAAAATATTTTGTCTCAGGATTTTGATGCAGAATGGTGGAGAATCGATATAGAAATCGTTTAAGGTACTCCGCTTGAGAATCGGATGAGAATTGGAAAAGATATAGCCATCACTGTGGGCCCTATAGGGAAAAATCCCATTTTCAAGGGATCCCTCATGAAAAATGGACAAAAAATTTAAAAAATATTTTGTCTCAGGATTTTGATGCAGAATGGTGGAGAATCGATATAGAAATCGTTTAAGGTACTCCGCTTGAGAATCGGATGAGAATTGGAAAAGATATAGCCATCACTGTGGGCCCTATAGGGAAAAATCCCATTTTCAAGGGATCCCTCATGAAAAATGGACAAAAAATCGAAAAAATATTTTGTCTCAGGATTTTGATGCAGAATGGTGGAGAATCGATATAGAAATCGTTTAAGGTACTCCGCTTGAGAATCGGATAAGAATTGGGAAAGATATAGCCATCAATGTGGGGCCTATATGGGATAATCGCATTTTCAAGGGACCCCTCATGAAAAATGGACAAAAAATCGAAAAAATATTTTGTCTCAGGATTTTGATGCAGAATGGTGGAGAATCGATATAGAAATCGTTTAAGGTACTCCGCTTGGAAATCGGATAAGAATTGGAAAAGATATAGCCATCACTGTGGGCCCCATAGTGGAAAATCACATTTTCAAGGGATCCCTCATGAAAAATGGGACAAAAAATTTAAAAAATATTTTGTCTCAGGATTTTGATGCAGAATGGTGGAGAATCGATATAGAAATCGTTTAAGGTACTCCGCTTGAGAATTGGAAAAGATATAGCCATCACTGTGGGCATCATAGTGAAAAATCACATTTTCAAGGGATCCCTCATGAAAAATGGCCAAAAATTTAAAAAATATTTTGTCTCAAGATTTTGATGCAGAATGGTGGAGAATCGATATAGAAATCGTTTAAGGTACTCCGCTTGAGAATCGGATGAGAATTGGAAAAGATATGGCTATCACTAAGGGCCCCATCGGGGAAAATCACATTTTCAAGGGATCCCTCATGAAAAATGGACAAAAAATTTAAAAAATATTTTGTCTCAGGATTTTGATGCAGAATGGTGGAGAATCGATATAGAAATCGTTTAAGGTACTCCGCTTGAGAATCGGATGAGAATTGGAAAAGATATAGCCATCACTGTGGGCCCTATAGGGAAAAATCCCATTTTCAAGGGATCCCTCATGAAAAATGGACAAAAAATTTAAAAAATATTTTGTCTCAGGATTTTGATGCAGAATGGTGGAGAATCGATATAGAAATCGTTTTAGGTACTCCGCTTGAGAATCGGATGAGAATTGGAAAAGATATAGCCATCACTGTGGGCCCCATAGTGGAAAATCACATTTTCAAGGGATCCCTCATGAAAAATGGACAAAAAATCGAAAAAATATTTTGTCTCAGGATTTTGATGCAGAATGGTGGAGAATCGATATAGAAATCGTTTAAGGTACTCCGCTTGAGAATCGGATGAGAATTGGAAAAGATATAGCCATCACTGTGGGCCCTATAGGGAAAAATCCCATTTTCAAGGGATCCCTCATGAAAAATGGACAAAAAATTTAAAAAATATTTTGTCTCAGGATTTTGATGCAGAATGGTGGAGAATCGATATAGAAATCGTTTTAGGTACTCCGCTTGAGAATCGGATGAGAATTGGAAAAGATATAGCCATCACTGTGGGCCCCATAGTGGAAAATCACATTTTCAAGGGATCCCTCATGAAAAATGGACAAAAAATCGAAAAAATATTTTGTCTCAGGATTTTGATGCAGAATGGTGGAGAATCGATATAGAAATCGATTGAGGTACTCTGCTTGAGAATCGGATGAGAATTGGAAAAGATATAGCCATCACTGTGGGCCCTATAGGGAAAAATCCCATTTTCAAGGGATCCCTCATGAAAAATGGACAAAAAATTTAAAAAATATTTTGTCTCAGGATTTTGATGCAGAATGGTGGAGAATCGATACAGAAATCGTTTTAGGTACTCCGCTTGAGAATCGGATGAGAATTGGAAAAGATATAGCCATCACTGTGGGCCCCATAGTGGAAAATCACATTTTCAAGGGATCCCTCATGAAAAATGGACAAAAAATCGAAAAAATATTTTGTCTCAGGATTTTGATGCAGAATGGTGGAGAATCGATATAGAAATCGTTTAAGGTACTCCGCTTGAGAATCGGATGAGAATTGGAAAAGATATAGCCATCACTGTGGGCCCTATAGGGAAAAATCCCATTTTCAAGGGATCCCTCATGAAAAATGGACAAAAAATTTAAAAAATATTTTGTCTCAGGATTTTGATGCAGAATGGTGGAGAATCGATATAGAAATCGTTTTAGGTACTCCGCTTGAGAATCGGATGAGAATTGGAAAAGATATAGCCATCACTGTGGGCCCCATAGTGGAAAATCACATTTTCAAGGGATCCCTCATGAAAAATGGACAAAAAATCGAAAAAATATTTTGTCTCAGGATTTTGATGCAGAATGGTGGAGAATCGATATAGAAATCGATTGAGGTACTCTGCTTGAGAATCGGATAAGAATTGGAAAAGATATAGCCATCACTGTGGGCCCTATAGGGAAAAATCCCATTTTCAAGGGATCGAAGAAAGCAGAAAAAATGTATTTGAAATGACGGAAAGACCTTAAGATTATTCGAGTAATAATAAATATATGGATAAAATTAATTTTTAATCAGGTCCTCAATGAATTCGAAACTAACATTAACTTCGAATTGTGGCTTCTGGTAAAAAATCCAAGTCGACGAGAACATGTAGTCGCCAGTCGGATAAGGAAGAATAAAGCGCTCAGATAGAAGATACATTCCCTGAATAAGAATATCTCCCTGGAATATAATTAACATGTATCATTTTTTGAATTCCATTAACATTTGTATAGAATTCATAGGTCAAACTTACATCCAGAGGACAGGTGTGGTTAATATTCGAAAAGTCCCTGAACAGTTTGTAAATGAAAGAAAGCGACAGCAATCGTATTTAATGTTGAAGAGCCAAGGCTTGTAGCCACTTTCCCTCTTAAAGACTCTATAGTTGGACCAGATGTCTCTGCTAGGATGCAGGAAGGTGGCATTAAAATTGAAGACAGTTCTGTGGCGACTGATCGCCTTCAAGCGGCACTGATTGATCCGCACCCAGGACTGGTTGAAACTAACACACTTGGCGTTTGTCAACTTCATTTTGGTAGTGCCCTGGAATATAATTGTTATTCAAACACTTATGGAACTACCAGATGCCTCACATTCGGTCTGCACATTAAGGAAAATACTATAATGAAAATTGAGTAAACCAGCAAACACTTTCCCATGACTTTTGGATGATAAATGGCATGAAGTTTGTTATGTTTGCGCAAATCATAAAATAATTAAAAATGTGTGTAAAAACTACTTGATCCACTGAACTAGATAATTCGTTTGTTTTGTTATTAATTATTATGTGGTGTATAATAAAATCAATCAAATACGATGGGAAACACCGACTTCACTTACATTCAGTATAGAAACAATGAAATGGATAAACCCACAATAATTATACTTACAATCAATTTAGAATTTCCACAGTTTCCATGGTAATGATTTTTTAATAACAAGCCCCAAACGAGTTATTATAATTGTTTCTTGTATAATTAATGTTCTTCCAGCCCGAAAAAGGGTTGACACGTGCAATAGTTTTTGAAATAAGGCTCAAAGTTCAAGTTCATATATAGTTTTTAGTTTTATAGAAAATATAAAAATATAAACATTTTCAATTGGAAATCTGTGAGAGTTGATTGAATATTTTAAAATCCTCGGTGTATAACCCTTTTTGTGTTTAAAATCTCATAATAATGGTTGAAATTTCGACATCTCCAATTAATAACCCAAAAAACTGAAACGATGCCCGTCCACAATGAGGGAAATCGTCGCTCTTTTCAACCCAGATGGCCCTGGCCAGTGGCACAATAAGGTGCTGAAAGTCAAGGGAGCTGTGTGGCAAATGCTCATTATACAAATTGCAAAAGTAGACGACGACAGATCCACAGAAAGAGCCACCAGACGCAAAAAAGCGAGACTGACAAGGCGACCGAGAACGCTAAGAAGTCAACGAAAGGCCCCTGAAAGACACCTTTTGGAAGCCGCAAAGACATTGATGGAATGACTGACAGACAGACCCGAGCATCCCGAGTCCCTGGCTCTGAATTCAAATTCAAATGAAACTGCAGCCGAGCAAAAGAATCTATTAAGATATTATCAGAGGAGACCTGGGGAGGGAAATCACTGCAATTGTTGCAGACGATTTGGGTCGGGAACCGGCGGCTGCCTGCCCAAGGAGGCAGCCCACAATTGCGGCCATTAGTGCTGATCGAGTGGACGAGGAAGGGTCTGAAACGGGGGCATAAACCAGCAGCAGGAGCAGCAGCAGCCTCAGCCGGAGTAGTCTCAGCCTGATTTTGAGTCTGGTCGGTCGGTCGGTCGATGCCAAAGTAAAGCAACCCTTTTTCTTGTCTCGACCGACGAGTGTGTGTTTTTTCGCTCGTTTTGTAGACATTTTTCGTATGACAACGACAAATATTTGCCGGATAATATGAATAACAAAGCAGAAGCCCGAGATGGCGAGCTGAAGCGACTCTGTCAGTCAGTGGGCGATGCGGGTGGTTTGCTAGGTGGTGCTAGGCTGGGTGGTTCGCCGGGTGGTTGAGGGCAACACCGAGCCGAACACCAAACTCGGGGTGGTTAGCCAGCCAACCTACTTAAGCCGCAGTTAGAGTTCCAGACTCTTGTCCACAGTCACTGATTTTCAGTTGTGCACTGAGAGAAATAAGTTTCATGATCTTTTAATAAAGGGGTTTTTGTTCAAGTTATTTTTGAGAAATCAGGGTATTATCTCCTTTACCCTTTTTACCTTTAAGTTTATTCTATTTTGATGAGCTTATTGATGGAATTAAACATCTTTATCTATTATATTGAATACAAAGTGCTCAGATTTGAAAGGTTTAAAAAAATTCTAAGAATATTTGTATATATTATAGTAATATAAATAAGTAATAAGGAGAAACAATTATCCCTTTTTAAGAATTCAAAAATTCATTCTTTAATGTCTTTATAATAATTCTCGTTTGAATTCAAGACACTTTCTGTTTAAGCTTCTTTTACAGAATATATCTTTTTAAGCTAAAAATTTTCCCATTTTAATTAACATTACGAAAAAATAGTTTAGAAAAAAAGGAATCCTTCAAAATGTTTATAATAATGAGATGTAGTTTCATAGAAAGATTATGAGTCAATGCCAAGGCTAAAATCTTTAAAATATACCTTTTCAAAAATAGCCTATTTCTTCAAAATATAATTGATATTTTCTATATAAAAATTTTAGCTTCTTTTTAATTGATTCTCTCACTTTTTCGGCTAAGTGAGATTTTGATTCTGGCCGGGGCCAGACGTCTACAACTTAAACTAAAAGGCTGTGTGCCCCGTTGTTGCTGTCGCTGATGTAGACTCTCCTGGCGTTGTTGTTGTCGCCGGTGTCTGAGATGCAGACAACTTCAAAATGGAGCAGAGCCGCAACCATAGCCGGAGCCGTGGCTAGAGAGCCAGAGCTGAAGCTGGAGCTGGAGCCGGAGAATAGCTACGGTGGCCCTAGACGACGGCTGGCCGGACTGACTGACACAAAAGTGCTTTTGTTGCAAAGTTTAATGAAGAAGAACACAATGATGATGACGAGGGAGCTGGGAGGATTCTCGGGACAAATGAGACATAAAAAGCTTAGGCGAAAGTAATAGCCAAAAAGAGAATAATTAAGTTGAGCAAATGAAGTAAAAATTTATTTTAAAAATTGATAGAGATTTGCATAAAACTTTAAAGTAGAGGAGGTTGCCGGGGCAGAGTACCTGGTATTATATAGTAAAAAAATCATCCCCATTTGTGCATTTCAAAGTGCAGTTAGTTGCTTGCTTAGCTTGACACTAAGCCGACTGATGGGACAACACCGCCGAGCCACAAGAGGCATTGCCCCTTCCCCATAGCCATAAGCCCATAGCCCCGATCTTTCTGGACACAAAAATTGCCCACTGTCTGGCATTGGACAGGCCAACAAAAAATTAAGGGGAAAAAAACAAAAACTGAAAAACTGAAAAATGAAAAATCGAAAAAACCCAAGTGCAGTGCAGCGACAAAAACAAAAAAATAAAAAATAAAATTGCATGCTGAGCTTTGCCGTTGTTGCTCTTGCCTCTTGCCTCGTACCTCTTACCTCTCCGGCGATGCACTTCAGACGGCGGCAACGTCGACGACGACTACGACGACGACGTCGCTTTGTTGCAGCCCAGCACAATCGACACACAGACAGGGGGGAGGGGCAGTGACAAGGGGCGACGGGCGACGGGCGAAACGGGGTGACGACAACAGACGGGGTCGCGAAGGGTTCGCAGGGGGTTCCGTCGGGGAGTCGGGGCGAACTGCAGACCGTGGCAGACAAAACAATATGTTTGTTTGGATTATATCCAACATGCAACACATACATACACATGCAACGTGCAACGCACACACACACACAGTTGCAACGATGCGACGACTCTTCTTTGTGTGCGCAAACAATTGGAGCAGGCGGAAGTTGCATGGCGGCAGCGGCGACGTCGGCTGCCGGTTGCCCGGACAACCGTCAGAGCGACGGAGATGGGCGAGGGGCAGAGACAGGGACGGCGACAGCGAGTCACGACCGAACACCCCATGGTGCACCTTGAAAATGCGTTTTTTCGCAGCTTCACCGGCCCTGCGCCTTGATTAACTGTCAGTGACTGAAAAGTGATTTAATCAAGCCACGGTCCGACCAAAAAAAAGTATATTTAAGCCACAAGCTTGAGGTTGGAACTAAAAGATACCCAGTATTTGGTAACCTACCTACAATTTTCAAAAAGAGTCAAAATAAGGTCATGATTTTGTATACCCTTTCTCTTGAAACCCCATATACCCTTTCATCCCAAAAACAATGGATAGCAAAAATGCCAACAGGAACATCAGCAACATGTGCTCCATATGGAGCAGGGATACGTGTGTCCCTCGCAGAGATTCAGATTCCTGCCAAGACCGGATCAGACACGGACTCGAAATTTGGGGCAGAGCCCGTAGCCAGCCCCCTCGACTTTGGATTCGACACTCCAGCAGCCCGGGCACATCAATCAACTTGAGACTCGCTGGTCTCCATGCCCCCGAACTGGTGCCCCAAAGTAAGCATCCTTCAAGACGCTGGAGCTGGTCTTTAGTCGAAATCCACTTGCAACGCTCTTGCTGCAAGTCGACGTCGCCCTGTTTGACATGGCCATGCCATAATTATAGTCGGTCGGTCGGCTGGCTGCCCCAATCTCGGACTTTACTGTCTTGGAGTTGCAGCTGGACAGGGTCTGAGACTGGGACTCGAATTGCAGACTTGCAGCTTGTTTCGAGCGCGCTTTTTTTAGATTCTCGGTTAGTGCAACCAAATGATGCACCTTGGTTGGATACTATTATATTATAGATCTTAAAATTATTTAAAATATTTATAAAGCGAAGAATTTAATATTAATTATTAAAGTTCGAGAAAAAGCTATTGGGAACCGTCGAGGGAATTGGGGAAAGGTAATAGCGGTAGGTTGCCTAGACTACATAGAATTCATGATAAACTTTTTTATAATTTTTTTTTAAGTGTATAAATTAATGAAACCACTGTGCAAGCAAACACCGGGGCGCATCTGCAAGCGGCCTATCAATTTTTGACGAGACAATCTCAGAGTCCAAAGAGGGCAGTGCAAAAAAATGCAGTCGGAGCAATTGGCTGGCCGGCCAGGGGTCGTTCGAGAGGTGAGCTTACTGTGGCCAGGGGCAGGAGCCGGGGGTGGCCGGCCATGGGAGGGAAGCAGACGTCTGCGGTCTGTGCATAAAATTACGATAAGTGCAGGCGAGGCCGCAGTCCAGAGGGCAGGCTCACCTCACCTCCAACATTATTTTTTCTTTCTCTCCTCCAGTCACAGATGAACTGTTGACTGTTGGGCTTCTTCTGATGGTTCTTCTTCTGGTTGGGATTCTCCCCTCAAATCTCCTGAGAAACGCCATTGTCAACGTTGGCTCGCAGTGTATGAGTGTCCTTGTGCCTGGCCTTACATAAGCCTATTTGCTTATTATCCTATTAAATGCCAGGCCAAAAAAAGTCACGAAAATCGTACACAGAAAGAAATACTACCTTCGAAAGATTGGGAATCCAAGGGCATTTCTTCGACAATACTTTTTCAAGGCAGGATTTCCTTGAGAATATTTACCCATTAAGAATATATCTCTTTGTTTTTTCTCCCAGTGCATAAAAGGAAGAGAAGCGAAAGAAGACGACAAAATAACCTGAGAAAAAGTCGAACAAAGCTTAAGAAAAGGACACTTGTATGTACCTTCTGTGCAAAGGATACACAAGTGTCTCATTAAAAGAAATAAAGGACAAGCCAAGCGCCGACGAAGTCCTTAAAGTCAACTCGAATCCCTACGAAGAGACAAGGATTTTGAGCAGCTGAGAAACAGAGATGGCTATAACGGTGGGGGAAAAGGATGGCAGGGTGCCGACTGCAGGGAAGGGCGATTGAAAGACAGTCGCAACATGAGCGACTTCAAGGACAACTACGGACACAAAACCAACAACAAGTGCCAAAAAAATCAACGAAAATGCGCTATTAAGGCAATTTTTTCGGTTGGAATCCAACAAGCCGGCCCTCCGTCTCCCATGTCCCTCGACATGGCCTCTGCTCATGATTACAGCGCATCCTCCAGACGGGAGACCAGGAGACGGGAGACGGGAGACTGGAGACAGGCGGCCGAAGACAGGAGACAGGCGACGGCTCGCAAAGTGGCTCAATGTCAGACACAGACACGGGCACAGACAGCGCGACACAGACACCAGACGCCTCAAAGTGATTCAAATGCTCGGCTCACACATACCAGACGCGTACTTCGTACTACCCCCCTCCCGAGGACCGATCCAATCCAAATCCATACCCTCACTCCCCCGAAGGGTTCTTCTCTTTTTCGGCTCTCATCGATGCAACCTAAATACACAATGCCGCTCAATGTGCATGGAGATTTGAAAGATGGCGGGCGTCGAAGCGGAAGTACCCTGTTATTAGTCTCACACATTTTTGTTGCCTACCTTAAGGCGAATTTGTGCAGAGGATGCTTAAAATAATAAGGAAGAAGGGAAGGTTTTAAACAACAAGGAAATTATTTTTATTGAAGAAGTGTAAAATAAATAATTCAGAACTTATAAGCATGCATTTATAATTAGTTTATAAAAAAATAAAGACTTTAAACCAAAAACATAAGCCTCTTTTGAAAAAAAGACCTAGACATTATGGACTTGAACAAAAATAGACTTATTATCATAGTCAGACGTCTTTTTTTCCGCTTCTTTGTAGCATTTATATGGCCATGGATACTACAATCTATTTATTCAAATTTCTTATCTGTCTAGTAAGTACAGTACTTAACTTTCAAGTGCAAATAGTAGATTAAACTAAAATAGAAATGGACCATGAACTAAAGATAATTTCTGCCTAGTAATCACTTTGTCTGCCGTTTATGGATATTACATAATTGAGTAAATGTCTACAATGTCTAATACTCCCCAGCTTATCTCACGTACAGGGTATACTAAAAGCTCTCTGTTAAAGCCCAAAAGGGATAGCCTCTGTCTCGCCTGCCTCTCTGCCACTCTGTGTGGTGGTCGGTTCTTGGTATTTGTGTGCAGCAGACGCATGAAACAAAATACCGAAATTCTATGCGTGACCTTGAAAAGTATTCCTCATCGGCTGCTTTCTGCAGCAGACCGACAACAGCAGCAACAACAACAGGAGCAACCATAAAGTCTGCTGCTGCTGCTGCTCCTGCTTATGTCGGTGGTTGTTTTTGTTATTGGGCTTGTGTTTCGCTGTCGTCATCAGCCGTCTGCATTTTCCCTGTTGTCTGCTCTTGATGATTTTGTATTTTTTTTTTATTTTTGGGACTACCCTTTTTTGAAAAATTAAAAAAAAAGACTATGACTGATTAGGGCTTTTTTATAAAATCCTAATCTAAAATATACATGAAATAACTTCCAGGCAATAGAACTAGTAATATATAGTACTTAATTTTAGTTATTTTATAACTAAAAGGGTATTGCTAGTTCGTTTTTCACAAATCTGCATACAATTTTCCCAGCTTTTATTTTTTTTTGGCCAAACTTTTTTCTGTCCCATGTTTGAATTTGGTTTTTGTGCAAACTGAACGCGCCACAAAATTGCAAAGGCGACTCCAATGTTTTCTTTTCTTTTTTTTTTCGTCTGTCTGTGTGCCTCCCCCATTGCCCCAACCTCTTGTGTCTGCCTGCATTTTGACGTCAGACTCCTATTTTTGTTGCAGTGCAGAAATGGTAAAAAAAAGCCCACAATAACCAAAGAGCCGCGGCCAGACATGAAAAAAAGCTGGGAAAAAAAAACCGAAAAGAAAACCCATTGAATTAAAAGTCAAAGGGCTAAAAACGAGAAACTCGGAACCAAGGGGATTGGTTTCCAGTTTCCAGTCCCCAGTCTCCAGATCGTGTAATTGCATTCGCCAGCAATCAATTGATAAATAAACGGTCTATCTGCGAGAGACATTCCATTATGCTTAATAAATTTCCAGAAGAAGGTGGTCGTTATTCTAATTGGCCAGCGATTAAGAGTTATGAATTAAATGCCACAAGAACAGGTTTCCCCCAAGCCTTCTTTTATTTACTTATTTTGTTTTTTTTTTTTTAAGCCAGACTGTCCTTGACGAAGGCTGCGCATGCCCAGTAGCCGACGATGATGTGGCTGCTTCTGTTGCCGTTTTGGGGGCAACTTGTTTATAATTAGCATCTTGCTCGATTGCTTGTCAGTTGATAAGGTTTGGGAATCTCTGTCTCCGTCTCTTTCTCCTCCGTCTGCCCTGTCTCTCTCGTTTTTTCCCTCGGTGTGTGTGTGTGTAAGATTTATAGTGCCCGGCAACAGGATATTGAGAGATGCTACCCATATAATGGCAGACAAACATCCTGCATGCCAGACTAAAAAACTGTTTTCAAATTGCCCCAGCACAACGGTCCACATGTTGCACGCTGCCACTGCCACAGCCACTGCCACTGCCACCGCCGCCATGTTACAAATGCACATAAATTTCAATGTAATCACATTCACATGTCCAGGGCCCTGCCTCTCCAGCTTCCAGCTTCCTGTTTACGTTTTTTTCTTTCATTTATTTCCTTTTTAGCGTTTTTTGTTCACTTAAGGGCTTTACAAAATATATTACTTAATATTATTTCAAAAAAGATAAAAGGGTATTCAACAAAGGGAGGTAACATTTTAATATTAAATATTTAATATAATAAAAGATAGAATTCATAGATAAACCGCCTTAAGATCATCTATGTTTTAGGACCTTTGACTCCTAAAAGCCGGCAACATCTTCATTAAGAACGGCCCTCAGAAACTTTGGTTATTATGCAATTGCATTTCGTAAATACTCATACCGGCTGGCCTGTGGCCAAAAAAAAAAAGAAACAACAACAAATTTTGGGAAAACTTTTCAATGCCAAAAGCCAGACAGACTGGCAGACGGAAGGGAGTGGGCGAGTGGGCCAAGATAGGATGGCCCGAAAGCCTGGTCCAGCCGATATGAGGGGGTTGCTAACTGTCTGGGCCCAAGGTGGAATTCACTTTAGTATTTTTTCTCGCCCTCGCTATAGATTCGGGGGTTTTTGTTGTTCCTTTTTTTGAAAATTTGATTTGGAAAATGTGTCTGGCTGGTTGGATGGCTGGCTGGGGGGATGGCGGACTAGATGGGCGGGTTGAAGGTCATCTGGCGGCAGCAAATTAATCACGTTATTAACTACCCCCCAGTGATTGGGGTGGTTGGAATACTACGATGATGCATGAAGCCAGTGGGGTCTGCATGGAATTTCAATTGTAGACCTGTTGCCTACCAGATGGATACGGTGGCCATATGTTTAATGGCCAGCTAATTAGTGGCAGATATCACTGGCGGCCTGGCAAATGAGGGGGAAACCTGTCGTGCTGATTGCCCCAGACTCCCAGAGTGCAGCTCCGGCTGGTTGCCTTGTTCTCCGAGCTCTGTGGCACAATCAAAGCTGCTGATTATACACAATAATGCAGAGCACAACAAACACAAAAGGAAAGTAAAACAGACCAGACAGAGCCTGCCACGCCAGACAGAGTCCCCAGCTCCAGACTCCAATTCTTCTGCCGCCCAATCCCAAAATGTCTGGCGGCTGCTGTCGAACTGCAAGCGAATTGAGACTACAAAACGCATGAAATGTTTCACCGCCCACGCAGTGGGAGTTTGGCAGACAAGGTAGGAATATGGGATGCACAGAAAAAAAATACTTAGGTACTTAATAAAAATAGCTAAGCTTTATGTTCTTTAATGTTTCTTAAAACAGGCTTACTTACTATTCTTAATTTTATTAATTTTATTATTGATTCATAATCCTAAAAATACAAATTATTTCCAGTGTAGTCGCTTGAGAGACACTCGTCGCATGTGCATCTAGCCCCGTCTCTCTCACACCGCCGTGCAACGCGCCTTTGTGCAGGCAACAGAAAATAAAGTTTATGACTTTGACTGCCGACGGCAACGATGTCTGCACCGGCGACAGCGACAGAGACGGCGGCGTCTATTATTGCCGATTTTGCATTGTTGTTGTTGTGTTTGTTGCTTTTACTTACTGGGCGGCACTTGAGGCCTCCTCAACAGTGGGTTGCATCGGTTATGGCCAAGTGGTATTATCAAAAGGGTGACTTAGGGTCTATAATTTGAAGATGGTCTTTAAAGTCGTCTTGGAAATTGCGAGAAGAGTATGTATATTTATTTAATTTTGAAAATTATAGAGAAAGATACAAGAAATGATTTAATGTTTGTAACATGTCCTGAAGTCAACACTTTCTTCAAATCTGGTATTTATCGCATAGGCCTAATATGTTAAAAAAATGTGCATTCGTAAAATCGGGTATTTATCCTTTGTATTTTTTCTAAAGACAAAAAAATGTTCACTTAAGATTTAATATTAGAAAGTTTAGGTTATAAACTAGATAGTTTTCTTTAAGTAACTTTTCGAACTACTCTCATTTATCAATTTGCCACAATTTAGAACTTTGGTAATAAAGAAGAGCATTTGGGAGACCTCCTAGACATGTTGTCCCCAATTTTCGTGAACTCACCTAGTAAATCAGATTATCTCAAGTAAGTCGCTCTGGGCAAGCACTACACTGTAAAAAAAAGTATTAAAAAGATAGTGGCGACAATCGAAAATGCCGCAGGCCACTCAAAACAAAAAAAGTCAGAAAAAAGTAAAAGTGGCGACGACACAAGCGATTGCAAACAAAAGCCAGAAGGCGTTGCGAAACTTTGGCGCGTCATTCATCCTCATACACAGTCAAAAAATATTGCACCCCCGAGTCTGGGCACACACACCGCCATAGACGCATAGAGGCAGACTCACAGACACATAAAGTCGCACATTTATAGCCCGAAAATTAAGTGAAGCGTAAGCTGAAATGCACTCCCACTCGAGTCGGCACTCGCACCCTTTCCCGGCCGTCTGTCTCGCCGTCTGCCACTTGGGCGCTGCATTAGTGTTAGTCGGTCTGAGTCCGTGTCAGTGTCTGTGTATGTAATGTGGTTGTGTGTGTGCTTAACCTTGAAAAACGAACGAGTCCAGTCGGGCCCCCACTTCGAAAAATCCTCAAATACCCCCCTTTTAGCCTCCTCCGCCCAGGCAGTTGACAGGCCGGCGACGATTTTCATACTCTGGCTGGGAGAAATGAATTTTACAAAATATGGTACAGTGGATCCAGGGAACTTGGATATTTATCTGAAAATAGCTACTAATTTTAGTTACTAATATGTATTAGTAAGGATTAAAGATAGATTTTTAGAAACTCCAGGTCCCCTGTTATCTAGAAGTTTATTACCTATTATAATATTTTCCTGTGACTTTGGGCTTATCATTTTAAATATTAAAAACCCATATCCCATTAATGGTAATTTCCCAGGGGCCTCCAACAATTACAACCGAATGATTACTGTCTATATAAACTCAGCTTTCTGCATTTATTTTTTATAATTTTATTTTTGTTATATTTCTTTTATGCTTTCTACATTTCCTTTTCCCCAATCAAGGACATTTTTTTGGGCATTTATAGCAGCCGAGGCTGCGGCTGAGTTTTCGGAACTGAATTCAATATTTTTGCGGTGAGGGGACAGCCAAGAAGAAGTGACTTTTGCACCCCTTTTAACCCCTTTGCCTGGTTATTCTGGCCAGACAGTCAGACAGCCAGACAGTCTGACAGAGGGTCAGGGGTTCGCAGACGACGGGGCAAAGGGTTTTCTCGTCACCTCTTCACCTTCCTCCGGTCTCTGATTGAGAAATACTTTGCGGAACCTTTGGGCCAAGTTAAAATGAATTACAAACACTTTTTGTTTGTCGTACAGCTGCTTCTGCCTCTTTTGCTGACTTTGCTTATGGATTGGGATTCCGGGAAAATGAAAATGTCAAAGTTGAGCTCGGGCCAGGGCCAAAAGGAAAATTATTATTATTCTCAAATTTTAGCTAAATTGCGAAAAGGCCCACGAGTTTCTGAAAACTTTCCAAGGAGAGGATAATAAGAAGGCCTTGTCAATTAATAATAGGTAATGGGTAACATTATGAGCCAAGGATTGCATAAGTCACCCACCATCCTGTCTCTGGCCTGGGCTGAGTACCGGGTATCATTAATTCCAGAATTTCAAGCATATCCGTCTAATTTTTTCTTGGGACTCGGGTGTTTTTTTCTTCATTCTTTGGGTTAGGTTACGTGGCTTTATTTATGAGTTTGTCTGGTCTCTGACAGCCACGCAGCTGCACTGGGCTCCCTCTCACTTGGCCAGCCCCCTCTTACTTGCCCCTCCCTGTCCAGGCTTTCCTGTCCAGGATCATCGAGTCTGGAACACGTCAGCTTCATCGCTCTCGTCGCTGTCAACGTCAGCGTCGTCGCGCTGTCGCCACCGTTCGCCAAATGCATCAATAATGCTTCCAGCGGATCCAATTGTTGTTGCCCGCCACTGTCGCTGCAGTGAGTTGCAATTGTTGTCTGGCTGGCTGGTTGGATGGTTGGATGGTTGGCCAAAAGGGGTGGCAGGAGGCGGGCCAGAGCCTAGGGGGGCTGCAAGTTCGAGTGGTCCATCTGCTTGCCTCGCCGACGCCGCTCAAATTAATGAAAACTAATGCGACACTGAGAAATTGATGATTGCCGCCGTCGTCTGCAGAAACGAACGCCATTACACTGCTCGAAAAAAAGTTCAAGACCAGTTAGAGCCAGTTTGAATGACCCTCTAAGGGACTATATTAAAGGACTATCCATAGGACTATGGTGTATAGGGTTCTATTTGCTGTGCTATATGTGGCATCGTTCCCCTCCTTATATCTCCCTCCGTCATTTCTTCAAGTGTATCCCACGTCTACTGACTCCATCCCCCCATCACCTTTTTATTTCCCCTTTGCTTTTGGGGTCGAGACATTAAAAATGACTGCGACTGCGGCTGCTTTTCTGTCTGGATCTGTATTTGTATTTGTGGCCGTGCTTCTCTCTGTCTGCTGTTGCTGCCGCTGCTGCACTTTGGATCGCTTTTGGGGCAACAAAAGGGACCAAAAGCCAGACCAGACGGCAACGTCGAGGGGCACTCGGGACGGAGACTGATTGATGCCGTCAAATAAAAATTTGTTGCGAGTGGCAGGCAGATCGCCTGGACTGGCTGCTGGCTGACCTGACTGCGATTCCCACTGCGACTGCGACTGTACTTGGAAGTAAGAAAATAAAGAATCCACAAAAGACTTGAGATTAAGTGGCATTTGTTGAATAAAAATTGAAGCTAAAGGTGGCAACTTGTTGGAAACTAATAGTCCACAGCTACTGCTAATATCTAATCCCCACAAAGCCCCCCATTATAGCCCCTTTTCATATGCAAAACTAACTGGCTAACTTAGCCTGGCTGGAACAACGTCTAAACATCTCGTGACTATTAAGTTGTCAAACACAAGCCACGAGATCTTTACATTGTGTTGCTAATGTAACAGTAACTTCGGCTTCCGCCACTGCCACTACCGCTGCTGATGCTGTGCCACTAATTCAACCGTGTTCACCTGGCTCACCTGCCAGCAAGCCAGCCAGCCCACCCCCCCTACCTCTCACCTGTCTGCGCTTATCTGGCCCACAATAATTTCGCGAGCAGCGGAAAATTGTGTGCGCGCCTATTCACTGGATGACTCCACCACTTCCGACACAGTTGCCGGCGCTGCGCTTTTTATTTGACTTATGACGAGACTTTGTTCCCTATCTGTATTTTATATATGTACTGACATACCTATATATATATATATTTTTTTGCGACTGACTCTTGCTGGTACCGCCAAAAAAGGGTGGAAGCCCGGGGAGTGAGGGGCGTATTTGCCCTGGCCCGTTGTCTCGCTTAACTTTTTTATTGCCAGACGAAGCGCAAACATTTGCGAGTATTAATTAACGCTTTGTTGAAGTTTGCGCTTCGATGTCGCCATCCAGACATCGGCGTAGACCTAGACGTTGACGTACTATCGCACTAGACCTGTACTGAGACTTTTGTCAAATGTAATGCGAGGCAAATATTACGTAGCCGACCCGTTTAGCACCTCCGACCATCCCTAGCTTGGGCCCGGCTTTAGATTTAGATGCGAGATACAGATTCTGTAGCCGTCGTCGGGCTGCTGCTGTGCACTCAATTATTCAGGCATAATAAGCAAATTGTTTTAATATGCATAAATATCTTGTACGCCATTTGGCAAACAAGTCAAAAAGTGCCAGACAACCTGGCAGGCAGCCGCGCAGACAGACAGCCCCAAAGGGGGCTGTGTTGCGGGGGCGGTCACTGGGCGGCACTGGGCGGGGGTCTGGTAAGTGCGGGACACAACAACAACCAGAACAACAAGACCAGGCGACTGCATAATACCCATGGGACATACGAAAGGTGTGCTTACATATATTTAACCTTCAAGATCCGCAGACTAAATACGCCAGCAAACATTTTTGCCACAAAAAGTAATGGCCAGCATTCGTTTGATGAATGCTCTAATTTTAGGAGGAACTTTTCACACTATTCAAGGGCATCTAATATTTTGTAGGTTATTTTAATATAAGAAGTCTAGATTTTAAAGGGTAAAAGGTTGTATATTTCTTTAAAATATAATGATAATTTTTAAAGTATAACCAGCCATTAAAAATTCTTTGAAATAATACTCCATAGAACTTAAAAAGCTGCTTACTTAAAAAGATAATTATTTTTTTTATAGACTTGTATTCGAGAACTAGAACTATCGTACAGGTGGGATTTCCCTAAATATTTTATAGAAAATATACTCCATTACCCATAGCTCCAGAGCATTGATAGCGTGACTGTAATCTACCTTATTTTCCATGGAATTCCACAAAATTACGTTACTCGGGAGGCTTTGGGGTGTCCCGCCTCTAGGTCTCTATTGCTTTCTCTCTCTACCGCCGGCCCTCTCTTTCCACCGCTTTATTCGACCTGTCTGTGTGTGCGTGGTTGTGTTGTTGCGGCATCGGCATCGGCATTTGGGCAGGCCCAGACACAACAAGTATGGGATTAACAAGGAGCCAGAAGTGGGTGGGCTCAATGAGGTGGGTGGCACCATAAAATAAAAGCTTAGGCCACAAAAGCGGCAGACAACTAACTACGCATAAGCGAGGATGACGACGCAGGATATGCGCTTCAAACGCGTTAAGCTGCGCCTGAAAAGATGATGGGTAGGTGGGGTAAGGGGGGGGAGTAGGGAGATAAAAAAAAAGGGTCCACTAAAATAAAAAATATATTATTTTCTCTGTATGAATATTAATACCCAATACCCAGCCAAGGCGCTTAAAAGTATGCTTCTAATTATTATGTTGCAAGCAACAATGTTGAGCAACATTTGTTGGCAACACAAGTAGATGATGGGTCGGGTATCTTATAGTTTAAATATAATTTAAAATATTTATTTAAGTTTTGTGCTATTTTTCTCACTGTAGAACTGTGAAGGCAAACAATTGGGAGCTGAACGCAGCTGATAAACTTGAAGTGCCCACAATGCGGAAAGCGTTGGAAAGGTGCTGGGAACAGGCTCAAGGACACACAGCAAAGTTTGTACATATACAAAGTACATACATACACAAGTATGTATACAGCCTACGCATATTTAAGCTCTTTCGCCATTTCCACATCGCGCTCCCTCTCCCGGTCTGCAGACACAGAGACGGTGGCGTATACGTAATGTGTTTGTATGGCCAACAAAATAAAGCATACGCAACGTGTTTCCCTCGTTCTCGTTGATGACGTTAAATTTTGGGCTCGGGAAAGCTCAGGCCGGAATTCGTCGAAAGTTATGCCACAAAAATGCGTTCTTGCCTCCTAAGCAAATAGCACGTGTCCTCACTCAAAAAAGGGATCCTAGATATTTTTGGGCTCATGTTTTATTCTTTTTCCGTTTTTTTTTTTCTATTCTATTTGCATGAGCTTGTGTATTTTCATTCATGGTATTTATTTTAATATGCCTTGAAAATAAATGACAAAATAAGAAATGTGTTTGATGACAGCTTTAGACATTTTTGCCCATTTATGCTAAATTGTTTGATTTCAATTTAACTCGGAAGAGATCCTTGGGCGGGAAGTAGCGTGTTTGTGGGTAGTCCTTATAAATGGAATATAAATGGGGGTTATCTTTTGAAGAAAAGGGAAGCTAAAATTGAAGACTATTACAATATAATTTACTTTTAAAATTGAATAACTCCCAAATAACTCATGTGAACTCCAAGATATTATTTTAAAATGAAACAATTAAGGGATTAGCATTTGCAGTTTTGGGGCTTGAGAATACCTTAAATTCCTGAAGCACTCCATGCGAGCCTTGTTCATCCAGACAGACGACTGCTGCAGGCGGTGGCAGCAACAAAACAAGGGCAAACAATAAAATAAACAAACAAACACGCAACGAGGCAGACACACACATGACAGACAGGATGGCAAAAGCGATGGCGCATCGGGGCGCACCGGAGACACTGAGGGGGGAATTCTCTAGACAGCCAGACCTGCATTAAATAAATATGTGCGTAATAAAAGGCAAACAAAAAAGGAAAAAATAAAAATAAATAAAAAATAATGTCAAGCTAAAGCGAAGCTGAAGAGCAGCAAAAGAGCAAACCAATGAAGTGTGTCGCGCCAATCGAGCCGCAACACCACACACCCCACACACAACAACTGCAATTTGTATTAATTTTATTGGTTTATTATTATCGGCGGCGACTAGCCTCCTCATCGGGGCGCACGATTGGTGCCATCAGACAGTGTTTATACGTTTCTCGATTGAAAGCGAGTTAATTTCATTTACTGATTTGTGGACACCGCTGTGGGGGAAAGTATCTGGCTTTGGCTTTAGCTTTGGTTTCGGGCTGTTTTTTTTTTTTTTGCTTATTCTGACGATGACTGTGACTGTGATACTGACTAAGTGTAATCGCGAATTGTCAGGCCCATTCATCGACTCGATTCGCAATCAGGGGCTTTTGCATCCAGTCGTCTCTGTCTGAGTGTGGCCGATGAACTGCAATTGCCCTCAGATTGCAATATCGCCAGCAACTGCCAGTAAAAATTCAAACGCACGTGTTGTGGCAATTCTCGTTTAAATGAAATCATTAATGGGTGTTTGATTAAGTAAACATAATCTTTAGTATATAAAAAAATGCATTATGCAGTTGTTTTATAATTATTTTTTACTTGAATTTACTTGGAATATTAAGGTTCATCCTTTTAATAGGTGAGAATATTTATAGCATCTTGATTAAATACTTATATTAATATTTAGTCCATATTGTCTCTTGAAGCTTAAACCCCCTAGCTTTTATGGTCTTTAAAGTCTTTTTTATCTGGTTGTATTAATTCTTATTATTTTATATCGATTTTTTACCATTATATATTATTGTATTTTAAATCTACTAGATTATTGTCCACCATTGCCCTGTTTATCCCCAAGAACTTATAAGAAAAGTATTAAATTTTAATAGTCTCTCTTATATTTAAAAATTTTAATAAAATATGAAAATGCAAATAAGAAACCAACTTATTTTTATTTAATTTTCTTATAAAATAATTTAAATTCTTTCTAGTCTTGGAACCATGTTTTTGCAAACCTGATCAGCCAGCCAGTTATGATGAGGGCTACTCACCTTCAAGGGCTTCGGAATATATTCGCACTGAGTCAGCCCTGAATCGCCCGCCCTCCATTACCTCCATTACCAGCCGATGTCCGGCATTATCGTCTGGCCATACTCATTCCAAATCCCATACCCATACCCATTCCCACTCCCGATCGTTGCTCCGCGCTGCGTTCATTGAACGCACTTTCGGCTCTCGACGCACGCGTCGTTAACAAAAAATGAGAAAAAATGCAAAGAAACAGGGTGGGGGAAAGAGGCTCTGTCTCCAGATACTTGGCCTGGGTATACGCGTGCATAATACAATAATAATTTCGCTTTACAAAAAATTACAAAAAAAATGCAACAAAAAAAGAATAAGTACACAAAATAAGCGCAGCCAATGGCCGAGACAACAGCAGCGAAAGAAAAAAGTAGCAGGAAGGAGGAGCACCACCATCATCCCGTGGAGCTGAAGGAGGAGAAACCTGCCCAGACAGCGATCCCAATCCCGATCAATGCACCTTTGGCAAAGGTGCAACGCCTCGCCAGAGTCGGGTATTTTCGCCAGTGCCTGTGTTTGTGCGAGTTGTCTGGCCGGGCCGGGGCCAGGCAGTGACGCACGAAACGCGATCACGTTCGCATTTATTAAAAGATGGTTGCTATTGCACCGGCGAGTGCGAGTGCATAGGGACCCTTGGTCCCAGAAAGCCCCGGGTTGTGAGGGGGCCTCTTACAGCGACTGTTGCCGGAGACAGATGTGGGTAACATTTGCTAGGCGAAAGGAAACAAAAAGTTGGGGAGCTGGAAACTAAAAGTCATAGCCGAAGATTTAGATGTACTATTCTTTATAAGACACTACTATAACTTAAATTAAAGATCTAGAAAATAGGAATAATAAGACCAATCTCTAAAATATAACATAACTTATGAATGTTCTAATCCCCGTCTCGGATAGGGTATTATATCTTGCCAGAAGGAGTAAAAACTTGACCAACATGTGGTTCTGTTGGCTATTTTTAGACGCCTATCTGGTTGTCCGTCTGCCCGTTTGACTGTCTGGCTGCAGCCCATCTTATCCCATTTTACTTTGCCAGCTCCAGCCTCAGTCTGGAGAGTTGCAGCAGTAGTTGGACTTAGCCAGAGTCAAAGTCAGAGTCTTGGTTCATTAACTGGGACCAAGTTTTAATCAGATTTGTGCGTGAAGTTCGGCACTCACCCGGGGCAACTGGCTGTGCAGCAGCCAACAAGAAATGGGTGGGATCCCGGCCCCGAGTGTGGTTTCTGCAACAATATTTTAATGGGAAATTTTTACAAAACGTCTCTCGCCTCAGAAGTGCATATTGTCGAACCAGTTCTCCATCCAGACAACTGCGGAAGCGTGGCACTATAAACAATATTCTTTTCATTTTTGTTGCCTCAGCATTCTGGGCCTCCACTCGTCTCGTCTCGTCTCGACTCGCAAATTTCGCAGCAGACAAATTTATGAGCGTTAAGTGAAGGCCAATAAAATTCTTTTTGTCTGGAGTGTGTTATTGTTGTTTTGTTTTGTTCCGGGCCAGGGACCAGGGTCCAGGGGCCAGCGGCATGGGGCTACTTCTGGCCAGTTTTATTTCCATTTTCAACTTCTTGGCCAGACCTCCGTCAAGTCATCTTGTTTTTGGGAACTCTCTTTCAGTTTTTTTTGTAATTTATTTCAATCGGTGAAGTTGAAAAATATGCAAATTGAAAATTTTTATGGATGTGTACGAAAATGTTTAATTTTCTGAACAAAAAAGTGTTCTATGACACCAAAAAGAATAATCTATTGTCACACCGGATAATACTATTATAAATGATGTTTTAAAATAAAATTAATCGGTATAATCGATTCTTATCTCAACTTATTAACCGAACTAATAATTCAAGAGTCATAAAAGCTTAATGTTAACCTATATGTACTCTCAATTTATTTCCAGAGTTTCAGTTTTCAAAAGCGCTTAGAAAATGTGGTCAAAAGTGTTGCTTTTAGGCTCCCTTGTCGCAGTAAGGAATTCCCAAATTATAACATAAAAAAAAAATTATAAAATATTTACCCAATTAAGAGCACATACTGTTATGTGAGTTTTACCAATTTGAAGTGCGAAATGTTGGACAGGAAGTATGGAAAATTTGAAAGGTGTTATATCAGAGCGGTTAACCGAACCCACAAGTACATCGATGTTTATGCCAAGTTGTTTAAAATTCCCATTGATAATATTTCGGTGAGTTGGGAGTCTGGTTAAAAGCAGGAACTAACTCTATAGCGTTCAGATTCAATTGGAACCCATGCATTATAACAACGGCTATAAACCCTTTTTACTTGGCATGAAATTCGATGCCTGCAAATATCTCAGTAATCCCCGGCTCCGATCCATGCTTTTTGTGAGAGAGTTACATGCAACAATTGCAAATGTTTCTAACATGAACCATACTTGTCCCTACAACGTGAGTATAATAATGTTGAAAATATTTTTAAAATTTTATTATATATATTTACACTTAGCATGATTTGATGGTCGACAAAATGTGGACTGGTAATCTTGAAAAAGGATTTTTAAAGTACCTACCCGTCCCCAACGGAGACTATGCGATTTATGGAAAATGGTACACCTACAATATTCCTCGAGCCAATGTTAATGTGTACTTTAAAATAACAAATAAATAGAGCAAATAAATGTATCTAAGGAAGTAGTTTTATAGTAAGTTCACTCTAAAATATGTATTATTTCAATAATAGAAAATGGAGGCGTGAACTGATCTGCACTTATAGTCAGCAAAGCGTTTCAATATTTTCAGATAATCTTTCCAGTCGTTGATGACAGCAGGCCCCATTTAAAACCCCATTAACTGCTTATTTTTCGAAATTGTGGCACCAGTCTTGATTGCGTTGTGGATCATCATGCAAATAATTTTTGGGATTTTTATTTTTTTGGCTTCACCAAGGGTATGCATTGAAATTATTATATAAAAAATGTACAGCCATTCCAATTATACTCGCAGGACATATATAGCCATGTATCCTTCACAAACCTTAAATGTGGCTCTATGGACAGGCGATTCGTCGAATTTCAAAGGTGTTACATCAAGGCGTTCAATCGATCTCACAAATACATCGATGTCTACGCAAGGCTGCTACAAATTCCAGTGAATGATGTCTCGGTAAGTTCAGAATTGGTAGAAAATATCAATAATATTAAAAACTGTTTTAGATGAATATCAAAATAATGCGCTACGACCATGGCTATAAGCCATTTTTTATAAATGTGAGCTTTGATGCCTGCAAGTTCCTCAAAAACCAAAAGCATCCGGTCGTTAGACTCTTCTACAACGCATTCAGGGATAGTTCCAATCTAAACCATACCTGTCCCTACGATGTAAGTACATTACTTCAAGTAATTCTTCCATTAAATTAATGATTAAATTTCTGAAGCACGACCTTAAGTTGGACCATTTCTGGACTGGCAACATCGAAGAACAATTCACGAAATATATTCCAATTGTTAATGGGGACTATTCTGTGGATACACTATGGTACTCGAATAATATTCTTCGTTCTTTCATAAACATATATTTTAGATTATCATGAAAATAAAAATAAAATGAATTATATTATAGTCAAACTATATTTTATTTTATTGTTGCTTCCTCTAAAGTCTTAAATTTTACTAACCATTTTTAAATATTGGTCTATTATTGTCTGATTTTTGTTTGATAATCTTTTGGAATGATTTAGTCGCCCTTTAATTGGCTATCGATTTCACAGTCACTGATGACTATATAATTACTGTTACGATTTTGTGAATGTTGGTATTTCAAGTCCACTTGAAAGCATAACTTCCAAGCTTCACTATGCGAAAAGTTCTGCATGTTCTCATTATATTGGAGTGGCTATCGGTGAGAAACTTTAAATTAAAAAAAAGTATAAATATTTATTAACTCTGGTGCTAGTTAATTTTCTCCCATGTGACTTTTACCAACTTAAAATGTGGCACAAATAACAGGAAAGTGGCTGAATTCGAAAAGTGTTATATCAAAGCAGTGAACCGAACTCACAAGTATGTGGACGTTTATGTAAAACTTCATAAGCCTCTTGATAATATGGCTGTAAGTATAGATAATATCTTTCATATCAAATCAATCCAAGTCTACTTTCCAGATGAATCTTAAGCTTTTGCGTTACGATCAGGGATACAAGCCATTTTTTATAGACATGACCTTCGATTGCTGCCAGTTCCTCAAGAACCAACAAAATCCGATTATTAAATTCTTCTACGATGTCTACAAGGATAATTCAAACGTAAATCATACTTGTCCTATTGACGTAGGTATTTAAGAATATATTGCGTATTTTTATATAACCTATGTATTTTAAAGCATGATATTATTGTGGACCATGTGTGGACCGGCAACATTGAATCAGGAATTTCAAAGTATATTCCAATCATTAATGGTGATTACGTAGTCGAAACAACCGTTTATACAAATAAGCATCGTATAGGATTTTTAAACATATATGCTAGGCTTTCAGGGAGACCAAAGGATATTTAATCAAAACAAATACAAAAATCGTAACATGTGACAACTATGGCTCGTATATTAATATTAAAATATGTTTTATAAAAAAATCATGAAAATATATAACTTGAGTAGAGTGAGGAAAAGTACCGAGTGTTTATATTCACGTGTCTACAAATACCTTTTAATTTGTTTGATAAGATCTTATTGTTTTATTGTAAAATAAAATTTTAAAATTTCAAATTAAAAATTGGATAATATCTAAAGAGTCCTGTAAAGTATGCCCTGATTGTTTCGTGCCAATGATTGTTTCATGATTTCAGTTGTTTCAGTGTTTAAATGGCCAAAACAAAAGGTTTTACGGATGTTGACTGACTTAATAGCCAAACGATTAAAAAAGAA
Organism: Drosophila bipectinata; assembly: GCF_030179905.1. Taxonomy (NCBI): domain Eukaryota; kingdom Metazoa; phylum Arthropoda; class Insecta; order Diptera; family Drosophilidae; genus Drosophila; species Drosophila bipectinata. The sequence goes on along the minus strand of NC_091738.1, from coordinate 1,710,098 downwards.
ATCGATTCAGATAATATTTGACCGTTAGATAATGTTCGAAAAACAGTTTCAATCGAAATGTGGAAGTGGTTAGTTTTGGGATGTTGGATAGCTCTGCAAACGGTAATTCAAACGTATCATTCAAGACGGAGACTAAAGCTATACTCTATTATATATTTAGATGTGCATGAGTCATGTGACATTTACTAATCTGAAGTGCCATTCGTATAATGTGAAATATAGTATTTTTCCAACTTGCCAGATAAAGGCAGTTAATCGATCCCACAAGTACTTGAATATAAACGTGAAACTATTTAAATTGCCAATAAACGATGTTTGGGTAAGAATTCTTCTGTTCAAAAACATAAATATATTTTTTGTAGTTAAAGGTAAAATTTATGCGTTTTGATAATGGTTACAAGCCCGTGTTTTTCGATTTATCATACGATGCTTGTAAGTTTTTGAAGGATAACAATAATCCACTGGCTCGGCTTTTCTACAACACGTTTAGGAATAGTTCAAATATGAATCACTCGTGTCCTTATAATGTAAGTTCTTTAAAGCTTGAAATATTTGTATAAATAATATACTCATTAACATTTATTTAGCATGACATTTTAGTGGATAAATTGTGGACTGGTAACCTCGAAAAGGGATTCGCCACATATGTCCCCATAAGAAATGGAGACTTTGCCATTTTCACCGAATGGATTACTAACAAAGTTCCACGTTCTTCGGTGAAAATATACTTCAGGATCTCCGAAAAATGAAATTTCATTCAGATTTACTTTGCGTTTATTAAATTTTAATCCACAATTTGTGATAATATATTTCTGCGTTAAAATGCTGAGGTCTTTTCTAAATTAAATTTGTCTTCTTTTTCATTTAACTTGGATTCATAAATAAGTGAGAGTGTACATGGTGATTCCAGGAACTTCCAAAAGCATAACACGAAATAATTCATCAAAAAAGTGTGCTAAAGTTGGAGGTGGGACCCGTCCATTAATAATAAATTAAACATATTCCCTGGCATGCCTTTGGCTGCCTGACGACACCGACTCCCTACTCAGATCCCCAAAGGTTTTCTGGAGCAACTGAAATGTTTTTATACCTGGTATTTGTAAAATACGAGGGTATATTATATTTGAAGGAAACTTATCAAATTATTAATAAAGTAACCCTGCCAAACGCCAAAAAAAAATCACTAAAAGTATGCTATAAAAAAAGTTAGCAGTCTAAGTACCAGGTATCACATAGCCCCGTCGTTTCTGCTTGGTTTGCTTCCCTAATGACCTAGAATACAAATTCTGGCTACCTACAAGCACTCTCACCTTGCCGATTAGCAAAATCCCAGGGCTGCCAAGGATGGCAAGTCATCCAGAGCCAGTCACCGACACGGAAGCTAATCGCTCGACTAAGTTCCTTGATTCCCCAATCCCCCAAGCCCCTGGCTGAGCCAATCTTTAACGGATTGCGTAATACACGTCAATATGTAGCCACGACCAGGTACGTGCAAACATATATACGAGTCTGTTCAAGATGCCGATGGTCAAGGTGGAAGCTTTGTGGCTTCAACTGTTTGTCTGTCGGATTATAAATGATTTGCCATTAATTCTGCCCAAATGCCACAGACCGAGGGGCTGCCAGACAGAAAGCAGACCGACCGGGAAAGAACATTAACATTTAGCATTGCCATTGGCATTGGGCAGGCAGGTAGTCAGTCGGCCAGTCAGCCAGTCAGACACAAAAGTGAATAATCAATATCATTTGATTACATTGATAACGCGCATTTCGGTTGCTGTTTTTCGGTTTTTTTCCTTTCTACTTTTTTTTTTATATGTATATTTACGTGGCTTTGTTCTCGGGGCTTTACTTTATCGGGGGGCTGCGATTTCGATATCCAAAATGCTTTCGTCACTGGCGGCATTGCCGAATGTCTAGACGAGAGCTCCATAAAATGTATTATTGCCTCATTTTGCTTTTGCTTTCTATGTAGCTACTCTTGGCTCTAAAGCTTGTGGGGTATATGGCCTAAATAAAGGGGTTTTGAAATAAAACTAGTTTTAAGAAATAATATAAGAGATTTCTAAGAAGGTGTAAGAAACTCAAGAATATTTAATATTTTTTTATGGAATCACTTTATTTTATTTCTAAGATTTATAGTGTATCTAAAATTTTCTCTTGGCCAAAAACCCTGTTTCTTACCATTGTTTTTTTGGCGGAAATTTGGATTTTGGATTTGGCTGGCGATTTGAATATTATTGAACGGCGTCTGGCTGACGTCGCGACGTCAGAGCCCTGACGTGAATCGATACCCAGACCCAGGACCCAGAACTCGAACCCGAACCCCAAAGACAATGCAAAAGCGGGATGGAAGCCGCAGAAGATGATCAGAGGCCTCGAAAGCCGCTGGCGACAGTTGCAACCTGAAGGGGTGTGCATACCACTCCTGGCCAGGATGTGTCTCTTTTTTTTCCCCCTGCGATAATAAAGACAAACAATTTTTTTCCTGCATATTAAACCGATGAAATGAAGCGCAAACTGATTGTGCTCGTTTGCTGGTGGGGTTATGGTCAAAGCGATTTGCTGGACATGGCATTAAGGGAGTCCCCTGTCCCTCCTCGGACTCATCCCCTCGCCGGGACGAGTCCATTCCCACCTTTCACATGTAAGTGCAGCTCCAGGCGGCAACTACAAAAGCCGACGACGGCTACGATGACGACGACAACGTTTTGAGTATCTGCCGCTCCGCCACAGCCACTGATAGCAACTGGAGCGGCAAATCAAGAGGCCAAGATAGCCAAGATTCAAGGCGAAGATGGAGGTACTCTTTCGGAACTATAGGGTCTCATAAAGATCTGAAAGATCTAAGGCTAAGATTAGAAAATGTGCACTTCTTTTATCAGTTAGAATAATTACATTTAAATTATTAATTTAAGGAATTAGAATATTCCTTGAGAATCCTGCAAGACTCTACCTATAGGGTAGAAGGAAAACCTTGCAGATAAGGTGCACAAGGGAAAGGCTGGATATGGAGAATGGGGCTGGAGCTGCAGCGGTGGCGGTGGCGGTGGTGGCGGCGTCATCAAGAGATTGGCCCAGGAAACTGACACACGCACCGAATGTCGCCTTTCGGCTTTTGAAGTTGCTTATTTTGTTGCAGTTGTTGCTTCTTTTTTTGGGCCGAGAAGTTTCGGATTGCACAGAGTCGTGGTGGAGCAGTCATGGAGTCGTCGAGGCAGGCAAATGAGACGGCGACCCTCTGACGCTGCAGCTCCCGCCTGTCTCAGGTGTGTGTTAATTGCATTAAAATGTTTGTAATTGCAATGCAGTCAGCGCAGCGAGCAGCCTGCCTTTCTCTTATCTCCTGGAATCTGGGATATACTACACATAGTACTCGCAGACACCGAAAGGTAACCGCGAAGGGGGCTCCAAGTGAGACATGCCAAGCTGTCGTCGGTCCGAAAATGCCATAGATGCCGCCAAAGTCGTGTAGCTATAATTGCCATAATAACATAATATCTTGGGGCAGCAGCTGCAAGCTGCAACAAAGGTTCCGGCAAAAAAAAAGGTGTCGAGAGACATATTCTTCTAGCCTCGCCACAGTCCCCCTGCCCCCGGCCAGCCAACCCAAAAAAGGCAACAGAACGCCAACTGACGAGCGGACAGCCCCAGACAATTGTCTCCGTCTCGCTAGCCGTTTTCTCCTTTTCTCCGAGGCTGTGGAGGTGACATTTTTCTCATGCCCAACGATGCGAAAAGCTAAATGCATTTGATGGAGCGCCGTCAGCAAAATAAAGCCTAGTACTGGGTTGACGAAAATCCGCTCTTGAAATTCCGCTTGTCAAATTGCACTTTATTCGACTACCGAGCTAGTGTGACCAACAAAATTAAGAAATAGGGTAATACTGAACAGCTGTTGTTTGTAAACAAAAGAACAATAAGCAAATATGAATTCAAATCAATTGGATTTTGGTGTTTTGTTTATGTATTTCGGCCCTAAGGAGCTGATTAAGAAATAGAAAACTGGGTCAAAATCAAAATAAAAATCAATCACAAATCATTTCAATGCCATTTTATGGAATTAAAATGCTCCTTGCGGGTCAAATCCTATATTATGGGCTTCGCCCTGACCGCACTAATTAATTTCCTTTTATCCTCGCGCGTCGAAAATTTTTCAGTCCGATTATTTTTTCCTTTCATCGATTTTCCCTCCATGTTTTAGCTCTTCGAATAAATAAAATGATTTATTTCAAGACCCAAAATCAGCTGTTTATTTTTTTTGATCCGGCAACGCCATTCAATCGAAGACCTAAAATTTTTCGTCAACTCAGTACCCAAAATATTTAGAAGACCAAAAATTCTTCTTCTTTTTTTTTTTATACCGTTTTTTTTATATGGAGTTTGACAGCTGTCAGATTTCGAAGAGCGGATTTTCGTCAACTCAGTACTAGGCTTAAGCAACAAAATAAAATTCAGGGCATAGCTACATGAATGGAGTACAGTGACTGGAATAGAGCCATAACCATAGTTATTGGACTATACTGGGGTTCTATACAAGTACATCAAGCAGTACCTGTTTTAGTAAATAATTATCTTTAAAATCGACTTAGGTATTTATTATTTTATATATTGTTAGAAACCATTGATAACATTGATTGATAGTTTGGGGTATTATAAATGTAAGACATTAAGATCCTTAAGATTCAAAGTAATATTATACTGATTCTAAGAGTTATTTTAAAACCACTAGGGTCTTAATATTTTTTTAAATTTTAATTATTTTATTTAAGCCTTTTCGTATTATAAAATTATATAGTACATTAAGAGAAAATAAATATGGCTTTAATATATCATAAAATATTATCAATAATATTATTTAAATATAGTCTAGTCATCTAGTCATACGTTTTTCGAAAGTTAATATACTACTAATACTACTGACACTAAGATCTACAAGTATTATTGAAGCTGATAGAATTATAATTTATTCAAATTTTAAATATTTTATCTTGTATAAATATTTTTAATGTATTTAATTACTTATAATTATTAATGATATAATATTCTGTAAAATTTATATTGAAGATCACTGTCCAATGCTTGCCATTGGCTGAGATGGCTTGACTTTTCCGCATGTTTGGCTGGCTGGTTGACTTGTCTCCCCCCACAATGCCTGCCCCCATACCTGCCACACCCCTCCTCCGCGTCCTGTCGCCTCCCCCTTTCCCAACCCCCTTGCAACGACTGTCTTTTGTGTCCATTTCGGTTGCGGCATTTAGTTGGGAGTCTGTCATGCCTCGCTCACGTTCACTATCTCATTGCAGTCGCCGCCTGGCTCCTTGCCTCCCAGTTCCCCCAGTGCCACCCAGTCTCTGCCATTTCTGCCGTGACATGCCCCTCCCCCATCCCCACCCAGACCCAGTGCCCCCCCGCCAGTCTGTCTGCCTTGTTTGTCAAACAGCAACAGAAAAACAGTTAAATGCCAGTTTACCAGTTAAAATCGGAATCAAAGCGAAAACAATGACACAGTAGCTTTAACAGAGCATTTAGTGAGGGGAGTTGGGCCGGCAGGAAGGCCGTAAACGGAGAGAGATGGCTAGACGGGCCGAGAAAGAGACAGTCGGCTGGGGGGCAGCGGCAGGGGCAGACACTAGCCAGGTCGAAAGCAAGCGAAGTTAGCAGTAAGCAGCACCAGCACCAGCAAAGGCAGAAAAAAAATCGTCTAGACACAGACTAGACTCCATAAAAATAATTATTATCGGTTGCAATTTCTGCTGCTCAGACTGTTGCTGCTGCTGCTGCGTTTCTCCTCCCCATCCCGAACCCTTCCCTTTCAGCCAAACCCCCCCTTGTCACCACCTCGTTTACGAAACTCTTTCTCCACCATTCGACGCCTCCAAATGTCCATCCAGACTCAGTGCCTCAGAGCCTTCGTCTAGTTCGTTTCTCGGCCACTGTCCGTTTCATCTGCTGCACATTACACTTGTTTCAGTTACGGAGTTTTACACTGACAAAAAATACTATTTATATGTGGGATATTTTATCATAAAAGAGGTTTCTTAACTAAAAGAAAGGAGACCTTTTTGGTAAAAGTTTAGGATGAAAATGTTACTTATCATATAATTTCTTGGAAAAATTGTAATTGTATTCCATCACCCATCCATATTTTAAGCTCTATTATTTTAAATTCTATGCCCGTATTCATACAATACAATTTAAGAAATTAATAATTTCCTATTAGTAATGCCTCAGAAAGGTTTAATGAAATATTTAAAAATAAAACTAGTCACACCAAAAGCCAAAAACTATCCTTATATCAAGAATCTATCAATACATTTTTGGAAAATGTTAAAATTTTTTCTAAATCCCAGACTACGAAACCCATTTCTCAAGTGTTCTGTGGATATCCTTTTTACATTTTAGATTTCTCCCCATTCGAAAGTTTATTCTGTGTTCGCTTAGTTGTTTGTTTGTTAGAGAATCGCCACAGAGTCGACCACTTGGCAGTCCTTCTGTTTCCCCATATTTTTTTTTTATATTTTTTATGGAGTTGCTGGTCTCCAGACTCTGGAGTCCCGACTCCAGACCAGAATCCAGAATCAGCATCATTATCACCATTCTGATGATGATGCCAGGAGGATGCAATGGGAAACGGAATGAAACGTAGACGGAAACGCGATGCAAACGCAGACGTCCGTTGCAGACGGAATTGAATATTTAACACCAAATCCCCAGAATGTGGCAAATTGTCTTTGATATCCAATATCTTACTGAAAATAGGGAATAAGAGCCCCAGGGATCGAGGAGTTAATCCAGTGTAGGAGTCTATTGGGGATTTTATTAAGTCACTTGTTAGCTTTTGAAAGTGTTTGGGAATAAGTAGTTGGCAAGTTAGTAGAAGAAGGATAACTTTAGTGCTTAAACTTTAATTTTCTAAATCCGATTTTTTATGTAATTAATTCAGATTATATTCTCTAATTTTTTGAAACCCTATCTGCCACATTCACCTTCAATGTTGCCAAAACATTCAATGTTGCCTCACTCTGATAAGCAATTTATTTTGCTGATTGCCGACAAAATCAATGCCCGAAAGCTAAACCCAAATTGCAGGTGGTCATGCCACAATGCACCACCCCCACCTCTCCCGCCGCCCAATCAGCCTCTGTGGCGATTTTTATGATGGGTGCCAGACTGTGGAGGGCAGAGTGGGTATTTTTGAATACAATTCAAGACCATAATTACATTTATTGCAATACAAAAGCTCACCCGCCGCCAAAGTAGAAGGGGTGCCAGTGTCGAGGGGTGGTGTGTGTGTGTCTGGTGTGGTGTAGGGTGAGTGGTGTCTGGGGGGAAGTTTGCCAAACGGAACACGCATTGACAGATGGACGCGTAAGGGAGTGAGGCTGACACCGGGCGGAGGCTACAATGGTCGAGGGTTGAGGGGACAGCATGTCGTCACGCATCGTTGGGCAGACATGCAGTGGACATTGGTCATTCGACAGTGGATATGGGGCAAGGAAATTGCAAAGGCACTTAGAGACAAGCCAATGAAATAAAATAAAAATATACAAAAATAAGGAATTATTGAAAATTATGGCCCTTAAGAAGTCCTATTGATTTAAGACATCCTAAACATTATTTGAAGATTGTTAATTTTTATTTTAAAAGCCATCTAAATATTCTCCCAGTGTAGTTACACGATAATTGCCACAATTTGCTTGTTGCGTGAATGGACAGACGGAAAAGTGCCTGGCAGAAGGAGGAAAGGCTTCGCTGTGGCCAGGAAAGGGTGCAAAAAGGACAACTTCCGTTGGCTGGACACTCCGGTATTACCTCCAATACCCTCGCACACTCTTACACTAATGCATTTATGTAGTATGTGTTTAGGGTTTTGTCTGCTTTTTTATTTTTCTACCTTATGTCCGCCTTGTGTCATATTTGAGGTGAGCATAAAGCCACTCAACGCCGCCATAAATCAACTGCACTCTGATCTAAGGCTGTCACCGTGGAGGGACGCCAGACAACGCGACTGAGCGACAGATAGCGGCCAAGAACAATAGCAACAAAAGTAACAAAAATTAAGCTTTCGAAGGCTTGTGGATTGGTCGAATCTTGAGATACCTTACAGGAAATGGTAGAACCTATAGGTCTTTTAACAAAGAGAAAACCTGGGCACAATCGGATTTAAGAATTTTGAAAATATTTGGGCCTTAATCTTTGAAAATCAATTCATTTTTAAGCCTTATCTACTCTATTAATTTATGTGATTTAAGGTTTGAAAAGTTTTCAATAAAAATTTAAAATTTCAAGACAGAATAGTTAAAACTTAAAAAAATGTAATATTACCTTTGTAAGAGCAGAGAAACTACAATGACAGAGACAACTTGGCCCATAACTTTCCAGACGACAAACAGACAACATCGCCGTTGTCGTTGATGTGAATGTCGATTGCAATGTCTGCTCTTTTGGGTCCCGGGACCGCTTTTACCTCACCTATGGCAACCTACGAAGATATAGCTTTGGCTTTAGCTCTCGTTCTCGGTTCTGAGGCTCGGCTTTTGGCGAACGATTCTCACACGCAGAAGCAGACGGGGGAAGCAGAGGCCTTTTCCAGGTCGCCGATGTCTTTTTGTGGGAATGCACCTGAGCTTTAGGGTTCGCCTGGTTATTTTTTGTGTGTGTTTTTTTTGTTGAACTCTTCTACCGACTTCGACTTTGACTTGTGTCTAGACTGCAGACTGCAGACGGCAAAAAGGAAACAACAGGAAACGCCAGCAGACAACAGACGGGCAGACCTCTTTGACAGCTCAAACAACTGAAACGAGCCGACAACCTCAATTGCAAACTGCAACACTGCAACAGAGCAGCAGCAGCACCAGCACCACCAGCAACAGCAAAAACAATGGGCCTCCACACACAAGATATTTCGACAAACATTGCCAAACCACGCGAACAATTTTCGGCTGTCAATATTATCTGTCAACGCCGCAGCTCGTTACATTTTCGATTTTAAGTTTAAGTTAAAGTTTCGGCTGATTTTTGGTTAGTTTGTGTTCTGCTCTTGTCATCTGCAATGCTTACCTTTGAAACTTACAAAATTAAAGATACAAAAACCAGCCATATGTGTACCAAAAATATATATAATACACTTTTTTATGAATTTGCTGAAAGAGAATTTATATTAAATTATTTGAAGAGTCATTATATCTCAGGATAAGTCCGGATGCATGGACCCCCCTTATGCCCCCAGAAAATGCTATATCTTCGGCAAAAATAATCAGATTCTTGAGCGGAGTACCTTAATCGATTTGTAGATCGATTCTCCATAAATCTGCATCAAAATCTGAGAACATAATATTTTTTCGATTTTTTGTCAAAATTTCTGGAGGGTCCCCTTAAAAATCCCAAAAAATGCATGGAGCCTCTATATGGGATCCAGCGAAGGCCATATCTTTGGCAAAAATTATCCGATTCTTGAGCGGAGTACCTTAAACGATTCGTAGATCGATTCTCCACAAATCTACATCAAAATCTGAGAACATAATATTTTTTAGATTTTTTGTCAAAATATCTGGAGGGTCCCCTTCAAAATCCCGAAAAATGCATGGAGCCTCTATATGGCATCCAGCGAAGGCCATATCTTTGGCAAAAATAATCCGATTCTTGAGCGGAGTATCTTAAACGATTCGTAGATCGATTCTCCACAAATCTACATCAAAATCTGAGAACATAATATTTTTTAGATTTTTTGTCAAAATATCTGGAGGGTCCCCTTCAAAATCCCGAAAAATGCATGGAGCCTCTATATGGCATCCAGCGAAGGCCATATCTTTGGCAAAAATAATCCGATTCTTGAGCGGAGTACCTTAAACGATTCGTAGATCGATTCTCCACAAATCTACATCAAAATCTGAGAACATAATATTTTTTAGATTTTTTGTCAAAATATCTGGAGGGTCCCCTTCAAAATCCCGAAAAATGCATGGATCCTCTATATGGCACACAGCGAAGGCCATATCTTTGGCAAAAATAATCGGATTCTTGAGCGGAGTATCTTAAACGATTGGTAGATCGATTCTCCATAAATCTGCATCAAAATCTGGGAACGCAATATATTTTAGATTTTTTGTCAAAATTTCTGGAGCGTCCCCTTCAAAATCCCGGAAAATGCATGGAGCCTCTATATGGCATCCTGCCAAGGCCATATCTTTGGCAAAAATAATCCGATTCTTGAGCGGAGTACCTTAAACGATTCGTAGATCGATTCTCCATAAATCTGCATCAAAATCTGAGAACATAATATTTTTTCGATTTTTTGTCAAAATTTCTGGAGGGTCCCCTTCAAAATCACAAAAAATGCATGGAGCCTCTATATGGGATCCAGCGAAGGCCATATCTTTGGCAAAAATTATCCGATTCTTGAGCGGAGTACCTTAAACGATTCGTAGATCGATTCTCCACAAATCTACATCAAAATCTGAGAACATAATATTTTTTAGATTTTTTGTCAAAATATCTGGAGGGTCCCCTTCAAAATCCCGAAAAATGCATGGATCCTCTATATGGCACACAGCGAAGGCCATATCTTTGGCAAAAATAATCGGATTCTTGAGCGGAGTATCTTAAACGATTGGTAGATCGATTCTCCATAAATCTGCATCAAAATCTGGGAACGCAATATATTTTAGATTTTTTGTCAAAATTTCTGGAGCGTCCCCTTCAAAATCCCGGAAAATGCATGGAGCCTCTATATGGCATCCTGCCAAGGCCATATCTTTGGCAAAAATAATCCGATTCTTGAGCGGAGTACCTTAAACGATTCGTAGATCGATTCTCCATAAATCTGCATCAAAATCTGAGAACATAATATTTTTTCGATTTTTTGTCAAAATTTCTGGAGGGTCCCCTTCAAAATCACAAAAAATGCATGGAGCCTCTATATGGGATCCAGCGAAGGCCATATCTTTGGCAAAAATTATCCGATTCTTGAGCGGAGTATCTTAAACGATTGGTAGATCGATTCTCCATAAATCTGCATCAAAATCTGAGAACATAATATTTTTTAGATTTTTTGTCAAAATATCTGGAGGGTCCCCTTCAAAATCCCGAAAAATGCATGGATCCTCTATATGGCACACAGCGAAGGCCATATCTTTGGCAAAAATAATCGGATTCTTGAGCGGAGTATCTTAAACGATTGGTAGATCGATTCTCCATAAATCTGCATCAAAATCTGGGAACGCAATATATTTTAGATTTTTTGTCAAAATTTCTGGAGCGTCCCCTTCAAAATCCCGGAAAATGCATGGAGCCTCTATATGGCATCCTGCCAAGGCCATATCTTTGGCAAAAATAATCCGATTCTTGAGCGGAGTACCTTAAACGATTCGTAGATCGATTCTCCATAAATCTGCATCAAAATCTGAGAACATAATATTTTTTCGATTTTTTGTCAAAATTTCTGGAGGGTCCCCTTCAAAATCACAAAAAATGCATGGAGCCTCTATATGGGATCCAGCGAAGGCCATATCTTTGGCAAAAATTATCCGATTCTTGAGCGGAGTACCTTAAACGATTCGTAGATCGATTCTCCACAAATCTACATCAAAATCTGAGAACATAATATTTTTTAGATTTTTTGTCAAAATATCTGGAGGGTCCCCTTCAAAATCCCGAAAAATGCATGGATCCTCTATATGGCACACAGCGAAGGCCATATCTTTGGCAAAAATAATCGGATTCTTGAGCGGAGTATCTTAAACGATTGGTAGATCGATTCTCCATAAATCTGCATCAAAATCTGGGAACGCAATATATTTTAGATTTTTTGTCAAAATTTCTGGAGCGTCCCCTTCAAAATCCCGGAAAATGCATGGAGCCTCTATATGGCATCCTGCCAAGGCCATATCTTTGGCAAAAATAATCCGATTCTTGAGCGGAGTACCTTAAACGATTCGTAGATCGATTCTCCATAAATCTGCATCAAAATCTGAGAACATAATATTTTTTAGATTTTTTGTCAAAATTTCTGGAGGGTCCCCTTCAAAATCCCGAAAAATGCATGGAGCCTCTATATGGCATCCAGCGAAGGCCATATCTTTGGCAAAAATAATCCGATTCTTGAGCGGAGTATCTTAAACGATTCGTATATCGATTCTCCATAAATCTGCATCAAAATCTGAGAACATAATATTTTTTAGATTTTTTGTCAAAATTTCTGGAGGGTCCCCTTCAAAATCCCGAAAAATGCATGGAGCCTCTATATGGCACCCAGCGAAGGCCATATCTTTGGCAAAAATAATCCGATTCTTGAGCGGAGTACCTTAAACGATTCGTAGATCGATTCTCCATAAATCTGCATCAAAATCTGGGAACGCAATATATTTTAGATTTTTTGTCAAAATATCTGGAGGGTCCCCTTCAAAATCCCGAAAAATGCATGGAGCCTCTATATGGCATCCAGCGAAGGCCATATCTTTGGCAAAAATAATCCGATTCTTGAGCGGAGTATCTTAAACGATTCGTATATCGATTCTCCATAAATCTGCATCAAAATCTGAGAACATAATATTTTTTAGATTTTTTGTCAAAATTTCTGGAGGGTCCCCTTCAAAATCCCGAAAAATGCATGGAGCCTCTATATGGCACCCAGCGAAGGCCATATCTTTGGCAAAAATAATCCGATTCTTGAGCGGAGTATCTTAAACGATTCGTAGATCGATTCTCCATAAATCTGCATCAAAATCTGAGAACATAATATTTTTTAGATTTTTTGTCAAAATTTCTGGAGGGTCCCCTTCAAAATCCCAAAAAATGCATGGAGCCTCTATATGGCACCCAGCGAAGGCCATATCTTTGGCAAAAATAATCCGATTCTTGAGCGGAGTATCTTAAACGATTCGTAGATCGATTCTCCATAAATCTGCATCAAAATCTGAGAACATAATATTTTTTAGATTTTTTGTCAAAATTTCTGGAGGGTCCCCTTCAAAATCCCGAAAAATGCATGGAGCCTCTATATGGCACCCAGCGAAGGCCATATCTTTGGAAAAAATAATCGGATTCTTGAGCGGAGTATCTTAAACGATTCGTAGATCGATTCTCCACAAATCTGCATCAAAATCTGAGAACATAATATTTTTTAGATTTTTTGTCAAAATTTCTGGAGGGTCCCCTTCAAAATCCCGAAAAATGCATGGAGCCTCTATATGGCACCCAACGAAGGCCATATCTGTGGCAAAAATAATCGGATTCTTGAGCGGAGTATCTTAAACGATTTGTAGATCGATTCTCCACAAATCTGCATCAAAATCAGAAAACATAACATTTTTTAGATTTTTAGTCAAAATTTCTGGAGTCCCCTTTAAAAATCTACGAAAGTGCATGGATCCGCAGTATTGGCATTAGGAAGGTTTATGTATATATTAGGCCAGGATATAGTAAATAATTATTTGTAGAATCGACTGTTAAATTACATCGTTTTTTTTACCATATACTGTTAAAAAAAAAAAAAACAAATCGAGCCCAATTATGATTTTCATTAACAGAAAAGTGAAAGAGCCCCCGATCATTTGGACCTGTTTGGGCCAAGCTGGCGTAATTCGTTTCAGTGAATTAAGCTGCTTAATTAGTTTAACTCAAGACGAGACTGGAGCCTGCAAATGAAGAGATTCCCGGCCAGTGATTTGGCAGTTAGTTCGGGACATTGCATTCCTGTCTGTCTGGGGGATTCCCCTGCCCGCTCCACGCCTCTATCAGTGGTTTTGGCCAGTGGTTGTAGTATCCGCTGCTGGCAGCCATTTAGTCCGACTTGATGTCGTTGTCGTCGTTGTGTTTAATTATTCAAAACCATGTCATGTCTCTCTGTATAATTTTATGCATTGGCCAATCCAAGCGCCATGATGAAAACGATGATTATGACGATGATGAAGGGGATGATGACGATGACGCCCACACGGTGGGGAAAGAGGTAGACGACGTCAGACAGCTGACACCGAAACTACGGCCACAACTACAACTATCTTTCGACAGCGCCACATGTGGCAAAGGCAGAAACCGCAAGAGCGGCAGACAGAGATGGGTGGAGGCCAGTCGAAAGAGACGGGGCGAAGGACGGCAACAGAGATAGATAGAGAGAGAGAGAGCCCGGTGCACTGGCAGTGCGCTGGCATACCAGACAGTCTGACGCTGTTGGAGCCCACGAATGGCCTCCCTTTCCCGCCTCCCCATGCCCCCCCGCCACCTCTCAATGGCCAGATCTTGCCGTCTGGACGAGTACAACGACAATAACAACAACAACTATCTACAACAACGACCACGACCACTGTCTGTGGCGGACCGAGACTATCGAAAACTCGAAATTTATTCGTTGGAAAAAGTTGATTTCTGCCGCTTTTTTTTATTTTTGCACACATTTTATTTTGTTTATTTTTGCAGTGATTAGAATCTCAGGGTATATTAAGACATAAGAACTTGAGATATTATTAAAGAAATAAGATTATTAAAACTTAAGATATTAGTTTAGAAATAGGCTTTAAAGATTAAAATTTAAAGTACCAAAATAATATTGAATTTGTAGAAATATTCCCCATTTTATATTTAATAAATAATACTTATTTTAATAAGAATATATATATTTTAATATATTTTTAATATAATTTAATATAATAATTAATATTAAAAATTTAATATAATTTTTAATATATAAGTTTAATTAGATATGTATGTGTGTTTTTTATTCCAATTCTCATAAGCCCCAACTCTATCCATCAAATAGATCAAAGAGATACATTTTTAAAACTTAACGAAAACCATTTTTCTAAAATTATTAAAGATTCCTAAGTATCCTGTGGGTCTGTCATAATTCCAGAATTCTTTCATTTTTCCCTTCATCATCCTGTGGCTGTCTGTTGTTTTTACCGTCGCTGTTCGCTTTATTTGCCATTGAATTGCATAAAAAGAACTCCAACAGCAAAAACACCGAAAGATGCCCACGAAAATTATGTTAACCAGCCAGCTGTGTTAAAAATCCCACATCATATCCATATCCCTGATATCCACGTATCCACATGTCCCTTCCCCCACAGGCCGCGACAAATTCCATATCGCATAAGGAATAAAAATGTTCAGATATAATGTCTGGGCAGTGGAAATGTGGCAGGGAATTGTTTAATATTTGGATTATTTTTGTTGAAATTTAATAAAAATATTAAAAAGCTTAAATTCATATTTAAAATCATGATATATAGTTGTAAGATCATTGCAATATAGTCTGAATCATAGTAGTTTACCCATTTTGTATGCAATTCTTTAAAAATTTCAATTAAATGGTTAATGCCAGTAATTTGTTATCACTCACCGTATTCCTGCCAGAAAGTCTCACTGCCCACACCTGACTTTAGCTTAAAATTGGATTTGAAATCGCCTTGGGATATGGAATCCTCCTCCTCATACACCTCCGTGTACAGTATAAACTCAAGTCGCGATCTCTTCGTGGTTGCTTTTAGAGTTGTTGGTGAAGTTGATGTTGCTGCTGCTGCTTGTGTTGCTGTTGCAGGAACTGTTGGATGTTGCTGCGGTGTCAAAGGTGACGCAGTGGTCGCCGTTTGGGCTGTATCACGTTTAAAAATACGAGGCAAGGCACGCAGAGTTGTTGCCCCGGGCACATGTGGCAATGTAGTTGATGTTGCAGTTGTTGTTAGTGCTGCTGCTGTTGATGCTGCTGCCCGATGCTGCAACAATGTAGCACGTTGATTAATTTGATATGGCAAGAGCATGGACGCGGGCGATGCGGATGCAGACGCGGAGGCGACACCGCCAGTCGAGTGCGACGCGTCGCGACAACGACAACAACAACAACACCGAGTATAACAACGAACACAACAACGACACCGACACCGACAGCGACAGCGACAACGACAACAACAACGATGACGATAACGATAATGATGACGATGATGACGATTACTATATGAGCAGGAAGGGGGGCAGGGGCAATGGGGGTCTGCCGACGGCGGCGGGGCAGAATGAATATTTGTCTCGGCACTTGGACTTAAGTGGCAATCCGCACTCGATGCTGGTAATTTATTTTGCAAATTTGTGCCAACAGCATAAGGCACCCCTCGCTGCTGAGGCTGAGGCTGATGGTGCCGGGGCTGCTGCTGCTGCTGCCTTTCCTTGGCCAGAATTAAATTTAACTTACGCGTATTATTTGCACTATTTACACTGCACAAAATAGCCGACAATCGCGCACCCTCACTCGCACTGGTATTTACACTTTCGCCGTCGCTTCCAATTACATTCGATAACGCAGTTATCGGTATCGTTATCGTTTCTAGATCTCGTTTCCTGTCTTGGCATGTCAAACAGTTATGGCTGCTCTTCCGCTGCTCGCTGAGATGGCCGTCATGGAGTCTCTTTCCGAGCGACGCCCATAAGTAGGCAATGGATTCCCGCTGCTGAGGCCGCTGATCCTGCAAGGCACTCCTCCTGAAGGCATGCCTGGAACTCGGCATAGGCACCGCGAGGGCTGAGGCTGGCCGGAGAAGCGTCGTCAACGTGGTCAGTGCAAACAGGAGCAGGCTGATAGCCAGCACTGTGCCACAACACCACAAGCACCACCACCACCACCAATATGTGCAGCGGGCCCCCGCGGCGCCACTGGCTGCATGCGTGGGGGCCACAGCGTCGTCGCCCGCCGGCGATCGGATTGTTTACGCCGTTCTTGAGTCCGCAAATGCCCCAAAAGCCATGATCCTTTTGTAAAATATTAAAGCTGCAACACTACGAGTTTGAAATCTGAAAGATTTTTATAAAAAAAGTAAATATTAATACTATTATTAGTTGGTAACAGAAGGGTAGAATCAAAACCCCTATAGGATTTCTCCCAGTGCACTTATGCTGTGTGGTCGCCCACTTGGCTCTTGTTTTTGGCTGCATTTGCTTTTGTTTTGCACGAGTCTGTCCCTGCTGCAAAGTTTCCACTGTCCCACAATGATTCCTCCCGATCCCCCGACTAAAATATACATATATTGTGACTCATGGGCAGGAGAGAAAGGCAGCGAGCCAAGGGTATTGGGGGACTTCAGAGGAGACAGTGTCTGAGCATCGCCCTGTGGGCATAAATAACCCCACAGAACTGCACGAGGAACAACAATAATACATGTAGAAATGGCTGGGCATTGTTGTTGTTGCACGTTGCGTATGCGTAATATTTTGCAGAAATTTATGTTGCACTTCTTTTCGACTTTGTTTTTATTATCATGATGATGATCATTATCATTTGAAGTATCTGAAGAGGATGCTGCTCCTGCTTGCGGCCTTCTAAAATTAAATCATTGCAACAACAGAGTGCGAGGGAGAGGGCACTGTCTTCGTTATGCATTTTACTTCTCGAGCCCCCTGGGTCTGAGGCCCCTTTCTCCAAAACTTTCACCGCCACAACAACATTTCTAAATTTCTAAATTATAAGAAAACTTAGGAGCATTGAGCATATGTTTAGGAGCTATGTTTATGGAAAGAGTTCTCAAGGATCTAGCCTTACAAATAAATATTTTGGAATCAATATCCTCTTTAAATATATATTGTGGGATAAATATTTTTGAAGGAAAATGTATCTGTTATTATTTAACTCTATTTAATATTGAAGTCCTCCCCGAGACTCTTAATATTTTTCTCTTAAAAGTCTGTACATTTATGCTAATTAAAGCAGGTTTTTAATTGTACTTTTCTTGATTACTTTTTTGTGTTTTTTTTTCTGGATATTTATGATAATGCAACAACAATGTTGCACCCTATTGTGTCAGAGACGGATTGATGCCAAAAGAACAAAAAAGCCCCAAGATGGATCGCATTGTGGGGACGAATAATACCCATCAACATCACCAGCAGCCCCAATGCTCATCATCTCCGTCTGATTCTGATTCTGATTCTGTTGTTTGCCCGTGTTGTTGTTTTCTTATTTTTATTTTTTTGTTTTGGCTTATTGAAATTCCTTTCAAGTGTCTGGGACTGACGATCATCCTCCTTCTGGTACGCTTATATCTTCCTCATGATCGCCTCATAATCATTAACAACCTTTGCTGTTGTGTTTGTGTTTGATCTGCTTTCGTTGCACAGACAGACAGGGACAGAAAGACTGACAGACAGACAGACAGAGAGACACTCGACTGCAGCTACTGTTTCCCCTTTTTGGATTCCTTCGGCTGTGGCAATTTATTTGATTGCCTCTTCATTTTCTGTCCTTCACTTGGCCTTAGTTCACGTCCTCCTGCCAGACCTTAAGTCGAAATTTATGTTTGCCATAAAAACACGATCTCCAACTCCGACCGAGTCATAATTAATAAAAACAAAAGCAAAAAAGAAGTAAGCCAAATCCGAAATGCAAAGCAACCAGCCAGTCAGCCATCCAGCCAGCCATCCAGCCAGCAAATGTGCCCATAAAGTGCTGACAAGTGTTTTTTGCTGTCCAACTTCAGAAAGCCAACAAAAGGTTCGCGTGAGTCAAGATCATTTTGAGACGAAGTTTGTTTAAGCCTCTTTTTTCTTGCTGAAGGCCATCATCGAAAAAAGAAAGGTGTAAATACGACTTAAAAAATTACCATACAAAGACAGGTTCTTTCCATAAAAAAATATCTATAAAATTCTAACATTTAAGCCTGTAAACCATTATTATTGCCAACTAAAAATAATAAAAAAAAAGAATAACAAAAAGAGGGCTCGAACACAGGCATTCATCTAAATTCAAACACATTCCAGTTTATTTTTAAACAAAACGCTACATTTTTGCATTTATTTTCGTTCCGGCAAAAACAAAAATGAACGCTTTTATTTAGTGATTCCAACATTTTTGGGGTTCAAGGAGGGAAGGAGGGAAAGCCCAGGAATTTGCAAGTAATCGACAACCGGCTGTTATCGATAAAGAAAATCGGGGAAAGCGTGCATTGGCATTTGCCAGATAAGAGATATTTCTATATATATTTAAATGTGTTTATGTGGTACATACCAGAAAGTCGAACGCTCGATTTGACATTGAGCAGCGTAAATTTCAGGAATTCCGTCCCAGGAAAAGTTTTCCCCAACGCGGAGTAGGAAGTTGGAGCCCTTTTTTTCAGTTCCACGATCGCGACACTCTGGCACTCACGCACGATTTTTGAAGACCGCGTGTCACGTGGCGAATATCAGGGAATATCATACATGATTATCAAGTATTATTTTCCTTTTATTATAATTTTCTTATAAAAACTTTCATCGGTTTCTCATCAAATTCCTAAAGACACACGCACGTGAAAAAAATGAAAGACACTTGACATAAATTCAGAAATAACTGTCGACTGGGTACACGTTTATCTGCGTAAATTCCAATTACCATATGGCCATATAGCTATTCCCGATCCGATCTAGCCGCCAACCTGCGCCGCACTGAACTAAATGCGATTTTTTTTCTCAGCTAACACAAAATCGGCCCGTTTGTCTCCAATATTTCACACATTTCGCACACTCAGACCTCAGGCCGGCGTCTATATAGACGATATATATCCCTCCACTTGTCTGGTCGGGCAAGGGACATACGTACATAGGGGGGCGGGACACCGACGCGGCGACAGGCGTGCCTTTTATTTTTACCGCTCATTTTGTTGTTTTTCGCAGGCATGACAAAAAAATAAAAGAACAGACAAAAAGAGTCTAGAAAATAGGAAAATTATTTTTGTACTTAAAAATAAATTGAAAGCATTTACTTCATCTGTTTTTGCAACAACGGCCGCATGAAAATCAAGCATGAAGTGTGCTGTGCCCCACCTACCGCTGCAGCATGCTCGCTGCAAAAGTCTCCAACTCTCCAGTCTCCGGCAAAAGGGCCACCATAGTGTCTTCTCCCCGAGGATCGAGACCGACGGCGTCCTCCTCCTGTCCGTCCAAGTGTCTGGCCCTGCTCATTATTTCGCTATCAACGGGAGAGACATGAAATCAACACAACAACAACAATTACAAGAACTGCCCCCAAACAACAAAAACAAAAGCAACAAAACATGGTCCAAAAATATCCCCACTAACGGTGGGGCAGAGAAAGCCGAACAACAGCCAAGCAGGCAGCATAATTTTTATTCAAAAAGAGAAGAAGAATGTTGCAGAATTGTTGCAGAAATAAGTGCTAGAAAATAAAGCAATGAAGGGGGAGAGACTAATGGGGGGGTATAGTCGAAATAGTCGAATAGTAAATGCTCTACAAAGATATTACTAAACTTTTAAAATAAAATCATAAGAAATACTGATATGTATAATATTTTATATTTGATTAGCAGGAGTAGTAATTAATTTTTTATTAGAAGTAATTCTTAAGAGTTGGTTTTAATATAATTCAACCTTTAAATTGTAAAATTCTTAAACCGTTTTTCAATTATTTGACTCAACATATTTTTCTGACTTCAACACAATCCCTAGGTAAAGACATTACTAAGTCAAAAACCCTTTTTATAAAAGTATTAGTACTAAAAAATAGCTTGTAGAAGAAATCTTTTTAAATATCTATAGTAGTCTATAACCATTAAATATCACAACAAAACTCAATTCTTTAGAAGGAGATAGAGCTCCTATTTGTGGAAATGTGATTGTTGAAGAATAAACCAACATGCAAACTATTTCGAGACCCAACTGAGTCATTCGAACTGAAATGCAGCCGATCTCTGCTTCTCCCCCAAGAACACAACAATGAGTTGGAAATGTTTCACGCCCAGAACCCAGAACCAAACAAAAGTAACGTCTGCCCAAAAAAACACAAAAAAAAGGATGAAAATTGCATGAATTAGAAAACAAAAAACGAAATATGGAACGAGCTGCTGCTCCTGGCGATGATGATGATGGTGATGGTGATGGAAACTGTGGAAGGAACAGCAGTCGAAGCAGCTGCCAGGAAAAAATCCACTCAGACGAAAGTCCTTAGACTTTGCATTTCGGCAAATATAATGCACAACGCTGGTGTTTCGGCTCGGAAGACGGAGAAGTGCGGTTGGGAAAATCAGGAAGTTGCCACTGCAAGATGCAGGCACAGGAAACTGCCAGACGATGACGACAACAACGACAATGTTGGCTGACTAAGAACAATGAGGACCCACAAAAAAAATAAACCAAGTGAGAAAACTAAGCAAACTTCATGATGAGAGTACAGAGGAAAATTAAATAAAACTAAAACATAATTTTAAAAAATATCTTGATATTGAAAACTTTATTAATGTTGCATTTTTACGAATCAAAACTGTTTAAAAACTATATAAATAATACACTTATGTTAACACTTCCCTTAACTTTTATTTTTGTGTATTAACTCAGGCAGGTACTTCCCACCACCAGCTACAATAATTCATAATTACAATAAAGAACTGCACTTTATGCCACAGCGCAACTGCTGCAAGATGCTGCCAGGAATGCAATCAGCGAAACTAAAACTTAAGGAGCAGAATACCTCAGCTTCCCGGCATCTCGGATCACTGCACATTTCGAGTGATTTGAAGGTTTTGTTCTCCTCGTTTGGATTTTTATTGTTGAGCCCATCGGAATGCTGGTTATTCATCATATTTCTGGCAATTATAACTGCCAGATTGTTGTCGATGAAAAGAATCGGAATTTTTAACAATATTTCATGGCATTTCCTTTTTTGCTGTCTGCGCAACGGTGCGTATACGTAATGTGAGGTTGATTGAATAAGATGGGGATTATTATTGGAATTTGAATGGGGTATTGTGATTGCAGTTCTTTTCATCGAAATTTTAGATTGGCTGGGCTTGAATAAATTCAAAAGTTTTAAGGTTTATAAGGAGAATTTATAAAGAAATCGAAGTTGAATCATTAAACTACCAACTGCACTAGTTTAAAAATTCATTAAAATAGTTTTAAATCTAAAAGCATGTTCTCTCCTATTCCATGTTGACCCTGACTTTGACCTCAACATTTCCGGATTTTGCCAAATGGTTAATGGCTTCCGGCCAAAGTCAACAAAAGTCTAGAAAAAAAACAAGAAAAATAGACAGGATGAGAACTGGAGAGACACAGGAACCCCAACGAGAAACCCGTTGATGGTTGTACATCATTAGAGCGATACCCTGGCGCCAGTTGACCAGACAGAGATTTCCTTCGTGCCCCTCGCTGTGGCACACTGGCAGCTGCATCTGGTGCAGCCTCCGCTGGAAGTCACGTCATATTGATTGAAATTTAAAATGCAAATCACTTAAAACGTTCAATTTAATCAAATTATTACAACAACAAGCTGGAAAGTGCAATGAAAAAAGGCAGAGAGGAAAGGGGGGGAGGCGGAGAGGAAGTGATGGGGCGCCGACAACAAGTGGCAACCAGAACAGACCGCAGCAACAACAATAACAAGAAAGGAAAAAACAACGACAACTCATTTTCCACATTTTCTGTTTGCGGTCACTCGAGGAGGCGCCGCCGAGTAGCTTTTCAAAAAAGCGGGGCAGGGGGGTAGCGGGTTGGGGGGCAGGATATGGTGGCCACACGAGAACGTGTCTATTAAGGGGTTATATACAGTTGTGATATATGAAAAAATCGATTTTTTTTTTATTGCATATTCTTTAAGTATATTTAATTGGGAATACTCTCACAAAAATTCATAACGATCGGAGCATAAGAACCGAAGCTGTAGCTATTTATAGCGCACTATCTGCATATAAATCTTGAACAAACTTGAAACTTTAAACGCGATTATCTCAGAATCTTTTTTTTGGGAAATTACCTTTGCGGTGGACACGATTACTAAAAAACTACTAATCCGATCAACACCAAATTTTGACCACTTATTTATTATGATATTAGCTAGTCCGTGAACGAGGGATTTTCAATTTTTTTGAAAACTCCTTTTTTAAAGCACAAAAAACGAAAATCTTATACCTTGAAAAAGTACATTTTTTGTTAAAAACGTCGCCATTTTTTTTTAAATCAAAATTTTTAAAAATCCCTCGTTCACGGACTAGACAATACAATATACTAACTAAACTTTTTTGAATTTTGGATTTCGGATGAACTGTTTTCGAGAAATCATGTCCACCGCAAGACACCATCGAAAAAAGACGATTCGGGAATTCGGCTATAATATTTTTGTTATGTAATATTTTTTTATGAAAAAATTTAATTAAGTACCCAGAAATATGTACTAAACAATGTCGGTAAAACATTTTTCATAAATATTTTCTACGGTGTCAAAAAAAAAATCCATAAAAATCCATATTTTTGCGCGGTACAACTGTATATAACCCCTTAAAGTGATAGCCCGGTCTGGAGTTGCTCACTTCTGGACATGGGCAAGGACACAGAGGAATAAATAAATAAAAGATATCAGTTGTAATATTTGTCTTATTTTTATTTGAGTTATAAACTTAAAATAAAATGGTTCTTGGCTAGTTCTTTATTACTATATTTTTTTAATTTTTCATTTTAAACTAAGAATATTTGTTTTCAGTGCACGCTTAGAGAGTAAACACATTGCCCTGACATCAACAACAATGTTGGCAACGGTAATGTTGTCCAATCTGCCTCACTACCCATCGGCCACACCCCCTTCCTGGGCGGTTGCTGTTGGCTTAATTAAATTGTGGTTGCAACTTGCGAAGCGAAGCGCGTACACAAAAATCGCAAGCAACAAAAACAACAATAACCACAATAGCAACAATGCTGAGAAGCGAATGCGGTTACCACTTTATGATCGGTGTTCTAGTTGCGGTCATTGTGGCTCGTTTTTATTAGAACCTTTTTAACCCAATAGACACTGTATTTCCTATTTAGAAAATAGCATCAATCTGATTAGGGGAATTCTTTGCATTTCCGTTTCTATAATTTTATTTTTAGCCCACAAACACACCTGAGATCCTTATCTGTCTTTGAAAACCGGTGTTACCATAGCCTCGGTGGCGCAGTTGGCAGCGCGTAAGTCTCATAATCTTAAGGTCGTGAGTTCGAGCCTCACCCGGGGCATGTAACTTTTTTGTTATTTTTTATTTAAGCATTTTTTTAAATTATTTTTCCTTATTTCTCATTTTATTATTAATTCCAAAGAGTAGCACAACTTCGTCTTTATAAAAATGTACAACATTTAACCATAATTTCATTTTCAGACCGCAGCAATACCACAAAGACAACAACAACAACTGGAGTGGCAAAAACTTGGCTAACATCATTAACAACATTATGACGTTGGTCACATTATGCATAAATCTGGCATGCAAATAGCAACAACAACAAGTTGTTGTAAAACCATTTAAAGTGCTTAACAGAGTCAACAACAGGGGACTGTTAAAGGAGTGGAGCTAACAGCAAAGTTTGGCATCCATGGGGGGCCACTTTAAGTCCTAAGCTAAATCCTGGCAGCAATAAAATGCAATTTGCAGTGGTAGTGCACATTAAGGACTCTCCGACACCAACAGCAAGACGGAAAGGACATTTCGGAGAGAACAAGAAAGCTCAACTCAAGTCTCAGCATTTGCCGCCCCAAAAAGTATGCAATGAAAATCGAAGCGGAGCAGCCAACGAAGTGAAATGCTCGTAAATTGTAGTTGGCTGACAAGTTGACTCCCCCTGGCCTGGCCAGGATGTGCGGGATGACGTTGCACTCGACTCGGTCCTGCGGCGACGAGTGCAATGAAACTGCAAAACTTCCTTCAGACGAGCCAGGAAGCGCGTCAAGCATATCAAATTGTTTATGTGGGTGAGACAACCTCAACTCGGAGCTCCTCCCTGCTCCTGCTACTGCTCCTGCGAGTCCTTGCCACTTTCTTCCTCTATTTCTCCTCATTCAATGTATCTCTTTTTATTGTGCATTTGTCCTTTGGCATGGCAACGAAGGACAAAATTCAATGAACGTTTTCCTGTCGTCCTTTCTTCCCGATGCATCTTGAAAATTATGAAAAGGATATTGGTATTTTATTTCACAATTATTTAAATTTTTAAATATGTAAAGCTTCATTTAGTTCTTAATAAGCTAAGGGATAATAAACTTTTTTTTTTTTTTTTTTTTTTTATTTATTTATTAAGTGAAGAATCCGTACAGCAAAAAATGTACCTTAACAACACATGGATAGAAAATGAAAAATAAACCAAACCTCAATACAAATATGAGGATTACATCATAGGTATGGCATCCTTATTGGCTCCTAATTGTTTTGGCAAAGCCTTGTCGTTTAAGGCGTCTCAAAGGTCTAGCTGGAAGTAGGTTTCTAGCAAGTAGGCTGCGGTGTCTTAAGAGTCTATCACTATATCGGCTTGTATGCCTTCCAATCTGCTCTTCTACAGTATGTAGCTTCAAATCTTTGTGAAGAGTGGTCCCGCGCACATACCAGGGGCAGTCTGTTATACTTCTTAGGATCCGGTTCTGCAACACCTGAATTCGTTTGTAATTGGATTTGGCTGCGATCCCCCAAATCTGTATACCATAAAGCCAAATCGGCAGAATACAGTGCGTATATACCGCTCTTTTGCATCTTAGCGGCAATTTGCTCCTTCTGTTTAGAAGCCAACGCAGTTGCTGGGTCCTCATCTTACATTTTCTGGTCGTGGCTTTAAGATGTGGCCCAAAGGTAAGGCGCTTATCCAGGGTAATGCCTAGGTATTTCGCTAGTGATGGCTGCTCCAGAGTGACTCCCTCTAGATGGATTTGAGGCGTGTTCATTATTTTCCGCTTCAGCGTGAAGCAGGTGTTTGTTGTTTTCAACGGATTAATCTTTAAATTCCACCGTTTGCACCAAGCTGCAAGAGATTCGAGATAGAGTTGTAGCCCATTAGCTGCTTCATGGCGACAACTGGAGTTGTAGATAACAGCAATGTCATCTGCATAGGTCGCAATAATAGCTTTGGAGGGAGCTATCATGTGTTCATTGTTGGGGCTGGGTATATCAGCAGTATACAAGGAATAGAGCAACGGTCCGAGTACGCTGCCCTGCGGAACTCCTGCTCTCATTAGGTAGTTATTCGAATATGTATTCCTAACTTTAACCTTAAACTCTCGTTTTTCCAAATATGATTTGAAAAGTCCATAGAACGGGGCAGGTAATAGGTTTTTAATTTTACATAGTAGGCCATCATGCCATACCTTATCGAAAGCTTGTTGCATATCAATAAAGACTGCGTTGGAGTACTCCAGAGCGTCAAAGGCCTGCAGGATATGTTTCACCAATCTGTGAACTTGTTCAACTGTGCCATGTCCTCCTCGAAAGCCAAATTGATGATCTGGTAAGATACTGCTTTGACTAATAATCACAGTGATTCGATTGGCAATTAGCTTTTCCCAAACTTTAGACAGGGAGGGTAAGAGACTGATTGGACGATATGACTCCGGATCAATCTCCGGCTTACCGGGCTTGTGAATCATCTGAATTGCAGCTAACTTCCACTGCTTTGGAAACACTTGGATCCTGATAATGGCATTAAAAATTAATGCTATATATAGGATAGCTCTTATAGGTAAGGCCTTCAATGTAGTGTTACAAATCCTATCAATACCCGGAGCTTTATTGTTGGGCAACGATTCGATGACTTCAGATATCTCCTCAATCCTTATAGGTTTAATAGGCAATGACATCTGCAATGGAGTCTCCAAACTCTGATGGGTCGCTTGAACTTGTTCTATTGTAGCAAAATCATAAGGAGTGAAGCGATCCTCTAAGTGTTGACCGAAAGCATTGGCTTGTTCCAATTCGTTTTTAGCAAATTCGCCATCAGGACATCGGATGGGAACCTGTCTAAAAGGTTGTCGTTTCAGCGATTTTGTGCATTTCCATAAAGAGTAGTTCGTGTCAATGGTGTAGTCCATGGACGACAATTTATTCTCGAAGAAATCGCTGCGAAGTTCGCTTAAGAGGGTTCGTAATTGTTGTGCTGCTCGATTCCATAAATTTCGGTCCACTGGATCTTGAGAACGAATCGCTCTTCTCCGAAGACGTCTTTTTCTTTTGATCAACTCTCTGGCTTCCCTTGTAGGTACAATGCCATAACTTATAGTACGATGATCAGGATCAGGTGGCGTTGAAGCAGTAGCAGCTCGATGTATATTTTCTGTTAGAACTTCGACGGCGTTCTCAATGTCCTCTTTCGAGTTTAGAGTCGAATTAAGTTGAAAGGAGCTTTCAAGGTGTTGTTTGAAAGCGGTGAGATCAGTGCGTTTTGTGATCAACCTAGGGTTTGGGCTGATATTAACACCATTTGTTAGCAAATTAACAACTAGGGCAATGTGATCAGAGTCTAAATCCCAGCTTTGGCTGATATTTATTTGAGAATCAAGTATCCCATGGTATAATGCAAAATCAATGCAAGTAGCTGTGTGACCGGATACATATGGGTATCTAGTTGGTGAACCAGTGGCAAGAATTTTAGCCCCTCTAGCTGAGATAGATTCGACTAGCTCACGTCCTCTAGGTGAATTGTAAGTGTCGCCCCACATCCAATGTCGAGCATTCCAATCACCACCAATCAGATACCTCTGACCACAGGAAGCGAGTATGTCAGTGAAATGCCGTTCTTCGATTCTGTGCCTTGGAGGACAGTATATTGCTCTTACATCCATAAATCCCATGCCTGTGGCAACTTTAATGGAAGACATTTGTATGTTTTGTGTTTCTATAACACTTTGTGGGAAATGACTGAGAGAGCTTCTCACCAATACCGCCGATCCTCCAACGCCATGATTATGCCGTGATGGTTTATACGCTGGATAGAAGGAATATCCATATATTTTAACTACTTCTCCTCGATTAAGCCTTATCTCACTTAAGAGTATAATATCAATACGGTTGTTGTGTGCAAAGAGTTCAACTTCTCTGGCTTTACCGGAAATGCCATTGACATTCCAGATAAGGATCCTAAGATTGTTCATTGTGAGGCTGAAACGTTGTTGTGGCGCTGGGGAACTGATTTATCCCCCATCCATTGTTTGATTGAGTTGGCCATTTCGAAAACCATATTTTCGAGCCGTTCAAGTCGTTGGCTGTTCTTCTTGTTTTGTTGCTGTTGTTCCTGCTGCTGCTGCTGTAGCCACAAAAAGAATTGCTGCTGCTGCTGTTGCTGGAGCTGTTGTTGCCATTTTAAAAATTGCTGCTGCTGTTGCTCTAATATTGACTGGACATCGAGCACTTGTTGTTGTTGTACAGCATTTTTATTCGAGTTCTGTAATTGTTGGTGCGCTTGGAGGTCATGTAGACGACGTTGGGCAGGTCCATTTCCATTTCTGACTATTGAGGCATAGGATAAACCCCTGCTATTGGTTGCAAAATTGTTAGGCATTTGCTTAGTGAGTTGCTGTTGACTGACTGTTGACTGATGTTGCTCACGTTTTTCTTGTGGTTGACGTGTTGTTTGTTTCTTTGGGGGACCCATAGATCGTCTAAGGAAATCTTGATACCTCTGGCAACCCTTGTAGCTGGCCGTATGATTCCCACCGCAGTGCATACAAGTAGGCGGTTGGTCTAGGGGCCGAGGGCATTGCTTTGTATGATGATCTTCGCCACATCGAGCACAAAAGGGATGTCGACGACAGTACTTAGCTGTGTGGCCATATTCTTGGCATCTTATACATTGCGCAATTTCTGATGTTTTGCGCATCCTTTCAATTTTAACCCGTTGCCGGCAAAGTGTTACTATATCGTATATATCATTTATTTTTGCGCATGGCTTAATATTAATAAAAAATATGTTGAGTCTTTCATCTCGGTTAGTCCTTGACTTTGGGTTATGCACTTGAAGAACATCAAAGCCAAATGTTTTAAAATTAGCAACAATTTCGCTGGTTAATGTGCTATGATGAAGCCCCTTAACCACTATTCTATAAGGCTTATCTTCCTTCATTTGGTAAGTGTGAAATTCTATTCCCATGTTGTCAAAATGATCAACAATTACTCGATAAGTTGTAGAGTCTTTGGGAAAGATTCTAGCTGTGACTCCTTGGTTAACTTTAACTTCTACGTTCTCTAAACTAGTGACCTCCGAAATGACATTAAATAGTTCATTAAGGTTGGTAATACTTAAAACTATTTGCGGTGGTTTTGAAGAATCATTAAGATTATTATATCTATTAGAATCTCTCTGTTGAGATCTGTCGTCAAAATCAT
This sequence comes from Drosophila bipectinata, assembly GCF_030179905.1. Taxonomy (NCBI): domain Eukaryota; kingdom Metazoa; phylum Arthropoda; class Insecta; order Diptera; family Drosophilidae; genus Drosophila; species Drosophila bipectinata. The sequence goes on along the minus strand of NC_091738.1, from coordinate 1,681,020 downwards.
TTGTATCCATATAATCATTAGATATATTTATTTGGGCAGCTGCTGAAGAGCTAGTAGGGCTTTCCTTTTCATTACTTTGTGTCATCTGAACCTGTCTGTCACTGTTAAGGTCCACTTCCATGTCTAGTAAGGCAAACCTGTTACTGTAGCTTGACTTGCTGGTTGATGCTGATGGTAAGATCTCTGTAGACCTTTTTTTGGAGTTAAGTGTGGGTGAAAGGGGTTTCTTCCTCTTACTTATCAGATGTTTTTGGCTGCTCTTCAAGAGGTTAGCAGCATCAGTCAGTGGTGTAGGCGAAATTATATCAATTTCATTAACATTTGGAGAGGCAATTGCAGCAGCTCCACTGCGCAATGGAGAAGCTATGTTAGGCGAGCATTGTGTGAAAACATTAATATTGCTCTGTGGTGTGTACACACTGCTAATTGTGGCAGTTGTCGCAGTTGCCGTAGAGAAAATTGTATTACTAGTAGCACTAGTAAATGATAGCGTAGTTGTTGTTGTACTGATGTTCCGAGTTTCGGAGTACAGTGTGCATTGATCACTGATGATCTCTGACCTGATCTCAGAAGGTGATTTTCCAACTATTTGATACATTTTTTCATAATCAATCTGCTTAATGCTCGGCTGGGAGTTAGAAAAGTGTCCATCCATTTTCAAATTAAAGTTTGGCTTACCCCTCTTGTGCGGCTGCGCGCAGAGTGAGGGGTGAGGTGCAGCCCAATCGGGCAGAGACTGCAGTCTTAACGCACTACAGTTATGTTTTTGTTGTAGTTCAACTGCCGACGCTGTACAAGACAGCGTCCGAAATTTAACGATTTGTTTACGAACAGTGCCCAAAAGGGAAAAGGGAATATTCTTGCTTTTTGGTTTGCTTCTCCGCGACACGACCGATCTCACCAAGAGCAGAATTGCGACCTGGATAATAAACTGGATTTTTATGAACCCATAGCCAAAGTCAAAGCCACTTGAGTTGGCCAACTCTCAGCTATTTTGACCTTTTCGGCTGGTCATTACCTGCACAGCTGCACTTTCATTAATATTGTTTTTTGTTGTGGCCCCACGAAGAGGTTTCCTTCAGACCAATTAAGTGCTGGCTTTCCCCGAATGCTTTCTTTTCATTGTTGCCGGGGTCTGGGCCGGTTGGCCGGCGAGCATAAAATTCAATCAAGTTTTGTGTTGAGCCAAAAGTTACGATGCCTCAGACAGGGCGCAGTTACCCCTTAAACCTAGACCTGCCTGCCCCCCTCTATCCCTGCCAGCCAGTCAGACAGACAGGACACGTTTGTCCTTACATTGTCCTCTGGACTGCTGCTCCTGTTGCTGTTGCATCCCATGACTGTCTAGACTTGAGTTGGTTGCCCTCTCCCCGATGCCATGACAACCGCATGCGATTTATGCTGATGCGAGCATTTACCCCATACTCTCTGCCCTCCATGCCCCACTACCCCACCACCCACTCCAACGCCCAATTAGCACCCACCGCCCTCGGCCTCGCCCACGCGTTAATATTATTAAATGCAAATTGAGCTTTATCCCACTTCATTCATTAGCGGCTGTAATTTAGCCAGCGCGAGTCCTTGTTTATTAGCACCTCGAATCTGTTGAGGTTTCACGCAGGAATTGGAGTTGAATCGAAAAATAGTAGGGGTGCAGAGCCAAAAATGGGAGTTATTATGCTAATTAATGGTTAAAATATATGCTGAAAATAATTAATAAGCCAGCATAGGAGGTATGTTTTAAAAAGGTATTTTTTAAAGTTTTAATATAAAGTTGAAACTTTGTTTTAAATATAAAATAAGCTAATATATTAAGTAGATTAATATTTATATTTAAAGTTATTTTAATGATGAAGTAAACTCCACGTTGCATCCCTGAAAATAAAATGTGCAATTGAGGTGCAAATTCCTTTGGGAACATTCGCTTCCTTTCTGTTCTCTGTTGGCTGGCTAATTTGCAAACCAATTAAATGTCAATTTGAGGCATTGTTCCTTAACCTCTTTCCGGCTACACCCCCCTCGGATCCGTCTGTTGACTGCCGCCCCCTTTGGAGCGAAATAACTTTTTTTCGCCACCGCCAAAGTTTCGCCCATTGCCTGTCTAGACGTCTTTGGCAGACTCTCACGACTTCTTCCTTTGACTGCAGCCCGACTTTTCCCTTAGTTTGCATTGCGTAGTTTGCATAACTTTTTCCCATACCAGCTCCTCCGCAACTCCTTCATTCCATTTCGCTCAACGCCTTTCACCGGCTAAGTGAGTTTTAATGCCGACAAAAGCGCCCCAAGGGGAATTGTTTCGGTTGCGGTGGGTGCGGAGCCCGGGGTCTGGGTGCTGCAACCAAAATTGGCATACGTTGCGTATGCGTTATGTGTGCATTTATAGTTTTGTATGGTTAGTTTGAATATTTCAACCGGATTCACTCATTATTCATGTCTGTTCGCCACTTTGCCCTGCCAAGCGAAAACTGTCCCTCCAATAGCGGCACGCCCACTCGTAACGCCCCCACAACCGCAGTCAGCCAGTCAGCCAGTCGGTCGGTTACGGTCGCAGTTAAAAAAAAAAGTTTTGGGGCAGCTATGGGAAAGGGATCCATACTTTCAAAATATTTTTTATTCAAATTGAAAAAATAGGGTATGAGTATAGGGTAGTGTAACGAACTAATGATGCTCTAAAAATAAATAAAATAAAATACTATATAGATATGGTATCATTATAATCCTTAGAAGAGGTTTGTTTAAATAATATAAAAGCTGAACTTGGAACCAAATTGGTAGGGAAATACCATACCTTAATACCATCATAAATATCTGATTATATTTTAGAAATATTTAATTAATTAGTAAGTTAACTTTTTCAATTAAACGATTAAATATCTCCATGATATCCCACATAGTGATATGCACCACAATTCCTCCTCCTGCAGCCATCCAGCGTTTCTACGTTTCAAATGGAAAGTTTTAATCACCTTTCTGATCCAAAAAGTGGTCATGACCCATCCCGAACCAGAGTCAGAGTCAGAGCCTCTCATGGCTGCAGGATACTTTTTTTTTCGGCCGAACCACCCACTCTCCAACCACCGAGTGGTGGAGCAGCAGCAGCAGACGTCCGTCGGCCCAGCCGGGCAATGAGTTTTTGAGCTAAAAGTTGAATTGTGCATCGACATTCCCCCGCATCCCGCAGTCAGCAGTCCACAGTCCACAGTCCGCCTCCGCCACCGCGGCCTGCCACACGCCGCCCGGCTCCCAGATCGGCGCTGTGTGCGTGTGTTTTCGACTGTCTGTGTGGTATGCACTTGTCTAGACATTGGCTAGACAGTGTAAAACCAAAAAATAACAGCAACAACAATTACAGTAAATGCCGGCGACACAAAACGAAACGAAATGTTGCACAATTCACGTAGCCCTCTCCTCGCCGTCGCCGAAAAAAATGGAAGAAACAAAAAAAATATCCCCGAGCATGATCCATGTTGGGGAGCAGGAGGAGACTTCGTCGATGTCGTCGATGCCGATGGCAGAGACAAATTTTTGGCAATACATTTGACAAATTTTTCGCAACGGGCCTCCAAGCATTCACTCCGCCATTGTTTTCTACTTTGATTTTATTTGGTAACTATGTGGAAACTAGTAGGTAAACCTAAGCGAAGTGGTCCTCCTTCGTTCATCCTCCGGGTTGTCGCCTCCGTGCCTCCGCCTACGCGGCTGCGAACTTCTTTCGCTGGAACGGCGGCGGCAGCGTGGCGAGCAGATTGTTTGTCGAAATGCTGACGTTGACAAGTTCGTTAGGACTCAGCCGGGACACGTGCACCAGGTGCTGCAAAGGACGAAATAAAGAGACGGAATCGTTGCAGGTTATTGACGAAATGGCCAGAATAAATTCAGTTAAAGGCAAGTGGGAGGACTAGTAGGTATGGTAGCAGATTTCACGGTTTATTAATACATTTAGGGACCTCACCTGTCTGGGCAACTGAGTCTTGATAGCCAATCCCTTCCCACTGTCTGACAGCGAAGTACGCTTCTGATTCGTCAACTTCTTGGACTTTGAGTCCACCACATAGTCCGCTTGATCTAGAGACTGAACCCTCTCCAGCACATACAAGCTGGTTTCTGTGTGCACGAGGAATATGTTGGGGTTCTTGGGATCCAGGCTGATGCCGTTGATGCAGTAGTGCCTTGTGTCTGGGATCAGGTACTCGTCCGTCTCGCAAGTGAACCTCTTCTTGACTAAATCGTACTCCACCAACCGACCATCGGCGTAGGCCACCACCACCCGTGGATGATCCTGATGAATGGACAGAGCAGTGGTTCCCGCACGATATCGCGGCAGATTCAACAGGTGCTCGTACTTCTTGCCCTGAAGCTTCCAAACGGCAATCAGTTTTGTGGATGTGGCTGCCACAACGTACTCCCCGCTATGGGAAACCACCAGATGGCTGATCGCAGATGTGCAATGGCTACTCAGGTCGATGCTGTTTTGGAAGACAACGCTATTTTCCTTCAGATTAAACCAGCTGAGGTGATTGTTTTGGGGGTTCAGGAGTGCCAGCTTATCCCGTTTGGTGAAGATGATGTGACTGGAGGGTCCTAGTTCCTCGGGAAGATCGTCCACCAGACGCTCCACTGCGAGCGGGTCTCGTGTCACACGCGTTAGCCTGAGCTCAGTGAGCGTGGAGTAACAGATCCAATTGGCATCGGGGGAAATGGCGGCGGCCTGTATGAAGCTGTTCTCCTTCACATTCAGCTCGAGGAGCTTCTGAGGTGGCTGTTCCAAAAGGAGCTCCTCCGTATGGCCCACTGGATGATTCCAGGACTTCTTTTTCTCCTCGTCGGTGGCAGCTACTGATCCCAACTGCCAGAGATGGAGGCTGTTTGGATACCTCAGGAGTAGAAGCTTCTGACTGGCAGCTACCGATGCCACTGATCCTTTTAGGAAGGGAGCATGCTGTGAGAGCTGCGCTTGCATCCTTTCGCTGGATGTGATGGTCAAGATGCCGTCCAGGCCTCCAGAAAAAATCTGGCCATCAACCAGTGCCAGGGATTTGACGTAGTGCTTGTGGGCGTCGCGCTGAACGAACTTAATCCAGCGCTCGCTGGTGGACTCCTCCCGCTTGATCTGAGTTTTGCTGAAGACTCGAATCAGGGGCGGCTCCATTCCACTGCAAACCAGGCGATCCTCCTTTTCGTTCACAGCGAGGGCAAATACGTTCTTGTCCAAGACTCGAGTAGAATCGATCTGCGCGGCGTTCTCGGCATTCCAAACAGTCACACATCCCTCCGAGTCTCCAGCTATTATCGTATTATCGGATAGAACCTGAAGAGACCACACAATCACATCCTTTGCTGAGAGCGTCATGGTGTGTAGAGTGGTTCCTTTGAGGACATTCCAAATCCGAACGAATCCCTCTGTGCCAGATACTAGTTTTTTTCCTGTTTTGTCGAACTTTAGGCAGAGCACGCGGCCCTTCTGCTGGTTGAAGAGCGATTTGTAGGTGACTTCATCGTTTTCAATGCTCAGGATGTTTATGTGGCCCTCCTCCGATCCCACTGCGAGCTCCGTTTCTGAGGGATTGACGTCTACGCACCAGAGGGCATTGCCGGTAGGAGAATGCTCAATACGTGGCTTGAGGGTTTTAAGATCCCATTCGATAAGATGGCCCGAGAGATCCACGGAAAACAGTCGACTGCCAGCCCAGACTAAAGACTCCACCGAAGAATCTTCTGGCAGGTGAATAACAGAATCCAGGTAGGGTGTATGTTCCAGATTCCACAGCTCTAAGCTGGGTGATTCTCTGGAAAATGAGTGATCATAAGTAGGTGTTATTTTTCCTTTAGTTTTGTGACATATTTTACCGACTCAGCGCGAGACACTTGCTCTTTTTGCTGTAGGCCAAGCTAACAATGGCACGGGGTTTGATAGTATAGAAGCGCACATTGTGCAACTGGTGCTTCCCTTCAGCTTTTGTTTCCTTCTTGGTTGTATTTGTCATCTTTTTATTAGTAAATTTACTGTGGAAATGAGGAAATCCAACTAAAACAAAACCCTCAACAGTTGCACGTGTGTGGTGCAGTGCTGCCAGACCGTTTTAGTGCGGTTGTAAACAAACGGTTAGGGTTGCCAAGCAATAAACATGAATGTTTCAAAAATAAACGAATATGCATCTTTAAAATGATTTAAAAGCATTAAATAAATAATTTAAGCGTTAGTTTAATTAATTGGGATGTGTTTATCACTGCTTATTTGCGCAATAACATTTGTTCAACCGATTCTTATCAAAGTTGTCGTTTGCAATCAAGATAATCTGGTCACACCAAAACAGAGGTGGTGGTTTTCACAAATGTTTTCATTTTAAATTAATTAAATTAGTTAAAATAGACAGAAAAGAGCCTGGAACTTGATAGTTTTTAGTACAAAGATAAAAAGAAAATATGTCGCCAAAGTCTCAGTGGGCTTGGATTCTCCTGAGTGGTAAATACACAGCCCAGAAGATGGGTAAACAGTCATGCATATACACACACTCATTAAATATTTTGCGAAAACTTTAGCGCTCCTGCTGGCTTTGGGATCGGCGGCGGTATCCTCGCGGGTTCTGGAACTGAGCGATCGCTTCATCGATGTGAGACATGAAGGCCAGTGGCTGGTGATGTTCTACGCGCCATGGTGCGGCTACTGCAAGAAGACGGAGCCCATATTCGCCTTGGTGGCCCAGGCGCTGCATGCGACGAATGTGCGAGTGGGCCGCCTGGATTGCACCAAGTATCCAGCCGCTGCCAAGGAGTTTAAGGTTCACATACCTTAACCACATGGAGGCTTTCATTCTACATGGAAATCTCTCTGTTTCAGGTTCGAGGATATCCCACAATTATGTTCATCAAGGGAAACATGGAGTTCACCTACAATGGCGACCGTGGCCGCGATGAACTGGTCGACTATGCCTTAAGAATGTCTGGTCCCCCAGTCCAGTTAGTCACGCGAACTGAGAGCGTGGATATGCTAAAAGGATCCCACACGATCTTCTTTATGTTTGTTGGCCAGCAGGAGGGTGTGGTGTGGGATACGTACTATGCGGCGGCGGAGGGGTACCAAGAGCACGGGTTCTTCTACGCCACCGGTGAAGATATTGCCGCCCAGCACTTTGACTTTGAGAAACTGCCAGCAGTTATTGTTTACAAAGAGGAGCAGCACCACTTCTATCCCCACGGCCACCTGGCTCACGAAATGGATCCCAATGAAGTGAACGAGACCATCTTCCAGTGGGTGAATGTGGAGAGGTTCACCTTGTTCCCGAAGGTCACACGATTCAATATCCACCAGTTGCTAAAAACGAACAAGTACTTGGTTCTGGCGGTTGTACAGGAGGATAAGCTCAACCAAATAGCCACTCACGAGCTGGAGTTCCGAGACATGGTCGAGGGAGTGATACGAAAACATCGTCCTCGGTATCACGACAAATTCCAATTCGGATGGGTAAGTGGAAGCTACACCCATGTGGGTTTCTGTTTCAATGTAGAATTTTCTTTAGATTGGAGAGCCTTCCATAGCCCATTCAATCATTCTGGACCAACTGCCCACGCCCCATCTGATTGCCATAAACTCGAGCACCCAGCACCACTTTATACCGGATGACGATCCATTGCAGATGACCCCACAGGCCTTGCACCTGTTCCTTGAGTCCATTGCCAACGAAAGCGCCGTAGCCTACGGAGGAGATACGTACTTTGTGCGCTTGAACAGGGCTTTGTTCGAGGTGCGAAGATCCCTGAGGGATATGTGGCAGGGTAATCCTGTACTGACCACCGTCATCTTTGGCCTGCCCCTGGGATTCCTTTCGTTAATTATGTACTCCATATTCTGCGGGGATTGCTTGGTTACGGAGGAAGACCCGGAAGAGGACCACGAGAAAAAGGAATAAGCGGAAAGGTCTTTCCCAGACGATCTCGATTTTCTAAAGCTAGTAAACAAAACTAAGAGTAGAGAGTATATCCAAACGGAATAGAAGAGACCATGCAATAAGTCACCATTCCCATCCCCTAGAGAAACTTTTCTACCGCCTATATGTAAGCCAAATCTAGTCCTATGTCAAATCATCTCACGTACGCTGGAGGAGAACTTCCAAACCGCTTCAACATCCAGCATTTGACAAAAATAGAATCAATTCACATGCGAGCGTTGGTTCTTTTTTTTTTTGTTTTGTTTTTAAGTTATTAAAAATAAAGATGATTTAGCAAAAACTAAAATTATAAGGAGTAGCTGAGTGCGATTCTGGCCGGATCAGCAGCCGTAGTCTTCATCGTCGTCGCTATCAATGGCTGCTCGGCGTCGATCGTACTTGACGGTGGACTTGCTCTGAGGCATCTGGGCGTTGACGCTCTCCAGGATGCTCACAAACTGGGCGTCGTCGAGTTTACCGCGCACCTGACCCATCTGGGCCATCCGGATGACCATGTTCTCGAACATTTGTGCCTTTTCCGGCTTGCTCACCTTGAGTGTGTTCACTGTAAAGAAGAATAATCTTTGTAAATCCGAGTTTTTTAATCTTTCGCATAGAAGGAAAGGGGGAATAATTCTATTTTTAAACTTACGTCGCGCCCTAGCCTGCTGGTCAAGAACCTGGGACAGAATCGAGTGCTTCATCTCCTCCTGGGCGCGCATCTGCTCCTGTTGGGCTTGTTGTTTTTCTGCATCATTGCCACCGCCGCCGCCCTAAAATCGAAGGCCCATTAGAAAAGGATATTTGAAGGATAATGATTTGTAGGAACAGGTGTTCCAGAAGTGTATGACTAAGCCGGTTGTCTAATAATATTCTTCACTTACAAATTGCGACTGCAACTGTGACATGCGCTGAGCGCGTAAGGCATCTAAATCACCATCCGACATTCTATAATATTAATTTAGTACAATTATTGGCAGTTTAAGCTATGAAATTCCTTAAGTTCTCGTCCAAAAAATAAAATCACGCAGTTTTCCTGCAAGCGTTTTCTAACACTGACCCAGTGATGTAGTTTCATTATGGTATTTTTTCTTAGCCGTTTTTAAAATAAATTTACCAAACTAAATTTAAATTCATATAACATTAAATTTTTTTTTTTAATAATGAAAATGAAATGAAAAATAAAAATGATTTAATTATCCAATTTCTTATATATAAGCAGAATAAATCTAGTAGGATTACAAATACTTTACCGTTTCACATTTAAAAGTTTTCCAACACCGAAAAGAAGACATTTTCAACCACTAGATCGCAATTATATGCTTGGCCATTATTTTCTAGAAAAAACAAGTAAATACGCGAAAACAGACCTTTTTTGATAGTTTAAAAAATGTCTGCACCATTGGAAAACCTAGAGACGCAACTGGAGATGTTCATCGAGAATGTGCGACAAATACGCATCATAGTTAGCGATTTCCAGCCACAGGGTCAAAACGTTCTGAATCAAAAAATGTAAACATCCATTATTTGTGGAAAATATTATAGTTTTTAAACTTCTAACGCAACCCAAATTGCTTTTGCAGTAACAGCTTGGTAACTGGACTCCAGGAAATCGACAAACTTCGCTCGCAAGTGCAGGACGTGTATGTGCCCTTCGAGGTGTTCTTCGATTACATTGACCAGGACAAAAATCCTCAGCTGTACACCAAGGATTGTGTGGAAAAGGCTCTGGCCAAGAACGAGGAAGTCAAGGGCAAGATTGAGAGCCTCAAAAAGTTTAAGACTAATCTTCTATTGGAGTTGTACAAAACCTTTCCCAACGAAATGAACAGCTACAGAGCCTATCGAAAAGATTCAATGTAAAGAGGGACCAACTACCCAAATCCTAGTTTCTAAGCGTCACACAAATAAATATAACTTATAATAAATGAAAACTTTATATCGTCTAATATAGCCTTTGACCAATATTTCTATATTATTGGTCTATTGGTCTCTATTTGTATATTTTTTTAGTGGCTTCTGCTTCTTTTCTGATTCCTAATTTCATCTTGTTAATGTTGATTATTTTTAATTGGATGCGACCCAGGAAGCTTGCAACTTTGTGAAAATAACCTTTAAGTATCATGCAGACATAAAATTAATCTTAAGAATCATTGAATATGATTTTCTAAAAGCATTTCAAAGATTAGCTCCGAAATGACATATTTTAAGATTAAAGACGAAATTATAGATTAAATCTTAGTGCATTAAGGGATCAAAAATTTCCATAGAACCTTTCAATTAAGTTTAAAAAATTATAAATTTACTCAAAAAGCTTAAACTTGGCGGCGGAGGCTTTTGGCGATGCCACCTTTTTCTAAAAGTCGTGCCACCTATTTCAAGGCTCTTCATCAGATGGTTGGTCAGCTGTTATCGGATATGTAATTTTTAGCTAGTAGATAATAATTGTTTTATTTCGTTTACAAAATGAGAAGTATAATTCAGGCTTTTCGGACTGCCGGAAGGTCAAGAAACTATGTGTCACCTGCTCGAAATGTTTTGGAGCAATTTGAACGATTCAGACTTCCCCAAGTGCAAAGGTTTGCAACCAAATCCTTGCCGGCATGTTGGAATTGTCAAAAGAAGTCTGAATTAAAGCATAATATGATCTGTCCAGACTGTGGGCACCTGCAGGATGTAGATGCGACCATAGTAAGACTAATTTAATTACCTTTATCGGTTTACTTTAATGTTTACTTTGCAGAACTACTTTGATTTGCTGAGCTTTCCCACAAAGTTTCCGCTGGAGCCCCAAAAGTTAACGCAGAGTTTCCGTCAGTTGCAGACTCTGGTGCATCCTGATAAATTTAGCAACAAGTGAGTGAATTATAAGCAAGTAAGGAGCATAATTTTGATAGTCTTTTTTTAGGACATCTCGGGAGCAAATCAATTCAGCCGATTGGAGTTCACTGATCAACAAGGCCTATAAGACCCTGGCCACTCCAATTAATCGAGGACAGTATCTGCTTCAGTTGGAAGGTGATCAAATGCCGCAAGACAACAGTGCTCTAAATAAGGAGTTCCTTATGGCCATGATGGAAAAGAATGAGGAAGTGGAGGAGGCTGAAGATCAACAGGCCTTGGAGGCTTTGAATGCCGAACTTATAAAAGAGCTGGAGGAACTGACCCAAAAACTTACCTCCTTCTTCGAAGAAAAAGACCTCCAAGGGGTTAAAGGAACTCTTGTGGAGATGAAGTACCTGCTGAGCATTCAGAGCAGCATTAAACAGAAGCAGCAAAGTTTGCTGGGCAGCTGAAATTGGAAATATCGATCTGGCAATCGAATCGCACACAATCACACCTACCTGTTGCTATCAGCTGTTAGGTAAACAATAACAAAGAGCGCTTGTTTTATAATGTGAATAAAATGCTATAGCTCTATAAGAGTTATAGTGGTTTCGCGGTCGGTAAACTGTCAATGAAACTGGTTTTCTTTCCAATTTCAATGGAATCTCGTAGCGTTTTTCCCCTTTTCGAGGAGCAACACCCTGTTACTCGGGCCACAGTTTGGGAATAACTTAATCAATTAATCGCCGTGCTATCTGTTGAACTCAGCTCATCGGGGGGACACCCGCGGGAGCACTTAGGAGCTCGCACACCAACGTCACCTCATCGATTTCAGCCTACTCATGCCCACAAACACAGCCATAGAAACTGTATCTGAGGGACGAGGTGGAGGAAAAATCGGCGCAAATTCTATAAATTTAAGGCGCCAGTTGCTGCAGTTGGTAGTTCTATACCAAGGGTAGCGGATAGTGGACTCGCAGTAGAGTTCTCGTGCCAAATAAAGTGTTTGGGGTTAAAAGGTATTCATTCAAAGGCATGTTTACCCAATCCTCGGACTTTGTTTATGCTAGTAAACTAATACCACCTTTGGAATAATCAATACTCCTTCGGTAAGAAAACAATCCTTAGTAAAAACAGGTGAAGCTTATATCTCAGGAAATTTAATTCAATAAGTCAAGTAAATTAATAGAATTCCTTGTTTTATTTTTAGCTTTCTTTACAAGTGCCAAGTTCGAACAAACCTCAACCAAAATGAATAAACTCTTTACAATTTTGCCATTCCTTATGGGAACGCTGATGCTTTCTTCTGCGGAAATATCCACACCCATCATAGGAATCCTGACCCAGGAGGTTTACCCTGATGGCCTGATCTCGCGTCACTTCGAGAACAAGACTAGTTATATTGCCGCTTCGTATGTGAAGTATCTAGAAGGAGCTGGGGCCCAAGTGGTGCCAATTTGGTGAGTGGACAGACAGATACAGATATCTGAGCAAGGCGCAAAATCAAGATAAGAAAAAGTATTCATACACGTGTATATATAGATCGTAAATTCATAAAATAAACATGTTTTTGTTGCCGAAATCGCATATCCCGATAAGATTGCCGCAAAGCCAATTAATAAACAATTTTCATTCTTTCCCGCCAGGATTGGTCGCAATCGCAGCTACTACGAAGATCTCATGCAGAAGATAAACGGGTGAGTGTCTAAAAATAAACGAAGAAAAGCCCAGTATTAAGATTTATTGATATTCTTTCAGGGTTTTGTTACCTGGCGGGGCTACTTGGTTTAATCAGAGCAACGGGTATGCCGATGCCGGCGAGCATCTCATCCAGTTGGCTATAGAATTGAACGATCGGGGAACCTTCATGCCGGTTTGGGGCACTTGTTTGGGAATGGAATTGTTGGTATACAAGCTGGCAAACGGACCAGAGCATCGCATCGACTGCAAAGGAAAGGGAATTGCACTCCCCATGGAGTTTAAAGACGGTAAGAAAAACCTTTTGTACTTTAAAAACTGATTAATACTTTAATCTCTCTTAAGACTACGCCAAAAGCCGACTTTTTGCCTCCATTAGTGACGATATTGTAAGCCTCATGGTCAGGGAAAATGTCACCTACCACTGGCATCAGTTCTGCTATACCGAAGAGGACTTTGCACAGGATCACCTAAACGAAACATGGCGAGTTATATCCCTCAATCGTGACCTAGACGGAGTCGAGTTTATTTCTACAATGGAGCACTTGAAGTACCCGTTTTATGGCGTCCAATTTCACCCAGAGAAACCACTTTACGAGTTCACCAAGACGAGTATTCCTCATACATCTGCTGCCGTTTTGAGTGGCCAATTCTTTGCCGATTTCCTTGTAAACGAGGCGAGGAAAAGTCCGAATAGCTTCTCAAACTCTACGGAACAGGCCAGGTCGCTAATTTACAACTACAATCCGGAGTACACATCGATTCTGGGGTCTTCCTATGTGCAGCAATATTTGTTTACCAATAAGGAAATGGGAATTGAAGTTCCCGAAATACCGGATGAGGGTGGCGATGGAGAGGGGACTAACTACTATCCTCCCTACTATGACCAGAATGCTGGTGGAGGTGCTTCTGGTATAGTGCCAGTTAGTGGCTTACTCCTCACTATGCTGTTTGTAGCAATAAACTGATTCATTCAGTTGACTCCTATATTTGCTGTTCTTGCCTGGAAAGAATGTGTTCGCCCTTCGGCACTCGATACTACATGAGGACCTAATACTGTTTGTGATTTACTCGATTTTATACCGCTGTCAACATGCTATTATTTAAAATGTGTCATATATGTATAAAATAGAAACATATTTATCATCATTTGAGGTTTAAAAGATAATAAACACGATTCAATTGATATTAAAACCTAAGTTTTTGATTAGATAAATTTATTTATGAACTTTGGCCAATAAGATTTAAGCACAAGTTTTTATTAGGAGTATTTAATTTCATTCTTTAATATTTTCAAATTGTCACTAGGATTTCTCTATAGTTTCTTCTTCTATTTTTTGATTATGGATCTCGGAACCGGAACTTCTGAAGATATTGTTTAGGACTAAGCTTTTCCTTTCTATCAGATCTTTTATTTTTTCGTTCCTCTTTAGTAAATATACATTGGAAAAATAGTCGAATATTTTCATTAATATCACCATTTATATAAAAAGTACAAGTTCATTAACTTTAATGTCTATAAGGAGTAAAGACATTTCGAAATTCCCGAAAGTATGCAGTCATGTTTGGTGTTAATGGCTTTTAATAGCCTAATAGCCAGCAACTTGTTTTTCGATACATTTTCTAATTAAATAGAACCAATTTCAAACCATTTAAATAAATAAATAAGTGTATATGCTTTTCTAAAATTGTCTAAAAAGAAAATATTGAATTAAAGTAAATAGAAGTTCTATATATTTTCAAAATTTTCAAAATGTTAATTTAAAGCACTGCCGAAGATTGAATTGGGATATACATAGGTAATTCCCAAAGTAGCGGATATTGCTATGTCAATTTTCGATTTTACGTAAACCGGTAGAGTTTTCTAACTCAAAAATGTCAATTTACCTGATTGTTCCGTTTTGTGGGGTGACAGCAGTTGCATTTTTTTTTATCGGAGCCGTTGCCCAGCAGCACATATCGTACAAGCGGGTTAAGAGCGTTACCCATCAGGATCCGTATGTTTATCGAAGCCGTCACAAGTTGTACAGTGCGGTAAGTCAGAGTCCTTTCAATGTGTCCCGATAGGTAATACTTTTCCAGAGTTATAGCTGAGATTCCTGGGGGTGGAAGCTGAGCCCCCTCAGGCAACTCCGATAGCTCCGGGAAAGAGATTATCAAGGAAGCTTGTCACTGCCGCAGATGAGGAAGGATGTAGTGTTGTTGATAAAGCCATGTTCTGGGGACGTTCTCGGATTCGAAAGGTAGTAAGTTAACCTCTAACCTTAATGATTGAAGACATTTTGTATGGCCTTTTCCCTTTCTAAGCGAGACTCGACCGAACCCGAAAATCGAGATGAAATCGAAAACGTGAACGAAATCATGAAGTACGGATTTCCCGGAATGGACGACATCCATATCTATAAGAACTTTGTCGTTTCTTACGATCGCCGCAACCGAATCGCCCACTGGGTTTGCGAGCGTCTGGGCGTGGAGTGCCTATCGGAGAGGGATCCCAAGACCCTTGTTAAGCCCAATGAGTACATAACGGATTACACCATACCGGCCATGTTTTCCCCCACGATGAGGGACTTTCGAAACAGTGACTGGGTTGGAGGCCACATGGCTTCGCCGCAAAACTACAAGTGCGACTATGTAAGGTTCCACGAAACCTACAAGTTCCCCAACATTGTGCCCATCCATCGGGGTCTTAAGACCAACATTTGGCAGAAACTGGAGCATTATGTGAGGCTACTGACCCTGCGGTCGGATGCCGTCTATGTGTACACCGGACCCATGTTTATGCCCCAGCGGATAACCTTCCGGAATTGGGCCATTCGACATCATGTCATGGGCATGAACACGGTCGCCGTGCCCACGCACTTCTTCAAGGTAATCATTAGCGAGCAGAAGGGGAACTTTGATCTGCCCTTCATGGAGGGATATGTGGTGCCCAATGCTGACATCGACAAGAACATGGATCTTCGAGCCTTTCTCTCGGAGATTCGGGACATCGAGCACTTTGCTGGACTCAAGTTCTACGACGGCAGGGTGCGCAATGAACTGGGAATGAGTATTGTAGACAATCCCAACATGGACTATGAACTGAATATTGAATAAATTCTGAATTTCTGGATAAATTGAGAACATAATTTAATAAAATATTAAAAACAAATTGTTGGCTTTTTCCTAGCCCAGACATCCGTTTTACGGCCAAAAATAACTGCCCGGAAAATATGTTACTCAATAGAAGCACGTGTGCCTGCTTTAAGGACAATTAGTAAGTCAGTTCTGGCTAGACACTATAGCCTGATTATATAGTCTAGCCTGATTAGCATTCGATAGTGGTTTGAAGAAAAGACACATTCGCAACAATAGAGGGGGAAGCATTCAACAAAACCCGATCCAGACAGGGCGGAAAACCACAGCGACCCAGACAGAGAGATACCAGGACACAACAATGAGAATGGAAGCCCCTCGCAATAATGGGAATCTGACAAAATAACAGGTGCCATAACAAGCAACTCCACCCGCCACCGGGCAACAATAAATTGTGTTCGCGCCAAGGACTGAACTTTAACCCCTGTATGGAAAAAAGGAATACAAACAAATAACTGAGCCAGTGTCCGTCTAATGGTATTCGCTGAGGAATTTACAAATACCCATAAGCCTGGCAGGAAAAAATTCCGCTCTGTCATGCGCTAATTATGAGCATCCAACCTTTTGACGAGCCCCTCGAGTGAAAAGGCTAAAAACACTGTGACTGTGGAAGATGAAAAGGACATGCCCAAAAAAGCTTAAAAAAAAGGGGAGAAAATAAAGAAAATTCAAAGTATCAGACATGAAAAGGAAGATTCCCTGTAGTTGACTAAAATAAAAATAAAGGATGTATTTTGCATATATATATAAAATTTTCAAAATATTTTTATTTCTTAACTATATCATTGTTTTTATATGTGTTTCCTATAAGAATCCTTTAGTCCTAAAACCCAAATGATGTTGTATCCCATTCCATAAATATTCTTAACTGACATACCCCTTGCCAAAGGAAGACCCATAAAACCGAACAAAAATATTCCATTTGCACGAGGGAGAACCGCAGTCAACGGAAAATAGCTTTCCACCATGGAAAATTCTTGAAAAAAAAGGAGAAATGAGGAGACAAGCTCCAAATTTGAACGGAAAAGTACGGCGAAAATTTGCATAAGACAAATGTGGAAAAGTACTCACAACTACTCTAGTATCGGGACAAAATAATAAAAAGAAAATGTTCAAGAGCTACCAACAGGAAGCAGAAAAGCCAAAGCATTTCAAGGCTAAGAATAATTTCAGGAAGGGGATCAACAAGTTTGAAGTGGAAAGCTCAGATTAAAATTAATTATTTAGGATTTGTACTGTTAAACAAAGAAATTTAAAATACAAAATTAAAAAGCTTTCCCTTCAAAATCAAAAGGCAATGAGTTGGGCTAGAATTATAATTAGTTTATTATATTTGTATATAACATAAAAAGTACACTTTCACAAAATTTAATCACAGAAATCCTTTCCTATTGAGCCAAGTCCTTTCGGATAGTCCACGACCTTTTCGAATATGTAGCACTGCAGCCAGTGGGAGTCCTTCAAGTGGCCACAGAACACAGGCTGCCAGTTCCAAATGAGATGCCTGGCCTTTTCCAGCCCGCTGGAAAATCGGTTTCTGTTCCGGCGACAGGCCTTTACAAACTGGGTGCCCAGGACCTGGGCCAAGTCAATGGCCAACTGGGAATGTCCCAATTGGCAGAGATCCTCGGAGGCAAACAGCTGCTCGAAGGCAGCCCGCTCTGGATGAAACTGGCAGCCAAAGATGGGAAATCGTCGGTGTTCCAAGACGGTAATAAATTCCAGCCCGGTTGGATCTTTTTGGGTGGCCAGTGGGTGCCAGTTGTTGCTCAAATTGCAGGACTCCAGGCTCTCCTTCGTGATGCAGTAGTGATGGTGGTGGCAGGAACATGGCTCCTTTCCCATTTTCTCCGCCATGATATCCGGAAGTTTTCCAAATAGCTGCGAGTTCTTGTAATCCTTTGACAAGTGCACTGGCATCGCCGTTTGCATGTTAGCACAGTCGGTGCGCACCTTTTGCATCTGGCAGGCGTGGATTAGGATGAGCTGGAAGCCCAGACAGGTGCCCCAGAGGGGGAAGTAGCCGCCGGCGTCGTTCTGTCTCCTTGCCAGCTGGTTTCGCTCTGAGACCAGTTGGTATATGATTTCTGCACTTGCCACACAATCGTTGGTGAGATTGGGATGATTCTTCATGTCAGCGGCGTCGATGAAGACGGCTCCTCCTGGCAAAAGGATGCCATTCAACTGGTTTACTATCTGTTCATAATAGGCACGACTACGGCCTATCCTGTAATCGAATTTAGAGAAGTAATACGAAGTCTTTAGAGAAGTAATACGAAAAAAATATACATTTCTATGACTTTTATCTATGTTTTCAAAAGCAAGGCCATTAAATACATTTAACGTGAACTAAAAGAAAAATGAAATCGAAAGCAAAAGCTTATATGTACACGATATGTACATGATAATTGTATCATGTATGTACATACATATCTACATATTTAATAGCATGAGACTCTACTTTCCCGCCCCATCGAATTCTGAAAGAAATTTTTGGCGCTCTGCCCGAAGTGCAGCCAAGGGGGTAATTATTTCTTTTGCTTCCCGCGTTGAAACATTTATTTGTTTCTTATTTGTTTATGCAATTTGATTATCCCTCCCAACCCCTTAATCGCACTCACCAGAAGGCGCTGATAATGCCCCTGCCAATTTTCTTTGTTCTTAAACAGAGGTACTATATTCTATTACAGACGTGACTATACTTTTAATGAATAAATATGATTTAAGTAGGCGTGTGAATAAATGTAATTCAGTGATATAGAGGAGTGTTATTAAATGCAATATAAAATAATTTTATATTTGCTCCCCTTTTTGGAAACTTACCAAACAGGCACTATGTGAGCGCCCGATGCCTCCAAATATTTGACGTACGACGCAGCTATATAGCTGTGATAGTTCTTTCCAAAATGCTCTTGCAACTTGGTGGCAATATCAATGCACATGACGCCAACGGTCGGAACGTGATTCTCGGTCATTATTGCCTTTATATTCCGAGCTTTCGGTTCCCGAGTTCGGGTGCCTGCCGTGCCTGCCGAGCCGAAAATCAACTGAACTCAGTGTTCAGAGTGCTGCAAGGTACACCGTCTAGTCAGAACGTCTCTGGCAAATGGGAAGGAAAGGCACAATAAGTCTTTGCATTCTCTTAGTTTACTGAGTTGTCAATGTCAACGCGATAGTATCGCGATTATCGCGATAGTATCGATGGTTCCCGAAAAAAACCTCGAAAACATCGATAGGGTCACTATCGATGTTTTGCCAGCTCTAGTTGTCATGTTATTATCGATGCCTTATGATGTTTAAAATAAGATTAACAAATACATTGATGTTTTTCATTCAATTTTCTGGGGATCCCAAAATTAAAATAACGCAAGGTAGGAACTATATGTCTCCCAAAAACGGCAATATTACATAGTTAGAAAAAATATATTTGGAAACATAATATTTTTTAGATTTTAAGTCAAAATTTCTGGAGGCTCCCCTTTGAGAATCCCAAAAATAGCTTTGAGGCCCCATATGGCCTTTAGGGAAGACACTTCTTTGGCAATAATAATTTGATTCTTGAGCGGAATACCTTAAACGATTCGTTAATCGATTCTCTATAAATCAGCAAAAAAGCAAAATATGCTTGGAGCCCCCATATGGCCTGTAGGGAAGGCCATATCTTTGGCAAAAATAATCCGATTCTTGAGCGGAGTACCTTAAACGATTCGTGGATCGGTTCTCCATAAATCTGCATCAAAATCTGAGAACATAATATTTTTTCGATTTTTTGTCCAAATTTCTGGAGGGTCCCCTTCGAAAATCCCAAAAAATGCATGGAGCCCCCATATGGCCTGTAGGGAAGGCCATATCTTTGGCAAAAATAATCCGATTCTTGAGCGGAATACGTTAAACGATTTGTAGATCGATTCTCCATAAATCTGCATCAAAATCTGAGAACATAATATTTTTTAGATTTTTTGCATAATTTCTGGAGAATTTCTAAATTTCCCTTCGATCATCCCAAAAAATGCATGGAGCCACTATATGGCCTCTTGCGGTGGCTATATCTTTGGCAAAAATAATCCGATTCTTGAGCGGAATACCTTAAACGATTCGTGGATCGATTCTCCACAAATCTGCATCAAAATCTGAGAACATAACATTTTTTAGATTTTTTGTCCAAATTTCTGGAGGGTCCCCCGAAAATCCGAAAAATGCATGGAGCCACTATATGGCCTCTTGCGGTGGCTATATCTTTGGCAAAAATAATACGAGTTTTGAGCGGAATACCTTAAACGATTCGTGGATCGATTCTCCACAAATCTGCATCAAAATCTGAAAAGATAATATATTTTCGATTTTTTGTCCAAATTTCTGGAGAATTTCTAAATTTCCCTTCGAAAATCCCAAAAAATGCATGGAGCCACTATATGGCCTCTTGCGGTGGCTATATCTTTGGCAAAAATAATCCGATTCTTGAGCGGAATACCTTAAACGATTCGTGGATCGGTTCTCCACAAATCTGCATCAAAATCTGAGAACATAATATATTTTCGATTTTTTGTCCAAATTTCTGGAGGGTCCCCTTCGAAAATCCCAAAAAATGCATGGAGCCACTATATGGCCTCTTGCAGTGGCTATATCTTTAGCAAAAATAATCCGATTCTTGAGCGGAATACCTTAAACGATTCGTGGATCGGTTCTCCACAAATCTGCATCAAAATCTGAGAACATAATATTTTTAAGATTTTTTGTCCAAATTTCTGGAGGGTCCCCTTCGAAAATCCCAAAAAATGCATGGAGCCACTATATGGCCCCTTGCAGTGGCTATATCTTTAGCAAAAATAATCCGATTCTTGAGCGGAATACCTTAAACGATTCGTGGATCGGTTCTCCACAAATCTGCATCAAAATCTGAGAACATAACATTTTTTAGATTTTTTGTCCAAATTTCTGGAGGGTCCCCTTCGAAAATCCCAAAAAATGCATGGAGCCCCCATATGGCCTGTAGGGAAGGCCATATCTTTGGCAAAAATAATCCGATTCTTGAGCGGAATACGTTAAACGATTTGTAGATCGATTCTCCATAAATCTGCATCAAAATCTGAGAACATAATATTTTTTAGATTTTTTGTCTAAATTTCTGGAGAATTTCTAAATTTCCCTTCGATCATCCCAAAAAATGCATGGAGCCACTATATGGCATCTTGCGGTGGCTATATCTTTTGGAATCGGAAAATCTGCATCAAAATCTGAGAACATAATATATTTTCGATTTTTTGTCCAAATTTCTGGAGAATTTCTAAATTTCCCTTCGATCATCCCAAAAAATGCATGGAGCCACTATATGGCCTCTTGCGGTGGCTATATCTTTGGCAAAAATAATCCGATTCTTGAGCGGAATACCTTAAACGATTCGTGGATCGATTCTCCACAAATCTGCATCAAAATCTTAGAACATAATATATTTTCGATTTTTTGTGCAAATTTCTGGAGGGTCCCCTTCGAAAATCCCAAAAAATGCATGGAGCCACTATATGGCCTCTTGCGGTGGCTATAGCTTTGGCAAAAATAATCCGATTCTTGAGCGGAATGCGTTAAACGATTTGTAGATCGATTCTCCATAAATCTGCATCAAAATCTGAGAACATAATATATTTTCGATTTTTTGTCCAAATTTCTGGAGGGTCCCCTTCGAAAATCCCAAAAAATGCATGGAGCCACTATATGGCCTCTTGCGGTGGCTATATCTTTGGCAAAAATAATCCGATTCTTGAGCGGAATACCTAAAACGATTCGTGGATCGATTCTCCACAAATCTGCATCAAAATCTGAGAAGATAATATATTTTCGAATTTTTGTCCAAATTTCTGGAGGGTCCCCTTCGAAAATCCCAAAAAATGCATGGAGCCACTATATGGCCTCTTGCGGTGGCTATATCTTTGGCAAAAATAATCCGATTCTTGAGCGGAATACCTTAAACGATTCGTGGATCGGTTCTCCACAAATCTGCATCAAAATCTGAGAACATAATATATTTTCGATTTTTTGTCCAAATTTCTGGAGAATTTCTAAATTTCCCTTCGATCATCCCAAAAAATGCATGGAGCCACTATATGGCCTCTTGCGGTGGCTATATCTTTGGCAAAAATAATCCGATTCTTGAGCGGAATACCTTAAACGATTCGTGGATCGATTCTCCACAAATCTGCATCAAAATCTTAGAACATAATATATTTTCGATTTTTTGTGCAAATTTCTGGAGGGTCCCCTTCGAAAATCCCAAAAAATGCATGGAGCCACTATATGGCCTCTTGCGGTGGCTATAGCTTTGGCAAAAATAATCCGATTCTTGAGCGGAATGCGTTAAACGATTTGTAGATCGATTCTCCATAAATCTGCATCAAAATCTGAGAACATAATATATTTTCGATTTTTTGTCCAAATTTCTGGAGGGTCCCCTTCGAAAATCCCAAAAAATGCATGGAGCCACTATATGGCCTCTTGCGGTGGCTATATCTTTGGCAAAAATAATCCGATTCTTGAGCGGAATACCTAAAACGATTCGTGGATCGATTCTCCACAAATCTGCATCAAAATCTGAGAACATAATATATTTTCGAATTTTTGTCCAAATTTCTGGAGGGTCCCCTTCGAAAATCCCAAAAAATGCATGGAGCCACTATATGGCCTCTTGCGGTGGCTATATCTTTGGCAAAAATAATCCGATTCTTGAGCGGAATACCTTAAACGATTCGTGGATCGGTTCTCCACAAATCTGCATCAAAATCTGAGAACATAATATATTTTCGATTTTTTGTCCAAATTTCTGGAGAATTTCTAAATTTCCCTTCGATCATCCCAAAAAATGCATGGAGCCACTATATGGCCTCTTGCGGTGGCTATATCTTTGGCAAAAATAATCCGATTCTTGAGCGGAATACCTTAAACGATTCGTGGATCGATTTTTCACAAATCTGCATCAAAATCTGAGAACATAATATATTTTCGATTTTTTGTCCAAATTTCTGGAGGGTCCCCTTCGAAATCCCAAAAAATGCATGGAGCCACTATATGGCCTCTTGCGGTGGCTATATCTTTGGCAAAAATAATCCGATTCTTGAGCGGAATACCTTAAACGATTCGTGGATCGATTCTCCACAAATCTGCATCAAAATCTTAGAACATAATATATTTTCGATTTTTTGTCCAAATTTCTGGAGGGTCCCCTTCGAAAATCCCAAAAAATGCATGGAGCCACTATATGGCCTCTTGCGGTGGCTATATCTTTGGCAAAAATAATCCGATTCTTGAGCGGAATACCTTAAACGATTCGTGGATCGATTTTTCACAAATCTGCATCAAAATCTGAGAACATAATATATTTTCGATTTTTTGTCCAAATTTCTGGAGGGTCCCCTTCGAAATCCCAAAAAATGCATGGAGCCACTATATGGCCTCTTGCGGTGGCTATATCTTTGGCAAAAATAATCCGATTCTTGAGCGGAATACCTTAAACGATTTGTGGATCGATTCTTCACAAATCTGCATCAAAATCTGAGAACATAATATTTTTTCGATTTTTTGTGCAAATTTCTGGAGGGTCCCCTTCGAAAATCCCAAAAAATGCATGGAGCCACTATATGGCCTCTTGCGGTGGCTATATCTTTGGCAAAAATAATCCGATTCTTGAGCGGAATGCGTTAAACGATTTGTAGATCGATTCTCCATAAATCTGCATCAAAATCTGAGAACATATTATATTTTCGATTTTTTGTGCAAATTTCTGGAGGGTCCCCTTCGAAAATCCCAAAAAATGCATGGAGCCCCCATATGGCCTGTAGGGAAGGCCATATCTTTGCCAAAAATAATCCGATTCTTGAGCGGAATACCTTAAACGATTCGTAGATCGATTCTCCATAAATCTGCATTAAAATCTGAGAACATAATATATTTTCGATTTTTTGTCCAAATTTCTGGAGGGTCCCCTTCGAAAATCCCAAAAAATGCATGGAGCCACTATATGGCCTCTTGCGGTGGCTATATCTTTGGCAAAAATAATCCGATTCTTGAGCGGAATGCGTTAAACGATTTGTAGATCGATTCTCCATAAATCTGCATCAAAATCTGAGAACATAATATATTTTCGATTTTTTGTGCAAATTTCTGGAGGGTCCCCTTCGAAAATCCCAAAAAATGCATGGAGCCCCCTTATGGCCTGTAGGGAAGGCCATATCTTTGGCAAAAATAATCCGATTCTTAAGCGGAATACCTTAATCGATTCGTTGGTTGATTCTCCAATCTGATATCAAATCTGCAAAGAAAATATTCTCAGATATTGAGTGAAAGTTTTTCATATACCCCTTAAAAATTACGAGAATGCAAGGGAAGGTCAAAATGCCCCCACTGAATGCCCCAGATTACATAGTATTAGTAGATTTTGTATCATTTAGTTTCTGCTTTCCCTTGGTCCTTTTGTTTAGCCCTCTGTTGTTGTTGTGATCTTGGCTGGAAAAAAGGATATCAGCATAAATGTCGCATAACAAGCCTTTGTTTCCATTTTATAGACTCGGTGGCATTTACGAGTGTATTCACACTCGCACTCACTCGTATGGGAAAATGGCTAAATTAGGGAGAGTGTAGTGGAGGGGGAAGGGTGGGGATTGCGATGCACTATAGGCCGGATGACCACTTTTTCTGGCCAAAATTAATAACTTCTAAACGAAACAAAATATTTGGGTTCTGTTTTTTGATTTGGGTTCTTAGTGTTCTAAGGAACATGTTTTGAGAAAATAGGCGTGGCTCCGCCCCCTATGGGCGGAACTAAATTTTATGTCTTCCAAAGTTATACAGAAGTTGATAACAAAAAAAATAATAACTTAAAAACAAACAATAATATTAAGGTCTGGTTTTTTTATTTTGGTTTTTCATAAGCTTAGGTACTTAATTTAAAAAAAAAAGCGTGGCTCTCTCAAAATTTCTGTTACGTAATATTGAAGTCTGATATTATACTAATATAACGACATCATAAAATCTTAATTATAAAAACTTTCGAAAAATGGGTTTTTGGCCAGAAAAAGTGGCCATCCGGCCTATAGTGCGATGGTCCGGGCCAAAGTCTAAAAGTAAAAGTTGGCATATTTTTGTTTTCTGAACCGAAAATTAAGCCGCTTTCACACACACCGACACACATCTGCCATTTTGCCTCTACTCTTTCGCTACGTGTGTGTGAGTCAGTGTGTGGTTGTGAGTGTTTGTGCGGCTTTTACAATGACGTCACAGGGCCGGCCTTTTGCTATTTTATAACCTACTTGCCGTGCATTGAACCAGCCCAGCTTTCCCTCCCTGGCCCCTCCACTTTCCCCACTTTCTCCCTTTCCATTTTCGGGTAGAGAATTTTCTCTTTTAAGCTCCCTCTCTCTCGCAAAGTCTCTGTCTCTCTTCTCGAACTCACTGCAGGCTGCAGCTTGGTGTTTTGGGCCAATGAACTCGTCCTGCAAGGACACTGCAGTCGCGCCGAGTGACATTATGAAAGCAACAATACCAACTAAGGCAACAACAACTGTTTGGAAAATTCTGCAGTAGCCAAAAGGTCCTTTGGCACCAAGTATCCCCCCTGTTGGCCCCTGCAAGTCCCTTCAACGGATGTGGACACAAGCCAACCCAGACGAGCAATTTACGCTGATTTGGCATTTAAACTGCAGTTGAAGGATACACACCCGACTGGGTGTGGGTTTCAGTTCGGCCAGGATAATCCTTTCATGTGGCCAGCTCTCGAAATCTTAATTCAAGCAATTTACAGGTATATGGGAATAATAGCAATTGTATCGATAGTATGATAGTATCTTTAACATAAATAAAAGCTTATGAATAAAACCCAAGAGCTTCCCAAATATGATATTTTTTCAGACCTTTCTATAGGTTTTTTTTCTAGAAAAAAAACCCCATTTTACTTTTAGAACCTTAGAATTCTGGAAATGATTCTTGCAATAACAGGTTCCGAGCCATTTGCCTATTATCCTGAAAGTGAATTTTATCTATATATCTCCTCCCCATCGCCCTAAGTCCATGACAATTAAAATTCCCACGCCCATCGGCACATTTGTCAGGCCGTGCTTCGGTTGCCCTCTGACTTCAACTGGGCCATAAACATTTGTCGTCCAATTTGGCCCATTTTCGTTGCCTACTTTGGAGGGGAATTTTTGGCCTAATGGGGCGCGTGCGGTGGGGTAAGCCTCTTAAATGCTAAAGGCCTGGCATTGGGCCTATTTCGTAGTATTTCTATTTGCTGCTCTTGCCGATTTTAGTATTTTATTTTTACACTGCTCTGACTATGGCTCTGACTCTGGCAATTATGGGCTGTCGCCTCGCGTTGGCTAAATTTAACCTGAAAGGCGGGGCGTGACATTCACCAGGCCACCGAAATCGGTACTACACGTATATGCCATATATCCCCCGAGAGCGTGTGTGTGTTTGTGTGTTTGTGACGTCATCCGCGTTCTTGCAACGCTCGAAGGCCAATCGACAGCGGCCCAACAACACAAAAGCATCATCATTATTTGCCAAACATATTTGGGTTAAGCCCGGCCCAGGCGGCATATCCCTCGCAAGGATTAGGGCCCACTCATCAGCTCGTCTAATCATCGGTCCTCGCGGCCGGAGGTGTCTCTGAGATGGTTTGTGGGTCAAGTGGGTCCTTGCGGATAAGGACGATCATTGAAATTCAAAACATCAGAAAGGAATAGGCGCAAGGGCGTCCGCCATGGGAGAGTGGCCATTGTTTTTGGGGCCAAGTCTCAAGGCCGGCGCATTTAAATTAACTGCAACTGCAGTTATTTATGTCACCCGCCAGCCGAGTGGGCATCCTTTTATGCATTCCGGCGAGTGGCACGCTGTCGCTGTCGCCTTCGCTGTTGCTGTTTCTGGTTTATTAATAGGCGGGGGCACTCAGTCGAATACACGCCTGCATATAAATAAACCGAAAATGACCAGAGGACAGCTGGACGGAAGGCAGGAAGCAGCTGCCAAGCCGGTGGCCTTATTCATAATTGATTCAATTATGCGGCCGAAAAGGGGCGAAGCTGGCGAAAGGGGCATGGTGTGCACCGATCGGTCCGGTGACGCTTCCAAGTGTTGCAGGAACTGGAGGCGCAGAGCGGCAGTGGCAGCGGAAGAGGCTGCTGAAACCGCATCGCTTCTCACCGCAACCGACAAACGTCAACGACTCTAAGGACAACAACGACGGCGTCGAGCTGTTAGCCCCTGACCCAGTTTAAAAAACCGAGAGATAGAGCCGGCGAAAAAGAGATAGCACCATGGAGAGTGAAAGAGAGGCCGTAGCGCCGACGTCATCATTTGGAGAACCTTCGTTAGGTGCACGGATGACGATGCTTAGCGCAGATGCCCTTGCCATTTGCCTTATCGCAACAGTGGCAGCAGAGATACTTCTCGAAATGCCACCACCCCCTCTTAACCCGTCTTGGCCGCACACTTACCCGCCAACCGCCCCTCCAAGATATCCATGCAAATGTCTACTTTCCGCACCACTGGTCGTATACGCAATAAACTGATTATTATTGACTTTTAAATTCAATTTAGCGGAGACCAGTTGCCAGGATGCCGCAATGACGACGAGAGCGCGTGGAATGCATAAAATGCCAGGCTAAGAACCCATTTCTCAGCTGGCAAGAGGTGGCTGAGACGTGGAGCCACTTCCTCCAGGAATCGATTGATTTTTTATGACTCTACGACGGCTATGCGTCACTTGCTCGCTCAGAATTCATATGCGGTGCTCCGGAATTCAGATGTCCTTGCACTTTCTCTAATTAAAGTAGCTGCCGTCAATGGCCATAAATTTGCCACAAATGTCCTGCAAAAGGGCAGACTCTATACCTGACACTTTTCAAAGTTATGTTTAGAAAGGATTGGTGATAATTTTCTTTTCGTTTGGTTTTTAGAGCCTTTAAAGTTACTTTAACTATAAAGGGTGTTCTTAACTGGAAAACAACTAACATGGTATTTAGGAATCATCCTTTAAGGACTATTTCTTGTGTAATGTTATCCCATTAAGCCAAATAATCATAAGATCTTAAATCCTTACGCCCCTACATGACATTATTCATAAATTTTGTGTACTTGTCCAAGGTCCTTGTGGCATCTTATCCAGGCATTGACAGTGACTCCCATGGACCTTGGCTCAATAAAATTCGAACTATCTACTTATGGCTAAAACCAGTGAGCCAAAAACAGAACAGAAATCGAATTAAATGCCAGGCGACGTGTGGCGAGATGAGGTTGCAAGCAAAGTTGCCAATTTGTGCGTGGGGTTTCCCGAGGGCATCACTTGGCGTCACAAAAATGTAGGTCGAGGACAGGATATATGGGAGTCGAGTCCTGGAGGAGGTCCGGCACTTGGTTGGCTTTTTGCGGCAATTATGAATGAAATCCTTTCAGGAACGAGTTCCGTTTCACCGGCAGCACCATTTTATGTTCGAAGGTCGCTACTCCCTCACTCTCTTTCTCTCTTTGGAGCGTTCTGTCTCGCTCTGGACTTGGACCAAGGTTTCCTGGCTGGGACCCGGCTCAGCTCCCGTTGCGGTAAACGTCATCGTAGTCGGATGGCCTCCGGGCCAGGCGTTAACCTTCGACCGGCGACTGCATCACTCGATTTGTGAATGAAAACAGGGTCAAATATTAACCGCTTGCTAACTAATTTATTTTTACAATCTGTCATTAATTAAATGAATTATATTTTTAATAAATAACTAAGCTATATGAAGAGGAAATATTCACTATCTATGTCACATTGTTCGCTTCTTAAAATATTATTTTTACATTTTTTCCAAAACTTTCCAAAAAAAAGTAATACAATTAAACATTCCATTTTATTTCTAGTTTATTATCACTTGCTGTTTTTTTTATGTACAGGACTAATTAATATGAGCCGCTTGGTTATCCTTTGTTATCCTTTAGGCCTTTTCTCGCTTTGACAAATTGTACGTGCATTGGCCCAGTTATTTGTGTTCATTCGCTTGGTCGCTCGACTGCGTTGGAAATAAATGTTTTGTTTATTTTTCGGTTTCTTCTATTTGGGTCGGTCCAGGCACGTAGTTCGTGGGGCTCGTTATTCCAGAAAACTGACTGTAAATGTCAGCTTATGCATTCACTTTGGGTCAGTTCTTATAAATAATTAAAGGCCCCCCGGGACTAGGCCTAAAGAGCCCCCAGTACATGGCTAATTACTCGAAGGCACACTGTCGGTAGCTAAGTGGTAGCGCTGTAATTTATGTTCATGGCGAGATAAGTACTTCAAAGGACCTCGAACCTGAATAAAGTACTGGAGTGTCTGAGGCAACGTGTGACTTATTCATGTGTTTCTGCCTTTAAGATATATCCCATATTTTTTGATGCATTGACCCAAATATTTTATTACTAGTACGCACCGTCCTAGGCCGCAAATCAATTTATGATAAGTACGAGTATGTATGGATTATTTAAGTTGTCCTCTCCCCCAATCCATGGAGAGCCTTGCCAATCTACATAGCCTATTTTGCGGCACCCCTTGTCAGATGTCGCAGTGAAATGTAGACATTTTGCTTAAGTATTGGGTTCAATTACCGAAACACAAGCTGCATACCTAATGAGGACTGGTATCCTGCGCAGGATAGCCCCGAGTCTCTCCATGATTGTTCACACGTAGCCTGATATTTGGGTCAAAGTGCGAATTAGCATAAGTGATGCCCGGCCCTAGTGAGGGTATCTCCCGTGCCTGCCAATGCGAAATGATTTAATTTGAACTAAAAATAGCGGCTCGTGTTACTCAAAGAACAGCAGCCTCTTGAAAATTTCATTAAATTTCGTTCCCCTACTTGGGGGTCGGCGAATACATCTTACTTGAGAAATGAAATTACGGACGGAGTGCCATTAAAAAACGGGAGAAACAACAAAGATAACAAGCAGGAAACATGAGCAATAAAAATACACAATAAAAAATGAGAAAAGCGTAAAATGATGAGAGGGAAACCAGGAGCCATGTTGATGATGGGATGGCGAAAGGTAAACAAGTTTCAAGTAAATATTGACATGGAAGTCAGCCTCATATAAGCCCGGAGAGCAGCGCTTATGCTTGTTCTCAGATGGAAATAAAATGAAAACGATGAGGGCCTTCCCCATTCCTGAGGAAGCCTGCCTTGCCCCAAAATGTTGCCCGAAAGTGAAGGTCGCCACTAAAAGACAGTCGAAAAGTTGACACAGCCAGCCGCAAGTTCAGATTGTTTCTGCAACTTTGTCTGCCACGAGTTTCCCACGTTCATGTTCATGTGCTGAAGAGCCCGAAGAAAGATTAATTATTTTGGCACTGTCTGTACATTGCGGCTTGTTTGTAGCTACCCTGTACTAGAAGTCTTCCAGTTGGGTAGATGAAGCTCAAGAGAAGACTTGACAGGTTTGGGGATTCATGCGTAGAAATTCTTAGCCTTCTCTCAATACTTTCTTTTACTTTTTCACCAAAAATATATATTAATGGGCATCAGGCAAGACCTAACACCCAAGGCAAAGTATGTTGGCAACAAGTTGACCGCATCCTTGATCCCTCTCCGCCGTAAGATTTCATGCCAGGCGCGTGGAGCAAATTAACACGCCCTGCCTCGTAAAGAGTCCTCATGCCGATGAATAAATGTGGTGGAAGTGGGGGTGGTGGAGGGCTAAGTGAGGCAACTCCTTGCCAGAAGTTAATGCCGCGTAACCTGTTAAAAGAAAGCCCGTGTTCGATGCCCCCGTGAGCTTCCCAGCATTACCTTGTGGGGCCATAAACGGAGCAACTGGAGATGCCACCAGCAGAAGGGAAAATAAAACTTATTCCCGTTTATTATTAATAAGCAAAAAGCCGGCACAACATACATGGAAATGCCTCCAAGGATGGGAGAGGAAATCCAACTCCTTATAGAAATAGCTGAGGAAATGCTAAAAATATTCATCCCCGGAAAGGAAACTTAAATAAATGCTTAAAAATAGAGCTATTCATGGCCAAGGGAGACAGCTGCTGAGGAATGCCATATTAAAGGCAGTCAGCCGCAGAATGAGAGGGCTGGGAGCCAAGGAAACTAGTCCTGAATACTGTCAAAATGATTACGTGACTGCGGTTGGGTGCTAGAAGTGCTCACTTTATTGTTACGAGTGTTTGCAATTTCAAGCGAAATGCCAAGGGACAGAGTGGAACCGGCCAACGGGTCGTATGAGCAACAATCACAGCTGTAAAAATCACACATACGCCCCGCAGTCCCTCCTATTCCGTTAAGTTCAGTGGGATCTGTGCGGCACAATTGGTTGCGTATCTTTTTATCTCACTTTAATGCCCCCACATTTGTCGACTGTCAGCGGGAATTAGGTCAAAGGATATTTTTAGACGACGACGACGGCAGAGACTATGTAGTGTGCGGGCCAATTTCGGGTGATGGGAATGTGTTGCAAAAATATTTAGATTCCGACATTTTTCATCAACTTTTCGGTCACGTCATGGCCGGGATACTAATGTGTGTGAGTGTGGTGTGTGGAGTGTTCGTGTTGCATGTAATTTGTTCCCCAGCCAACAACCGAAACAACAAATCAGCAGGAACATGAGACGCCGCCACTCGAGTGCGTGACTGTTGCGGCCATTTAGCGGCGGGAACTTCGATTGGCCATTAAATCGGGCCGAAAGTGAAAACCAAATAGTCTCCCAGGGAAAGCCCCCCTGCATGAAAGTTAATGCCTCAAACATTCCTGCTAATTTCGTTAATTTGTTGCCGAATTTGATTTGGCAAGCAGATGGATTTTTATGATGATTGTTCGCTTTCAATTTGTGTGGCAGCCCCCATCCCATCTCACTCGGTACTTCCCATTGGGAACTTGCCATTAATTTGAAATCTGTCGCTCAGCCACAAATCAATCAATGCAAAATACGAGTAGATGCCTCCGCTGCATGCCCCACCAATACGCTGTCAAACAAACTGTCAGTGCGCACTCGGTTGCTTTTATTGCGGTCGGGACTGGAACCGGTCTCGGGTTATTCGATATTTATTGTCTGCCAGTTCAGATGGAATCGTATTAATCAAACGCCTTCAGACGTCCTCAGACTCATTATAAATTCAACATGAATCCCGCATCAAGATTTCCAGCCGAACCGCTGCCTTGACAACCGAATAGTAGCAGAACGACTCACAAATCCTGATGGCAATTCAATCGTTGACCTACTTTCCTGGACACAACACATTATTATTTATTTTTATACTTTTTGGCAACTTTTCTGGCTACTGTTCGATTCTGGGAGGTTCATCCGTGCGTTATGGTCGGCAGAGCGGGTTCAATTGGCTCGCCTAATTGCAGTTTCCACATAATAATCATAATGCCATGTGTGTGTCATTGATTTGTAGCTATTTTGGTAAACTTTTTATGGGAAAAACTTTGCGATTGGTGTCACAGAAGATGAAGATAAAGTGCTCCATAAAGTATACACCCAACGATGTTGTAAGTCTGCGATGATTATGGTATAATTATCAATATTGGATGCAAATAAAAGACAGTTTTTGGTGTAAATTATTTCACTTTTATTGAACTCTCTTTGCTCGAGGCTATTGGCCTTCAAATGATTACAATTCTTCTGCTTTTTCTGCTTGGCTGCTGCTTAGGTAAATAGTTAATTATAAGATGCTGCTGTATATATGTTCTGTATATTAATGCTGATATTGTTCTGTATAACCCATCAACGTTATTGCTTTGGCTTATGATTCAATGCTAATGCATTCGTACAAGTATATATAGTAGGCCTTGGTTTGTAATTTCTTAATATTTCTTCTCTATAAACTGTAAATGTGTATAACGGCTAAAGTAATGTATATCTTGAATACTTGTTAAGTCAGTTGCGCGGCTGCTTCGGCTATATACTCTACGTCTGAACGCTACTTGCTCGAGTGCTGGGTCTAAGTACTTGGATTCTATGCATAAACTCTACTTGGTTTGGCAAATAATTTTGATTTGAATAAAGGTTCTTAAGGTAAACAATCAAAGTGTCTTAAGGTTTTAGGATTTTGCGGAACAAATACTTAAATGCTCGTCAATTTTGATCCCATTAAACAGTTACAAAGGAAATTACATTAACTTATCTTGTATATTTTTATAGTTTAGTTTAATTTTTGGAACAAATACTTATGTGAATCTTTGTTTGCTTTGACTTTTGATAAAGGCACGAATTGTATAAGAATCTATACAAAAGGAAATCTATTGTGACTTTTACACTCAATCAATCAAACCTTTAAAGTTTTAACTTGAGATCTTCCATCTCAATATTTTTATTCTTTTATTTTTTAGTGTTTACAGTCTTCGGTATGCGTGACATGATCTTATTCTAGCATCAAAGCGGTGACGAATGCGTGTATATTGTATATTTTCATGACGAGTTCTACGCTTCTACTTTAATTTTTGTAATATATCTCGTAAGTGCAAAAGTTAATCAAATTTTTATAAAATTCTTATCATTCCAATGGTTTTGTTTTTAATTCTTTTATATTTTTACCAATTTTACCGACGGTTGTGAGAAGACTTTTGGATATGATGGATTTATCAGGATAAAGGAAGGGAGTTTCAAGGATGCTCTCTAGGATGGGGGAAAATTCTTGTATCACAGATTTTGAAATGAATTTTGGGAGCCAGGGTAGATGCACTAAAAGCTAAATGAATTCTAAACAGCTTCTTGAGCAAAGTATTTAGTACTTAAGCTGTTTTTTAAGTTAATTTAAAATGTAGATTTTTTAAATCTATTAATGATTATAATTTAGTAATTATATTTTTAAATGATCATCTTATTAGGCTAGGATTTTAAAAAGAATTAAATAAAAGAAAGAAAACAAGGAATATTTATCTGGGTTTTTATACCGGCTGTTATAGATGATTTGGGACGTCCTGGAGGATCCTCAACGCCTGGCATACTGGCAGCAGACAGAGCTGCGCGGCACCCGCTGCGTCGGCAGACCGGACATGCCCTTCAGATATGTGTAGGATACGGGCTGGCGCAGAATCCTCTGGGGCGGCGGCTTCTGCTTGCTTTTGGACCCCGAGCTCGAGGTGGAGGACGACCTGCCCGCCGGGTGAGGGTGCTGGTGCTGATGCTGATGATTCTGCTGTCTGTTGAGTTCCACGTTCGAGGCGGACTTGAGGGCTGACTTCAGAGGCAAGGCGGCTGCTGGCTGGATCGCGGAGGGGGGTGGTGGCGGCGAGGGGCCGCTGCAGGAGAGCGAGCGAGAGGTCAGCGAGAGGCTTTCGAAGGCGCGACGCAGCGAGGACGTGGAGCGCCGGTGCAGGCGCGAAAAGCTGGCTCGACTAACGGGCTTCTTTTTGGCCTGCAACTGCTCCTGCTGCTGTTGTTGTTGTTGTTGCTGGAGCTGAAGTTGCTGTTCCTGCTGCTCCTCGATGTCCAGGGTGCTGCTGGTTTCGCTGGAGGCGCAGGACATGGACATCAGTTCCAGACGCGACTGCTGAGCGTTGCTGAGGCCACGCCCCGAGGAGCACGAGTCGGTCGATGAACTGTGGGCATCCTCTTCCAGCAGAGTGCCTCCTGCACCGGCTCCGGCCCCCTTGGCCGCCGTGGATGTTGCAACTGCAGCTGCGTCATCCGATTGAACTAGGTCATCCTGCGACCTCAGGCCGAAGCGACGGCTCAGCTGCCGAAAGAAGCCCAGATTGCGTTCGTAGCGCGGCGTGGGCGAGACGCTCAAGCTGCCGCCCGGCGAGGGCGTGGAAGTGCCGTAGCCCACTTCCAATTTGCTGAGACTGTTGTTGTTGTTCAGGCTTCCATTGCTGGCGCTCATATGTTGTTGTTGTTGCTGTTGTTGTTGCTGCTGCTGTTGCGGCAACTCATCGGCGAAGCAAACATGCGGGGTTCCCATTGTCGTCCACCGTTGCGTATGAGTAATTTCCTTATCGGGCCGGAGACTAAAGTGCCGCCCGTGCGTATGTGTAATATCCTTGCTTAGAGGACTGCACTTCCGCCGCCTTTCCGTTTCCGGGCAAGTAATAGGGCCCTCTCTCCTTCTCTTGCACTTCCTTTGTTATTGTAACCGGTGTCTGAGACTGTTTATCTTTGTCTTCGAGAATGCCGAGAGCACGAGAGAACGAGAAGGCGAACCGACTGGGCACGTTGTCCTGCCGCTTGTGAGGCGGCAAATCGGAAGCCGCTGCCTTTTATAGCCTCGCCCGGCACTCTGCAAAGTGTCCTCGGAGAGCACTGTCGGCCGCCAGCCGGAGAGAGCGCTCCTGCAAGCCTTGCTCCATTTCCCGCTCTGCCCGGCCGCCATCACTCCCTTTCTCTCTGCTTCCGCTGTCGCCTTTGTCTTTCTTCCTGCATTGTTGCCTAATATTAAAACGGGAAGCGAAATTCTGTTTACCGTTGTTTCTTCTCATTTCTCTGTGTTTGTTTGAATTGCTGGTGCCGCTGGCCGCCAGGTGGTGTCAATGCACGTCGTGGCGGTGGGAAGATGGCTGATCATATCCGGTACGGTTCAGAGGGTATAGTATGTCCTTCATATCCATTGGTCTTCATTTAATTTTGTAAAGTTTGTAAGGTTTATTTTGTAAAGTTAAGCAGTTATATATATTATAATCTTTTTACTGTGAACTCCAAAAAATGATATTATATATGTCTATAGGGTATAAGTTATTCGAATTCCTCTACTTTATCCCTTAGGGCTACTCGTTCCTTTGTCTCTAATTGTTTTCGTTTGGACTCTCCCCTCAAAGTCATCAATTCTTAATCAGCCAGACGTTTTCATTTCACTTTGTTCCGTTTGACTTTCTCGGTTGATTTAATTTGTTTTTGTCAAAAATAGCCCTGAGTAGCTGAAGCTGAAGCGAAGGCTTATTTTGCCTAAAATATCCTTGCCGTTGACATGTTTGAAGGACTGTAAGGGGCGCTACTTGGGAAACTAAGAGGGGCTCCTTTGCAGAAGCTGCCCAAGACGCGCTTTATCATTTTAGGTTTATTAAAATTTTCCCACACTTCATATAGATATAGATTGGGTCCTGCCTATGATGTCTTTGTTGGTGTTGCTTTTAATTTAATTGCGCCCGAAATTGATTTTAATGCGCTATAAATAAAGTCGAATGCCAATTTTACGAGACGCATTTTAAGACAAGCTAAGACGACGGCGGCTTAATGAAGTCCTTTGTTTTGACTTTGTGATGGAAAAAATGGAAGGTGGAGGCGGAGTGGGAGACTAGAAATCAGGACGTGTCCGCACACCCACATCCTACGAAAATCCTGAACATCTAATTAGAGGCGCAATTGTTGACACCCACTGACGTCAGAGCGGACACCGATTTAGCGCTTATCGCCGTTGTTTTGGCCAAAATTACACAACTTGGAATTCAATTTGGCCCGAAGGATGGGCGCGAAGTGGGGGGACTCTTTTGTCGCCGGCTTGTCAAGCGCTTGTCGTATCCATTTAGCAGCGAATTAACTCATTTAGACTTAATCAAGTTGGCCAACAGATAAATGAAGGGGCTTAGCTGTTGTCCTGCCAGTCATTGACCCTAAATTTCAAATAAACTTTGAAACTTTGTGTTTGATTTGAAATGTCAACAAAGGGGGAAGTATAAACCTTAGCTTCTTACAATAATAACTCTATATTTTAAAATTAAAATAATTAACCTTGGCCTTTAATGTTTTCAAAGAATTCAAGCATAAAGCATTTTTCATCTACCCGGAACATTTATCAATAAGAATAATATTTTAATTTAATGAAAACATTAACGATTCCCTTATAACGATTCCCGATAGAATTCTCAGAACGCTTGCAATGTTATCCTCGCCGCAGAGAGTCCTTCGAGGAATAACCAGAAGCATCTGGTGAACCCCAACCATTTCCGATTCCCTGGACATCAAATATTAAAACGCAGTAGTATTCCGCCGAATCAAAACAATCCCGTAAAATATACGAAATTTATTTCGCAACTGCGTCATAAAACTATTTGGCGAGTGGATTTGGTCATTGTTTTGGTGTTTTGTTTACGGGAATTCGGGTTAGAGGCCTGTTTGTTTGTTTGCAGATAAATCATGCATTTTAATTTGATTTCTTAGGACACTGTGTGGCGTTCCAAGTGTGCCAAGGATGCGGATACCCGTTGTTTGTTATTCTAAAATTGAAAAAAGCAAGCCCCAAAAGGGTTCAAAGATACAACGACCTCGAAATGAGGTCTATCGAGCGGGGGGCGATCGGAGAAGGACCTTGGCGAGAGGTCCATTGGCTAACCTAAATAATTGAGGTGTCATCAAAATTTTAAACGCTGCCATTTGTCACGCCCAGGGAGTGCAGTGCCGCCGATTAACGTCACAGTATTCGTATGTCAAAACTATAAGGTCGAGTCCTTCGGCAACTTGATTTTGAGGACTTTGCCTACATCATCAGACCGAGTCGTTGCCGCCAACAAAAGCAACAAGGATGGCGAGGCAGTGTCCTCATCCTGGCACACATTCGCGACCGTTCTCAGAGAACAGTTTCGCAGACTGTTACCCAAACAAACGGAGGCCACGTGCAGGATACGCTCTCTTTGGGTCGCTGGCTCGCTCTCTCGTCGCAAGCTTTTGCCTACGTTAACGGTGTCCTTAAGCTTTTCGCTTAACCGTTACGAATTCAAGCTGCCTTGGGCCGACAAAATGAAGTTCATTCGCCATTTTACCTTGGTTTTTAATGAAAGACCGTTGTATTTTTAGATTTTTTAATAGTCATGTATATTTTATTTTATTGACAGCTAGACTTAATTGTTAGATTATCTCTGTTCATGTTAGGATCTAAAAATATATGGGCTCTAAACATTTTGCTATGTTCTTATTATCATCTACCATATCATATACTTTAGCATGATATACTTTATTATTTAGAATAATTTTTGCTTTAAAAAATCTTGTTTTTCTTCGTTTGGTTTGGAAAGTGAATTATTGTAAAATTTTCATTATTAGTATTTTTTCAAGAGCTTCGTTTCTTATCGATTCGTAAGTTTTTGGTTTGCTTGTATAAATTCGTCAAATTTTGGTTTTTAATTATGTAAGTTGTGGAAATTAGTGCAAAGTATATTTAAAACTAGCTTAAAGGTGCAAAAGTTGTCTTCCCTTCAAAACATAGTTAAAACTAGTTTATTACTCTTGTTTTTTTTCTCAACTAAAGTTTGTGTTTCAAGGATTACTTTCCAAAGATATGTTGGGGCCTCTATATAACATTTTGATTTACATTGAAGCTAAATTTAATCTATCCCGTGTAAACTGAAAGTCCCTAAATTAGCCAAAGACAATTAGATCGTCTATGGTCTGTATCGTAGCACATACAGGTGTGGATATATAGGTATTTGATTTCCGGGGCGTAGTATTTTAGGTACACTTATTGGGCCCAGTTCGCTTTTTGTTTCCGTTTTTTTTTTGCGAACTCAGCTGTGACACATTTATAAAATATGTTCGCTGTATATATTATTCTGTCTTCCCATTTAACCCTTTCCGCTATTCAGATCTCAATTTTCAGGCACTACTCGTACATCACTAGGAATTCCTAAATTTATATTCTCAAGACCCCCAACCAGCTTTCAGCTTGCCCCGATTTACCCTTATGTCCTATTTACTCTAAGTGGATGTCTAATACATGTGCTGGAGGGTGTAGGGATAGCAGACCGCGTAGCTGGGCACCCGGGAGTAGAGGCCCGACATGCCCTTCATGTAGACGTACTGGACTGGCGGCCGCAGGATGCTCTGCTGCTTCTTCTCCTTCTTGGAGGCTGGGGCGCCGCAGGACTTGGAGCTGCTGGAGTGGCTGCTACTGCTGCTGCTGTTGGAGTTGTGGGGCGACAGGGACTTCTTGGGCTGCCGGAGCGGAGTGCTGCTGCAGGACAGCGACCGCAGGGAGGAGTTGCCCGTGGGGCTGGAGAAGTGCTGCAACATCCGGCTCACCGACGACGAGATGGAGATCCGGCTGAGGTGGAGGCCGGTGGACTTGGTGGCTGAGGCGGCGGATGCGGATCGGGGCTTGCTGTTCTCGTTCTCGTTTTCATCTGTGCCCTCATCCTCGCCCTCGTTGCAGCTGCCCTCGCTGCTGTCCTCCTCGAACTGCAGCTGCGGATGCAGTTGCTCCATGGCGCTGCCTGGTCGGTAGACTGCGTCCACATAGATGTGGCCCTGCTGATCGTAAAAGTCCAGGCCAGGCGAGTACCGCGAACAGGCCGAGGCACTCGAGGTCCTGGAGGTGTGCTCCAAATCCAAGCTGGATCCATTGATGGGACACTCGTGGCTGCCGCGCTCGTAGCTCAGGCTGAAGGAGTCTGTGGAGCTGCTGCGAATGTCGTCCTGGCTGCTGTAGACGGTTTCATTCAAATGGTGTTGATGGTGGAAGTGCCTGCCCAAGTGCTTGCTGAGCAGCTGCAGCAGGCTCCGGGAGCGGGACAGTTTTTTGGGTCCGCTCCTGGAGTGGAGGTGATGGT
Source organism: Drosophila bipectinata (assembly GCF_030179905.1). Lineage (NCBI taxonomy): Eukaryota > Metazoa > Arthropoda > Insecta > Diptera > Drosophilidae > Drosophila > Drosophila bipectinata. The sequence continues at coordinate 1,641,964 of NC_091738.1, read as the reverse complement.
GCAGCTCCTTCTGCTGCTGCTTGCCCAGATCCATGGAGGAACTGGCCGCCGAACTGCCGCTGGAGCTCGACTTGGAGCCGCTGTTTGGTGAGAGTGTATCCATTTTAAATGTTTTTGTGATTTTAGTTCACTTTTTGGCACTGAGACACTTTGATTTTTGGTCAAATCAGTTCGTTTGTAAGAGAGACGAGTTTCTTATTTGGCAATAACTGTTTTTAGAGGAACTGGATGCTGGCCAACGCGACACGTTGAAGTCTGACTGAAGACTGCCTCTGGCAGGCGATGGGCACCCGCTTTTATACAGCTCCTCAATGTCGTGGCAGCTTCGCCTCTAACCTTCGCCCCCACGAGGACATTTGAATGGTTCGGCTCACACTTCGGCTGGCCGAAGGATACTCGCCTGTCATACTGACACACACCCATCGCCATTCAGTGCCCTGAGCGCGGTCGAGAAGGACGCACCAGGTCTCCCCAGGACTAGGACTCGCATTTTCCCTTCGACTCTGAAGTAGGAAACCTGTTGCTCCTCTGGGCTTTTCCACTCAACGTGACTGCTGATGCTTCCCCTTTTGGCAACTGGCGAACAAAGCCAAGTTAAAAGCCAGCCACACTTTGGCCGAGCAGGTTGCACTTTTGAGTTTTTGTCATTGTTGTGCGTGATTGGGAACGTGATCCGACCACGTCACTCACAGAAGGTGTCCTCCTGCACTGGGAAAGGGGAAAATCGGCAGCTACTAAGTTTAGTTTTTAGGCAGACTCTTAGATTTTAGTTTGAAAGACATGTAAATACTATTTAAGCATTTAAGCTATTACAAAAATATATTTATTTAAATTGCATATTCCTGGAATGCGTTTCTCTGTTTAAATTTATTATCTTGCCCTCTTGAGAAGCATATTAAAATCAATACCCCTTTTCCCTTAGTGTTTCCTCACTATTCACGTGAAATAGTTTGTAGGTCTCAAGTTTTCAAACGTGGCGGCGTCGCATGTCGAACTGGACCGTATGTGATTGACTCACGAGGTTATCGACAGAAAAAGGAGGAAATTCAGGACGTTTAAAGGAGCTCCTCTAATTGGAGACAACTACTGACAATTGCAAGTGTATTGATTTCGGAAGAGACTTCACGTTTTGCAAACGCATTGCGATTATGCAGAGCCCACGGAAAACCGGACTTCTATTTATAAGTGAGACATCTGCGAGGATATTAGCATAATCAAGGACTGCAAAATGTCAAGCTTAAAATAAACCGAATGATGTGATTAGCTTGATGGTAGATGCCAAAGGTCAGTGGAATTTGGTTGCTCCAAATCCAAATCAATTTATATCTCAAAAGTCAATCAAAACTAAACTATTAAGTAGCTGATGTTGAGTGCATCTTTCGCTTGTAAGTCCTGTTGAAGGACACACTGATAGCCCTTGAGGTGAACCAATCACAGTGGGGCTTGCGTTGGAGATTCGAAAATCCTTTTCAATGAAATTCAGTCACTGGGTCACCGCAGTCCCTGGGCCAAATGTCACGTAAACATTTAGGAGCCAGCCAGGTAAGAACCACCTGTTGTGGGATAAAAAAAAAGGCTTACCAGTGCGTGCCGAGAATAAGAGTAAAAAGTCTTTAGTACAATTATCGTTTCTATTTTCCGGGGATTTAAAATGTATTTCAAAGCAGGAACGGGGTTAGTGACAAGGCGCCAATTCCAACGTCGAGAGCTCCGTAGCGACTGCCAGGACTATAGGGATATCGGTAGGGGACCGGGCCGTTCTGGTAGTAGAAGCTTGCGCCATTTTGGTACGGACTCCCGTAGTAGTTGTCGTAGTAGGGTCCTGGCCCAGGTCCCAGGTAGCTCGGCTGGTGGTAGCTGACCCCAAAGGAGACCACTGGCTTGGCCTTGACACAGGAGGTGGCCATCACGGTGGCCACAAGCAAAGTAAACTGAAATGGTAGGATATTTACATGCAAAGGCTACAGGAATCGTGATTTTGTGTTGCCTACCCAAAGATAATTGCGCATTTTCTCCAACAACCTGCAAACTGCGTCGTCCAGAGTCTTTTACACTTTAAGCTCGTCTCCGCATTTCCAAAGGCCTTTTATACGAGGCACTGGGTGCTCTTGCCAAATCCTGTTTGGGTAAACAACTTGGCGGTCTCCTCCGCCCATCCATCCATCTAGTTCTAGACCGATTCTAGTCCATTCCTTTGCCCGCTGTGGTCACGACTCTGAGTGGCTGTCCGCATAGATTTGCCTCGGCTCCTTTTCCTTTTAGCCATTAATTGGACATTGGGAAACCTTGAACTGGCACAAGCATCGAATCAGATGGGTTGCAGATACGCTGTTGCATATATGCTGATGTTGCAGCAATGGCAACAGGTTTTCAAGCGTCTCCACTTCCCCAGATGCCCATGTCCCCCGACGCGGGAGATGCGTTTCTGTAAACTGATATTGATGGCAAAACTGTGCAGATCGGACAAACCCTCCAAAGCCACAAGCACACTAATCAGTGGCCTCACTGGATGGACTGGGAGGAACTTCTAATTTGCTTTGCATAATGAACATGGTCCCTCAATCTGGTTTCATAACCACTCCTCTGTGGGTATTGATGGCTTAATAATATACTGTAATTGTGAGGATTCTGAGCTTTGCTCTTTCTGTTTGTCTGACATACAAATTTAGACAAAGACTTTGTCAAGCTGTGTTAAGCTACTATACGATTTAACTTATTATCTCTAAGCCTTGTTTAAAATATCGGTCAATCTTATGTCTCTAATCTTAACATAACCAAGTCCATCTAAAAGGATAAGTATATACTTTTTCCCTAACATTTCTGATCCACAAATATAGCCACACCTTTGGCGCACATTGTTTGTTTGTATCGAAGTATCAATGGCAATCGAAGCAATCAAATATTAATTAGTATATATGATTAGATTTGCGTTTTTGGTTTCCCGTTTTGGGCATTTGCGTATGTCCCCCCATTGGCTGCCATGTGACTAGCCCCGGGTCACGTTCTCGGGTTTTTTTCTTCGAAGAAAGTTCTTCAAGTGCCCGGGCATAGGGCTGGGGGAGCCGACTGCCACGCTTCAGTTTCCCAGGTCACATTGCACTCGATTGCAGGACTTTAAGGGCTTCTCTTCGCACCTAGTGACGTACGTCACGAGCAGCCGTTTGAGTCTTGATTTATTGCCACTTTGCTGCCAATTGGTTAAATTTAGACAGGCACAGGCCTCCCAACGCATACGTAGGTGACGGCTGACATGGCTGAAAAAGTGTAAACAAGGCGGCACATGAGGCACATGGGGCAGGGAACTCAACCGGCGATATTCGATATAGAGCCAATAGAGCATTGTTTATTTTTTCGGAGGTCTCCAGCCGAACAATAGGAGGCCAACAGTTCAACAGACAGCAGGTGACCTAGGTCACTCGGGGCGGGACTCTGCTGGGTAGTAGGGAAGTTGTTTTCGGAGCACAATAGGGGTCATCCAGCTAGCCGAGTAAAACCCATTTAAATGATGCGAAGTGGTCGAACTTTATTCAAATTTCACTTGGTTACAACTTGGTTATCTGTTTCACTGGAAGATTTCCCCTCCATGTGGGTTTATTGCTCTCCACCGCTCAGTAGATGTACTCATAGGTCAGGGGCTTGTAGTCGCTGCGGTATTGCTGTTGGAAGGAGTGCGGGGTCTCGACACTGTGGTAGAGGTGCGACTCGGCAGCGGCCGGGGCCACCAGACGGGAGTAGGCCAGGGGCAGGACGGCGGAGGTCCTGGCGTAGGCTGAAGGATAGTAGCCATAGGTCGGGGTGTAGTAGGTGTACACCTCATGGCCCAAAGCCAGACCCAACAAACAGGCGAGGATTAGCTGTTTCGAGAGAAATAAATAGAAGTATAAAATAGACCATTTTTCTTTTTTACAACTTACCAGCTTCATTGCGGTTGATGTAGTCCTGGGGCGATCACTGATCACACTGAATCCCGGCTGCTGGTGGATCACGGCTTTTATAGCTCCTCATCCAGACCTTCACTTTTTCCCTGGTGGCCAAGGTCAAAGGCATTTGGCTGGCAGGCGGCAAATGAAAGAAGCCCTTAACTCACTTTGAATGGACCACCAGATGCAATTGCAATTGCCAGGGAAACCCGTTCCTGCCACTTAGAATCTAGATGCGAATCGCATTGTCGTGAGTGAGGCTGACAAGACAGGGAATCTTGCAACGCCACCGAATCAACAGAGCCTGCCACAATGCCCTCTGGCTCTATTCTTTCCTGCCATTGCAAGCGAAATGTTCTTTCCACACTTGAGAAAAAATGTACTTAAATTCAAAGCAGACCATCAATAGATAAATATTTTAAGCAAATAATATTTTTCTATTCCACTTAGAAAGGATAAATAAAGTGCCTAATAATACTTTATCCAGAATCATTTTTATTCCTTCTTAATACACTTCTTTCGTAGCCCAAAAATTTCCCATTATAATGGGATAGATTATAAAATTGTATCTCCCTCTAAAATTTACACAATTTACTACTCCTTGAACGAAAGTGCAAATCCAACAATCCTACACCCCGGTTACTATAAGAAAAATATTCATCACTCTGTTAATACTTGAAAGATCTTCGAGTGGAAACATTTTCCATCAAATACTTATAAACTTAAATCTGACCCCGATTTTGCTTCTTTTAAGTGGTAATATCAACTCTTTTGTCAAAAACCTTAAAAATGTGTAGTTCTTTAATTTTGTTGATGGAAGCGGATTGAAGCCCTGTTTCACAAATGGTGCTAAAATTTTCATCGGATAAGAAATGAGTTATAATCTAAAATGTGTTTTTTTTTAAATCTTTCATTTTGGCCAAATTCTATCTTATCATTCCATCGCTTCTCTGTGCAGGGCGAAAGAAAATAAAAGCTTTCTTTAGAAACTGACCATTTTAAAAAATTTTTTACCGCCAAAGAAGGACTACAAGTGTATAATTAGGTCTTCCCCTTATTTTGTAAGCTCTGCCCTGCTTTCCTTAAAATCAATATTTCCTGATAGCGCATAATATAAAAACTGTTTCAATAGCCCAGAATCTTAATCCCTATTTTCCTCGAGTGGTTGGCCTTGAATAAGTCGCAAATGTACTCCTCTCTTTTCTGATTTTATGTTTACTTCCTTTGATTTGGCTTGGTCCTGGTGCCCAAAATAAACAATTAAGAGCTGGCGGAGCGGAGGAGGACGCACTTCCGGTATTTTCGGTTTCTTGGTCGAGAGGCTTTCAAGGTCAAGGATTGGGAGGGCTGTGGGCGCTGAACACATAGCCAAGTTTCCTTTTGTCTTGACACCAATAAAAACAAACTCCCACGCCAAACTCAATTAAATGAGTGTATTGTTTATACCAAACTGAGTGTACCATTGAATGTTTTCCTATTTTCGTGGCTTGTTGATTTGTTTATCGCCGGTGTATTGCGCAGTTTCCGCAATGGATTATTTTCGTTTTGGTCGGCTTTTTTTTTTTAAAGCTTTGCGGTGCTGCGTTTGAAAATATCCACATCGCATCTGGGGCGGTGGTGCAGTTCTCCACCCAACTGTATTTTTCTGGTAATTGCAAACCAAAGTCAGTCATTCACCTGAGCACTCGCGAACTGGTGGAAATCTGAGCAGACGACGTCCGCTAAGATTTCAAAAGTCTTTTAGGGTTTTGAGTATCGGACCAAGGTCGAGCCAGGGGATTGGATTGGCTTGCTGCTGGTGGCTTTTTGGCCCGGTGTGGCTTCGTTTGGGCCTTCTGGGGCGGGTTATATAAACCAAGCAGCGCGCTCAACAAGTCATCACAGCAGTTTCCAGCAGCTTCGCCGCGAGATCCAGTTCCAGTTTCGAGTTCAAAAAGTTCTCAAGCAATCAACGTCCTCTCAAGATGTTCAAGCTGGTAAGGATATCCGCGAGGCGATGGAATGGGTGGAGGACTCTTAATTAACTGAACACCTTGAACACTTTTGCCCCGCAGTGCCTGTTCCTCACCTTCTGCCTGGCCTTTGCCCTGGCTGCCCCGGGCCTGATCCACTCCTCGCCTATCCTGACCACCTCGTACCACAGTCTGCCCTCGGTGCGAGTGATCCAGCCCATCTGGACGCACAGTGTCGTGCGCCCCATTAGCTACGGCTATGGCCACGGCTACGGCCATGGACACGGATGGATCTGAGCCGATTTCCAGCAAGTCCATCACAAAAGGCATCCACCTGTCACCCAAAGCTGTTCACCTGTTTTGGCCGCCGACTGGCCGGGCATGCCTCCAATAAAGTTCTGAAATTGGTTTTAAAATATATGTGTCATAATTGGGTTTAAAGGGGATTAGGGATAATAGGGGGCTTCCATCCTTGATGATATTTAAGCAGTGATTTTTTCTTCAACTTGATTTAGTCATTGTTTGGAAGAGCTGTGAGCATGATTGTGGTAAGGTCACTGAACACTATTTCAAACAAGGATCTATATTTAAGTATTTTCTTGGCAGTTTCTAATAGTGTTGTTACCATTACTGGAATCAATTCGTTGCCATCCAATGTACATCCTAATATCCCCAGGCAGAAACTTAGATATGAACGAGGCTGCTTTTTACGAAAGTGAACCAATCGAAGTACTTCCTTTGATGGAGGATCCTGCCAAATTCTATTCTCCAAACGACATATTCGGAGATGTCCACAAGTTGGTCATTGGAGTGCAGAACTTTGTGCAAAATCCGCCGAGTTCCCTGTACAGTGCCTTCAATCAGCTGCAGACAACCACCAAGAAGGATGACAAGAAGCAGAAACAGAAGCCTCTGGGCCAGAAGGTGGCTTTTGACCCCTTCGGAAGTCTGGCCTTAACGCTGGGCTGGTCGGCTGGGTTTCAGGTATACAACAGCCTTAGCTTCAGGCCCATTAAGCTTCCCAAGGGTTAAAGTAACTGGGCAGAACCAGTAATGTAACATACCTTTGGGCTGCCAGCTGAAATTATACGCTAATTCTGAATAAATTTTTATATAAGAACTCGAAATATTTATTTGGTTTGGCTGGATTCGGTTTTGTTCTGTTTTTGACTTGCCACAGGATTACGTATTCGACCCGTTTACGTCTAATTTTAAATGCCGCACGTTGCATTGTCTAAACGTTTTCAGTCCGCTATCCTTTCACTGCACGCCCGGAAACATGTGTTTCGGGCCAAGGATAATTGGCCATGGTATGCGGTAACGGATAACGTGTTGGCCAAGTCAATGACAGAGATTCTAGTGGCTTGGATTGAGTTTTAAGAGTGGGAATTTAAAGTTTAAAGAGTGTACAATTTAATTCAAATAACCTCTATCTTTAAGGGGCTGAATTCAGGGCTTAATGTCCTGCCCCCATTCTATAAATTGGGAAAATTCCACCCGATAACCCAGATCTTCCAGAACAGAACAGAAACTATTTTCGTTTTTCGGTCAGTTTATTTCAATTTCATTGCGAGTGTCAATCTAATCCATCCTTTCCGGAAGCAGGGTCCAGGATACGCTCTACTTCTTCAGCAGAAGGGGGGCGGTGTAGGCGGCAGCGGCGTAGGGTGCTGTGTAGGCGGCGGCGTAGGGGGCGGTGTAGGCGGCGGTGTAGGCAGCAGTGTAGGGAGCGGCCACATAGGGAGACGCCACGTAGGGGGATGCCACGTAGGGGGAGGCCACGTAGGGCGCGGAGTAGGCCAGAGGAGCCACGATTCCGGGCTTGGCGGCGGCGCAGGCGAACAGAGCGAAGACAACGGCGACGATGAGCTTGAACATCTTGAAGGATTGGATTTGGTTTGCTTGTTGGATTGAACGAATGCAACTGATGTCTAATCCCGGCTTCCACCGCAGCTTTTATAGCCGAAAAAGTTCGAGAGCCCAGCGACTCGGCCGGCAAGGTCGAGAGCCGCAAAGCCAATTCTGTTGGCCAGGCCAGTCACGTAGCGGACGGTACTGTTCGCATTTAGGTAGCTTGGCTAATTAAAAACTGGGCCAAGAAATACCCAAGTGCCAAGGCTAATTGTAGGTGTTTTGTACTACAGCTGGGCTATAAAACGGCCTGTCCATCCGGCAATTGGCATCAGTTTCGTTTGTCACTCAGCAAATCAAAACCAGCCCAGCCAAGATGTTCAAGTTCCTCGCCATCGCCCTGTTCGCCCTGATTGCCTGCGTCGCCGCCAAGCCCGGCATCGTGGCTCCTCTGGCCTACTCCGCCTCCCTGGTGGCTGCTCCCTCGGCGGCTGTCTACTCCCGGGAGTACCACGGCAACTTCGCAGCTCCCTACGTGGCAGCCTCTCCCTACGTGGCCTCCCCCTACGTGGCCTCCCCCTACGTGGCATCCCCTTACGTGGCATCGCCCTATGTGGCGTCTCCCTACGTGGCTGCCCCCTACACTGCTCCTCTGCTGCTGAAGAAGTAGATTGCCCTACTGGATATGGACTGGATTAATAGAAATGATTAAATAATAAAAGAACTACTAGAAACGAAAAAATAGTTTTTTATTTTGAATATTTTAAAATGCTTTAATAAGTTTCAGCTATTTTTATAAGCTTTATTATTTTGTGCTGTGTTTTTGATGGACTATAAGGAAATGTGCACTTTATAATGCTACTATTCTATAAAATATTTATAGATAGTTCATTACTTTTCCGATCTTCTTCTCTTACTTCAAGGTCTTGCAGTTCAAACTTATCGGAATTCAATGGCAGGCAGGAAGTGTCTTTTCTGATAAAACCTCCAAGCAAACTCACATGTATTGTATCAGTTTCTGTTCCGCATTTCATTCACTTTTTTATAAGTACGATAAATAAGTCCATAAATGATGATTGACTTTTTTTTTTACATTTTTATATTATGTATTCTTATATTTGCTTTATTTAAAAACGAGAAAGATTGCTTACATTATTTATCTGGGTTTCTTACATGAGATTGTTTTTCGCTCGTATTTTATTATTATTATTTATTTTAATACAAAATCACTATCGAAATTTAAAAATGTATTCTTTTAGAACTATACATATTTATTCTATTTTCTTCCTTATTTAAATATAATTTTTTTTTTTAATTTAATGGAAATGATCCTATGAGTTGAAAGATCCTAACAAATTCGATTCTCAAATTAAAGTTACAGGACTTACATAGATATATTATGATTAATGTATATTTTTGGAATGATTATGATTTATTTTTTATGAATATTACGCCAAATCACTGTTGAGGGTAAGATTTGCATCCATTGTGGCGGTGGATCGGAAAACAATGCTGCTGCGATCGTACCGATCCGAACGCCGATTCTTCAGATACCGGAGAGTGACCAGAGCTACCATGCAGATGATGATCGCGGCTCCCAGGACATAGGCGAATACCTCCATGAAGGCCAGGTGGCGTTCCAGATTCCTGGAGTGGCCCCCCACGATCTCCAGCTGCTTGGACAGCGTTTGGATGTGTCCCTCCAGCACGGACTCTTCCGCGATGAAGGAAGCGTTCACTGCAGTTTGGGACTGACTGATGCAGGAGACGTCCCGGATGTGGGGTGTCTCTTCCAGGCTGGTGTCCGGTTCGATGTTCAGCATCACAGACTCGGCCAGCGATGGTGGGATGAGCAGGTGGTGCAGGTAGGAGCAGTTGAAGCGGTTCCTTGATATTCCCAGTTTCTGGAGCATGGGGAAGGTCTCCGAGAAGGTGCGATTTCCCTGGAGCTCGGTCAGTTCGTTTCCGTCCACCAGGAACTTCTTCAGGTTCGTCAGATAGGGCACGAACATGTCCAGATTAAGGCTGGTCAGGTTGTTGAACGACAAATCCAGTTCCTCCAGGTACTTTTGTTTGGAAAACATTCCAAACTTGAGTTCACGGATGCCAGTTCCTCTCAGAAATAGTCCGCGAAGTCTCTTGAGTTGGTTGAAGGTGGTTATATTCAAAGGTCCGATGGGGTTTTCGGAAACATCCAGATGCAGTAGGTAGGCTATGTTGGTGAGGTTCGAGATACTGGTGAGATTATTGGCCCGCAGGTCCATGCTCTCGATGTGCAGGCTCTGGTACAGCAGTAGCTGGGAAATGCGATTGTAGCTGGCCCGAACGAATCTCGTGGCATTAATCAACAAGGTGGTAAGATTATTGTTGTCCAAGTGCAACTGGTGCACGATGTTCTTGTCGGTGAGCTTGAAGTTCTGCAACTGATTGTAGGACAGCATCAGGTTCTCCAGGCTGGCTGCCTCGGCAAAGGTATCGGGATGTATGTGGATCAGCTGGTTGTTCGAGAGGTTCACTTCCTTGATTCTGCGCAGATTCCTGAACACCTCCGGCTGAATGGTGGTCAGCATGTTGCCCTCAAAGGACACCTTCTCGAGGTACTCGTTGTCCTTGAAGATGTCGCTGTGCAGCTCCTTCAATCGGTTGCCAGTGAGGAATATCTGGCTGATGGTCTGCAGTCCGCAAAAGGCGTTGACGCTGAGGGAGGTGATGTCGTTGTAGGACAAGTCCAGGCGCATCAGAATATTGGCTCCGATGAACACTGAGGTCTGAATGGAGGTCAGGTTGTTGTACGACAGATTCAAGACCGTCAGATTGCTGGCCGCGCTGAAGGCGTTACGGGTGAGCTCCACGATGTTCGTGTTTGAGACATCGAGGGTCTTCAGATACGGAAACGTTTCGAACAGGTGGAAGGGCATGTACAGCAGGGTCGACATGTAGAATTTCATAAACTTGACCATGTTGCCGGCCGGTATGTTTTTTATGACCACGTTCTGGCTGTGGGTGACCGTGAAACCGGTGACCGTGCAGTAGGCCTCGTTGATGTCCATGTAGCCCACCATCGGATCGTATTCGTCGCACCGAAGGGGTATATCCCCGCCATTGGCCCAGGCATCCACGGTGCTCAGGGCCAGGATAATGGCAATGGCCCAGATCCTTCGCGATATATCCACCATTGCAACGAACCGCACGCCGACGCTTAAAAATGCAAACTGAAAATTGCCGCAATGCAAATTTCTTGAATGCAGTCCATATATTCTTATATTTTTCTTATGTATTATACTATATATTATATACTTAAAGATATCTGCCGAGTCAGATTGGAAGCTTTCCGCTGCCCAGCATCGTATGTCTGGATTCCGATAAAAATTGTCGGTCTGTCCTTTGTTTTGTTTATTTTATACACTAACCCAAGAAGGTTCTTTAAAATAAAGAGTCGTCTAGATTCATAATTTAAAAGATTTAATTATAATTATTTACTCAAAGTCTTTACTCAAAGGGTATTGAAACACTATTTCCCCAAATAGAACCAATCTGGAAGAGTTGCTTCTGTCTGGCGACTTCTCCTCACTTTTGCCTTTCAGAGATTAGCCGGCACGCTTCTTTCGCTTGGTTGCGAAACCAAGAGCCGCCTTGCCTCATGTGGCAGAGATAACTTTGGGGAGCTCCAAAATGGTCAGTTGCATATCAAGGGGGTCAGTACGTTGACCTTTGGCATATGCGTAACCGGTGTTTCGGTCAGTGGGCGTGTGTGGAACACCGATTGCGTGAAAACCGAAAAGAGATTAGATTCCCGGAATGTTTCAATCGCCGGAGAGGATCTGGTGGACGCGTGCGTGGGATTCGATTGCATAAATGCAGTTGCGTGGGATGCGCCACGTAACCTTGAAACGGATGCAACGCAATCGGATTTGGAATTTGTTTGCGGCATTTCATTGATTTCTGGCCAACTCTTGGCACAGGAGGTTACTCATCGTCAAATGGTCGAATCGGCGGGGCAATTAGCTTTGTCAGTGTGTTTGGACTCCATCAATCACAGCCAGTGGCTACTGGCCAGTGGTTACCTTGCAGCGACAACTTTTATGGGCCCACAATGTGGTGCGTGCCCGAAATAATAGATGAAGCCCCCACACTACAGCGCAGTAGACGCGATCGACCTCCCAAAATGCGACGGCACGTAGCACGCGGCAACGGCAAATCGGAGCCCCCCAGAGGCCGCTCTGCATTCCCATGCAGGCGGTATAGAATCATTCGCCCAAATCGATTGTGTGCCCAGAAATTCAAGCATCCCCCCGGTCTGGTTTCGCTATAAAAGTTGCAGGTCGACCCAATCCAGTCATAGTCCAATTTGCTAGCTCAAATCAAACTAATCCAAAACCAACATGTTCAAGCTGGTGAGTATCTAAGCTCTAGAGGATCCTAGGGTAAACCTTATTGACCCATTAACCCTCCATCCTTCTTGCAGTCTGCCCTCGTTGTCCTGTGCGCCCTGGTGGCCTGCTCCTCGGCCGAGCCCAAGCCAGCTGTTCTGGCCGCCGCCCCTGTGGTTGCTGCTGCCCCAGCTGGTGTGGTTACCGCCACCAGCTCCCAGTACGTGGCACGTAACTTCAATGGAGTCGCCGCTGCCCCGGTTGTAGCCGCCGCCTACACTGCCCCCGTTGCCGCTGCCTACACCGCCCCCGTTGCCGCCGCTGCTTACACCGCCCCAGTGGCTGCCGCTTACCCCGCCCCTGTGGCTGCTGCCTACTCGGCTTACCCCTATGCTGCCTACCCCTACACCGCTAGCTACACCACTGTCTTGTAAAGGGGATACCAACGAAAAGGACATTGAATACGAATTGAAAAACAATGAAATAAAAATATTTAAAAGATAGACTTCTTTACCTTTTTAGTTTGGAATAATTGGTGATTACTTTTGAGGAATAATGTGGTAGGGTTTCATTTACATTTTTATGTAAATGTGTATAATATGATGGGCTTTGTAGTTGCCATATGATAAAAACTTAACATTTTAATTTTTATTATTACCATAAGATGGTAAACTTAAAAGATTCTGAAAAACATGCCCTGTCTGTCTTAATTATTCCAAGAACTTTAAGTTGTTTCCCCATGTTCTCCATGTCTAGAAAAAGTTATATATATGATATGTTATATGATGATCATAAACTTTTATATAAATTTAAAAATCATAATTATTTAAATGATATATTCCTATTCCACGATTAAGTAGGCCTAGGTATAAGGCATATATTCAAGGTAAATGTACTACGTACTTCTATGTTGCAAGAACTGAGTTATTATGAGTAACCCGGAAGAAATCCAATATCCTAATCAGAATATCAACGTGCAAGATATCTAATCTTATGGCCTAATCCGAAAATATAATCAATTCACTTCCGTTTTGTTCGGATACTCTAGACGTCCATTATGTGTGCCATCCCAATATTATGCTAATTAGTTACATGACGGCCAATTCCTGATTTATTCTCGTTACGAGGGTTAACCTATATTCTGATTGTTCCCTGTTACGAGAGTTCACCTACATTTCGGGTGTCGCCACCTGGAATGCCACTCATCTCGGAGGCGGAAACAAATGCCAAGGCAGTTGCGTCACTCCATCGATATGCAAATTGGAAAAATGATACGCTCCCCGAATCCCATAGATGCCAGACTCAAATCAGATTTCGTAGGACGAGCACGTGGTGTCCATTAGAATCTCACCCGCAGCAGTTGCGTCATGAGAAGATAATTATGCATCTCGTATTTAAATATATATTTCATTCAAATCAGACAACAACAAAAAACTGTAACAGGAGGAAAACAATTCAACAAGAGGGGCAACATCGTCCTTGGCGTGCGGCAGGATGGCCTTTTAGACAGGACCTGCCACTATCAGGGGGGGAATGGAGGCGCTGAAGCGTCCGTATGGCAGCCACGCAGCTGGGAAGAAGAGCGGATAGTTGGGAGGCGGTGCAGAGGTCACAAGAGTAGGCGGCGGTGGGGCAGGACCCAGTGGCGCAGCAGGCGGGGCTCGTGGAGGGGCAGCCCGGTGGGCAGGCGGCACATCTATCTCCTCGGCAGCATCCCGGATCTCGCCCCCGGCTGTCAGGTGGATCAGCAGGACGGTGATCACCTGAAATGATCACCGACGGCGTCGGCTCATCATCGTGGAGCAGGTGCATCGACTTCTCCGCGGAGAACCTCGTCAGACTTACTAATTTCCTGTACATGGCTATCGGCGATCTGATCTGATTGTGCAAATATGTTAGAATGAAACCAGGCGGCGGGCGAGAACCCAGCTTTATAAACTTCTGAAGCCTCCAGCCCGAAACCCGAAACCCGGCAGTTTTTGTGGGTCACTCCAAGAGCCGGCCTATGGATGGATCAATATCCAGAGGTACTTGCTATTCCCAGCACGGTCTCGCCATCGATTTGTTTTTCGCTTTTCGTCACGCTTTTAAAAATATATATTGAAAACAAAATGAAACCAAAAGTGCAAAGCCATAATGCTCAAGATTCCCCTTGGCTGGCTTTTGAAATGGTCTTGGAACCGATCTGAGAATGGCCCATGAATACCAATTCCCGGATCGCCTTCGTTTCGTGGCTTGGCTTGGGGCCTGAATTTTTCTCGACCGATTCTGCTATATAAATTCCTGGGTCTGGGTCTAGGAGATATCAGTCTAGTACTACAGAACCAACCGTTCACAACCAACTCACACAACATGTTCAAATACGTAAGAACTAAAGGATCTCGGGCTTAAAAAAGGATTACTAATCGTGTTCTATCCCCAACAGTTCGCTCTGTGCCTGTTCGCCATTGTGGCCTGCGTGTCTGCCAAGCCTGCCGTCCTGGCCACGCCCCTCGCCTACAGCGCCTACTCCGCCCCTCTGGTCGCCGCCTCCCCCTACTCCGCTGCCTACACCGCCGCCTACACCGCTCCTGTGGCCGCTGCCTACTCCGCCTACTCGTACCCCTACGCCTCTGCCTACTCCGCCTACCCCTACGCCGCCTACTACCGTTAATAAAGGACCGAGTACCCGAAATTTCTGACTGCCGAATCGTACCTGCAACAAGGATATCCCCCATATACTCAAAACCCTGTCCATCTATACACCCCTGCTTCTAGTTCGGCAGACACGTACCTTCCAACCCACTTCTGACTGCTGAAAGTTAAAATATGGGAACAGGACCCACACACAGGAAAGGATTATATATGTTGAAATAAATATTGCATTTTGCGTCAAACGTACAAAATTTATTGTTATTATTTATTTAATATTTAATCTTTATGTGGGATTGTAAAACAGTACATACTTTTAGGCTTAAAGGGGTTTGGAAAATGTAAATATTTGACTTGCATTTGTTTTGGCTTCTGTGAACAAATATTTTATATGAAAGAATCATTTAAAAATAGTTTGAGTTATAAATTAAGTAGGGAAGGTTTTTTTTTGAACATTTTATTAAGTATACGGGCTTTAAAGAAATGTTTTTGAAGTCCGATTCGGAAAAGTTGTCTTAATATTTGTTTTCTGATAATTATATTTTACGGAATAAAATGAATTTCAGCCTATAGCATTTATAATATTTTAAAATAAGATTTCAGAGATGTAAACAAAAATAAGGAGACCATAAGTAATAAATATTTTAAAAATAAATAAAAGAAAATAAAATAGTTTTGAAATTAAACGTAATTATTTATATTCTTCTATAGAGTTCCTTTGGCTTTGAAGTGCCACCAGATAAACTCAATTCTTACCCGTAATGACCTTGTTTACTGTGGAATAAAGGGGTCAACTAGTTTCCAGGTTTATTGAACTCGCAGAGCCCTTGATCCCTTGTTTACAAGTTCCATCGCCACTAGAGTCGCCTTCACCTTCGCCAAAGGGTTCAATCCGCTGACGTCCTTCGTCGGGGGACTGTGAGCTGCGGATGGCGGATAAAGCGTTTCTATTTTTATTTGCATCTCTGATTAGAATGCAAAGCGGCGCGTTCGAGTGGCTGACAATTGAAACCAGCTCAGAGGCGGACGCCGAAGATGGCCAAGATGGTTGGCAATTCACGCACGTCGGGTGTGGCAAGAGGGGGCCGCAGTGGCAAATTATGATAATTCAATCCGCAGAAGGCAGCTGCTGACGCCACTGGCGGAAATCTTTGGGGGGGAGCTGTGTGCCTCAGGAATGCGTACAATCTATGATCGGAGTAATTTAAAGTATGCTAGTAAAAAGGCCGAAATTGCTGGCCCTGATTTGGCCGAGCTACGTGATGAAAATGTGTTAGTTTGCAGCGTTTATTTCTTCGGGGAACTTGTCAAGGATATAGCTATAAGTTTGACTATATAAACTATGGCAGACCAAAGCAAAGGCATCAATCAGAAGTCTAGCTTCAGAGTCAACACAACCCAACCAAGCAAAATGATGAAATTCGTGAGTATTCCTTAAGAAAGTGGAGTAATCCAAAAACAGTTCCTAAAGAGTCGCATAATCCTTCCAGTTCGCCGTTGTCCTTTGCGCCCTGTTCGCCGCCGTTAGCGCCACTCCCGGCCTCTTGGCCTACAACGCTCCTCTGGCCTACTCCAGCCCGCTGGCCTACAGTGCCGCTCCCGTCGCCTACACCGCCGGATACGCCCCCTATGTGGCGCCCTATGCCAGCAGCTACAGTGCCCACAGCGTGGCCCACAGCGCCGCCTACCCTGCCGTCTATGCCGCTGCCCCCGTGGCCCCCGTTGCAGCTGTCCTGAAGAAGTAAGGAGCGAGGTCCATATCCTGCCAAGATGCCGCACGTGTGTCCCAGTCACAGATTCAGATACACGACCCGAGGCGAAAGATAGAAAGACAAATAAAAACGCAATGCATCAGGCCCACGCACTGACAAACTGAGAAAAGAAACTATAGATTCGTTTTTTCCGTTTCGGGTTATTCTATAAGGGGGTACTTACGATCTAAGAATGAGGATGGAAAAGTGCCTTTGGAGTTTAGATTTTTAAATTTATTTGAAAGGGCTTAGCTTTAAAAAAGGAGTTTGAAAAGAGCCTTAAATAGAAACATATTCAAAATAGTTTCCTTTATATCCCACAATTCTTTGGACCTGGTCGAGAGAGTATCCTCAGCCCACTTCTGAGGTTGTGTTTATTCCGGTTCATCGACATTTTGCCACGTTCCGCGGCGTAATCCTTGAGCTTTGTTTACACAGTACCCGGCGCATCGACGCCCCGGTTCAGGCCTCCTTCTCGAGGTTGACCTAGCCCCCCTTTTGGCCGGCCCTGTGTGGCCAGCTCGCGGCAGTGTTTATCATTTTAATTGGAAACTGCGTGTCCCGGGCCAGAGGTCGATGCTTGCTGGCCAGTGCAGCTATTGCGCGCCATTAAAAGGCGCCGCTGAAATTGCATTTTCTTAATCACAAACAATCAATAAACGAAGTCAGGCCACGCCTCAATCAGCCCACCTCGCCTCACCGGTTGCCAACTTTGGCATTAATCATACGCCACGTGAAACCGCGGCGGCAAGAGTACGAAAATCAAATCAAGAAACCGACATTTAACAAAGACTAAGTTTCTGCAAATTAAATCGAGTCTTTTGTCACGCCCCGTCCTGTTGGAAAAGCCCCCCGACGCCCACCTGCAAGTGTTTGTGTAGTTCTTCGGGCTAATTTACTTGTCGGGAAATTAAATTAAAATTTTAACGCTGCTCTTTTGTCTAGAATCTAGATGGTGACGCCCCTTTAATAAGATCACTCCCCTCGCGAGCACGAGGCGTCTTATAATTACCGAAGCCTCTAAAGTTTTCTTTTACCATTCAGTTTCCCAGGCAACAAAATGAGTTTCTGAGGAAATCAGGTGCATTTTTTTAAAACAAGGGGGCTTGGACTTAATTGGGTGTCTTTAGTGTAGTTGGTAGTTTCGAGCTCTTAAATGTATATTTACTTAATTGCGTTAAAATTAGTCTACAAGCTAGAATAGGATTTTATTGAAATGGTAATTGGTTGTAAGAGAGTCATATTTTATGGACTAACTAGATAAGAAGGTTTCAATATCATAATAGAAAAGATCAAAAGTAAGCTCAAAAAAGAGTATTTGGCAATCACTAGACCGTTTTAATTGCCATCCTTTGAGATACTTTTTAGCATACATGCTAATCTAAACATGGTTAGTTCTAGGCCTACATGGACTCACTGCGTATGCCTATATAATTACCTCCCGCTGATAACTGACTGCCCATGCGATTACAACAATCTTGTCTAATTGACAACTGAACACTGTCGGACTGGGGACTCGGGAGCATTGAGACGATAATATGAACGATCAGAACTTGCTGCGATCAATTTGCGGAGACATCAATAAAAAACCCGATCCCAGAGCGCTCGAGTTTCAAGTTGGGTGCCAAATAAATTGCATTTTGATTTAATCGCTGCGTTGCACAAGTGCCACCAAATTAATTGCCAGCAATTTTTCGCACTGTGTAGATAGTACTCGGCGGCCGCCGAGCCGGATCTCGGGAGGCTCTTAATTGAAATGCTTGGCAAGTTTGATTTACAGCCCGCCGAATCGGTCGAATTGGTCGGAGAACTTCGCTTCGACTTGCCCAGTACCAGGCGCCCACACGGCGTATGCAAATCTCCTGTGAGTTACGCATGCGAGTGCCTAGTACCTCGCCTCTGGCTTACTAGGCATCGCCTTGCCCCATGCCTCTTGCCTCCTGTTATTGTCACCAGCTTGTTGCCTTTCCATTTGCCCGCAGGCTTTTCTGGACGAGGTCTTGGATGTAATCGTTAACCCTTGGGTGATATCTGTGTTTTAAAGGCAGACTTAAATACTTATCATTTTTTAAATTAAAAAATAAAAATAGATTATATTTATATAGAAAGCATAAACTCCTAAAAACCTTAAAAGTCTTGATATTTCTTCTTAAATCCCTATAGGGTTAACTCCACGCATGCACTTATGGGTGGGGACTCTAGCCTGCAGGGCGGAGACTCCAACAAGTGCTGGGGCAGCCCCTGCTCCTTCCCCTCTGCAGTGCCTACCCCTGAAAGTGTTAAGTGCTCTGGGCTTGCGTAAAAGGCCGCTGTCTAAAATTATTCATAGAGTGGGTCGCTGGCAATTAACTGGCAGCCCCAAAAGCTCCCTCGGCATTGTGACTGGGCTGTGATATGAGTTATGGGTGCACGGTCTTAGAAAAAACACTTGCCAGCTACCTCTGCCAGAGGCGTAGTGTGCCCCAACGACCCCCCTCACACTGCCACGAACGACCTTGCCCACGTCCCTGGCCCCATCGATCGGTTATTGTTCTAAGTCCGAGTGCTGAGTTGCCCCACATATTACGATACTACGGTTGGGTCCGGTTTATTGCACCGGCTCTTACGCACAGGTGTGTGAGTGCCACGCCCAACATCTGGGGCGGCCCCTATTTTGTAATTAAGACCTAAGCTCTGAATGCTTATGAGCATTGGCTGTGAAAATTTCTACCAGCACGCATTCGAGGCAACTTATTTAAATGATTTCAATTGCTGGGCGGAAAAAACTTGTTAGCCGAACTGCGCACGAAACTAAAAGAACCCAAAAATGGCAACAAACAAAATGCAATTTAAATTTTTCTCACACACACCTTGTCTCCGGCTCAGGCTTTGTAAATAGACGAATAGCAAATTTATCAGAAATTATTCAAAATCAAAATTGTAACTATGATGTTGGGATTGACGTTGAAATACTCTTGCTATAAGTAGGCTACCGGTGGGAGTATTTTGCTTAAAAAATTATATAATTTAATATCTAAAACTATAGTTTATAGAAGTATCTGAAGGATAACATTGATTTAAACCTCTTTAAATTGTCGAACCCCCCTGGAAAGAGTATTTCGCCTAGTCTGAACCCAAGCATACATCCGCGTTGTCTGGGGCGGGGCAAGGCGGTTCTCTGGCGAGTCCAGGTTGCGATTTCCATCTCGATACCCGACCGGGCAGCTTTGCATGTTGCTCTCTGGGCCTCTGATTTGGTTTTGGCCTCTCCGGCGAACAAAAGTAAAAGTGCATTTGGCCAAGTCTCTGGGCCTGATATCGGGCCTCCAGCTTGGATCCGTTCTCGTGCAACATTTTGGCCAGGTCTTTGGGCTATAAAAGCATTTGTGCCCCAGACAGCGGCATTATTCAGCTTTGTGTTCTTGTAACGAGATCAACGAAACTCAAAATGTTCAAATACGTAAGTGGTTCTAAGGGTCCTTCGAAGGTCCTTGATTGACTATTTGGATATTTTGTTCGTCTCCAGTTCGTGTTCGCCGCTTTCTGCCTGGCCAGCGCTGCCGCCGCTCCAGGATACCTGGGAGGATTGGGAGGCCCTCTGCCTCTGGCCGCCGCTCCGGCCATTTCCTACGGACACGCCCTGGCCGGTCCTTCCATCGCTTCCTACGGACTAGCTCCCAGGATCCTCTCCCCCACCCTGGCTCACGCTCCCCTGGCTGCTCCGGCCATTTCCACCTACGGATTGGGACCCAGGATCCTCTCGCCGTCCCTGGCCCATGCCCCTCTGAGCTACGCCCATGCTCCCCTCGGCCTGGCCCACGCTCCTCTGGCTGCTCCCCTGGCTGCCCCTCTGGGCTTGGGCTACAAGTCCCTTGTTAGTCCCGCCCTGGCTGCTCCTGCCCTGGGCCTGGCCCATGGATGGTAATCCCCTCATCGATATTTCCTGCATCGCTTTCGTTTCGTGTGGATCGGAGAAGAGTGGAGAGAAGAACGTGAGACGGAGAGAGGGAGGAAGAGTGAGGCAGAGAAGAAGTGGAGAAATTTGTACAAAAGAAAACCCCATTTCTAGAAAGTGAGTTTGAGATTAAAATACATATCGTTTGAATTTGAAACAACGAGCTTTTATTGAGCGGGTTACAAGGCTTAAGCTTCTTAATATATATTCTCATAATTTCTGTTTCAAAGATCAACTCTAAACCTTTAATGACTACAGATTTTGTTCAGTGTTTTTTGGCTTTATTGATTTATTGACTTGCTGAGTGATTGACTGATTAAGGCTATCGTAGATTTTTTAATGTTCTTCACTGAAAACTCTCACATGCTGCACGCTCGCCTTGACTCCACTGGACTGGATGACATTGCTTATCTACCAGCCGTGTCCATAGCCATAGCCCAGACCGTAGCCCAGACCATGTCCGTAGAGACCGTGTCCATAGCCGCCGAGGTAGCCGTGACCCAGTCCATAGCCATAGCCGCCCAGATAGCTCTTGCCAATGATGGTCTTGGAAATGATGGGAGCGTGGTAGCCCAGACCCAGGCCCAATCCGTGGTAACCTCCATAGTGGCCACCCAGTCCCAGTCCCAAGCCAAGGCCAATTCCACCGTATCCATAGCCATGTCCTAGGCCCAAGCCCAGGCCAATGCTGGGGGAGGGAGCTGGAGCAGGAGCGGGTTCTGGAGCTGGTTCAGGGGCAGGAGCTGCGAGGCAGCAGACAGCCAGGCAGAGGAGGGTCATCACTGTTAACTGAAAGGGAGATGTATATGTTAATTTTTGTAAGTATATTCATTAGAGTATCCTTTTTCCTCATTCTTTGAAAATCCTTAGAAGTCGTGACTTACTTTTTGAAACATTCTGCTGTTTGTGGTTTCCTGCTGTCACTTTCCAAGCCGATTTAATTGTGTTGCTGTCACTTCTGCGGAGCCGGCTCTTTTATATCAATCCCGAGTGCAGTGAATTACATCCCCGAAATGGACATCGATGATCTAATGAGCAGTGCAACATTGTCGATCTGGCCAAGTTACTTAAGCAGCTTGCCACAAAGGCATCCTTAGTGGTTGCTGGAAATTAAGCCAAAGACTGACACCTGTTTGGGCTGTGGCTGCGGCTGCGGCTTTGCCTTTTGGGCCTTCATTGTATAATCTGCAATCGAGTTTGGCATTTACCAGTTTACAATAGTTCCAGTTTTCGAGTCTATGGCCTGTGGGCAGCTGCGATCTAGTGGGTGGCCTTTTGGAGTCACATGTTTTGACTCAGAACGGCTTTTTTTCTAAAAGGGGTCAACGTGCCAGAGAGGACTAGACTTTTGAAAAAGTCAAGCTCTGAGTGGCTCTCCAAACTGGTTTAGTTGGCTTTAATTGGCTTATCTAAAGTCCCCATTTACCATCGATCAAGGGTATGCCCTAAAATAATCAACACGCCGCGTTTGTAAACACACAAAAGCCAAACTAATCAATTCTTAACACCTCCAATAAGACGAGCTTCATAAAAATAGCACGAAAATGCCAAGATTGCATAACGATTCAAGTGATTAAGAGTTTCAAAGACAATAAAAACGGGGAAACAAAGCCAGCGACCGAGAGCCAAGCGACCAACTAACTCACAACCCATAAAAAGCCAAAAAATAAATAAAAACAGAGAAATGTAAAATGAAAACAACAACATTAAGCCATAATTAAGTGCACAAAAGAGTCAGTGACTCCTCTGCGACAATCTTCAGCGACGCCGACGACGCTTTAAACTTGAACTTGAAAACGGGTTTCTCCGCAAAGGGGACCACGACAGGGCCGAGACAGTGGGTAGTGGGAGATCCATGGCGGAGATGCTGCAACTGGTTCCCAGTAGCCGTGGAAATGCACCTGGGCATCGGGGGAGTGTCAACCGGTTGCTAAGTGTCCGGATGAGCCTATAAATTGATTGGCCTTCGACTGGCCGCGGCTTAGTCCAAGTTCAATCAGATCCAGAATAGCACCAGAGAATGTTCAAGGTAGACTAGGAAATACACTCCCCTAGATTCCACTTAACTGCAGTCTATAATCTATTTTAAAGGTTTTCATTATATTTGCCCTCATGATGGGTGTGAGCCTTGCTGCCACGGTTATCTACCATCAGCCTGTGATCTACCACCATCCTCTGCCGGTGGCTGCCACACCAGAGGAGCTGGCACAACATCCGGGTTACACCATAGTGGCACCCCTCACCAAAATCGCCCATGTCACCTACGATTCTGTGCCCATCTCCCATACTCCCTACGAGCATGTTCCCCTTTTCCAGAGGATTGGTCATGTGAAGAACAAAAGGTTCTAGTTTTAAGAATAAATATTAAATTGATTCTTCCCACATCTTTAAAAATTAAAAGCCTTTAATTAAATTTAAAAATTCATTGTTTATTCACCAAACATTGTGCTCTCTAGGGATGATAATTGGGACTAAGCCTACAAGCTAATAGGACGGATGAAAGGGTGCTGATGGTGGGTGATCCTTGGGCTAATTCCTTAGAAGAAGTAGGGGGCGGGGGCGAACTTGGGAGCAACAGCCAGAGGGGCGGGAGCAGCCAGAGGAGCGGCGAAAGGCGCAAATCCGAACTTGGCGGGGGCAGCGAAAGCAACTGGCGCCGGGGCAGGGGCGAATCCCAGAGGAGCGGCCAAGGGAGCAGCCACTGGAGCTGGGGCGGCGAAGGCTACCTTAGGGGGAGCAGCCACAGCGACGGCGGGAGCAGCTGGAGCCAGAGCCGGAGCAGCGAAGGCGGGCAGACCGAATGGAACCTTAGCGGCGAAGGCAACTGGAGCAGGAGCGGCCACTGGCAGAGGAGCTGGGGCGGCGAAGGCCACTGGAGCGGGGGCAGGAGCGGCAAAGGCCACCGGGGCAGGAGCAGCTACAGGCACAGGCAGGGGGGCAGGAACGGGGGCGGCGAAGGCAACTGGTGCAGGAGCCACTGGGTAGGCCACAGCGTGGTTGATGCGATGGGCGTTGAAGCTGGAGGCGTAGGGGGCAACGACAGGAGCAGTGGCCACAGGAGCAGCCAGAGGGGCAGCCAGAGGAGCAGCAAGAGGAGCGGCCAGGGGGGCAGCCAGAGGAGCTGGAGCATGGAAGGGCAGGAGACCAGCCTGGGCAGAAGCCACGCACAGAGCAACGAGCTGGAAGAAATGAATTCCGAAAATTAGAATAATCCTGGAGTGATTCCTGGCAGGTGCCGTCCTGGGAAACTCACCACAATCTTGGCGAACATCTTGCTTGGATTGAGGATTAGGATCTTGGGTGTGGTTAGCTTGAAGGCAGAGCGAGCTGTGATATCGAACTGGCCGATGGGCAATGCTTTTATAATTCTGCAACCCTTGGAACATCCGTGGTGGGGCATACGAAAACACCTTGGAAGACTTTCTATATTCGGACTTGATGAAGGGCGTTGATTTTTTTTGGGTTTATTTTAGGCTATTGGTGGATCGCTGTACTTAATAATCAATTGGTTGCCTCTTACGTCGAGCGCCCCCGAAAACTTTCATAATTGCACGCAATTCCCGACCATAACCTAGCCCAATCCACTTTATTTTTGGGATTGGGCAAGATTTCGTTTTGACCAGCTTATGACAGTTTGTTTTTGTCTTTTTGGCCAAAGCGATTTGGTAGTGGGTGGTTGGGCTGATGAGTTCGTAATTATTTGCCCAAAATACGTGATAGCCCGCCCGACGCCTGGTTAAATCATTTAATTGAAATACCACTCTTTGGGCCATGTTTCAGTTTTGTTAACTTTTTTTTCTTTTCTCGTTTTGTATTTTGTTTTTGTTGCAACAATTGTCGCGTGTTTGGGCCGGGCCTGTGTCTGGAATTTCTGATTTGATTTCTTGTTGCGTGCAGTTGGAAATTCACTAACAACATTTCAGCGTCTGGCCAGCGTGTGTGTGTTAGCCCGATATTTGCGGGTTTGGTATGTGTGTGCTGGTACTACTCTTACAAGTGTTTGCCGAATAGCTGAGACCCCATTTGGCGGCATTACGACGCGTCTGGTTCGTAATGAGAGACTGAATCAGATATCAGTTATGTTTCTTTTGGCTAATTTTATGTTGCAGCCAAGATTTGATCATATCTACGTCATTGTCATTCCATTATTTTTTAAGTCTATTACGGAAAAGTCTTCCAAAATCCCCTTATCTTTTGAATTAATAATAAACATTATTTTCGTACTTTGTTTCGCTTTTCTATAATTATTCGATAAATAGTTTCTATTTATAATTACTGGATTATTTTACATTTTCTACATGACTTTGATGATTCTTTGGTAAGGTTCGTGGATCATCTTAGAATATTCCCAGCAGCGGGTGGTGATGGGCCTTCAACTTCAGGGGCAGCGCCTTCAGGTGGAGATGGGGCTTGGCCAGCACCTTGGGAAAGAGGTAGCCTACGGAGACTTTGGTGGTGGTGGTCTTGGGTCCTGGGATGGCTCGGTAGGTGGGGGCAAAGGGCACGGCCTCCAGAACTGGTGGCAGCACTTGGTGTGTTACCGTGGGCAGGTGCAGCTCCGGCAGAAGTGGGGCAGGAGCTGGAAGTAGTGGTGCTGGTGCTGGGAGCAGTGGTGCAGGAGCTGGGAGAAGCGCAGGACTGGGCAGAAGTGGTGCTGGAATTGGAGCCGGCAGAGGAGCAAATGCTGGGGCCAGAGCAGGCGGTGCCGGAGCAAAGACAGGAGTAGGAGCTGGAGCAAAGACAGGAGCAGGAGCTGGAGCAAAAACTGGAGTAGTAGCTGGAGCAAATGCAGGACCCAGGGCTGGAGCAAAAACAGGAGCAGGTGCAGGAGCAGGAAGAGCTGTTAGTGGTGGAGGACCATAAACTGGTGGTGGGGCTGGCGCAAAAGCAGGAGCCGGAGCCACTCCAGGCAACAAAGGGGCTGGTGGTGGAAGAACCGCCTCCTGCACAGCATAATCCAAGTGGTGCGGAAGAGCGTGCAGGGACTCCAGGTGGTTCAGATGATGATGTCCATCGAAGTGGTCATAGTGGTGGTTGAAAAGGTGCGAGTGGGGCTTAGCCCCACTGCCCACCAGAAGAAAAGCGAAGGCGCAGGCCTGTTAAAAATTAAATTTTAGTTCCATTGAATTCCAAACCTTTCGACTTCCTTGAACTCACCCAGGTCAGTTGCCACATCTTGCTTGAAGGGGGATTGTCTTTGGTTTCTGAAGAGGATTAGCCTCGCGATCGATGTGCTCGACCTGTTGGCTCGACGTTCAATGTCTCTCCATTGTCCGAATCCATTAATATTTATAGGGAAATTGAGCGGGCTCTTCAATCAAAGACTTGCACTTGCTTTTCTTCACTTTCATGGGTCTCTGTGGGCTGGTGGTTCGATGGGCTGGCGTTGAGGCTCGGGTGAGGCAACCCAATCCGATTTAGTTGGTCAGCAGTGTCGTGACTGCCATCGATTGAGGGGCAATAACTTCTTGGCCGATTTGAAAGCACGGCCCATGATTATATAACCAAACCAAAGGCAAATCCAGAGCCAAACCTAGCCCAGGTATTGACAGATTTTCCAAAAGCGGAATATGATTATGATAAGCCATAAATATTGTTTCGATCGTAAATAATAACCGATTGCGCTTTAGGTGGCAACGCAATCACCCCAAAATTTATGTTGATATGAACCAAGTATGGCATATATTTGGTTTTAAGGGAATTCCACTAAATTATATATGTTTTTAGAAAATAAATCATTTATTTTATTTTTACTACAAGAATATGACTTGCTTATATTTGCTTTCCTTTCAGAAGAGTAATATCTGATTTGAATTCGTTGATTGAATGTCATTCATTATTGCTCATTAGGTAAGACACAATTTTTTAATTTATGGGTTCTTTAAAAATAACCCGGTTTTTCTAATTTATGCTTTGCTTATAAACAAATTTCTTTTGAAATATTGAGATAATACCTGAAAGAAAAAATCTGTTTTTGTTGTCTAATCTTAAATAGATGATTTTTATATACATGTTACCTTTCACAATTAATTGGCTACCATTTTGTTGGGCTATTAAATTTTTACTTCCATTCTGGGGTTTTTCCCTATAGGGTCCACAGTGATGGATATATCTTTCCCAATTCTGATCCGATTCTCAAGCGGAGTACCTTAAACGTTTTTTAGATCGATTCTCCACCATTCTGCATCAAAATCATGAGACAAAATATTTTTTAGATTTTTTGTCCATTTTGGTGATGGGATCCCTTGAATATGCGATTTTCCCCTATAGGGGCCACAGTGATGGCTATATCTTTCCCAATTCTGATCCGATTCTCAAGCGGAGTACCTTAAACGATTTCTGGACCGATTCCCCACCATTCTGCATCAAAATCCTAAGACAAAATATTTTTTAGATTTTTCGTCCATTTTTCATGAGGGGTCCCTTGAAAATGCGATTTTCCCCTATAGGGGCCACAGTGATGGCTATATCTTTCCCAATTCTGATCCGATTCTCAAGCGGAGTACCTTAAACTATTTCTGGATTGATTCTCCACCATTCTGCATCAAAATCATGAGACAAAATATTTTTAGATTTTTTGTCCATTTTGGTGATGGGATCCCTTGAAAATGCGATTTTCCCCTATAGGGGCCACAGTGATGGCTATATCTTTCCCAATTCTGATCCGATTCTCAAACGGAGTACCTTAAACGATTTCTAGATCGATTCTTTACCATTCTGCATCAAAATCCTGAGACAAAATATTTTTTCGATTTTTTGTCCATTTTTCATGAGGGGTCCCTTGAAAATGCGATTTTCCCCTATAGGGGCCACAGTTATGGCTATATCTTTCCCAATTCTGATCCGATTCTCAAGCGGAGTACCTTAAACGATTTCTGGACCGATTCTCCACCATTCTGCACGAAAATCCTGAGACAAAATATATTTTAGATTTTTCGTCCATTTTTCATGATGGGATCCCTTGAAAATGGGGTTTTCCCCTATAGGGTCCACAGTGATGGCTATATCTTTCCCAATTCTCATCCGATCCTCAAGCGGAGTACCTTAAACGTTTTCTAGATCGATTCTCCACCATTCTGCATGAAAATCCTGAGACAAAATATTTTTTCGATTTTTGTCCATTTTTCATGAGGGGTCCCTTGAAAATGCGATTTTCTTCTATAGGGGCCACAGTGATGGCTATATCTTTCCCAATTCTGATCCGATTCTCAAGCGGAGTACCTTAAACGATTTCTGGACCGATTCTCCACAATTCTGCATGAAAATCCTGAGACAAAATATTTTTTAGATTTTTCGTCCATTTTTCATGATGGGATCCCTTGAAAATGGGGTTTTCCCCTATAGGGTCCACAGTGATGGCTATATCTTTCCCAATTCTCATCCGATCCTCAAGCGGAGTACCTTAAACGTTTTCTAGATCGATTCTCCACCATTCTGCATCAAAATCCTGAGACAAAATATTTTTTAGAATTTTTGTCCATTTTTCATGAGGGGTCCCTTGAAAATGCGATTTTCTTCTATAGGGGCCACAGTGATGGCTATATCTTTCCCAATTCTGATCCGATTCTCAAGCGGAGTACCTTAAACGTTTTCTAGATCGATTCTCCACCATTCTGCATGAAAATCCTGAGACAAAATATTTTTTCGATTTTTTGTCCATTTTTCATGAGGGGTCCCTTGAAAATGCGATTTTCTTCTATAGGGGCCACAGTGATGGCTATATCTTTCCCAATTCTGATCCGATTCTCAAGCGGAGTACCTTAAACGATTTCTGGACCGATTCTCCACCATTCTGCATCAAAATCCTGAGACAAAATATTTTTTAGATTTTTGGTCCATTTTTCATGAGGGGTCCCTTGAAAAAGCGATTTTCCCCTATAGGGGGCCACAGTGATGGCTATATCTTTCTAAATTCCCATCCGATTCTCAAGCGGAGTACCTTAAACGATTTCTGGACCGATTCTCCACCATTCTGCATCAAAATCCCGAGACAAAATATTTTTTCGATTTTTTGTCCATTTTTCATGAGGGTTCCCTTGAAAATGGGGTTTTCCCCTATAGGGTCCACAGTGATGGCTATATCTTTCCCAATTCTCATCCGATCCTCAAGCGGAGTACCTTAAACGTTTTCTAGATCGATTCTCCACCATTCTGCATCAAAATCCTGAGACAAAATATTTTTTAGAATTTTTGTCCATTTTTCATGAGGGGTCCCTTGAAAATGCGATTTTCTTCTATAGGGGCCACAGTGATGGCTATATCTTTCCCAATTCTGATCCGATTCTCAAGCGGAGTACCTTAAACGTTTTCTAGATCGATTCTCCACCATTCTGCATGAAAATCCTGAGACAAAATATTTTTTCGATTTTTTGTCCATTTTTCATGAGGGGTCCCTTGAAAATGCGATTTTCTTCTATAGGGGCCACAGTGATGGCTATATCTTTCCCAATTCTGATCCGATTCTCAAGCGGAGTACCTTAAACGATTTCTGGACCGATTCTCCACCATTCTGCATCAAAATCCTGAGACAAAATATTTTTTAGATTTTTGGTCCATTTTTCATGAGGGGTCCCTTGAAAAAGCGATTTTCCCCTATAGGGGGCCACAGTGATGGCTATATCTTTCTAAATTCCCATCCGATTCTCAAGCGGAGTACCTTAATCGATTTCTGGACCGATTCTCCACCATTCTGCATCAAAATCCCGAGACAAAATATTTTTTCGATTTTTTGTCCATTTTTCATGAGGGTTCCCTTGAAAATGCGATTTTCCCCTATAGGGGCCACAGTGATGGCTATATCTTTCCCAATTCTGATCCGATTCTCAAGCGGAGTACCTTAAACGATTTCTGGACCGATTTTCCACCATTCTGCATCAAAATCCTGAGAGAAAATATTTTTTAGATTTTTGGTCCATTTTTCATGAGGGGTCCCTTGAAAATGCGATTTTCCCCTATAGGGGGCCACAGTGATGGCTATATCTTTCTAAATTCCCATCCGATTCTCAAGCGGAGTACCTCAAACGATTTCTGGACCGATTCTCCACCATTCTGCATCAAAATCCCGAGACAAAATATTTTTTCGATTTTTTGTCCATTTTTCATGAGGGGTCCCTTGAAAATGCGATTTTCCCCTATAGGGGGCCACAGTGATGGCTATATCTTTCCCAATTCTTATCCGATTCCCAAGCGGAGTACCTTAAACGATTTCTGGATTGATTCTCCACCATTCTGCATGAAAATACTGAGACAAAATATTTTTAAGATTTTTTGTCCATTATTCATGATGGGATCCCTTGAAAATGGGGTTTTTTTTTTCTATATGGCATAAAAGAGTGCTGCAATATCTTTGGCTTGCTGTTCTTTAAATGATTCTGAACTCTTTTTATGTTTTTTAAAATTCGATAATTATTTATTCAGTTTTTTAAGATTTGTCTATGTTGTTGGGAAGATGGGTGGATGCTTCCTTAGACAACCACTGGTGCTGGAGCAGCGGCAGCAAGGGGAGCGGCGTAAGGGGTGGCCAGGTAGGGGGAGGCGTAGGGGGAGGCATATGGGTAGGCGGAGTAAGCGGCGGCGGCGAGAGGGGCGGAGTATGCAGCAGCGGCCAGAGGGGCGGAGTAGGCAGCGGCGGCCAGAGGAGCGGAGTAGGCAGCGGTGTAGGGAGCAGCGGCCAGAGGAGCAGCAACTGGAGCAGCCAGAGGAGCAGCAACTGGGGCAGCCAGAGGAGCGGTGTACTTGGCCACTACGGCGGGAGCAGCGGGGATTCCGGAGACGTAGCGGCTGGAGTAGGGAGCGGTGAACTCAAAGGGGGCGGTGGTGTAGGAGGACAGAGTGCCGTCGTAGTTGTTGCGGACATCTACCTGGCTGCTGCCACCAGCGGCGTACAAAGGAGCGTTGGCGTAGGCGAGCGGGGCAGCCAGAGGGGCAGCGAGGGGGGCTACCACTCCTGGCTTGGCGGCCGAGCAGGCGATGAGGGCGGCAATGACCAGCTGGAAACAGAGGAATTTAAACATTATAGCATCCTTGGTGTGGGGCAGTTATCCTCTTGAACGGAAACTTACAAACTTGTACATTTTGCTTGGTTGGTTGGTTTTGTCTAAAGCTCTTGAGCGATAATGTTTATTTCCAGCCAAGTCAGTAGCTTATATAGCTCGTGCCCATATCCGTGCTCTTTTCGGGGACATTCTGTCTGAAGCCGCTTTTGGTCGCTTCTTCAGGTGGCCCACCTGGCCGAGTGCCAGGCAGCATACATGATCGCCCCTCGTCGCAGACGTGCTCCGCCTTCAATTGCCCAATATAATTTTCGGTATTGTCGGAAGTTGTCCAAGACGACGACGCTTATTTAAATGCACTGAGAGAAACTACCATTCAACCACGAAACCTATCATTATTGTTTTTTAATTGTTTCTCCCAGTGTGATGATCCACTTTGTATGCAATTGTGGGCCTGCGTTGGTGGCCACTTGGCCTGGCCGGCTAAACATAATTTGCAGTCTGTTTGGGCCATCAATGCTGCGATGTCTTGCATTGAATTGGACGCAATCTAAGCCAAATTGGCTATTAAAGACACTCGCCCCTCCGGGCCCCAACACTTGGCCGCTAAATGTCTCATTAGTTCACTTTTTAATGGCTCGCCGGGTTGCCAATAAAACTCTGTCGTAAATTTCCCTCTCATCCTTGCCGACTGGAGGTTGGTGTGGTTTCTGGCGTGTTGCGGTGACCTTGACGCCATCTGGCCACAGGATGTGACGAAGTTGCCGCCTCAGAGTTACTCCAAAAGGGGCCTATCAGTGTGAGTGGGTACAGACGAGGGGCACAACGTTCAAGAAGCCAAAAACCGGCTTGCGGACTTAATGAGCCATCTCTGCTTTCGGTCACGTGCTTTTTGCTGGCCTGGTCATCATCAGATGACTGCAAAAACGGCGAACTCGTAGGTTGCGATTTTCATTGTTGTGCTCTTTGCGATGAGAGGTATTTCCCCAAGTTAAAGGGGTTTGCAAAAAGGATTAGTCAGCTTACATCCTTATGAAGAGGGGTTTATATCCTTGGCCTAAGTGGCTTAGCTTCTTCATCAATCATTTATGAATTATTTTAAAAGATAACTTGTTTGTTTATTTGCTGAAATCAAAACACAGTCTACTTAGCAAATGTGTGCCAAAATATAATTAGCCTCTAATATTGATTTATGATTAATGTCCCCTGATTAGTCGTAAACTAGATTCGGTTTTAGAATCCAGAGCACTTAATAATAGACTCTAATATTAGTTAATACTTTTTTTGGAAAACAAATTCCATCACCAGAACCCGAAACCATAAATCAGTTTTCCCAAAACAACAAATTGTCATTTGTTTTAATTAAAGACCTTTGTCATGGCCAGAGCATCTCCATGTTGGCTTTAGCACTTTAGCTTCTGGAAACCGATCTGATCCGATGACGATTCCAAGGCCGTTGCGATGACGAGTCGAGAGGCGAGAGATCGAGTTGCCCCACGCATGTAACAGTATTCCGCATCCGCATTGCTGCCACTCGCCATGGAATTGATTCAATCTCGGTATCCATATCCACAGGTGGTACAGTCCACCTTTCAGCGATGACCTCTTGTTAATTTCTGGATTGAAATTCTCGACCGATGACGCGTCGATTTTCCGGTGAGTTAAGCGCGGAAATACCTCATCACACATCTTCTCGACAACTCAGTCCATCATAGCCGTCACCTTCTCAGATCTTCAGCGGCTCGGAGTGGACCAGAGTGCGAACCACTCACTTCCTAGTTAACCTTTCTGATTGGATTTAGAGCCTCTTCAGAAGCTCCATACCCTGAAGAATTGTTTGCTGCCGTCAGTACCGTTTCTTTTAATGGATTTTCGAAACTTTAATTTATGCACAAAATATTTAGATTCCTGTTTTTGTTTGCGCGGGAAAGCAGGTTCTATCCCCTCAAACCGCAAAATATACACCTATCTAGAGAGATCCAGATTCCCAGTTCCGTTCCCAGATCCCAGATCTGATCAATGACACTTGACTTTAATTGGCTTTCATAAATAAGAGTCGATAGACCCCGACTTGGCTGATTTGTGTATACAGCCCAGAGCTGTCCAATGCCAAGTTTAAGGCCCATTATGAAGTGATCTCTTGGCCCGATTTTTGTATGTAAATGCCCAGCTATTAAGGTGGTGGCGAGGAGAGTGAAAGGTGTAACTCTTCGCCGGCGCCGGAGACCTTCAAACCATTATGCAAATGCAGTCTCTCCATCGATGGCAATGAGACGAAAAATGGCCAATAAAACCAGACACACACTCTCGAGCAAACTAAGCTTAGATGGCAAGTTTTATTAACAATATGTATTCACTACGAGGAGAAGTCAGTCATCGCTGTTTGGTGATCAGTCGGGATGGCTTTGTCTCTAATATTATTATTATTCTAATGGCTGATGGAAGCTACAGCCTTCAGCGCCTCTGTATCTGCGGAGTGCCGTAGGAGGTGAGTCCTGTGGTGTGCGGCACGCTGGCGTAGGGGGCGCCGGCTTGCAGGGGCAGCTGTGCCACATTTAGGGGTGCAATACCAAAGGGCACTGGCAGCTTGAGATTCAGGGAGTTGGCATCCAGGGAGTTGGCAGAGACGGTGGATGCGGCAGCGGCAGTGGCACTGGCAGGTATGGAACGTCCGGATGGCTTGGCCACCTGCTGTATTGGCTGAGGAGGAGCTGGCGGCGCCACCTGGAGCTGTGATGAGGGTACTCCGAACACATAGCCCTGGCTGGTCAGAGCCTGGGTGAAGGCGGCCTGTTCCAGGGCAGGCTCAGAAAACTGCCGGGCCACTTGGGTGTACTGCTGGGGAGCCTTGGCCACCACCTGTTGGTATCGCTGCTGGGGCTGGGGCTGTGGCTGCCTCTGCACGACCTGCCTGTTGGGAGCCGGGTAGTGGTAGTAGGCCAGCTGGGAGCTGGGGGTAATAGAATATTCCAAGTGCGAGACATCAGCCAGTCCGAAGCTGGCCAGCTGCAGCAGCAGAATCCAGGCACAGGTTAACTGAAATGGGTTAACCAGAGTTTAAACTTTCTTGTTCTCAACACACACTCGCCGGTAAACACACTCACTTTCGTTGCCATTTCTTATAGAGTTCTTGTTCTTAATTGTTTATTAATATTTTAGACCGTCTCTGGATATGTTTTTTTATCGAAGATGTTCGCTGGCACAGCTTTGGCAGCTGATTAAAATTTGTAAGCCAGCTGAAGATGCTTTTTATATGCGTATCCGAGGAGCGCGATCGGTTCTCAGACCATCCGACCAGTCGCCCTCTCTCTCTCTGAATAAATCGCCCCGTCTCTCTCGGCCCCCGTATGTCTGTCTCTTTTGATGCTTCTTTTCGGCTGTGAATGTTCAGGCCAACGCTTGAGTGCAGGCCAAGTCGAAGCTTTTTGGCATTTTGTTGCCTTTGTTTATTTGCTTTGTTTGTTTGTGAGTTGGCTCAGCAGAGCGGTTGCCGTGCAGTCTTGTCTATTGATAATATTGATATTTGGCTTGCCTTGCTTATAAATCAATGTTGGTCATTTTTATTGGCATCCGAACTATGCAACATATCGAATTAGCAGCGGCTTAGTGCTATATATTAGGAGGGTTTAGGCCCGTCCACCCCTTCCAGCCCGCCCCTGTTCTCAGGCATGTCTATGGCGCTCGAGCTTATTAAACACAAATCGAGTCGAACGTCATGTGACAGGAGCCACCGGCGCGGCCCAAACATAAAAGCCATTAGCCCCCAAACCGAAGCTGAGGTGAGGACTTTTGACGCGGATTGGCGCGAGATTTGCATGCTAAAGACCCGATTGTTGGATCCAATTTCCCCTCCTGGGGCGGGGGGCTTCTCTTCGCAGATTGACCTCAGCCGGTGGGGGTACTGGCCAAAATCTATGCGCATCTAATTTTCAAATACACTGAGGAAAACCTTATAACCCATTTTATAACTAAGTTAAAGGGATTTTTAGTGGGTGTACGAATTTAATATTATTATGTCTTATTTATTTTTTTAAAAAGAATCTTGAAAAGATTTTGTATGTTCTATTTTAGTACAATTTAATCAAACAAATGCTTGTTTAATTTAATAATTTTTTAAGCCAATTCAAACAACTATTAACGCCTTTTTCCGACACCTTACTAACACGGAAGTGGCAAGTTGGGTGCCAAAAAGCGAATATTTGTATGTAAATAAGACATGCCTTCATGGTTTATAAAAATATGGGTAAATAGTTAATAGAAAAGCTGAGATACGATATTAAAAACTATATAAGATGCAGATAAGCACCTATTTATTGTTTATTATTTAAACTTCTATTTGTAAGCAAATTTTCAAGATTATTTTTCCAAGGTTCTATTGTATTATTACTTTGAATTAAAGCTCTGTATATTTATTAATAGTATAAAGCATAACAGTATATATATATAATATTATACAGCAACTATATATTTTCTTTTGTAGTGTATAAAAGTCAGCAATCTTTCATCTCGAAAACCGTTTAAACTGTTGACCCAATTGGCCGGCTCTCTTGGCTCTTTATTGAGTTAGGTCAGTTGGTCAGGGGTTGGTGGTGGAGTCGTTGGACTAGACTAGAGTCGCCAGATACTGTATGTCTATATCTCGGGGCTCTCTCTCAGTGTCAGGCCTCGCCTTTGACCAAAATTGGCGATGCCGAAAATTGCTCGGAGCCATGAAAACATCTGAATTATTTATGGGCTTCAGTATAAGCATAATTAAATCGATAAGCTGCGCGTTCTTCGCATAAATTTTCGAGTCGCGGATAATACAAAACATAACAACATTATTTAGATTTAATTAATTGCTAATTTGAGGAAATTATCATTCATAGTTATGCATAATGAGCCCTCTGAGCATCACGCATCTGGGATGTCTTTAGTTACCAGCCCTGAGCGCCGTAGGGCGAGGGAGGCGGGCCGTAGACTGCCGCTGGGGCGGGGGGTGGTCCGTAAACAGCAGCTGGGGAAGGGGGAGGTGCCCCAAAGTGGAGCTTGTATCTTCCATAGGAGGGCGAAGCTGAAAACCGGAAGGCAGCAGGTGGGGCGGCAAAGTTACTGATGAACTGTGGTTGCGGTGCCGCCAAATGGGGCACTGGTGGTGCAGCGAAGCCAGTGTAAGTGGTGGTTGTGGTCGTTACAGGCGCTCCCAGGGAGTACCTGATGACTGGCGGGGGTGGGGGCGCCGCATAGGCTGTGGCATACTTGAATATGGCCGGAGGAGCATGGTGGACTGGAGCGGCATAGGCTATTGCTGATGGAGGAGCACTGAAGGCAGCGGGAACGGTTATGGTATCCGAAACAGGAACAGCCACGGGAGCGGGAACAGCCACGGGTGTGGGCACGGCCACAGGAGTCGGAACTGCCACTGGCGAGGGCACGGGAACGGGCACAGGAACCGGAACTCCCACGGGAACCTGAACTTGCTGAGGTCCATGAAAGAAACTCCCAAAAGCAGGCGAAACGACACTCAGCACCGCACACAAAACAATATTCTGTTTGAAAATAAATAATTTTTTAAAGCACATTTTTAAAAACACTCTTTTTCAATCTTTACTCTTACAATTTTGAACATTGTGCTTTCTTCCGCTTTCGATTTCCGTATTAAGTCACTTCTGCTCGACACTTTCACACGAAATGAATCGATTTTCGTTGGCCATTGCAGGTTTATATACCTGGCTCTCATTATGCTAATTTCGGGGGCTGTCAGTGGGTGGAGGGGGAAAGGAAACTAGAGGCGATGAGTAAAAACTCCATTAAGGGATCTGCGCACGACGTGCAATCGACAAGCGAATCGTGCGGCAAATGCATGCGACAAGTTTTGCAATCAAATACAGGAGCCGGGTGAGGAGAAGTCGGATCACACACCTTCTGGGTCAATTAGGTTGCAACATTAAGTAATTTGTTAATGGGTTTCTTTTAAATAGCAACACACTTTTGGTTCAAGGTGCCAGTTATTCAAAGTCTTGGTCAACTAAGAAAGGTAAGATATAGATCCTTCAAAAAAATAATAGAAGGTCGAAGATATGCACTCTTACTTAAACAGTCACTTATGTTTTTACAAATCTAGCCCATCTGTCATAAAAAGACCAGTCTTCAAAATACAATTCCAACAAAATCCACACATAACTCACTATAATGTTAGGATTAGTTCAAGATACAATATCTTTTTGATAGCCGACCCGATAAGCCAGCCAACTTCAGTGGCCATTAGCATATCCATTTGTCCCAATCCGCTGTAACTTTGGCTTAACTTTTACCGCCGCCTCCAGTTGCAGCTAAAAGAGACACAAACCCAGCCAGTGATCACGTTCCAGGCACCTTTTCATGCCTTATGACTCTGATTGATGGCCGTTGCCGAAATATAAATGCCAAAATATCACACGCCAGTTAAAAGTCGATTTATTACCACCGCCAACAAAGCCGGGCCGGCACTTGGAAGCCTCAATTAGCCTCCTAAAGCCCAAAAGCAGGCAACAGTTTCTCCGGAGGAGCCGAGCAGCCCGAAAGCGGGCTCACATAAAAGGCGAATCTGTCATAAACAGGCGAAGCTCCCGCACGGGCGGCCAATTAAATTTTGGCTGCCAAATGCGCGACACGCGCTCATCGAAATTGTCAACAAAACAATGAAAGTGCTGTTGGAAGGGGCAGTCGAGGCAAGGATACTTGGCAGGATGTTTAACTGCTCCGGGAAATTATGGAAAATCAAAAATCGATATGTGCACCTTCGGTGAACTGAAAAGCCACGAGCTGCTTGGAGTGGGAGGCGAGTTTCGCGAATTTCCACGAGTGGAGCACACGCCCAAACTCTTAAGCGATTTTCATCGCCCTTGTGCCGTTGGCAACAGGTGCTTGGGAAGTTCGATTCCTTCAGGCAGCAATCCTTGTAACATAATGCCGCGTAAATCGCTGCACGTGTTTCCCAGCGACAAATGCGAGTTAACTTTTTATTGGGGTGACACGGGGCTGCCCCTTGACTCTGGGAAAAGGAGGCTCGTTTCAGGACTTTGAAGTCGCAGCTGATTTGATTTTGGCAGTTGATTGATTAAACACAAGTTATTGCCTAAAATTTATGCAATACAATTAATAAGCTTGTGAATTAAAGTCCTTTGAAAGACAGCATCCTTGGTACTACTTCTGATTAAAATCCTCCTTCCTGACCCACTCAGAAAG
The DNA here is from genome assembly GCF_030179905.1 of Drosophila bipectinata. Classification (NCBI taxonomy): domain Eukaryota; kingdom Metazoa; phylum Arthropoda; class Insecta; order Diptera; family Drosophilidae; genus Drosophila; species Drosophila bipectinata. The sequence continues at coordinate 1,604,357 of NC_091738.1, read as the reverse complement.
CAATCCATCTAACTTGGTTGAGATGCCCTGTGAATGCCCGTCTTGATTGCACTTTCAATTGAAACATCAATGAAACTATCATCTGCTATTTATAGACTTTTAATCCTCCTCTGGCACATTGCTCATACGCAGTGTGGGCAGTCAACGAACCCGACAAGGACAACCAAGCTCTGGATGCATCAGATTATCGAGTGCCAATCCCTTTCACAAACAATAACTAAATAATCAAGAGCGGAGGTGTCAATGCCCCTTCACAAGGTCACTTGCTGGCTCCGGCGTGTGCATTTCCCAGTACGTGCAACTCCTGCGGCAAAGGATCTGCTTGGCCAGGAACTAGTTTCACCTCTGAAATTAATTTTCCATCTTGTTGTGTCAACCTCTGCCCCGGACTCCCATGTTTCCTCAGCCCGGGAATCGGATTTCAATGCTAGTTTTAATTGCAGTGCCCCGGGATGGCACGAGTAGAGTATGATGGTCCTGCATCCCAGCAAAGGTCCTTGCCCCTGATACCGGGGCAACGGCTTGTTAATAATTCAAAGCAGAGACAAACGCAAAAGCAACTCATTTTCCGCATGGATAATTCAATTAAGCTTAGCATACTCTATGGCTAGCCAGAAAAACTCAAAGAAGAATACCCAGAAACCCAATCCGAGATTTTCGAGCTAAAACTCAAGAGCGGGAGAAACAACAGGTGTGCGTGGATTCAATTGGCGAGGCTGTGGGAATGCGCTGGGAGGTGCATTTTGTTGTAAGTGTGCCATGAGAGCACCTGCCACAAAATGCATCCACTTAGTGCCACTCGTCACTCGTGGCTGGAATGAATATTCAATGGCCTGGGAGATGTAGGAAGCGCCTCGGCTTCTGCCCACCTTTGTCTGCCAAATTGGCGAAGGTTGTTGCCAAATTATCGCATGACTAGCTAACGGTAACGCCGTCTTGCCAGACTTACCTGTGTAATTATGATATGGTTTATGATCGCGGGACATAATTTATTCGCAGTCGGGTCGAGACAAATTAAACTAGTCTTGGACACAATTGAGCTTCGTAGTTGCCAAGGTCGAAGAGCCACCAACAATGGCTTATTGTTAAGGGCGCCATGAATTATAAATAATATATTTCAGCAACCCCACTGTAAGTCAATTTTTAAATTGATTTCCACTTTGATGCTGCGGGCGTTCAAATCAATACAAGACTTTTCAATTTTCGCATGAATTATGGGAATGTGAGTGTGTGGTTTTAGCCAGAACTAGCCGACTGGCTAAAAAGGTAATTAAGTGACTCAATTCACTTTTGGTCAGTTTTTGATGTGCTCTAATTTTTTACTTGCGAAACTGGGCAAAATGCATTTTGTCGAGACGTTTGGCCAGGCATTAATAAATAGATATTTCGACGCACTTTTCTCTCCGAATCTTGGCAGTACCCCTCCCCTGGCGCTAATTTTGCCGGTCAACCTGTTGACGGGCGCACGCGTTTGTCGCTTGAGTCTTTCGTCTGTCCGCGATGATAATTGCCATGTGGACAAGGGGCGGGGAGTCGGTGAGTCTGAGGCAGGCGCTGCAATAAAACAATTTTTTTCGGTATTTTGTTTTTTCCTTCAGAAATTTCAAAACACTCGACGGGATTCGATATGAGTCCAGCTAGAGTTGCTCAAGAAAATTAATTTGAAGTGCAATTGAATGCGGAATGGGTGGTGAAGTGAATTAATGGTTCGGCGATCGAAAAGCAAATAGGTCGAATGGTGTGAAACATTCCCGATAATTGGAACTTAATTTAAGAAATTAAATAGTTCTGAATATATGGAATTCTTTGTTCAGTAAACAAGTTTTTTTTAAACCAATTATCAGATTTTTGGAAATAAATTATACTTGTAGTTAGATTTCTGGTAAAAAGTAACTCCGTCCTTCAAAGCCAGTAGCTTCTTTAATAGGTAATAATTGGACAAAAGTGGCAATTGGTCAATTTTGAGTAACCTTTCGTTTTAAATCTTTAGATAACAATTTGAACTAAAGTATGTAATTACAAAATTCAGGGCTAAAATTATTAAGACTATGGGTTTTCCAAATCCTCTGTATTTATCTTGATAAAAAAAAATGTTATTTGTTATTTCTGTGTATCTTTTTATATGTTTTTCAATAAAAATTAAAAAGAGTTCTTTAAATGAGAAAAATTTTAAGTGAATTGAACTGGTTTCATTGTTGAAAACCATCTTTTAACGACAACTGACAACTTGGATGAAGTTATACATCCATGGATGCTGCAGAGCTTTTTATTTGATTAATATAACCATTTGAAAAATAGAAAAAATCTTTAAAGATTTCAGTTTTATGCCGTAATGGTTGTGTTTTTTTTAAGATTTTAATTAATTCACCCCAAAAATGATCAAAAACTTATATGTTCCTTTTAGATTTATCGTTTATTTACAGAAAGTGTCGAAGCCACATGTGCATTGCACTCTATAACAAAATCAACGAAACTTGATCCTCCTTCAATCTCTCGCACTCGCCGGCTCCTGGTCGGAGCATCCTTAAGGTCTCTAGGTGTCTCTGTCTCTAGTTTGGGTCTACGGGATGTTACTGGGGGAAGCTTTTGAAATTTGTACACAATTCAAGGCTAGGTGGCCTTTGCGATTGCCTCTGACTACGAAATGCAAATTCCGCACTTTGACCGCAGCAAAGTACGAATTATCCATCGGATGTGGGTTTGGGTGGTCATGGTCGTCATTGGGGCTGGTCAGATGGCGCTGGCCAGGTCCTTAGTGCAGGTATCCGTGTCCGTAGCCGGCGTAGCCCAGGCCGTAGCTGCCGTATCCGCCGTACGAGCCGTGGTAGGTGGAGGTGGTGTGCAGGGCAGGGGCGGCGTGCACCAGGGGAGCGGCATGGACCAGAGGAGCAGCGTGCACCACAGGGATGGCCTTGGTGGCCACCTTGTAGGTGTTGGCGTAGGAGGTGGCCACGGGGTGGGCCACAGCGATGGGGGCGGCGTAGCTCTTGATGATCGGGGCGTGGGAGATCACGGCAGGAGCAGCGTAGGCCGGAGCTAGGGCGGCGCCGTAGCCCAATCCGTATCCATGGCTGTAGGGGGCGATCACTCCGGCATTGGCCACGGCGCAGAGGGCAGAGATGAGGGCAATCTGGGGGTTAAAATGTACTTTAATCCTATCCAAGGCGTATCCTTAATCCTTTTCGGCTTACCAGTTTGAACATTTTGCTGGTTTTTGGAATGCTTTGACTTCTTGACTGAAGAGCTGAGTGTGTTATGCTTAGACGTCTCAAGTTGCCGTGTTATTTATACCCGCAACATGAGAAATATTCTGACGAACCTGGCCAACAGAGCGAGCGAGAGAGGGCTAGTTGGAGGGAGAGAGCGAAGGAGCACGCCCCTGCCAAGCTTTGTGAATTCGCCGACCGCCGGATCGCAAAAGAGATCATTCGTGTCGCACCGATCGGTCACGCGTTGTTTTTTCCCTCTTGGCCAGCTTTTCATGGAAAATCTCTGGGGCTGCTTAATTCAATTTGTAGTTTTTTTTTTTAGTTTTTTGCCAGCTATTGTTGATTTCCACGGGCCTGCAGTTTTTCTGGCGGAAATTTTTCATAGAAGTATATCCATTTCTGTGAGTGGAAATAGCAATTGTTTACTAACGGTTTCTGGCACTTTTGGGTATATCTTTACAGCTAACTAGTTGTTAGTTTTAATGACTCAAAAAAGGAATAATTAGGATTAGATTATTAGTTTAATTGTGGCTTTAATAGGTGACTTATTAGTTGAGTATTTATTAAAAATAAATTAAATATTTCGTATTATTATTGTTCTCTATTTAAGTGGTTTAAAATTAAATTTTTAGTTTTTATTAACAGTTAATTATATTATAGTTATGTTATTAATGTATCATATATTTCTTTATTTAAGCCCCTTTAATCTTCCCCCATATGCTCCATATCCTTTTAGCTTGATTCTAATCCAATTTATAAGTCTAATTCCTTTCTAAATGCCAACACGCACTTGATTATCAATCAGCTTGAGCAGACGATTGACTGACTGACAGCTCATTACCGATAGAGAGATCCGTAGGTGTGGAAAATGTTGTTGCACATGCAAATGATCAATCGGAGCTGCCTCTCCACGCACCAAATAAACGCAAGCGGTCCATGAAAAATTGCTCACTTTAATAACTGACAAACACAGAGTCGAGATTGGCCAGGCCAACGGGGGAGATTGGTCAGTTTAGGCCTTACTCTTTAAGCCAAGAAAATAGCAGCTGCTGCAAGTCTGCCTGCATTTTGCATGCATTAATTTTAAACTGATTTGTTATCGCGCACATGGCGAATGCGTAACCCGGGTGGAAGGAGGAAAATCAATTGGAAACAGACCTAAATCATATTCAGCGCATTTGGAATGGCCTGCCAGATTTCCTAATAGCCGTGCTTAATTCGATCATATCTCGAAATCTCTCAGAACAGAAGGCGCGAAAAGAATTGCAAAATATTGGACATTGGGCCTTGGTGTTTCTGGTATCAGAGTGTTGTATCACAAAGTGTAGAGTTCTCCCAGGGCAAACAAAGACCGGCTTAGAGTCTAAGGTTTATGACTCATAAATCAATAAACAATTACTGCTGGCGACAATTCTTTGGCTTTGACCCTGGGCATCTGATTGGCTGCTGATCGGAATATCTGCATATCAACGGGGCTTAGTGCCGACTAAACCAAGTCGGAGCCAAAATGGAACCCTTCACCAAGCCAACACCTCGTGATTTTCGGCCAGAGGCGTTATGCAAATCTCAGCCAAATTGTCGCATAAATCTAAATCGAATGCGGCTTGATTGACACCAAACAGGATGCCAAATTGCGTGGCTATATCGATCGATCGAACCACATCCACAAATATAACCACCCACTCTGTGGTGTGGTTTTGGGCTAGGTCTGGTGGTCTTGCGGCCTGGTGGTCAGCTCTGTTGGCCTGTAATTGCATTTTAATGGCCTCCCAATCGCATTGGCCAATATCCACATTCGATTCCATAGCATTTCCCAAGCGACGCCCAAAAAACTTTGATTGCCAACAAATCATTCAAAAGTCGAAATTAAAAGCCGTCAATTTTCCCAGTCATACCAACTCCCCTCGACTATATGTCTTTTCTTTCGTAATTTATGTGATTTTTCTGGGCGAATTCTGGCGAAGGAAATTTCCCAAGTCTGGAATTTTGTTTGCATTTAATTTTGGTGACGGACTGACTACCTTGCCAACGCAAAAAGTTATTATTTAATTTGTTATAGTTTTACATAATTGTCGGTTGGGTGGCTGGCAATTTGCATAGCGTATTTTTGAGGTGACTACCATCTGTGACTCTAGTGTGGCCAATTAAGTATTAAGTATACCACATGGTGTCCGCCACTCGGTCAAGGTCGTGCTTACTTCAGCCTTTGTCACAATGTCGTGCAAACATTAAACTCTGCCATGTAAGCTGCGAGTCTGGCTACAATTATTATTTGTTTATAAATGATTAATTATAAGAGAAACAACAGCCACAGCCGCGGTGTTGACAACTGCCTGGCAAGAAACTGTAACAATGGCTGCAAAATATGTAAGCCTGTATCTTTAGTTATTAATGTGAGATACCCTATAGGATACATTATACAAATATCTACACAATATATTAAAGCTCTACCTCTACCATTCTCTTCTAAAAGCCAAACTAAATTAGCCATATTTTTTAATGAGTCTCAAATATCATGCCGTGACTGAATTCCTAGGGTAGCAATCAGCGATTTGTTTTCCCAGACAACGCTGAGAAAAGCTCTAGAAAAATACTCGCCGATGGAGAGCTATGTTTTCATTAATGGAATTAAAGCTGAGGTGGATTATACCCCCTAGTTTTTGCCAGCCCTCCTCGGCAGCTACTGTACTTGGCCGGAGCTGCTTTACCTTCAGTTTAGCTCGAGGTTGGGCCAACAATTATCATTTGCAAAGTTGGTTTCATTTCGCTTTGAAGTTCTTTTTGTGCGGGGACATTGCGCAAATGGCTGTTGGCACGTTTTAGTTTCCACAGCTCCATACTTCTTGATCAATCTCTTGAATGCTTAAACTATTTTGGTCACAGATCATTTGACAGCTTCACTGCAGAGTGTTGTCAATGCAAATACTCGATGTGGAGTGGAGCTTCATAATTAAGTAGTTAGCTAGGAGTTCAAATTGGCCAAAAACAATTGGCAAAAAACCACTAACGCCCATGCTAGGCGCTCGTAAATAATGCTGGTGTGTCGCCAAAGTGCATGCAAATTATTTTTGGCCACCGAACCGCAAGATTTATGCGAGGGGCTGTCCAAATTATTTGTTCTCGATTAGTGACTTTTAATTGAATTTATAGTACTACAATTTTCGAGTGGGTGCTCCCGCCTCCCAACCCTGCCCCTTTGTTTTGAAATTCCACTAGATTCTAATGCATCTAATTTGACTTTCACTTTTGCTACTTCTGATTGTTCTCGGATCCGAGATTGTTCTAGAGCAATTCGGTGACTTGTGTGGTTACTCACCCTGAACTTGTGCTGAAATCAAATTACGGGGCGAGATCCAAGCATGATTGCACACACCTGTGAGGGGGCAGTGTCTCTGCCAGAGGTGGGACAAGATACAATGGCGATTAGTGAGGCGTTATGGAAAGGGTCTGAAATTACTAGACTTCTGATATAACCGCAGGTAGATTAGGTTTTCCATATACCTTTATTAAAATATTCAAATGAATATGAATATGTTGGTTCCGATGCCATCCCTAGGCAGCCAGTTCGGCTCCGCATTTGGATTTCTCACAAAACAAAGGCTGGAATAAGCTGAGAACACCGATAACTATAAAAAGTCAATTAGACTTAATGATAGCCACAGCTAAACATTAAATTCATGTACAAGAAAAAAATGTATAACGAAATACCTACAAGAAATTCGATTTGATTTGAGAACAACAGCTCGATGCCGACTTGAAATTGTGCGCAATTGAGGAAGTCGACGGGGTACTGGCAATGGGTGGTGTGGCAAGCAAGGCAAGCTGCAACCGGCCGGTGCGTCGAGTTTTGTATAATTCAGCCATTAAAATTAATAAGACAATGCAGATCACACGCCCCACAAAAACCAGAGCCGATGACGGTGCAAGAACTGGCCAAACGAGGCATTTCCCAAACGTTTAGGCCCGGGAGGCGGATGTGGTTATTACAGAGCTAATTACACGGCGTATGAGCGATTTTCAATGCTGTTGCTGGCCGGGCCAAAAACCCAACTAACACCGATAACATTCAGATAAGTCTTGCCACAAACATCACAGACCAGACCAGACTTGGCTTACTGCAGCCTGCAGCTAATTAAGTTGCATGTTAAGTTGACAATCTCACAGATAGACTGAATCCGAGCCAGTCCCAGTGGGCCCAGTCAACTTCTATTAGCCAAACTATTCAAAATGCTTGTCCATTTGTCAATATTTCAGCGAGCTGGAGACTGTTTGTGGTACTTTGTTGTAGAAGTATCTTAGTTCTTCTTAAAGACATTCATTTCCTTAAAGAATTAAGACTCTAAGCCATTAAGCCTCTGAGCCATTTAAGCCTTTAATAGACTGATTAAAATATTTGGCGCCCTTTTTGGTAAAGTGTAATTGAAGGTTACTCAGTTCGATTTTTGGTCTTATTTGTTTTTAATTAATAGAATGACTGGGCCAACAAGGGTTAAGCCAAAAGCCAAAGCTTATATCATGGCTCAAAAGCTCCCTCTTAAAGCCTGTTTGCACTAAAGCCTGAAAGTATGTTACTCCTTTAGTCTTAATTTTAAAAGCTTCGTGAATTTCAAACAAAAGACTTGTTTAAAAAAACAAACTTTTTTTTGTATTGTTTAGGTATTTATTTATTTATTTATTTGCTTTGTGGTTGCTACTTTCTGGAGTTAGAAATATTACAGGCCGGCTATAAGTTCCAATCAAAGACAAAGACCGACTGCTAAACATTCAGTTGATTTACACCTTCGGGCTGCAACTGTTGGCCAAAAGTGGAGCAAAGCCGGCAACAATGGCATTCTGTAACAACAATAAAAACAACCTGGCCAATGATTAAATCGTTACGGGGCCTGTCAGCGTCGTGTTATATCTCTGGCTTCTGAACAAGCTCATTGTGATTTTATTATTTTTTTCGTGTTTTTCTTCTTAATTAAATTAGAGCCAAGGTCGCATCAAATGGGCTGGGAGTCTCGCCGCGTAGGGTTAATTAAAATCGTATCACATCTGGTGCCTCGATTTGGCCAAAAATAGCCAGGAAAAGCTGAGACACTTTTATGCTAATGCCCGAAAAGTTGTGTCGCTTTAACCAGGAACTCCAGGCCAGCCCAAAATGGGGACTGGACGCATACTAGTGGGTGTTTTAGCTGCTTGACTGGTTGGCTTGTTAGCTTGGCTCTCAGCCTCGCCTTGGTCCAAACTGCTCGCTCAGTTACGCCCAAATGGGTCACTAATGAGCCATCTGGTCTGGGAAATATTCAGACAAAGTCGAGGAAAAACGCAAAAACTAAGGGGCCAAAAAAAATTAGTTAGATGATGGCTCGATTGTTTGTGCCAATTCTAACGTAAAGAAGCTAATTCCTCTACCTTGTGGCAAGTATAAAACGCGAGTGACTTCTTCAACCACCAAACATAGTTCATCAGCTCACCAGCCCACGAAGATGTTCAAAATTGTAAGCTCACTGAAGGTCTATAATATTTTTGGTATTAATGTTATTCATCCTTGTCCTTCAGGTGATTGTCTTGCTCGGATTATCTGCAGCCCTGATCCAGGCTCGTCCCAGCTACCTGCCCAGCTATGAGACCGTGGAATATGCTCCTAGCGTTGTTGGATACGAGCACCTTGCCCTGCCCGCCGCCGTTTCCCACCAGAGCTCCACGGTGGTACACGAGAAGCGGCCCTACTGGCGTCCCATTGTAGACCACACGCCTCTCCTGAAGGCCGCCTACGCGCCCAGCATTTCTTACGCCCCTCTGGGATACTCTGCCGGCAGTGCCGGATGGTACGAGCCGGGCATCTGGGGCGGAGCCAGCTATCCCGGAATTTACGTCAAGTAGGGGGAGTTCTAAGGAAATAGTAATTCATGTGGAATTTGTAAAATAAATATATTGTTTTTCGAAACAAAATTTCAACAAATACAAATCATAAGGTCGGACCCAAAATAAAAAGTAGAGTCTTTTCCGACAATTAATTTTATGGCAGCTACAGGATATCTACAGCTACAGGCTATCTATATCTAAATCCCCAATACTGATTCGATTCTCGGAGCGATTCTCTTCGATTCTTAAACGATTTCTAGATTGATTCCCCACCACTCTCCATCCAAATCATGAGACAAAATATTTTGTAGATTTTTTTCCATTTTTCGTGAGGGGGTCCCTTGAAAATGGGGTTTTTCCCTATAGGGCCCACAGTGATAGCCATATCTTCCCCAATTCTCACCCGATTCTCAAGCGGAGTACCTTAAACGATTTCTGGATCGATTCTCCACCACTCCGCATCAAAATCCTGAGACAAAATATTTTTTAGATTTTTTGTCCATTTTTCGTGATGGGATCCCTTGAAAATGGGGTTTTTCCCTATAGGGCCCACAGTGATAGCCATATCTTCCCCAATTCTCATCCGATTCTCAAGCGAAGTACCTTAAACGATTTGTGGATCGATTCTCCACAATTCTGCATCAAAATCCTGATTCAAAATATTTTTTAGATTTTTTTCCATTTTTCGTGAGGTGATTCCTTGAAAATGGGGTTTTTCCCTATAGGGCCCACAGTGATAGCCATATCTTTCCCAATTCTGATCCGATTCTCAAGCGGAGTACCTTAAATGATTTGTGGATCGATTCTCCACAATTCTGCATCAAAATCCTGAGACAAAATATTTTTTAGATTTTTTTCCATTTTTTGTGATGGGATCCCTTGAAAATGGGGTTTTTCCCTATAGGGCCCACAGTGATAGCCATATCTTCCCCAATTCTCACCCCATTCTCAAGCGAAGTACCTTAAACGATTTGTGGATCGATTCTCCACAATTCTGCATCAAAATCCTGATTCAAAATATTTTTTAGATTTTTTTCCATTTTTCGTGAGGTGATCCCTTGAAAATGGGGTTTTTCCCTATAGGGCCCACAGTGATAGCCATATCTTCCCCAATTCTCACCCGATTCTCAAGCGGAGTACCTTAAATGATTTGTGGATCGATTCTCCACAATCGATCGAAAAACAATTCTGCATCAAAATCCTGAGACAAAATATTTTTTAGATTTTTTTCCATTTTTTGTGATGGGATCCCTTGAAAATGGGGTTTTTCCCTATAGGGCCCACAGTGATAGCCATATCTTCCCCAATTCTCACCCCATTCTCAAGCGAAGTACCTTAAACGATTTGTGGATCGATTCTCCACAATTCTGCATCAAAATCCTGATTCAAAATATTTTTTAGATTTTTTTCCATTTTTCGTGAGGTGATCCCTTGAAAATGGGGTTTTTCCCTATAGGGCCCACAGTGATAGCCATATCTTCCCCAATTCTCACCCGATTCTCAAGCGGAGTACCTTAAATGATTTGTGGATCGATTCTCCACAATCGATCGAAAAACAATTCTGCATCAAAATCCTGATTCAAAATATTTTTTAGATTTTTTTCCATTTTTCGTGAGGTGATTCCTTGAAAATGGGGTTTTTCCCTATAGGGCCCACAGTGATAGCCATATCTTTCCCAATTCTGATCCGATTCTCAAGCGGAGTACCTTAAATGATTTGTGGATCGATTCTCCACAATTCTGCATCAAAATCCTGAGACAAAATATTTTTTAGATTTTTTTCCATTTTTTGTGATGGGATCCCTTGAAAATGGGGTTTTTCCCTATAGGGCCCACAGTGATAGCCATATCTTCCCCAATTCTCACCCCATTCTCAAGCGAAGTACCTTAAACGATTTGTGGATCGATTCTCCACAATTCTGCATCAAAATCCTGATTCAAAATATTTTTTAGATTTTTTTCCATTTTTCGTGAGGTGATCCCTTGAAAATGGGGTTTTTCCCTATAGGGCCCACAGTGATAGCCATATCTTCCCCAATTCTCACCCGATTCTCAAGCGGAGTACCTTAAATGATTTGTGGATCGATTCTCCACAATCGATCAAAAAACAATTCTGCATCAAAATCCTGAGACAAAATATTTTTTAGATTTTTTTCCATTTTTCGTGAGGTGATCCCTTGAAAATGGGGTTTTTCCCTATAGGGCCCACAGTGATAGCCATATCTTCCCCAATTCTCACCCGATTCTCAAGCGGAGTACCTTAAATGATTTGTGGATCGATTCTCCACAATTCTGTATCAAAATCCTGAGACAAAATATTTTTTAGATTTTTTTCCATTTTTCGTGAGGTGGTCCTTTAAAAATGGGGTTTTTCCCTATAGGGCCCACAGTGATAGCCGTATCTTCCCCAATTCTCACCCGATTCTCAAGCGAAGTACCTTAAACGATTTGTGGATCGATTCTCCACAATTCTGCATCAAAATCCTGATTCAAAATATTTTTTAGATTTTTTTCCATTTTTCGTGAGGTGATCCCTTGAAAATGGGGTTTTTCCCTATAGGGCCCACAGTGATAGCCATATCTTTCCCAATTCTGATCCGATTCTCAAGCGGAGTACCTTAAATGATTTGTGGATCGATTCTCCACAATTCTGCATCAAAATCCTGAGACAAAATATTTTTTAGATTTTTTTCCATTTTTCGTGATGGGATCCCTTGAAAATGGGGTTTTTCCCTATAGGGCCCACAGTGATAGCCATATCTTCCCCAATTCTCACCCGATTCTCAAGCGAAGTACCTTAAACGATTTGTGGATCGATTCTCCACAATTCTGCATCAAAATCCTGATTCAAAATATTTTTTAGATTTTTTTCCATTTTTCGTGAGGTGATCCCTTGAAAATGGGGTTTTTCCCTATAGGGCCCACAGTGATAGCCATATCTTCCCCAATTCTCACCCGATTCTCAAGCGGAGTACCTTAAATGATTTGTGGATCGATTCTCCACAATTCTGTATCAAAATCCTGAGACAAAATATTTTTTAGATTTTTTTCCATTTTTCGTGAGGTGGTCCTTTAAAAATGGGGTTTTTCCCTATAGGGCCCACAGTGATAGCCGTATCTTCCCCAATTCTCACCCGATTCTCAAGCGAAGTACCTTAAACGATTTGTGGATCGATTCTCCACAATTCTGCATCAAAATCCTGATTCAAAATATTTTTTAGATTTTTTTCCATTTTTCGTGAGGTGATCCCTTGAAAATGGGGTTTTTCCCTATAGGGCCCACAGTGATAGCCATATCTTCCCCAATTCTCACCCGATTCTCAAGCGGAGTACCTTAAATGATTTGTGGATCGATTCTCCACAATTCTGTATCAAAATCCTGAGACAAAATATTTTTTAGATTTTTTTCCATTTTTCGTGAGGTGATCCCTTGAAAATGGGGTTTTTCCCTATAGGGCCCACAGTGATAGCCGTATCTTCCCCAATTCTCACTCGATTCTCAAGCGGAGTACCTTAAATGATTTGTGGATCGATTCTACACAATTCTGCATCAAAATCCTGATTCAAAATATTTTTTAGATTTTTTTCCATTTCTCGTGAGGTGATCCCTTAAAAATGGGGTTTTTCCCTATAGGGCCCACAGTGATAGCCATATCTTCCCCAATTCTTACTCGATTCTCAAGCGGAGTACCTTAAATGATTTGTGGATCGATTCTACACAATTCTGCATCAAAATCCTGATTCAAAATATTTTTTAGATTTTTTTCCATTTCTCGTGAGGTGATCCCTTGAAAATGGGGTTTTCCCTATAGGGCCCACAGTGATAGCCATATCTTCCCCAATTCTCACCCGATTCTCAAGCGGAGTACCTTAAATGATCAAGCCTGAGACAAAATATCATGATGTTTGTTACGATCAACCATAAAGAACGGTAAGAAAACTTGATCAAAGTAATTTTTGTTAAATGTTAAACTTATGATGTTTATTATTAATAAAGAGAACTATTTTACAAATGGTTTTACAAGTGGAAAAATAAAACTTTTACTGCTCACTTTGAAAAAAACATAATTGGCAGAACTTTTAAAGACAAGATCTTTAAAAATAACTTTAATCCGTAAACTCAACTCTTGCAAGTTGACGTCATAAAATGGCTGTTAGAAAACCGTTTTATTTGAACACCTCCGGAAACCCCCTCTCTCTTTTGAAACAAACATTTAGTTTTAACATTCACATTTAGTTTTATTTGTTTGATTTTTTCTCACACAAATCAACAAGGCACAGATCAAAATCTTTCGTTCTCACTTTTTGTCGTTTTTGCTAATTTTTTACCAGGCACTGGCGGCGTAGGTGAGGGGAGCGTTGTGCAGCAGGGGAGCGGGAGCGGCGTAGGTCAGAGGGGCGGAGTAAGACAGGGGGGCTGAGTAGGTCAGGGGGGCGGAGTAGGTCAAAGGAGCGGAGTAGGCCACAGGAGCAGAGTAGGCGACGGGGGCCACGCTCTTGACGAGAGGGGCAGCGGCGACGACGGGAGCGGCGGCCACCACGGGAGCTGCGGTGTGGACGGCTGTGGTCTTCACCACGGGAGCCACCACTTCCTCCACGACGGGGGTGCTGTGCACCTGGGTGACGCTCTGGTGGGAAACGGCGGTGGGCACGCTCTTCACCACGGCACCGACCTTGGCGAGGCCAGCCTCCTGGACGTAGGTGGTAGCGGGGGCGCTGTAGACCAGGGGAGCGGCGGCCAGGTGACCGGGCTTGGCGGCAGCAACGGCCAGCAGAGCGGTGAAAACGAACTGCCGGGAAAGGATGTAAGTTAATAATCCAGTTTGTGTTTCCAGTCAGCAACCAGTGTCCTTACCAGCTTGAACATTTTGGTTTGGGTTTGGGTTGGGCTTCTTCGACTGCGACAAGAGACGGACTTCGAATGTGTTCAGTTGGGGGACTGTCAACGCCTTTTATACTTGAACTTCACTTTCGCGGTGTCACCCACACCCACACAGACACTCGGGCACACAGATACTCACGCACACCGAGGCGTGGAGGCGTCCATTGAGGCGGATACAAAAAGAGATACAATAAGTCGAACGTGCCTGAACGGATTCTGTTGGCTGTCTCCGGCTCTTGGCCATAAACCAGATTATTATTCGCGGCCAATTTCGAGTCATTACTTCACTTATTTTTCGGCCTCGCACTTGTTGCCCAGAGACACTCTTGGTTTCGTTTCGAAGCTCATTAGTCGCACGTTGCTCGAATTCATGGGAGATCGAAGGGTCTACAATGGTTAATTCTAATTGCCAGACCGTTCGAGCCAACTTCCGACTGAAGTCAAGGCCGAGAGCTGGCGACAGAAACATACTTTCATTCCGGGAAACTTTTACTGTCTCTGGTTGTCAGGTTTAATGGTTCTTAATGACTCAGAAACAGATTTGTTGCCACAGTCTTGCTTACCAAAATAACCACTTTCTATAAAAGAAGCGTTCATCTAAATGCAAGTCACATAATTGCGAGGAATATACAATCAAAAATGCACATTGTCTTCAAGGTGGGGAAAAATTTATTTCTATTTTTAATTAAAAAATATTAAATGGTAATCTTTCTCAGATAATATTCATTAGTTCGTTGTGTGTCATCTGCAGCGTCGGTAGCTTTCTTCAGGACACCTTTGAAGTTGCCAAGCGGAATGGCAACTTCACTGCAATTATGTATTCAAACTTCTTCTATTTATATGGCTCCTCTGGAAATCCCACAAACAAATCAACCGATGCGACACAGCTTCCTACCTATGATTCTCCAGATGACGATGAACCCGATTATGAACCCGGCTTCAAACAGGAACGCAAGGTTTTTATGAAAACTTTCGGCGGGGCTTTGAAACAATTAAACGATTCGGAGGACAGTTCCACTGCCAAGCCGCTCGTTATGAAGCTGCTACCCATCTTAGGCTCTTACCAAGGAACCATGAAGGACTCTTTAAAAACCACCACCGATATGGGCATCCCGGCTACTCCTGTGAAAGTGTCCCGAAAAAAGACAAATGATGCCGAAAAGCCAAACACCACCATGCCCAATAAGGCTCAAACCTCATTATATTTAAGGGAATCTACCGATTCAGAAGATAAAACTCAGACCGAAACTACCTCTAATCCCAAATATGCCAATAAGTTTTCCAACTACGTTTTCTTAAGCGCTTACGACGATGATCGAGAAACAAACTCTACCGATAAAGGAAATCGGTCTTCCACTATTCTGACTCCCGTCCTAAAGACCGGCATTCCCGATATTTGATAAAATAGTCCTTAAAATAAAATAGACAATATTATAAATATTTTATGCAGCATAATAAATATTTGAATTGCATATCATACAGTATACATATCTGCAATTTTTGTTTCTTATTTATGAGGAGTTTACTTTTTCGGAAAGTATTCTAAGCAGATATAAGAGAATTTCTATAATTCTTTGGTTTCCATATACATGTATTGATTGGATTCTAATCTTCAACTTCCATATGAAAAGAGTTTTATATCTTCTGGAAACTCCTTATGATTCATTTCCTAAACACGTTTTGCCTACGTTATTTAGGCAGTCTAAATCACTAAGAATGCGGTTTCTCTGTAATATATTGTTGGCAAAATACATAAATATTTTATTCATGTATCTGCTTATATAAACTTTAAACAAATAAGTGATAGTACTTCTAAAAGTAATACAAACGCTCTTACCCGTATCAAATGGCAATTCAAAATAAAAGCTCAAATAAAACGAAAAACCAGAAAGCAGAAGCTCATTTTTCCCAAGAAACAGATGGCGGCTTAAATTGCATATGAAACAATTAACGATGCACCTGTGATTCCAGTAATTATATATACCGGGAACGGAATAAACTTACTATAAAAGCGGCTAACTTGGCTTAGACCTTAATCATTGCTACGAAGTCCCAGAAGCCAAGCACACAAATGGAGCTAGTTTGGAAAGCGGTAAGGATAATTGAAAAATTCTCATTCCCAAGAAAATGACTCAATTCCTTTACAGTTTCTGCTATTTTGGGTTATCCTGTATCTGCACACAGTCAAAGGCCTCGAACCCGAAAACCATGATCTTGATAAACGGGAAGTAGACATCTCATACTTCTCCGATAAATTTAAGTTGGTAGTGGGTACAGTTCTGAGACCCGTTGCCGACCTAGTAGAAAGGGCTGACCTCCATGTCCCATATCTTTCAAGCTATACCACAAAGGAACTTAAGGGTCAGTAGATCTTGTGAAGCAACTTGTAGATCTTAAGATTAAATTAATGGCTTGCTGTATAGATAGAAGTGCTAGGAATAGTAAACGAATTTATATACGAAATCATTAAACCATCATGGTTCATTGTACAAATCATTCAGTCACGAATTCATTACTCAAAAGTGTTATGTTTAAATAAAATTCTTTATATTATATTCTAATACTCTCTCTGATTCAATTTAAAAGTTACTGCCCTGAGGTAATCCATTAGAGAAATTGGCTTTTGTAGCAGTTGGCAGGACAAAAACAGGACTCGGTTCACTGGCCGAGAATGACAGGCCTTGACAAGCCTGCAGGAGGCCAATGTTGTCACCAACTAATTCTCAGCCACATGCCAGGCGTGTGTGCGGCATGTGTCAGGTGTTTACTTTCCACCTGGCGGAGGGGCAACAGGAAACCCGTACGTGCCGCAGGGCAACGAACCCGGTCAGCTCTAGTTCTGGTAATGAATTTAAAATTCACATCACACAGGACATGTCATTGCAAGGATATTCAAAACAATTTAATAATTAAATTCTAATATTAAATTCAGAATTATATTTAATACAAAACTTAATATAAAATCCTTGAGAGATTAAAAGCAAAAAAAGGAATAAAAGCCATTGATTTTTGAAGTCAAAACATTTATTTAAAAAATTCGTATCACAAAACCGTCCAGCTAAGCGTGCTGGTCTCCTGGTGGGTCAAGAGTTGGGTGCAGGATCGGAGGTGGCTCTACCACACACCGGTGGCAGTGTAGGTCAGCGGGGAGGAAGCGGCCACATGGGCAACAGGAGCCACAGCGGCGTAAGAACTGGCCAGGACGGGAGCAGCAGCGGCATAGGAGGTGTGCACCACGGGGGCAGGGGCGGCGTAGGCGGTGTGGACGACGGGGGCCGGAACAGCGGCGGCGTAGCTCACCACCGGGGTGGACTTGATGACGGGGGCCACCACATCCTCCACAATATGGGCGGAGCTGTGGACCACCGACTGGCTCTGGTGGCTAACGGCAGTGGGCACGCTCTTCACCACAGCACCCACCTTGGCGAGGACCGGCTCCTGGACGATGGTCGTGGCAGCCGGGGCGGCATAGACCACCGGGGACTCCAGCAGGTGACCGGGACGGGCAGCAGCTACGGCGAGGAGAGCAGACAATACCACCAACTTGAACATTTTGTGTAAATGGGTTTGGTCTGTATTGACTGAGGGAATCGAAAGTGTTCGGATTGAGTTTCTAGCGAGAACTGTTGCCGACTGCCGGGCTGCAGTAATCTTTTATACTCCAGCCACCACCTGGCTGTGACCTTCCGCGACAGAAAACGCGTCACAATCCCATCCAAAATTAAAGCTGTATCAGATTCTGGTCGGCGATCAATAAGCAATTAGCGTCGGTGGACGGCTCGACTTGACTTGACTGGTCCAAGAGCTGTGGTTGAGAGTCGTATGGGGCATTAGAGTCTCTCGACTTCCATTAGGGTCTCCGGGGCAATTGCATTACTTGCACTTTGAGTGCGTGAGTCAGGGTCATGCAGTGCGTGATTTCGGTCTCCAGGTCTCTTTGGTCTTCGGGTTTCGGGTTTCGTTTACCAATTGCAAGTCTCATGCTTTATTGTCCAAGCGAGGGCAGGCTTTGACCAACTCACTCCACTTGGGGTCTCGTAAAATGTTTTAATTAGACCTCACTCTCGTTTTTATTTGGCTCTGCAGCTGCGCCGTGTGATGTGACTCTGTTTAATATCCGTAGTCTGAATATAAAAGACAGTCAGACCCCGCATCCATTATCAGTCAACTTTGTTCGCTTCAGCAGCACAACACAGACCAACAAACAGAAATCCCTCAAAATGTTCAAATTGGTAAGACCCTTTAAATAATATTGGATTCCGGTCTTTGATAACCTCTTGCATCCTCCAGGTGGTGTTGTCTGCTCTCTTCGCCGTAGCTTTCGCTCGTCCCGGTCATCTCTATGAGTCTCCAGTGGTCTACGCCGCCCCGGCTACCACTACCATCGTCCAGGAGCCATACCTGGCCAAGGTCGGTGCCGTGGTGAAGAGCGTGCCCTCAGCGGTGTCGCACCAGAGCCAGTCGGTGGTCCACAGCTCCGCCCATATCGTCGAGGATGTGGTGGCCCCAGTGGTCAAGACCTACTCCGCTCCCGTGGTCACCAGCTACGTGGCCCCCGCTCCCATTGTGAAGACCGTTGCCGCTGCTCCTCTGGTGCACACCGCTTATTCCGCCCCCGTGGTTCACACTTCCTACGCCGCTGCCCCAGTCCTGAAGACCATCGCCACTCCGGTCGTCTACAACGCCGGCTGGTAATTGGACACTGGGAAGAGGACTGCAGGCTCATACGAGCGAGTTGGACGGTTAGAAAATAGCTAATTTCTTTGTAAATAAAACGAGTTTAGTTGCGAGTAAAATGTGAATGCCTTAAAAACTTACAACTATTTTTATAATTGGGACATTTTGGGAAGTGCTTCAGATATTTTTAACATTTTATAAAGTATAGCAGTTCTTTTTAAATGATTTATAAAAAACTACATTTGAAAATATTTTTCTTTTAATGCAGATTCTATTTAAACCCTTTTTAAAATATTTCTGAATTGCTTCCTAGCTTCTAACTTTGTAAGATAACTTCCTAAATTTCATTGATTTGAAGTGCATATAGCTTCCAAGAAATAATTTCATTTTATATTATATTCTATATTATTTAAATTCATTCCTTTTATTAATGTTTTAAAGAAACATCTTAAGATGTCATCCTTGAATATGTCTTGATTCGATTTTAAAATATTTCAGTGCTCAAATAGGAATACTTTTTATAAAATATTTTTGAATCTTTGTATTATCACGATGATGCTAGAATATTTATATTAATTTACTTCTTATTCGGAACTCATGTAGCTAAAGTAACTTATTTTCTTTCAATTCAAGGCTTTGCATGCAAAGGCTCTTTATCCTTATTCTTTTGTAATTCTTCCAAAGTAAACACCACTGGGCATATTCTGAGCATGAAACACGTATTTATTTACATCAGTCGAAATGTGATAGAAGAAAAACAAAACAGCGGGGGAATAGAACAAGTAAGCAGTGGGTCGGATGGATCTGGAGGAGAGGGGATGTAGTTGCCGGCCCACGCAATGCCGGAAGGGATCTCCGGGTGACCGTTTACCAGGACGGGGCCCAACCGTGACCGGCCCAGGAGGGCGAGAGCAGGGTTGTGTGCAGAGCTGGGGCGGCATAGGTCTTGATGATGGGGGCGGTGTAGGTCTTCAGGACTGGGGCCACAATGGGCTGGATGATGTGGGCCGAGCTGTGCACCTGGCTGATGCTCTGGTGGGAGACGGCACTGGGAATGGTCTTTATGATGGCGCCCACCTTGTCCAGGGCTGGCTCGTGGATGATGGCCGGGGCGGAGTAGCTGTGGAGGAGGGGTCCGGCCTCCAGGTAACCCGGACGGGCAGCCACCATGGCGAAGAGAGCGAAGAACACCACCTATGAGAAAAGACGTGGATTGTATAGTTCATGGATAGGATTATCCTTTTAGTGGCTTGCTTACCAACTTGTACATTTTGCTAATCCTTGCGAACCTGGGAGCTAGCTATTTGCGAAAAGATGCTGAACTGTGGTCTGTGTTGACGCCTCGCCGAATTGTGTTGCCAGCTCCCAATTTGCGGTGGCTTTTATACTGCCAAAATCCGAGCAGGCCATGTGCAACGTCAAGAAGAAAACCGAATCTCAAAATGCAGAAAACACAATAATAATAATTTTTTGTTGCCCCGCCGTGAGTTTTGTTTTTGTTTGCCTCCTTCAACTTCAAAAGTCGTTAAGAAAAGCAGCAAACTAACGCCAACGGCAGGCACGCCAAAAGCTGCCAAAAGTTTGCATGTGCAACACCGGCACCAGCAGCAGCAGCAGCAGCAGCAGCAGCAGCAGCAGCTGATTTGCTTTGTCTTCGGTTGGACTTTTGGCCAACTGCCCCACCCCTGCTCCCCCAGCCAGTACCATTGTCCGTGCCCGACTGACCAACCAACTGGCCACTGCCCACCTAAGACACTTCGGAGACCATTAGGTCGCAAAAAAGAAACCAGTCGGTGTAATGTATCTGGCGGTTGCGGCAAATCGACGCTGGGCAGGCGGGCAGTCGGCCAGCAGCCACCACTTGCATCACTTCAGACCAAAGTCGTCGCAAAAATGTAGTCCACTCTTGTCATTTTCCTCAACGTCGACCGTGAAAATTTCCTGAAGCTGCAACACGCACAGCCACGGAAAATCCAGGGACAGCAACATGTCTCAAAGTAGCCCAAGTTCAATGCAAACGCACTTGCGTATACGGGACTGAGATATCTGTGTCTGTCATGGCCAAAGTATCTCATGGGTAGGAGGGGGTATCCCTCTCCGGTTATTGCGTCTGCGGTAGAAGGCCAGTGGTGGCCGCGTCGCCGGATTGAGAAAGGAATGTGCGCAAAGTCGGTTTGCCGGCCAATTTGTCTGCCCATCACGTAGGCCAACGAACGCGAAACGAAATGAAAATGAATTTCTTCATATTTTTAGCCAAGTAATTTTTTTAGGTTTCTTTTATATTATTTCTTACAAAAAGAAGGCCCATTTCACGTATTTATTCTACAAAAATAATTCTGAATAAACATTTAAAAAAATGATTTTAAATAAAGGTACCCTTTATCCTATAGGTGCAAAATTTAGCTAAGATTGAAATAGTTCCTGGTGAAGCTCATTCCGTTTTTATTATCTGTGCCATTATAATTACCTCTTCTCGAATCCCAAAAACTTTAATGTCACACCCAAAAATGGTATTCTTTTATTAGAAACCCTATATCCACATAATCCTAGCCACACTAATTGGCAGCCACTTTTTTCACAATATTCTTCTGGTAAGTATCTGGTATTTCTCTTGGCAACTCCAGAGCCACTCCCTTCTTTTCTCCACCCTTTTATTCCGTTTGGCTTTATTTTTATTATTTATTTTTATTTTTTTCTGGTTATGCTAATCTGGGCCTGCAATTGTCTGGCATAACAATGGCCAGCTAGACGGGGAGCGATAAAGCCCCAGAGACCACATCCCACATGCGAGTAGAACCACTCCGGGACTGGTCTGGCCTGGAGTTCCGCTTTGTGTAATAAGCAAACATCGATTGCGATTGCGCAGGCGCCCCGATCACAAATACACAGATATAGCCACGAACACAACTGTACTTTGGACAAAAGGGCACTATACAAAAATTTTCTAAACTTTTTCTAGAAAAGCTTACATATGTACATAGTTACTAAACATCCTAGACATTCTAGAGAATTCTAAAATTATAACCAAAAGCTTAAGGTATTTTAAAAAAATATTAAATTAAGTTTTCAGTGCATTATTTTAAACTCGAATTGTATTTGCCGCCGTTATGGTGATTTGTCAGCAATTTTGAAAATGATTAATGAACATTTTCGATCTGGCGACATAACTTCCCTGCCCCTCTGAGTCCCGCCTTCATTGAAAACAACCAACTGAGCGGCTTTGTTAGCCAAATTCTTGAGTGACTTTTAATAGATTTCTATTTCTGGTAAAAATTCCTTAGCAATATCCGGGCTCTTTTGTGTCCCAACATCTGGGCGATATCTGTTTTGGGATCTCGAACCGTGTTTTTCTCTCTCTGGGGGTAATGTACCCCGATTTCGGACTCCAGGCAAGTGACAGTTCTGCCTCCGCTTCTGGCCTTTTTCGATGCATTGCATAATATCAACAATGAACCGACAACTAACCAAGCCAGAGCACTAACCACATTAAGAAATTGCCCGGCAATTATCATGCAGGGAACCAGTTCCCCGGGCAGACTCTGTCGCTCGATCTACTATACATCGACTTTTATCGGGCCGTTTAGCACCAAACTCAATTTCGCTTTTAATTAGAGCCATTCGCGTTGATCTCGGATTGAGCGTAATGAGTGTCTATTTAGCCGGGCTTAAAGATCAATTACAAGTTGGGCTGGGAAACACTTGTTGACAGTCTTTAAGCTTCATCGCTTTTCTGGGCGGTTCTCCGCATAATGGCTTTTGACTTCTGGGCTTATTTCCTATTTCTGTTGGCCATTGACGTCATTTTTCTATAACCAATTGCCTCGAAGGTCGCCATAGAATAGGCGGAAGAATATAGTAATATTTTAATGTTTTAAAGGTAATGAAATAATTATAGAAATGAAAAAATAATGGTGGTAGTTCAATTGGAAAAATAAGTGCCAAGAAGCCGACAAAAGAAATATCATTAGTCTAGAGTCTAGACTCTAGAACATGGATAGTTAATTTTATTTTAAAATGTATTATGCTGGGTTACACTGTTAGGTAAGAGATCTTTTAAAATCATATTACATCATACATTTAACTAAACCTATTAGTCTTTCCATCACTCTGAAGTACAAAAGCATTCCTGGACAGCCTACACTCCATCTCAAAAGTCTTAAAATTAGTTGACCATTATGCTACATGAAATTCAATATATTTCGGACTGTTTTTGTGGGGCGAGTCTTGATCTGTCTGGTTGGTGTCTTGTAGTTGCCACACCAATACTACTCCCGGCCAAATGGAGCCGACCTGTCCCGTCCTGCTGGCACAGTTCACTCAAATGTCGGGCCGATAGTTTCTGGCCAATTCTCTGGCCGAAAAGGAGCATTACGCAAATGGCAACCGGTGAGAAATGTGCTGCAGCTGCGGCCAGTAAGTAGATCGGCCCCAGTCGTAAAAGGTGCTTGCATATAAAATTCATTTGCTTGGCCCCCCGAGTAATTACGTTCGACTAACTCGCCGCTGGAGCTGCCACTATACCGCCTTGCCACCCAGCCACCCTGCCACTTGGCCACTCTGGCGTATACTCAATCTGAGCCTCACAACAGGTGGCCGAGAGTGCCTCCAATTGGCCATTGGCCACTTGTAAGGTCAGATGTGTCCATCAATCGAGCGGCGCATTCTCGGCTAGAATTGGAAGTGCTGCGTCAGCGGATGCCCACAATGTTAGCTCACAATTTAATTGCACTAACATTGAAAAAATAACTCGAGATGCCGAGGCGGAGATTGCGGACTGCCGGCGGCCACTGTTGCCCCCACTAACCCACTGAACTGAATCCAATAAAAAATTTCGGGTGGAGCGTGGGCCATTGCAAGTTGCAACACTGGCTGCAACAAGTTTCGCCTTTCGATGCAGTACTTCCTGGTAGCGATAAGCCGAGCAATTGAATACATTTTGGGCCACAATCCTTCTTTTTTCGGGGAGTGCTGACCACGGACCGCTGCAAATTGTTGTGTAAATATTTGGCCAACTAAATGCAAATCATGATTAATTTGGCGAATCCGTGGCACGGACTAGGCTGACATTTCGGGCGAGTGCTGACTGTCAAAATACCAAACGACGTTCTAATGAGCTCGTGCTCGAGAGTCAAGTGTTCTAGTTTGCCATCGAGCTGGGTCTGCTGCCGTTCGTGAACTTTTCCGCCGACAGCAGATGACAGGGAGCAAGTGGAAGCCTTAAATATCACAATCGAAGTTGGAGAACCAGACACCAGTAAAGCCGATGAAGATAGCTTCTAGATCTCACATGCAATTCATGGAAAAAAATAACACTAGGCAAGATTATAGTTTGAGTAAGAAATACATAAATTGAGGCAGTTTAAAGATCATATATTAATATATACTTTTACTGATAAATATTAGAGTTACAAAAGATTAAGAAACCTGGTAAGCCGACTTGCTTTTCCCACCCAAGAGTGTAGCAATTTCCCAGACTATCCGGTTATCTTTTTTTCCGTGTGTTCTGGCACAGTCTCAGAGCCACAGATAACACAGACATAAAGGTATGTGCAACTAATTTCCACGACTAAAAAATAGCTGCAACAATTAAATTGGCAAGTGTGAATTTCCGCTGACCAAGAAACGAGACGCCGAAAAAAAAGCAAACGCTGCGATGCTTTGAAGCCAACAGCAATTTGCAAGCCGAGCTGCGAGTTGTCAAGGTCGCAGCGGGCAAATGTAACACTGGCATAAATTATGCTCTTAGCCAAACACAAGCACAGTTACACACAATTGTATAAATATATTGGCTAAAACAAAAAAATAGTGGCAGCTGCTCAGGCTCTAACGGTACGAGCAGAGACATCGCAAGCGCAAATTGCATGCAAGTTGCAGCAGCAACATCAGCAGCAACAATTACCACTGCCAATTGCTGGTTCAGACAAACAAACATTGAGAACAGCAACATCGCGGCGACAATCGCTGGGATATTATTTAAAGTTGCTACAAGATACGAAAAAATGCTTCAACCTTAAGATCAACGTTCTGAATGAACACATAACCATATGCTCTATCGGTAAAAAAGGGTATATCAAAGTAAGTAACAATTTGGTAACAAGTATGAGACATATATGATATATATGAGTTTATATTACCGGCTTCTATCCCTGCTCTTTAAAAGTCGAAGGTTAAGTAATAGTCTCTCTGAAAGAAGGTTAAGTGGGACCAAAACTCAGTAAGTCACAGGAAAGAGTGACCTTTCTACGTAGCTTAGGAGTTTTTTTTAAAGTACGTAGTAGGTTTTTAGAATATTCTATGGAGCCTCTCTGATAGCCAAGTTAGAGCATCCCTTTGGCCACTTTAGCCACCTTGCTGGCACCTCATTGAACCCAACCGTGGCAGAGTTCAGCGCTTCGGATTGGAAGGGGTCGATGGATGGATCGTCTCGGAGTCGAAGCGATGGATGCTGCTGCGGGTAAACAATGCGGCGTTTGACAAAACTCTGTGCGAAAAAAGCAGACTGGCGCAAAAAACAACAGCAGCCGAAGCAGCAACAATTGAAATGGAAACGAGCTGCAATTACAACGGCAACTGCTGCCGTCTGCAGCAGACTACGGATGCAAAGTTCCACAACATTGAAGCCTCTCAGCTTCAGCTTCGGCGTCGGCGGCGGATATGGCAACCGGGCTTCAGACTTGCGGCAACCAGAGCATCTGCATCTTGGCGGCAGCTGTTGTTTGAGGTGGCAAGTGAATAAAAGCCACCTCCAAGCCGTCGAGTGGCATCAGTTGCAGGCAGTGAGCCACCGAGACCCGGTACAAGGACTAAATCGAACAACCACCCACCCATCCACAAGATGATGAAGCTGGTAAGAAAGATCCCAAGACTCCAAGGACATCATGATCTATACAAGGTTCCTATCCTTCAGATACTGGCTCTGCTCTCCGTGTGCGTCTTGGCCTCGGCTCGTCCTGGCTTCCTGCACGGCCACCACCATCACTATCCGGAGTACCCCCTGTACCCGCACCACCACCATATCGAGCCACTGCATGTGGCCAAAATCGTTCATCTGCCGGCCGCCGTCTCCCACCAAAGCTCAACGGTGGTGCACAGTGTGCCGCACCACATTATCAAGCCGGTGGTGCTGCCCACGGTGGTAAAGACGGTGGTGCACCCTCCCATCATCAAGGCCTACCACCCGGCGCCCATCATCAAGGCCTACCATCCCTACGATCCCTTCCACCTGCACCATCACCACGACTTCCATGACTACCACCTGCATTAATTCGCCCCCGGAAAGTATGACTGACGATCGATTTTTGCGATAACTGATCACCGATAACCGATGACGATAACGATGGCCTATGTATGCTGTGTATGTATGTGTGTGTCGACTGTTGATGTTGAGAGTCGAAAGAAGCATGAAGTTCCGCCGAAAGCTGCTTGAAATGAGTATTTCCCTATCTGTACATAAAAGATATAATATCTAAATATCTATGAGTATCTTACTGGCCGGATTCGTTTGGATGTGGGTAATGGATACTCCGGATAATGACGTCAAATGAGGTCTGCGGTTGCCAGCCGATGCGCCCGTTTTCCCCATTACGAGGTGACATAATTAGCATGTAATCACAATTAACCGAAAAAACCATTCGATACATTCGGGCCGGAGGGGGTCAGACATCGGCTTTGGTGGCACATTTCCCATGGTGACTGCACAGATACACACACACGTTGCACCTACATGTGGCAACAAATGCAGTTTCTGTGTTATGCAAATCAGTGCATAAGCAGATGATGAATGGCCAAAGAGGGGGCCAGGATGAGTCTCTGGTATTGGCCAAGACAAGTGATAAATAGCATTCGCCAGTACTGTTGCAAGCCATTTCCCTTTGTGAGCTGTGTGTGAGAATCTGAAATGCGGCCAGAAGGGCTCAGACTCGGTCTATTTCAAGTTCAAGACTATTTAGCTTTGCAATTGACACTGCCTTTTGCATAAGCCAATGCAAATTGCTCGAGTTTCCATATATCTGCCCACACGACTTGTTCATATTCGGATTAGCTTAATCGGCCGACATTGCCATAAAGTCAGTCAAATGGGACACTCAAACACTTAATGTGACATAAACATCAATTAGATATTGCCAATTTGCAATGAATACAGAATTTGATGGGTTGGGCCAGGTCCAGGAGCGTAGATAGAGGGGGTCTCTTCGACTTCCTTGTTGGATGCATTAAAATCAAATCAAAAACCAAATCAATATCAGTCAACAAGTACCGGGCGGCATTAACCCTGAAAACCCAGAGCTTTTTGCTTTTTGTTTTGGCCTGTCTTTCATCGACCAAATTAGCCGCAAATCGGTTATGGTTTAAGCCAAGTTTTCGGTGTGGTTCGCTGACCGGCAAACGAGGCAAACAAAATAAAAGAATAGGCAAATAGATACGACAAGGTAACTCGGGTTTTTGCTATTATTATTTGGAATACACGTGATTCGGTAGCTTAATAATTGTAAACAAAGTTAGGAAAACAAATACAATATACTCACGATTATTTCATTTAACATTGGGCAGAATTAGTTCATATTATTAATATTTTATTTAAGTTTTGAGGAGACTTGAATCACCTTTTACTTCTCTAACATGGTGTGTGGTTTTATGAACCCTGAACCTAGCTAGAACTTTTTATTATATTATTGTTATTATTTTCCTATTAATTAGATATTATTGGTTTGATTTCAAGTGCTTCCTGATTGCTTTGTGGCAAATCGATCGCAAAATGTGTCTGATGTGCAAGTGTCGCATTATTGCACAAGACAAAATCGCAAGACGACAATTGCCGTGTCGATTGGCCGAGCCCCGAGGCTTGTTAGCTGACCAACTACCGACTGACGTTATTGGCAAGTCACATTAATCAACGTTTCGCCAGCTCGGCCACTTGGGAAGTAATTTATGCAAGCCAAAAGTGCACAGAGCAGACCTCCTCCATTTCCCTCTAAGCCAGATTAAGTCGCTCGGGCTAAAGCTGATTCTTTTGTTGGTTCTCGCATTACATATTTTCCCCCTCAGATACCGACATGATTCTATTTATTTGTTTGCTTAATTGTGCGACGCATGCAACAGTGTCAAGTATACGCCACGTAGCACGAGCTGCAGGAAGGGGTCGAGGCAGGTGTCGGGTCGGGGTATTAACTTGGAACATGTCTCGCGTTGCATAAATCATAAGGCGGCAAAATCGAATAGAATCAGATCGCTCTCAAGTGGCCAGTCAAGTGAGGGAGAACCTGTGAAGGTGAACTGAGAAAAATTGGGAAAATCTATTGATGTTCTGATTGTCATACTTTGTCTTAAAATTTGTACATAAA
Organism: Drosophila bipectinata; assembly: GCF_030179905.1. Taxonomy (NCBI): domain Eukaryota; kingdom Metazoa; phylum Arthropoda; class Insecta; order Diptera; family Drosophilidae; genus Drosophila; species Drosophila bipectinata. The sequence continues at coordinate 1,576,398 of NC_091738.1, read as the reverse complement.
TAAAGTAATAAAATTTGTTTCTTTAATAAAAATTATCAAAAAATGTAAAAGAGATATATTGAACAGTATTTCTTCAAGTGCACTTGTCTGTAAGACGATAACTGGCCCCGGAAGGGTTTGCATTCGGTTCTATGCGACTTAACTTGGCCAGAACGCTTGGGGGACGAGTGTGTTTGTTGCCAGGCCAAATGAGTGCAAATAAGTGCAGAGTGCAGAGGCGTGCCGCTTTCAAAGGCGACCCATTTAGAGAACACTAGCTGCAGTTCCTAGTCTTTTGTATAAATAGGCCAGTCGGGAGTGCAGTTCTGTATCAAATCGTTGCAAACCATCGACAAATCAAAATGTTCAAGCTGGTAAGTAATGGGCTGACTCTGAAAAGCAAAAAAGGATCAGAAAGGATTAAAAGGAGGTGCTTTTTCAGTGCGTTTTCGTAGCTCTCCTCAGCCTGGCCGCTGCTGCCCCCGCCCCGGCTCCAGTGCCCGCCCCGGCCCCTGGACTGATTGCTCCCGGCCTGGTGGCGCCCGGTCTGGTGGCACCCGGAATCTGGGGACCCACCGTCGTCGCCTCTCCCCATGTGGTCAGTGTTGTGCCCAGCGCCATTTCCCACGCCGCCATCACCCAGGTGCATCCTTCGCCCCTCCTGGTCAAGAGCATTCACGGCCTGGGACCCGTTGTGATCGGTTAATCCCCTCGACCAGAATCCTGCCACCGCCACATCTCACCCACACGCCAGCCACATCCGCTCCTGTTCAACTTCAGTATCTTCCTGCGGGTTACCTTCAGCCACGTCGTATCCTGTGCCCTGTTTATGAAGCAAGCAAATCCAGCAATGAGAAAAAAATTACAAAAAAAAGTTTAGACACTAAAATACATTCCAAGCAATAAAATACCTACCATACTTGTTATAGAGAGAGAGAAATTGTTTATTTTCAAAATGGGAATATTTTAGGAAAGGTGCCTGAAAGTATGCTTTACGAAAGAGCTTTTTGGCCAGAGACAGAGACTTGTACAAGTCGTTAAAACTAAATTTAAAACAATTCCCTTATTTATTGGGAAAATAATGAATATTTAGAAAAGGTAAATATTTGAATTACCTTATGCATTTAGAACTTTAGCTGTAGAAATATTAAGATCCAATAGTTTAGAACTTGAACTGACACCAACGCTCTAATATGGTAATAATTTAATAGAAGCTAATAATTTTTCTAAGATTATTTATAGATTATTTACTCATAATGAAAAGACCAACTTTTAAACTTGTTATGGCGAAACGAAAAACATTTATTCAAACAAAAAATGGTAAATACTGTATCACAAAAAGCCCTTAATGGTGCAGGGTGTAGGCCAGAGGAGCTGGGTGCAGGACGGACTTGATGAGAGGAGCCGAGTGCACCACAGGCACGGAGTGGACAACGGGGGCGGCATGCACCACTGGCACGGAGTGGACAACGGGGGCGGCATGAACCACAGGCACGGAGTGAACCACGGGAGCGGCGTGGACGGCGACGGCAGGAGCGGAGTGGATAGTGGTCTTCAGGACAGGAGCTACCACGGGCTGGACAATGGCCTTGCTGTGCACCTGGGTGATGCTCTGGTGGGACACGGCAGACGGGGCAGAGTGCACCACAGTTCCCACCTTGGCCAGGACGGGCTCATGGACTACATGGTGGGTCTCGATCAGACCAGCACTGGCGGAGGCGACCAGAAGGGCAATGACAGCAACCTGAGGGAAGAAATAAAAAGATTAGTAACCCTTTTTAGCCACAGGATGCATCGTAACTCACGTATTTGAACATGTTGGTTGGTTGTTTTTGGAAGATACTCAGAAAGATGACTGATGCTGACTGCTTCCGAAGATCAGGCTTTTATAGCAAGCGACCAAGCCAGGCTAAGGGCTCAAACGACGGCCAACTTCGGCCGTTTTGAAGTTGTCCACCTTGAGGCTCTTGATAAGACCCCAGAAACTTTAGACTTCGTGCTTCGGGGCTTTGAGCTTTAAGTTTCCAAACTCTCAGCAGCTGCAGCAACCAAAACCACAGCGAGCCAAGTTCACAGAGTTTTCGGCTCTCCAACAATAATCGACCACGCCGGGTCAAGCGGGGGCGCAATGAAGGTCAGCAGCTGGAATGGAAGCTGCGTTTCGAGGGTTCTATATAAGCTCCATCGGCGATTCCCAGACATCATCAGTCAACCTTTGGATCTTCTCGAGCCAACAAGCCAAGCAAACAAAAAACAATCTTCAAAATGTTCAAATTCGTGAGTAATCAGAGGATAGTTCTGTGGATCATATCTAAATTATCCTTTTTGCAACAGATCGCCGTCATTGCCCTCCTGGTCGCCACCACCAGCGCTGGTCTGATCGAGACCCACCATGTGGTCCATGAGCCCGTCCTAGCCAAGGTGGGAGCTGTGGTGCACTCTGCCCCGTCTGCCGTGTCCCACCAGAGCATCACCCAAGTGCACAGCAAGGCCGTCGTCCAGCCCGTGGTGGCTCCTGTCCTGAAGACCACCATCCACGCAGCTCCTGTGGTTCACTCCGTGCCTTTGGTGCATGCTGCCCCCGTTGTCCACTCCGTGCCAGTGGTGCATGCCGCTCCCGTTGTCCACTCCGTGCCGGTGGTGCACTCGGCCCCTCTCATCAAGTCCGTCCTGCACCCAGCTCCTCTGGCCTACACCCTCCACCATTAAAGTACTCTTTTTGTTAAATTGTTGACCTTAAAAAATTGATTAATAAAATCCATAAAAGTATTATTGAACCATAAAACATTTCTGTTTATTTTTTTTTACTAGTTAGTTACAGTATTATTTAAAAAGTATGAAACAGTCTTTACTTCTTTAGACTGTACACTTTTTTCATAAAATCCTTCTTTCCTATGAACCTATTTAATAGTTTCTAAAGTAGAATCTTTTGTACTGCGACACATAATACCATTATTATATATTTAATTTGTAATTAATTTAATCCTAACCCTTTTCCCAGACTTTTAATAAGTTTTGAGTAATTTTCTAACTATTAAATAATTCATTAAATTCTGGAAGTGAATAAACCAAACATATATATTTATATATCTACAAAGATGTTTTTTAAATCTGCAAAGTTACACCTAGCTTCTTAATGGGTTTTAGATGTAATAGCTTTGGGTCTATAAATTAAAGTCACACCCTCTTCCCCGCAAGTCATAAAACTTTTCAATTGATAAATAACTTATAACAATTTATTTAAACAATAACAAAATCAACAAAAGAGCGCGGCTACAGCCCCAGAGCCCCGAAAGGTTTCCCACAATTGAAATATTCCAGACGGAGAGACATCGGAGAGGTAGATGTGGTGGGCAGATCCCTCGTCAAACTCTGATTTGAATATCTGAGGTGGCCAAGGCTTTCAGCAGAACAGCTAGAAACTTGGCTAACAGCAGGAAACGTCAGATTATGATGGATCTGACAGGCCTGAACCAAAGCGAGGGCCAATATGACCAAGGTGTAGAGCAGCTGGGGAGGAAAAAAGTTTATTAATCTATTAAGTAACAGAGTATCCAGCAAGCAAACTCACCATTCGATTCATGTTGATTCTGGGGGTAAATTGGATCTAGTTTTACTTTGAATTTGCCTCCGCGAAACTCCAGTAAGAACTCATAGCCCATCGAGGCCTACGTTTAGTTTTTATAGCCAATTTGTCGATCGAATTGGCAAAATGACAAATGATACGCTCGATTTCCCGAAGGTCTAACAACGGGCCTACTTAGCAAACCGTTGCTGAAGCTATTGACCTGGTCAAATGGATCGAAAACATTGTTTTGGCAATCCTTCTGGGTTCTTCTTGAAATTTCGAAGTTCCATTTAATCACCTCGTAAAATCACAAGATGCTCAAATTAGGACCTACAAGGGGAGTGGTACCTTGTGTGTTTATATTTTTCTGGGTATTCATTTTCCACATTACGACTGCGAGATGCCAGTTGCCAGATACTTATCTTAAGTACGTGTAACTGTCGCTCGATCCACAGTCGAGCCCCGAAAAAATAACAACAATCCAGCTTGAAATTGTGGGTTAAGTGCGCGTGGGGCTTGTCCGTCTGGTAACCTTGACATAGGGACTGAGGCTTGGACACGGATTCGGGGTCGGAATCTGGGACCAGGTCTTTATCTGTCACTCGAAGTGCCCACTTAACAGCTGCTGCAGTTGGTAGCCGGCTAAGGCTTTATGCTTTATGGCCTGGCCATGAATCACTTGAGAAGCCGTCGATGTTGCAATCGTCGGACTCTCGGCTCCAATTTGAATGCAGGCATACGCATATAATTTATTGCGCTTTTGTTTGTGGCCAGTTTAATGAAGGGCAACAAAATATCAATTGCCGGGTGTTGCAGGAGTTCCCAATTGGGTCAAGTTCGGGGAAATACAAATAATGATTGGGGAAGCTTCTATACATCTTGATTTTAAAGTTCTTTGTCCTTATATTCGAATCTTAACTAAATTTGTTGAATAATTATAATAAGTTATTATTATAGTTAAATATACATGCAGATTAACTTCTTTCTAACTTTAAAGAACCTCATTAATATCACGACTTTGTGCCAAGACCTTGGCCTTTTTTCCGAGTCAGAATGAACACATATTCTGCCACGATTTTATCAGACACTTGATGTAACCTTTAATTACCTCTTTGCCTCTGTGAGAATTCCCTATTGAATCCTCTAAGAGAATGACATCTATGAGATATATGGCAGCCCATTAGCGACGTAAGCCAATCACAAGTTATGTGGTTAAAGCCCTCTCAGATCATATAACTTATTCAAGAAAAGGAAGATGCATTTGCCATTACACAGAGAAACATGGCTAGCCGCAGGATGTGAGTGCAACTCAATTACGCCCGCCAGAAGGATCCAGAGATAGTGAAAGGTTAAGGGGGAAACGGATAGAATGTCCTCGGGAAAAATGCAAGGATAACCCACGCAAATTGCACTCCAGAGCTCGGTTTTCTAAAATCGCATTTGCGTAAGCGACCGCAGCTAAGGCCAATTACTTGGCCCATTGTCGATTGATTGGCTCGGCTTGTTAACTCCCCGACGAGGCACTTCCTCCGCTGCTCCCACACAAAAGCCAGGGGAACCTAGGTCAGTTCGTTAACTGCGTCTTTGAGTGGCGCTGCCGCTTAGAAGCCAAAGCCCAGAAGCTGAGCTGGAAACCCGAATAATAGCCTAAACCCCAAACCGGTTGGGGGCTCAAGTTCAGCCAAGTACTTTGCGACAAACAATTGGAGTTTGAAGCCAACTAGACTTTGGCTATAAAAGCCCGCACTTGGCCCTCTCATCATCAACAGTTGCAATCGATTCACCAATCACAGCAAATCCCAAAACCCAACTCCAAAAATGTTCAAATTCGTAAGTGCAAGCCACGGAGGGACTTTACCGACCGAGTGTCCTTTCATGGAGTATCCTTTCTCTATCCGCAGGTTGCCTTCTTCGCCTGCCTGGCCGTGGCCGCCGCTGCTCCTGGTCTAATTGCCGAGACCCACTCCATCGTCCAGCCCGCCATTCTGACCAAGACCGCCTACGTGGATACCAGCGCCTCCTCGGCCATCACCCACCAGAGCAACGTCAACCTGGTCCGCAAGGTTCCCCTGGCCTACTCCGCCCCCGTGGTTCATTCCGTGATTCCCGCCGCTCCTCTGGTCAAGACCGTCATCCCCGCTGCTCCTCTGGTCAAGACTGTGGTGGCTGCCCCAGCTCCCCTTGTGGTGCCCGCTGCTCCCCTGATCAAGACTGTGGTGGCTGCCCCTGCTCCTCTCGTCCTGCCAGCCGCTCCCCTCGTCAAGACTGTGATCCCCGCCGCCCATGTGGTCAGCGCCCCCGTGGTCTACTCCGCCTACCACAAGTGAATCGATTGAAAGCATGTTGATAATTTGAATATTGGTTAAAAGTCTAAAAAATCACTCATTAAAGATAAACGTTAACTAATCTTGTGCATTTTATGGTTTATTAAAATATCACAAAGTCTGTAGTTGAGCCTCCTTACATGATAAGTGACTTTATTGATATTAAAGTTTACCGATTCTTAAAGGCATATTTTATTCTTTAACGTATAAACCATAGGGATCTTGAAGTATTTAGATTAATATACACTTTATAGAAAATCAATATCGGATGATCAGAAAATTATACGATTTTTTAATTAAATTTAAATTTCATCGATAAATATCCAAAGAAAAGTCAACAGGAGAATATACCTATATACCTCAGAGTTAAATGACCCAGAACTCTTCTTGATTTCCAACTCATTGTTTTTGCAAATAAATTCTGTTGGACTAATTTTAAAGTAGTTCTTAATTAAACTATAAATTGAACAGTCATTTTACAAATACAATAAATTCCCAAACAATTTTTATTAATTTGATTAAAAGTATAAAACCTTCTGATAGTCTATAAAAATGTGACCCTATGGGTGCCAAAAATATGCAAATATCTCAACCCTAACTTTTATTGATCTTAGCCCTGGGCTAATTTGCCTTTTTGTTATCATTTCTTTTATTTTGCAAATCTGCATTCGGCTACCGATTCGATCGACGATGAATACTAATGAACGAACACCGAATAAAAGTCATTCGAATTGATTATTTGGATGCTAATGGGATTGGGCAAATCGATCATTTCTTTTCTATCAAACCCGTACCTTTGAATATGCAAATGTTTCACAATTTCTAATATCAACAATTCGATTTATTCATTAAAGCAATCATAACAATTCCGTAGTGGCTTCAACAATTTCCTAATGATGGTAGACATGGGCGAGGGGGGCAGCGGCGATGGTCTTCACCACCGGGACGGAGGCAACCACTGGGGCGATGAAGGCCTTCTGGTGGATCTGGGTGTGGCTCTGGTGGGAGACGGCGTGGGGCAGAGCCTTCACGATAGGCACGGCAGCCACATGGTGGACGGGAGCCACATGCTTGACGACAGGAACCACGGGAGCCACATGGTGGACGACGGGAGCCACTGGGGCAATGGTCTTAATAACAGGGACCACGGGGGCGACGTGGTCGACCACAGGAGCAACTGGAGCAATAGTCTTGATGACGGGAACCACAGGAGCCACATGCTTCACCACTGGAACCACTGGAGCCACAGTCTTGATGACGGGAACAGCAGGCACCACATGCTTCACCACAGGAGTGATCACAGCCTGGTTGTGGAACTGGGTGAAGCTCTGGTGGGAGGTGGCCACTGGAGTAGCCACTTTGGTGATGACCGGAGCCACGGCTACATGGTGCTCCTCAATGAATCCTGGAGCGGCAGCGGCAAGGGTGGCCAGGGCGCAGATGGCGATCTGCGAATGTTTGAAATACAATTATCCTCCTAGGACATCCGTTTCTGAAAAACTTACGAAGCGGAACATCTTGTAAGATTGCTTTGGGTGGGTGTGTGGTGCTTTGAAGTCGACGAGTGACTGTTGCTGATTTGGAAACGCCACTGCGGCTTTAAATAGCCAAAAATTCGCCGGCCAGATTGTCCTTCAGAGAAACTTTAGCAACTAACGAGCAATTGGCACAAACCCGTTTCTCTAGCATTGAACTTGAACCCAAACCTACAAAAACCTACAAACTAAACATCTGCGATAGAGCCTCGTCAGAAATTAGCCAACAATTGATTATCGTTAGGCCCGAAAAGGTTTTAAAAGCCCCGACAATGGCATAGAGATCGATACGAAATCCCTTATTGTTTGCCGGATGACAGATATTTTTAGTTTGTTCACATTTTGTGTTTAAAACGCCCCAGCGAAGGTCTTCCGATTCGTTTCAGCAAAAACAAATGAAATGCAGTTTTATTCCAGGTACATATGTATGTGAGTTAAATGATATCCTATAAAAGACCCGTCAAGAGGCCCTCGTGGGTCCAGTCCGATTCCAATCCATATTAGTATCCACATCGAAATGCCCTTGCAAACGAAAGACATCAGATACGGCAGCGAAGGGTCAAGTACGGTGCTGGAAATGAGATCAGGTCAAACGGAAACTGAGAATTTTGGGGAGGCTATTTAAAGACTAATTAAGCCACAATTCAGGCCAAGAACTGGGCGAGGTTCTCGTCCTCGGACTCGTCCGACGCGATCAGGTAGTCATAAAAGGCCGGCGGCAAGGTGGGCTCTACGGTTCGGGTCAGAGAGGAATTACCGATGACTTGGTTCTCCGTGTCGTCGTCCTGTGAGGTCAGTGAGGAGCTCAGAAGGCGCCCCTTCCGTGGAGCAAACTCGATTCCGATCCCTAGAATAGCTATCGAGGGTTTATCGTACTGGGTGCGCCACGTTTGGTTGCATTGCTCCAATAACTCGAGGGATTCCTGGTCCTCAGCGACCTCCGAGGACATCAGCGATCGCCGCATCATGTGGACGCCGGGAATCCTGCCATTGATACTCAAGAGTGCGCGAGACATGATGATATTTATAACTATTCCTTTTCGTTTTTCGCCTGTGTATTTTCTGTAATGTGTTTGTTGATTGAAAACAAATCTTGACAAGCCTCCCAAATCTTTGAGTTATTGAGTCATGGCCAACTTTTCCAAAACTTTATAATTCCTGAACTCATATTTTCTCCAACTAATCGATAGGTCTGTGGCCACATTTTAGCCAACACTCTACCCTTTTTAGCGAAAATGTTAACTATTTTAGAAAACATAATAGATAATACTTTAATTTTTAAAAATTGGATACTTGAAAAACGGATGTAAATGTTTTTAATTTTGTCAAAATCTGAAATTTTAATACATTTTTTGGGGATTATTTTAACTTATTAAAAACCTATCGAGTAACAGAACATTTATAGTAACATAACATTTATTAATCAGCGCTCTATTCTTCGTCGATATGCATCAAAAGATCGAAAAAATCAATCAATCTAAATTTTACCAGTTTTTTGTCCAAAATCCTGATGTTACCCCTTTAAAAAATTTCGAAAATAGGGTCCGATTTTAGATTCCTAGATTTTAACTGAGAAAGAAAGTACTCGAAGATATAAGCCTGGCAAGGTATAACATTTGCCTATCTGGCCAGTAATTATTTAGTTATGGCTATTGGAAGTTGGCATTCGTTTAAAGTCCAATAAGCCCAAATGGACCCAAGAAATAGGGTTCGCTAGGAACTACGTTATCCGACAACCTTCTGGCCAACAGGATGCGAACCATAGTCCAAATCTACGCTCAGCATTCCTTGTTTCTTCAACAGGTTTCTGAACTGGAATAGAAACTCCAGACACTAATAACGGCGGGTTGATGTAAGTCCAGATCCATGTTGACCTTATGAGCATGTTCAAAATATGTAAAAAGCATTGATACTGTTATACATGTAGCCTTTATTTACAGAATTAACTAGCTAATACTAAGTACTCTCATTGCTCAACTGTTGGGAACGTAAACCGGACTCAGGTTAAGTTGCTCGTAGCCCGTGCCACCGCCTTCCTGCGTGGCCGTGGTGTGAAAGGTTCGATTCAGGTTCGTAGGTTCCACGTAGCCGAGAGACCGACCCATGGGGGCGATGACGAAGCGCGTCTGCCTCTGGGAGGAGCCCTGGTAGGAGACCACGGAGGGCGCCGAGTCGATAAGGAGACGTGGCGCCTCCGTTGCCGGCTTGGCCATAACCAGAGCCAGGGAAACGATGGCCAGCAGTATCTGAAATCCCAAGGTTCGAGTCAGTATTTAGCATATTACCTATTGGAAAGACTCCCCCAAGGATCCACCCACTCACCAGATGTCGTGGCATTTTACGATAACGATGCAGGCCTAATGGGGTAATTACCGCGACAAATCAACAAGAACTCCGCCAAGAGACTTCAGAGGTGGGCGGATAATATCCAAAAAAAAATAATAAAGTGAGCTGGATCAAGTTCCCCCTTCTGAGAAACCAACACAAAGCGGAGCGAGTGGCAAAGTCAAACTGAAGTGCTGTGTGAATTGCTGTGCCATGAAATCACGGCGGAGCAGTGGCTGGCCCAACCAGGGGCGGATGTGGCCACAGGCCCGGGGGGCAGAGCCATCGATACGCCCCCACTCGCACAGCCCCTGGATAAGTGGAAAAATAAAAGAAATATATTACCACCGATCTGCGATCGAAGCGGTGGAAACACGCGCGCAGTCGCGGTTATCTTGCAATTGTAGGAGTGTCTCAACTTGGACGCTTGACGCAGCTTTACGTAAAGAAATAAACCGAAAAAAATCAAATATAAATATATAAATACCGAACGCCGCAAATATTGTGGTAATAGCACAGCCAAAAGCAATAGTAACCGCTACAGAAGGGGATATAGAAACAACAACCGCAGCTACAAAAGTTATAGTACAACATGCGACGGAGACGGCGTCGGCGACTGCGTCTGCGCAACTCGCTGAAGGTTGATCCACTCCACTTCGCACCTCCGTCGCACCACCACAGCCCCGGTGGTGCGGTGGATTGTTATCTTGAGTAGTTATTATGCTATACTCTTCTAAATAAATAATTTTTATTTATTTGAAAATTTCCGAGGAGACTAAAGGAATAGATTCTTTGGTAGTCTTACAGATTGGTAATCTTACCTATCATACAGATTCTTTAAGTCTAATAATATAAATATTAATTTATTAAATTATAGCTCAACTCCCTTAAAAGTTAAAGTCCAAAGAAAGGGTATTTAAGATGTCGAGTCTCTGCTAATTTCAATTTATCGCTTGACGTGTCAATATCGAAAAACCGATGTCGTGGCTTCGCACATTCGCCGATGTCCGGTCTCCCGACTCCGGCTTCCCCTTTTCCGACAACACTGAGTCAGTCGGCCGACCATATGATTAGATGATTAGCCGGAGGCGCGTAATGGAAGCTCTAAGTGCACGCGGCTCTACCATATGAGAGGCTGTCGGATCGAAGTACTTTTTGATTAATTAATTGGCTGCACACAGCAAATGGCCCATAAATCTTGGCCCAAACGGAGGCGACCTCTTGGTCAAGGAGTCGCCACTTGGCCAGCTATCATATAAATGGCAGCGGCACATGTCTAACGGTAATTAGTTGCCCACTCAAGAGACCATCATGCGCATCACGGTACGTAATCCCCAAGCCGCAAAGCCAATCATCGGTGAAACAAGTGCTTCCCCATATAATAGGTAGCCTGCCTCCTCATCACCTGGAGCTGCATCCAGCTGTCCGGCAGTCGAGCCGCCACCATCCTGCACGGCAGTGCCATCTCCCACCAGAGCTTCATCCGGCTGTCGACCTCCTCAGAGCCGCTAATCCTACAGCAGCCTAATCCCCAGCAGTTGGTGCGGATTGTGGTTCCCCAGAGGGTGCAGGAGCAGCCACTGGAGAGGTTCCGTTTTGAGACGTACGAGGAGGAGGAGCAGCACCAGGCCCCCAAGCAGACACCGGCCCACCTCACCTATGCCGCGCCTCCGGTGGTGCACCAGATGCTGCCACGGATTAAGCCAGTGCGGAATATAAGCTTCGCCTCTCTGCTGCCAGGACCTCGTAGTCTGGCCACGAATCACAACCTCTCGCCGGTCTAAAAAGGCTAAGAGGTGTTTTGGAAAAACAGTTTATAGAAATTATAGCTATTAATAAATTTAAATAGTCAGGGTTATACGAAAAGTTGTTTTAACTTTTAAATGAAATATTCAAGAGTTGGCAATAATGCTTTTTTTGTTAGTTTTAAATTAATCTACAGAAAATACCTGTCATATAATATTTTTAATTTTGAACTAGAAAGACATTCGAACACCCACACCAATGTAGACACCTAAGTTTTGCCTGTCAACATTTTCGTGTACGCAAATTCTATTTAGAATTATTGGTTTTTTTTTTTACCTAATTAGCTTTTAATAAGAATAAAATTGACTAAAAAAAATCCGACTCACTGAGAAGACAAAATTAAGAGTCAACCAAAGCAAGGACTCCCAAAAACCAAATCAAAATCCACTGAAGGATTGTATTCTAGAAAAAGTTCAACTGGAAAAAAGGTGTGCTGAGCTGAGTGATGAATGCCCGGCTGATCCTGAAGCAGTTACCCAATCACCTGATCTTCCGCATCCTGCACTATTCCCTTATCTCCCAGCAACTTCGGGAGGACCTGGGCATGGGTGTGGGGGCGGCAGAGCGGTTGAATGGGGGACTGAAAGGAACGAAGGCAGCCGGGTCACGGCCAATGGAGTGGCAACCCTTTGCCCTCTGGCTGGCCAACTTGCTGCTGACCTACGCGGGCGATATCCTAGGCAACATGCTTCTGGGCACCCTGCCTCTGGAGCCACTCTGTAACGCTTCCGATGTCCTGCTCAGCTCGGCGATCTGGTAAGGGAGATCCAAAGCCCACAGAGACCAGTCAAGATTTCACTATTTCTTACCCAAGCACAGGTACATAATCTTTTTTTCTCCCTTCGACCTGGGCCACAAGGTGGCCTCTACCATGTCCTTCCGTCTCGTGGCCACGGCCATGGCCACCATTAGCCAGGTACAGCTGATCGAACGAGGCGTCCACATGGCGGGGAAGCTGTACGGCCAGGCCCCGATCCCGATGCTGGTGGTGGGCACTGTGATGGGCAGTGGAGCGGAGCTGCTCAAGCCGGTGGCCTGCATCCTGATCAACCGATGCCAACACAGCCACCAGGCCTACATCAAGCTGACCACGTAAGTATCAATAGTCCACAAAAGATCGTGTAAACCATCCTATCCCCCGCAGAAACTCAAAGCTGGCCTTGGGACTCTCCTGCCTGTTCATGCTGCAGATCTACCAGAGTCCCCTGGTCCTGGGGCTGTCCCGCCATCAGCTTCTGGTCTACACCCTCGTGTTGACCACGACCTTCAAGTTTCTGTCCCTGGCCTACCGCACGGAGCACTTCATCTGGCTGCTGGAACACCAGATGCAATACGCCTTTTTTGGCGGCTTCTCCGGGGACTTGAGCAAGTTCTTTAGACGCCTGCCCAAACGTAGTGTCCGGCCGACCTGGACGTTCTCGGAATTCGATTGATTCAACCACGGAATTGCATAATCGCGTGCCTCCTCCGCACCCTCCGCGCTCTTTATTTGATTGCAGGGGTATCGGCGGGGGCGGCGACTGGTAAGCGGCTTAGGTTGCCGGGCCAGCAGATGTCTCGCTTGATCGGGTTACGTACTACATGCTAATCGGCTTAGAAGCGCCCAACGGTCAGTGGCGCGGACGGGCAGGGAGCTGCCAGAGTACTGGGTTACGGCCACGATTTAGTGGCTCCAAGGCGTGTGCCCGCCCAGATGTTCTAGGAAATTTCTTTTGGAAAATAAAGCTTGTATTAAAACTAAAGTAGTTCTTTTAATTTTAAAGCTAGAACAATGGGTTTCATTATACTATATTAATTTCTTTTATTCGTTCGTCACCTTCATAGATGGCCCATCTATAGTGGTATAGGCTGAACAATAGGACATTAGGTTTTTAGGATCCGACTAATAGCATACTTAGCATCTAGTAGGTGAGGCCCAAATTTGAATAGACTTACAACAGAAAATACTGTCAAAGGGTTAAATTCTACCCATTCGTTTCTGTCATCCCATCTGAATGTCTCAAAAAGCATCTGCTAAGGAAAAAGGGCGCCCAAAGGCGAAAAAGAATAGTGTGGAGAGGCCCAGGAAGGATCCCTCCGCTATTAGGTCTATCCTATGCCCACCCATTGACAAGCCCAAAAAGAAGGCTAAGGAGGAAGCCAAGGAGAAGGACTGCCCCAGGGCGACTAACTACAAAACTGCTGACCAGCGGCGTCAGTATTTAGAGCAGGAGGTGGTCCCCATTCTAATGGAGGGTATGCTGGGTCTGGCCCGAGAGATGCCACAGGATCCCATCACTTACCTGAAGAAGTTCTGGCTGCAGGACCAGCACAAGTGCGACATAGACCTACCCAAGGACCTGCTCTAATCGAAATGGGAGATGCTTCCACTACAAGCATATAAAATTTCAAATTATTCGCTCATTGAATAAAAGTTTATGGTTCGGTGTTTAGCTTACTCAGCGGTGCATTTCCTTGGCCAGTGAGGCGGAGAAATGGGATCCGGGCTGGGGGCTATAAAAACAGGCAGCTGACTCTCCTCCAGCATCATTCATTCGTTGCACTACGAATCAGTAAGCCATTAGACATGTCGAAAGTGGTGAGTTGGGTGGACAGATTGGAACATAGTAATCCATTCTTTGAATCCTCTACAGTTCCTGCCCGTCCTGGCCATCGTGTTGGTCTTCTCCGGCGCCTCGCAGGCAGCCAGCCTGGAGTGGCCCTCCAACCTGGTGGCCCTCAGCTCGGCCAAGTCGGCGCAGCTGCTGCCGATTGCCAGCGAGGATTCTATTGAGCTTGCCCAGGGCAGTTCCGGCTCTGTCGTCCCATCTGGTCCGCAGGAGGAGCCCTCTCAGGAGTCGGAGGAGGAGGAAGACCAGCAGCAGCTCTCCCAGTCGTCTGCCGGCAGCTCGGAGCCCATCGATGCTCGTCTGATTAGCTCCAGCATTCCCGTATCCGTTCCCCTGCCCCTGATTGTGGCCGCCCGTAATGGACTCCGCACCGTTCTGACCATTCAAGAGCCCGCCGTGGCCAAGGTGGGTGAGGTGGTGCAGCACGTGCCCACCGCCGTCTCCCACCAGAGCCAGACCGTGGTGCATGACCACCGCCGCCTGGTAACCCCTATTGTGGCTCCGGCTGTGCGCACCACCCAGGTGATCCGCCAGCAGCCCCTTCTGTGGACAATCGGCTCCTCCGATCCCCGAGTGGTTCTCATCCGCAACTAAACGGCCATCGAAAAACGCTGGATAAAAGCCAAAGATCGCCAAGATGAACTCGCCAAATCAATGGAACATTCTTTAACACTCTTTCTGGACTTGCTCTGTTAACCCACTACTCTTTGTCTTCTCTGTCTGTCTCTTCTGCCATTTTCTGTAGAATTCTTCTTCTGTAGAGTGCTTTTAGTAAAGATTTCGCAATTGCACAACTGTGGCTTACAATTCTTTGGTGTCTTTGGGAAGGGACAGGAAATCAATAAAATAAATACCAACCGCCCACGCATACAATAAATAAGACACCTCCTTTCGAATCAGCATCTCTGGAGGATTAGGCCTAATCAAGGTCTGGGTTAACGCCCAGAAGACTCTTCTCATGTTCAAGGGCTGGGGCCCTTCCATTTCGAATGGACTAACCATTCTCCAATCTTGAGTTCTAGACTGGAGACTGGACTATAAAAGCAGGCAATGTTTAGGCCAACTATCAACAGTAAAGTGAAGAGAATCAAGCCAAGAAGATGTCACAGAAATTGGTAAGACACTATAAGTCAGGAACTTCAACTATTTCACTTATGGTTCCTTTCTAGAGTATCCCTTTGGTTTTCCTATTCTGCCTTCTGGCTCTGGGACAAGGTCAACTGCGTGTTTACCAGCCTGGATGGATAGGCCTGCAGCAAGAGGCTTCTCTGGCCAATGTGGGTCATCTGGTGGATCATGTACCCACTGCGGTGTCCCACCAAAGCGCCACTATTGTGCACCGAAGTGTCCCCAGGATTACGCCTCTCTTGGCACCTGCCGTGAGGACCACCTATCTCCAGTATCCTATCTGGAGCTATCCCCTTTACAATGGAGCCAATACCCTCTACAGAAAATAAGCCTCCGCACGAATCACTGAATTAAATTAAACCATTGGATCTGAAACCTTTCGATTTGCACAGAAAAACAATAAAACAAAATTCAAAAACCCCCAAATGGGAGTGAGTACATTATCTATCCATCACAGGGGGCAGTTGGCAGCCGTTTTTTGGGATTAATACCAATCCTACTGAAAAGCGACGAATGCCAATTAGATTTCGCGCAACGTTGCACTGCTGATTGAGTGCTGGGTGGCAGAATATGATTCAACTGACGTCACCAGATGAGCAAACAAACGCACGAAGTAAACGTTGTTCTGCTACCCTGTAAAGGAGGTTTGAGTTGGGGGCTACTAGGCTTAGCACATAGTTTGTAGAGAGATTAAAAAAAGGAATGGATATACTTGTTAGCCAACAACTGCCTTCAAAAACTGTAGCATTAGAAGCTCTAAAAGAAAAGTATAATTTCAAAAGGGTATCCCCAGGACTCTTATGTCCTTTGAATTATTTATTTTTGGGTGCAGTGGTGCACGAATGATTGACGTGCCATACGCAAATGTCTCGGCATTATTTCCCAGGCCAGGCCGCCAAGATTCGGTCGAATGCCAGAACATTCCATGGGAATGACCCCAGGTCAGTAGCCGAAAGCCCATGCACCCGGAATGGAGAGGCTGGAGAGGTCAGAGGTGTGAAGCTCTATGCGAGAGATAGATTGATTGAGGACTTTCACCCGGCGTGTGAAATTATCCTGGCTTCGTCTCTCATCGTATGACAAACAACTAGAAAGAAAAGGAATCCAGGGCCTGGCAACAATTGGAAGCCATTTTCGGAGGTCGGTTCCCAGAGCTGAGATAATGGAGCCGAGCAGCCTAGCTGGGAGTTTCAAATGACACAATGCAATTTATGAAATTGAAAACCTTGAACCTCATGGAAGGGCCAAAGGTTAAAGGTGGTCGAGTAACTTAAGGGGTTATGCAACCAGTGATGATCCTATGCTGTGCTAATGAACCGCAGGCTACAATATGACGCAGAACCTGTCGTAAGGAGAAGGATAAATGCCCCCATTTCTTCCACTAAACTAAACTATAATGGATACTAGGGTTCTACGTATACGTATTGCACAAGACACTATTGGCATTAAGGTTAAAGTATCAAGGTGAGAGGAAGCATTATCGATTACCGGGGCAGTGCATTGTCTTGGCTTTAAGCCCAATCCCCCTGAATTCAATACCTGTCACTTCCAGCCAGCCCACCGTCCATGATGCAATTCCGCATGGAGGCATGGCGGCGTAGTTTACTTTTCTGTAGCCGCCTTTTGGGCTCACTCCCCACACAGCCGCAGTGCCTCCCAAAAGGCGGCCATCTTCGACGGACAATGAAGACCCCCCGATCCAGTCGGGTTCATTGCATCGCCTCTGTGCTGGTCCTCTGTCCTGGCCTGATTGGGGCTCTCAATTGGCCCAGTGGGTGATCCGGGCGGCCGACTGCTGGGTAATCGGTTTGTTTGTTTATCACAAACGCCGTTTGAATGCATCGTTATGCTGTCATCTCGGCGTCCCATTCTGGCCCCAGGGTGCTCTCCAGAACCCCACAAAATTTAATAACTTAAACTCAGTCATAGAGACGGTAAGGAATGAATTCCTTGTCTGAACAAATCAAAAGCCAAAAGGCCACTTAGCATAAGTGGCGGCCCCAAAACAAAAAAGAAGGAATCGTTAAGAATTCCCAGAATTCAATCACAAAACTAAACCAGCCCGCCGACCATATTAAATATTTTATGTAATAGATACTTAAAGCGGATTTTTTGGTTGAAGAGGCTTTCACTTAAAGCGCCCGTTGGGGGCGGAGGAGAACGGAAGCTTTGTGGCGCATAACTTTCCGGTGGGGCAAGCAACGCTATTCAAATTAATTTACAAATGTCGGAGCTTGTAGGTGAGTTTGTCTGGGCCGAGATGAAGACAATAAGCCGTGTTAAATGAGCCGACCAGGGCAAGAGCAGTGAAAGGCCATGATGCGGGTGAAATAATTTCGGTTATTATGCAATAATCAAAGGGCTTAGATGTCTGCTCGCGACATGACTCACTCTCCTACAAATGATTCGCCACTCATCCCAAATGCTAATCACAAAATGTGGGTGAACGACCTTGACGGTTTTGGCCAACTATGATAATTACAACAATAAACTTAAACATACCCATCGATTTTATTACAAGCCATTTGGCAAAACGCAAAACGGACAGCGAAATGAAAACAAAAGCTAAAAACTCATTCAAACCCCAAACGCATAACCGAATCGAAACGGAGGTATACCTACATACGATATAACAACTGAAATCCAATCGAATCGGCTGGAATATGAATCACGAGCCCGGCTCACTGCAGCGCTCACAAATGCATTGTTATGTAAGCCAAAAGCAAATCTACGACTGGGGTTTCCCCAAGGCCTAAAGCAACGCTTCGCTTAAAGCCACAAAGCCAGCAGTGGAGCCGGCAAAGAGTCAAGAATTGAATAGGCCAACTGGGCGAGACCGAAAAACTCAATTTTCGGTTTTCTTGGGGTTTTCCAGCCAAGCTGCAGCTTGGGCAAATCCCTGGTTTTGGCACAATTGCAGTTAAGTGGCAAGAAGATCACTTAGAGAAAAGTTATACAAACCTGCCTCAAGCTAGAATTCATATTAATAATCTTTTTATAATTTTAAGAAAGTAAAACGTTATTCATTGTCGATAGCTTAAAGTTACCATTAAATAACAATATCAACTAATTAGTTAAAATACATATTTAAATAAGAATATATTATCAAATAAAAGTTACCTTTTAAGAAAGTATTGAAGTACCAAAATTTTTCATGTTTGATTTCTTTAAAATTTGAAAAATCTTTAATCTAAAGATTCTCTCCTAAAATCTTAAAAATCTTCTTCAAAAACTCCAATTAAGTGCCAAAAACGAACTACTTTCAATTCAAAGAAACAAAGCCTAATCTAATTGGTTTTATTTATTTTCCCTAAAACTTAATCTCAACTTCCAAGCCAATATCTATATCAGAAATGGCTTAAATGATTGCCAAATTGTTTTCAGCCCAATGGAGCGTGTGGGTGGAAGACCTCAACTTGTTGAGCAATTGACACAAATACAATGTATTCAAATCTAAGTCAGGGAGTCGACAGCCCAACCTTGAGTTGGTAGCAAAAAAAAATGCTTTTTGGGCTCGAACTTCGAAGACAAGCTCATTTGGACTTGAACTGCGACAATTTGTTTGACAAAGAGAGAAAGAGAAAGGCAGACTGGGGGAAAGAGACAGGGCTTATTAGTCAAAGGGAGCCTCCAAAGTAGAGCAAACACGATTCCCACTCAAACCTATTTGGCCAACCAATTAACAAGTTGGCCATAATTAACACAAACTATGTTGTAATGCCCGATCCCTAAGACATATGCAAAAAAGTGTCATCCACCCAAAAATAGACAAAACATCTGTTGAATCTTTCAAGTTCCAATAACGAGCCCCTGAACCTGTAACCCCATCGGATTACACACTCTCCAGCTGTGGCATTAGCTGTCACCATCGAGGTCCAAGTTCAAGTTCAGTTCATCAGCAACTGGGATTTACCAATATCAAAATTTCAGCTAACAACTGAAGTTTTTTTGGAATTAATTTTTGGGAAGTAAAAAGACTACTTTATTATACTCTATTTTTAAATACAAGGGTTTTAATAAGATTTTATTTTTTTTTTTTTTTTTTAAATTAGGATTCCGACAACTATTGTTTTTTCTCTTTAAATGTCCTTCTCAAACTCAATCAAGCGTGTTTTAAATTAAGACTACATCTTCTATTGTTTCCTAGGAAAAAATCCAAGTGTTTTACTAATAAACTAAAAAAAACCCAAACAAACTACCCGAAAACTAGTCGTATAATTAAGGGGTTATATACAGTTGTGACATATGAAAAAATCGATTTTTTTTTTATTGCATATTCTTTAAGTATATTCTATTGGGAATACTCTTACAAAAATTCATAACAATCGGAGCATTAGAACCGAAGCTGTAGCTATTTCTAGCGCACTATCTGCATATAAAACTTGAACAAACTTGAAACTTTAAACGCGATTATCTCAGAATCTTTTTTTTGGGAAATTACCTTTGCGGTGGACACGATTACTAAAAAACTACTAATCCGATCAACACAAAATTTTGACCACTTATTTATTATGATATTAGCTAGTCCGTGAACGAGGGATTTTCAATTTTTTTGAAAACTCCTTTTTTAAAGCACAAAAAACGAAAATCTTATACGTTGAAAAAGTAAATTTTTTGTTAAAAACGTCGCCATTTTTTTTTTAATCAAAATTTTTAAAAATCCCTCGTTCACGGACTAGACAATACAATATACTAACTAAACTTTTTTGAATTTTGGATTTCGGATGAACCGTTTTCGAGAAATCATGTCCACCGCAAGACACCATCGAAAAAAGACGATCCGGGAATTCGACTATAACATTTTTGTTATGTAATATTTTTTTATGAAAAAATTTAATTAAGTACCCAGAAACATGTACTAAACAACGTCGGTAAAACATTTTTCATAAATATTTTCTATGGGGTCAAAAAAAAATCGATAAAATTCCATATTTTTGCGCGGTACAACTGTATATAACCCCTTAAGCTGCGAATCAAGTTCGACGCACCTCCTTCAAACAATTCTCGAAAAGCCCGAGCTGCTCACACTCCAATGAGTCACGAAAAACCCGATGGTCAAAAACTACGCCAGCGATTGATAAAACTCCACGAATTAATCACAAATAAATGGCCCAGAGGTGTTTGCCAAACAACCGACACAGACAACAATATCAGACAGAGGAAATCGGTGCGATTAGCATAATTTTCGAACACGAGTTCATTATCAACTTTCTTGGAATGTTTAACATAAAACCCCACTCAGGCGGGGCTAGATAATGATAAACGCTCCGACCAAGGTCAGTAACACAGATGGGAGCCACTGGGATCGATCCACTGAATCACAACGAGTGCTACTCGAACAGCACTGACCACACACAACAAACACCGCGAATATGGGACCCGGCACGCGAACGTGATCATCGTGAATAAGTTGACTCTAATTTTTATGAACTTCGGGTAATTCCGCAAGCCACTTTTGATTCATAGCCAGGTAGCTTAGGGTTTTGGAGTAGAGCCAGGCGAAAATGAAAACACAAACGAATGACCCACTGATGACGTTTGCATTGACCATGGGTTCGAAAACCAGACGATATTACCCCAAACTGCACCTGAAAAGAGATGGGTATACTCCAGCTGAAAGAGAGGGGGCGAAAAGATGAATGTATGCCAAAAGATCCGGTTTGAGGCAATGCCCAATTTTTCCCCTTTTATGATGTTTTTATGCGTCTCTTATTTTTATTTTTAGCCGGTTGCTCCTCTTTGACCCAATTTATAATTGCTGGATTGCATAATCCCGGTTTCTCAAGCAGTGCCTTTCCGGGAAGCTCTATATGGCTAACCAAAAAAAAAAAAAATATGGCCAAAAGCCCACCTGAAAAGTGTTAAAAACAGAGTTGCACTAATTTGGAGATGTAACATTAGCACACAATTTCACATGTAAATTTTGTTTATAGGGTCTGACTAGTAGTCCCAGGTGAGGGGTACTACGAACTGGATATATTTTTGGGGTAAAAATTATGAAGTTTTTTAATATTTCCGCCTAGAGCCGCGTTTAGTGACCTCCAGTACTGAGCAGAATCGGGGAATTGGTGAAAAAACCCAACTGAAAAAATTATTACCAAAAAAATCAACACTGGCTGCGAGAAAGAGAGGTTGCCAAATAGTGTCGCTTTTGTGGCTTTTGTTTTGGGCCCCCGATTCGCAAGCCCAGTGGAAGCGAGACGGCAGAGTTGGAGCTCCAAGCCGGCGCTGCGCCTGCGCAGCTTTTGTATAAAATGTGCGCGGCCAACGAAAGCGAAATCATTCCTCGAGTTGCAGACAAACGAACAGCACCAAAGGTGCAGAAAGTGAGTGAAGTGAAAGGATAACACGGACGATCAGTTGCATAAGGATTATCGAGACACACACACACAGAGATAGCTACTCAATTGGATTATTAAACTTGAAACAAGAGGTGAGTGAAGTGAACGATCCAGAAAAGCAAAGTGAACTGAAGTGAACCACAAAGACAAGCTAATTAAAATTAGCTCCGTTTAATCGCGAGGCAGTCGATCAAATTATGGATAACATAAAAACTATTGGCCAAGAGCCGCCCAGTCGTTGAGCCAATCGAAAGAGCCAACTTTCACTGCAAAAACAAGGGAAAAACTTTGGTTATCCCGGCCCCCCACTCGCACAGACAGTTAGCATCGTTTGGCAGCAGTTTCCACCAAAGAAAATCCCAAGCCCAGAGTTGCCGGCAATTTGCAATGCAACGCTGCACAAACTTCCGCTCCAAGAGGGGCTCCCTAAAAGCTGAGCAGCTCGCTAATCGCAGCTTCATTTACATAACATGGAAAATAATTTCAGATACCCAAGAAAAATTAAATACTTTTCCAAGGCATCTTCTTTACACTCTCATAAAAAAGAAATAGTTATCCAACTGAAACATTTTCTCCCTAAACGCCAGCCTTCTATTGAAAGTAAAATTTGTTCAAGTGTAGTCTTACGCCCACGCCTCCGCCCCATGATCCATGATCCGCCAGTGACATAACTGCAATGCAAACTACCATAAAAAAGGCAAAAAAGAAAAGTGATTTTACAAAAAGATACACGAAGCGGAAAGCGCTGTCAAGGCGAGAGATCAACTTGAACGATGGTAGCCCCTGCTCGTAGGCTTGCCAAATCCGAGGAAAATTACCTCATAAATTACAGGGGCAGTCCCTCTCTTTCTTTCTGTTTTTTACTTTTTTATTTCGAATAAAAAGTAACGTACCAAATCAGGCAATTAAGTGCGACGGTCTGCGACCTCCAACGAAAGTAAAAGTCTTATACGAGAGTCTGAGTCACGGCGAAGATTTCGAGATGCGAACCGGTTTGGTTTTCGGTTTCGTTACACATTGGTTAAGCCAGAGATGGCAGAGGCATTGGTGGAGAAATGTTAACTTGTAAACTGGCACAATGACTTGGGGTAATGGTGTCAAGCTTGCCAGTTATGTCATAACCGATCACGACTGAGCCACTCAGTTCCCTTCAAAACAAACCACGCATAAATTATCACACATCAGTTTCGTTAATCCATCAAGCGAATGGCTTTCGTACAGCAGTTTTTTGATTCGATTCCGTTTCCGTTTCAGATCTTCACCATGAGAATAAGAGCGAGCCTAGTGGCAGTTCTCCTGCTGGCCAGCGCATCCGCCTGGGCGGATGACTCCAACTGGGGCAACGAGTGGGCGCCCATGGAGGATGCCATGCCCAGTCGCCGATCGGTGGACGTTAAGCCAGCCGACCCCGCCGACATCCAGGGACGCTACCTGGTCCACGAATCCCACAGCCAGACCCAGACTCAGAGCAACAGCACCAGCGAAATCGATGCGGTCATCGAACAACTGATCAACTCCCGCCGGGAAGGACGCAATCTTGGCGAGTACGATGCCGTCTACGCCGATGGCAACATCGACCAGGCTCTGCAGCAGGGCAACGACCTGCAGGCACGCAACCTCATCCGCGACAAGCTGTGCGGTCTCGGACTTATGAGCTGCGATGTGGAGGAGAAGCGTCCGTTTTACTCGACCATCTACGCCCAGGGCCCACCCCCGCCATCCGGAAGCTTCAGCGGCCCCTACGGTCCGGCCAAGCCCATGCCCCCACCAAGCTACTTCAGCGGCCGTCCTCCCATGTCTGGCGCCTTCGGTCCCCCACCCAGCTCCCTGAACTCCTTCGGACCCCCCAGGAAGGTCGGCTACGAGGGACCCTACAAGCCAATGTCCGGACCTTACAGGCCAACTGGACCAGGAGGTTACTTGGAACACCCCCCACCATCTGCTATTGACGGCTCCTCCGATGGCATCACCTACACGAAGCCCCCTCCTGGAGCTCTGATCTACGACAGCAAGCCCCCAGGACCCATCTATACCGGAGGACCTTCCCTGGGTTCCGGACCTGTTTACCCCGGTGCTCCCAACGGAGTTCCCCCCTACAACTTTGAGAATCCCGAAGGTGGTATTCAGGGGGCCAGTTCCGCCCCCAACGGCTTCTACTCGCAGCAGTCCTCGGCTTCCTCCTCCTCGGCCACGTCCTCCTCCACTAAAGTAGTGGTTGGAGCCCCCATTGACGCCGGCTTGCAGCAGCATGTCCACCACCACTACCACCATGTGGAGGGTGCCGATGGAGCCAAGGTCCCCAGTGTGCCCATTCCTGTCGGAGCTGGTCAGACCATCAACACGGACTTCAGCGCTCTGGCCCAGTCCTCGGCCACTTACACTCCCTCTATTCAGACCACTTCCGGATCGGGCTACTCCCAGTCGAACGCCTTCAATGCTGGATTCAACGGTGCCTCCCAGGGCGGACTTCTTTCCCAGAACGGTTTCAGTGGCTTGTCTCAGAAGCCCTCTGACCTGTACAAGCCCAGCTCCGGCGACATCTACAAGCCTAACTCTGGTCTTGGAAACTTTGGTGCCAGCAGCTCCGGAGGATTCAGCGGATCCCCCAGCTCCAGCTACCACAGCCAGAACCCCGACTACTACAAGAAGGAACTCCAGGCCGGCGCTTCTAACCAGTACAATGGAATATCTGGAGGTTACCAGGGTCAGAGCCAGGGACAGTACCAGGGTGGCTATGACACCTCCCGTCAGCAGATCGTGGACTGCCAGTGTGTGCCCATTTCCCAGTGCCCGGCTGCCGATCGCATTGGCCGCAAGGAGGATCTAATCCTCCCCATCGACCCCCGAAACCTGGGCAAGGACATCGAGGCTCTCAGTGACGATGTTGCTGCCAGCAACGCCACCGTGAAGGCTGAATCCAAGAAGGACGAGGACAAGACTGACAAGGATGACAAGAAACGTTCCCGTCGCCAGGCCGATGGTGCTCAGAAGGACGAGGATGCCAGCGATCTCTCGCTCGACGCTCAAGGGGTAAGTCCAAGTATTCTTTAGAAGATCCCTCTAGCCTAGGTTAAATAGTGCCCGACTAATGCCAAATCACGCATGGTTCACATTCCCCTCAAAATTATGGGGGCCACTAATAGAGTCTTAGCAAGCTCCTCCTCCCACCCACACACATCCAATCAACCAATCAATCAATCAATCAATCAATCAACCAACCAAACAACCTGACAACTGCACCCATCGTTCAATGCTCCAAGCTCAACTAAACCTCCTCGCTGGCTCCAGAGTTCGGATCGAACCAGATCAGATTAGACACTAATCCCAGAACTAAACCAGCTAACCAAGCACGAACTTTGAGATTGCACGGAAGCATCTGGAACTTGTTCTAGCCTCTGTCCATCTTCTCCCCCTCAAAAAAAAATAATAGAGACAGGCGCCGCTCGGAGGATCTCCCTTGGCGCTGCCTGCCCTCCAGGCCATCGAACTGATCCAACGAAAGGTGCTGCCTACCTACGGCGTAAGCTTTGGTCTGCCCTATCCCACTGGTGGATATGGAGGCTATCCAGCGAATGTCCTGGGTGATTACTACCCCGCCCAGAACCCCAACTTCGGTTCTGTGGGCCCCAATGGCCTGAACCTTGGACTGGTGAACGTGAATCCTTTGGTGTCAGTGCAGGTGGCCAAAACGGACTACGGCGAGAAGGTGGTGAAGCCACTGGTGAACCTCCATGTCACCCCGAATGCCAATCTCATCCAAAAGGTGGGAGACTTCTTCAAGAGAAAGCCCGCCGAGGTGCACAGCACCCATTACCACCACCATGATCACTACACAGGCTACGAGCATCATGGCTACGATCACCATGATCACCACGATCACCATGATCACTCGTATCCGCACTACTACGGAGGATCGGGTCCCCACTTCAGTGTGGAGATGGTGCCGAGTACTCCGATCTTTGAGTACCACAGCGGTCCCTCGGTGCCCGTTTCGCATCACCATCACCACGAACCATCCCCCTACGAGAGCTCCTTCAACTCGATCTATCCGGGATCCGCCCCTGATTTCGGAGGCTTTGGTGAATACTCGCAGCATGTGGAGCGGAGCGCCAACGTGAGCAGCGAGGGTTCCAGTCGTCGTGGCAAGCAGTTGACCCTCGGACCCCTTTACAATATCCCCACTCCGGCTCCTGGAGAGTCAGCGGGCAGTGATCGAATCACCTTTCCCAGGGATCGCAGGCGCAGAAGCCTCGAGGATGGTGTGTGGGCGGGAGCAGCTCCTGAGGAGCAGGTAACCATGTGTGATCTCGCATCAGGGTTTTTCTTTCAGCAATGCCATTAGTCAACAAGCTAACCCCTATCCTTGCTTTTCCTTTAGCGTGCTTACTACGGCAACCGTCCTGTGGAGAAGACCTGCCGCATCAACGAGGTCTGCTGCCGTCGTCCCCTCCGCCCTCAGGCTCCTCCCCAGCAGCTCGGTCGTTGTGGCGTGAGGAACGCCGCTGGCATCACCGGTCGCATCAAGAACCCCGTGTACGTGGACGGAGACAGTGAGTTCGGCGAGTATCCCTGGCACGTGGCCATCCTGAAGAAGGACCCCAAGGAGTCGATCTACGCCTGCGGTGGCACCCTCATCGACGCCCAGCACATTATCTCCGCTGCCCATTGCATCAAATCGTAAGTTTATAGATCCTTGAGTCCCTCAACCAGGCGACTAACCTTCTCCCTATCCCTTTACAGTCAAAATGGCTTCGACTTGCGTGTGCGCCTGGGCGAGTGGGATGTCAACCATGACGTCGAGTTCTTCCCCTACATCGAACGCGATGTGGTTTCCGTGCACATCCATCCCGAGTACTATGCCGGAACTCTGGACAATGACCTGGCCATCCTCAAGCTGGACCACCCTGTGGACTTCACCAAGAATCCCCACATTAGTCCCGCCTGTCTGCCCGACAAGTACTCCGACTTCACTGGAGCCCGCTGCTGGACCACTGGCTGGGGCAAGGACGCTTTCGGAGAGCACGGAAAGTACCAGAACATCCTCAAGGAGGTCGATGTGCCCATTCTGTCGCACCACCAGTGCGAGTCCCAGCTAAGGAACACCCGTCTGGGATACAGTTACAAACTCAACCCAGGATTTGTGTGCGCCGGTGGTGAGGAGGGCAAGGACGCCTGCAAGGGTGACGGCGGTGGTCCCCTCGTCTGCGAGCGCAACGGAGTCTGGAACGTGGTGGGAGTGGTGTCCTGGGGAATTGGCTGCGGCCAGGTGAACGTACCCGGCGTGTACGTGAAGGTCTCGGCCTACCTGCCCTGGATCCAGCAGATCACCCAAAGCTACAAATGATTAACGGAGCAGGAGGAATACCACGGGCAGGAGCATCATCCGACTGATCACAAGGTAACTGCCTACCACGCAGACACCTCCAGTGTCATCGTCGACGATGCCTCCTCCGATGAGTTTGTTTTTCACTTCTGACCGAAGCCATCACAAAAGCACTTGTGCAACTCTCGAATCCGTTCGATTGTCGCATTCGTCATCGTATTTATCAGCGTCGTCACTCTTATTTATTACGAATGTTACTTTGTCTGTTATTCTATTTGTTATATTTTATATCACGCGCCCACAGTCGCCCCGACTCACATCACTTCACTCCACTCATTAGCGGCCCACTGCGGTTATTACTTAATTGGCGACGCACATAGTCGCGTCATCTGGTTGATATTAATTGTCTTGTACATTCGAGTTCCAATTTTTCTGTAAAATAGAGATTGTAATAATTAATTTATTTATATATTTGTAATAAATTAATAATTATTGTATTTAAATAAAATAATTTATAAAAAATACTCTTCACTGTTTATTTCTTACTCGTTTTGATTCCCTTCTAAGATCAACAAAAACCCATCGATTTCATTATCCATTCCGGTGGGTCCCCTATATGGCCTACAGATTTTGTCAAAATTTCTGGAGGGTCCCCTTCGAAAATCCCAAAAAATGCTTGGAGCCCCTATATGGCCTCCAGCGATGGCTATATCTTTGGCAATAATAATCCGATCATTGAGCGGAGTACCTTAAACGATTCGTAGACCGATTCTCCACAAATCTGCACCAAATTCTCAGAATATAATAATTTTTAGATTTTCGCAAAATTTCTGGAGGGTCCCCTTCGAAAATCCCAAAAAATGCTTGGAGCCCCTATATGGCCTCCAGCGATGGCTATATCTTTGGCAATAATAATCCGATCATTGAGCGGAGTACCTTAAACGATTCGTAGACCGATTCTCCAAAATCTGCACCAAATTCTCAGAACATAATAATTTTTAGATTTTTTGTCAAAATTTCTGGAGGGTCCCCTTCGAAAATCCCAAAAATAGATTGGAGCCCCTATATGGCCTTCAGCGATGGCTATATCTTTGGCAATAATAATCCGATCATTGAGCGGAGTACCTTAAACGATTCGTGGATTGATTCTCCATAAATCTGCATCAAAATCTCAGAACATAATAATTTTTAGATTTTTTGTCAAAATTTCTGGAGGGTCCCCTTCGAAAATCCCAAAAAATGCTTGGAGCCCCTATATGGCCTCCAGCGATGGCTATATCTTTGGCAATAATAATCCGATCATTGAGCGGAGTACCTTAAACGATTCGTAGACCGATTCTCCACAAATCTGCATCAAAATCTCAGAACATAATAATTTTTAGATTTTTTGTCAAAATTTCTGGAGGGTCCCCTTCAAAAATTCAAAAAAATGCTTGGAGCCCCTATATGGCCTCCAGCGATGGCTATATCTTTGGCAATAATAATCCGATCATTGAGCGGAGTACCTTAAACGATTCGTAGACCGATTCTCCACAAATCTGCATCAAAATCTCAGAACATAATAATTTTTAGATTTTTTGTTAAAATTTCTGGAGGGTCCCCTTCGAAAATCCCAAAAAATGCTTGGAGCCCCTATATGGCCTCCAGCGATGGCTATATCTTTGGCAATAATAATCCGATCATTGAGCGGAGTACCTTAAACGATTCGTGGATTGATTCTCCATAAATCTGCATCAAAATCTCAGAACATAATGATTTTTAGATTTTTTGTCAAAATTTCTGGAGGGTCCCCTTCGAAAATCCCAAAAAATGCTTGGAACCCTTATATGGCCTCCAGCGATGGCTATATCTTTGGCAATAATAATCCGATCATTGAGCGGAGTACCTTAAACGATTCGTGGATTGATTCTCCATAAATCTGCATCAAAATCTCAGAACATAATAATTTTTAAATTTTTTGTTAAAATTTCTGGAGGGTCCCCTTCGAAAATCCCAAAAAATGCTTGGAGCCCCTATATGGCCTCCAGCGATGGCTATATCTTTGGCAATAATAATCCGATCATTGAGAGGAGTACCTTAAATGATTCGTAGACCGATTCTTTATAAGTCGGCATCAATACCTTAAAAAAAATTTGGTTGGTGAACTTTTTCAAGGATCCCTTAATGAATTTTTAATTAATTCGAAAGTTAAAAATTGGATTATTCAAGTATATTTTTTGGAATATCTTACATAATTTTTCAATTAAAATTATTTTTTTCATTTTTATTTATTAAGCTTACCCAGACTTCCTTAGTTCATAATACATATATTAAAATTGCGCCTGAAAGTTAAGCCAGTCGAAGGCATAATCTCAGAAATGGTTTTCCCTGCATCGATGCTTCGCAGAGCCCGCTTAAAGATCCACTTTAAGTTCAATTACAAACTAGTGCAGCACATAAAATGCAAATTAAATTTTAAGCATTAGCAAACCGGAGGAGGCCGACCACTTTACACTGTCCGTTTTGAAAAACAAGCAGCGGCGTGCCAGCCGAGCATTAAAAGACGCCGCCGAAACTTGGGTCGCCGAGCTTCCTCGATGGGTGTAAAGGTGCCTGGGAGTAGCCAGCGGAGCAGCAGTGGGCAGACCCATTCCAAATAGCCCAAAGTATGAATATAATAACATGGCCATCATCAGTTAAATTTAAAAACCGCAACCAACTTTCCGCAACTCGAAAACACTTTCTGCTCCGCTGGCGACTTTGAAAGACTTATAAATGGGATATTTTCATCAAAAACGAAGCTCAATGCAGTTCCAGCAGCGCTAGCGAGATGCACGGCACTGGATTACGCTCTCTTCTCGGCCAGCTGGTGATAGGTGAGCCAGGACTACCATAAAAGAAAGGATAATGGATTTACGTGAACTCCATACATGAATTGGTGGAAATATACTTTAAAAAGTGAAAAAGATAAATAATAAACAAGTTAAAGTGTCATGTTTTCAAAAATAGACAGTTGAGACATTGAAACTTTAGTTCCTACTAGTGAAAGTATTTCCTATAAAAGTTCTCTAATGACGTGTTCTCTTAGAAAGTTCTTTCTAGCGAAGTGCATATTCATATTAAATAAAAACGATGAATAAATAAATTGAAAAAAAAAACAACTTTAAAGAAAAAGAATTACAACTAAAAGCTAAAGAAGGAGTACGAATTATTAAATTCAATACATATTTTATAATTACCCTTTTTTAGTGCTGCTCTTGACACAGGTCCTGGGACGGCTGCACAAGCGAAATGGCTATCATTATAGACCCCAGCAGCCACCGCCACTTCACCAGAACGGATACTTCGAGCCACATCACCCGGCTGTGGAGCCTCCGGAGCCGGAGAAGCCACAACACAGTTCAAAAAGTTACTACAGCCAATCTGGAAATGGAGGTGGATCCGGCAAAGGAGGAGGAGGCTACAGCATAGGCAGTGGACTCCGCTCCATAGCTCAAGGATCAGCAGATCAGGCTTACAGTGCTGTGGCCAATCAACATGCCGCTGCCAAGCAGGCGGCTTACATAGCCCAGAACACTCTGGCTCAGGCGGCTTCTCAGGCAGCAGCCACTGCGCAGGCGGCCCTGGTGGGAAAGCAGGTGGTTCTCCAGGAACTGGAGCAACAGGCAGCCGAGGCCCAGCGCTCCCTCTCGAGGGAGCTGGAGCAACTGAAGGCGGCCAAGATCTCCGCCAAGTTGGCCCAACAAACAGCCCAAGCCGCCCATCATCATATATCGGTTCTCACAGCAGCCGTGAATAATGCCAAATCCGTAGCGGAACAGGCGGAGCAAACTTCCACAGAGGTGAACAATCAGCTGGCCTCCCAGTCTACTATGGTGGGTCAGGCTAAGAACCGACTGGAGCAAGTGGAGGAGCAACTGCACCAGGCCAGAGTAGACTACGCGGCGACTAAGGAGTCTGCTTTGAAGGCGGCCAACTCGGCGGCAGCAGCCCAGGTTAACGCCTCAAAGGCGGCCCAACACGCCACGATTGGACTCCACGAGAGCACCAATCCCTCAGCTCATGGGCACGAGGGTCAAGAGCTTAGCGGAGAGGAGGAGTCTTATGACGACCACCTGGCCCCCAGTGGAGGGGGAGAAATATCTTTGGGTCATACAGCAGGTGGAGAGGAGATTACTGAGCATGTTAGAACTCCCTACAAGTGAGCTAATCTAAAAGGGTTGGTTGTTCTTTATAGTCTTTAAAATTATTTATGTAAATAAATCAATAAAGTCGAACTGACTTGGCTGTGAGTTGTCTGCTCAGTTCATTAAAAAATGTTACAAATGCTAAAGCTTTTAAAAATGTGGTTTCACAATAAGAAAACCTTTCGCTATATCATTTTATGCAACTCCTTTGAATGGTCAAAACTTTAAAAATCATTCGAACATTCAAAAACTAAATGAACCGCCATCTCTTCATCGATATTCGATTTATTGGGGTTTTCCAACACTCTTTCCAGCGAAGACACAACCCCGATGCACTTGCAAAATCAATCCATTTCAGAATATTGTTTCATTGTGTAAAATGGGCACTGCATTTCAATGAACCTTTTTTCTTCTTAAATAAACTTTTATTATGCTAATAATTTATAAAACAAATCGTCGCAAGCGAAGAAAAAAGAAAAGATGGGGCATAAAGTTAATAAACTCACGCAAAGTCCCACATCTCTATTAATTTACGTTACACAACACCGATTATAACACTACCGCGCGTGCAGGAAAAAAACGTGCGCTTTTACCTTTCATATCAATTTGTGTGATTTTCCCTAAATTTCGGTATTCCTGCTACCCAAAACACACCCAGAAAGATGTGGCCGCGGTTTGGCATCAAGATTGGAAACAGCACGCTGTGCATCGCTCACGTGCGAGAGGACGGCAAGGCGGATGTGATCGCCAACAAGCAGGGTGACCGCGTTTCGCAGGCCTGCCTCCTCTGGGACGGCGTCTCGGAGATCGAATGCGGCCTTACCGCCAAACAAAAGATGGCCACGAGACCCCGGCAAGCGGTAGCCCACAGTTTCCAGCTGCTGCAGCCCAAGGAACACCTCACGGAGGACAAGCTCTCGGGCGCCCTCAAGGAAATCCCCTGCGACTTTGACCAGGAAGAACTGGTCTTTCGCATGGAGCACACGGTGCCTTCGGAAAAGGAGGACCAGGACGATAAGGTTGTGACCAAGGACCTCAGTGCCTATCAGGTGACGGTAGAGCTGCTGCGTGCGGAGCTGGAATTGGCCCACCAATACCACACGGATGGGGAACAGGCGCCCATAGCCGTGCTCTCCATACCCAGCTACTATCCTCAAGACTCCTGCAAACTACTGGCTGACGCTGCCCAGTCTGCTGGTTTCCATGTGGCCCAAATCATATCTGAACCCACAGCCGCCGTTCTAGGCTACAGGATTGGAGAGGAGCAGGCGGAGCAGCGACGTCACGTTCTGACCATCAAGTGTGGTGGTCTCTACAGCGATTTCGCCTTCTACGCTGTTCAGGATGGACTATTTGTTCAACTGGCCACGTTTGGTCCCTATCCCATCGGGGGCCGCCAGTTCACCGAGGCTCTGGTCCAATTCATCTGCGAGGAGTTCCGCCGCAAGTACAAGCTAGACCCGCACGAGTCGCGGCGCTCCCTGGCCAAGATCCGCACCGCTGCCGCCAACTGCAAGCACATACTGACCACGCTGCCCTCTACGCAGCTGTACATTGACTCGCTCATGGACGGTGTGGACTTCAACGCCCAGATGTCGCGCGCCCGTTTCGAGAGCCTGATCCAGCCGGTCATCAACAGCCTCCTCCAGCAGTTGAGCGAATGCGTGGAGCAGGCGCAGAAGGAGCACCCTGGACTGAGTACCATTGATGACATCGTGCTCTTAGGAGCCACTATGCAGATCCCGAAGCTTCAGTCGGCCCTAGCCTCTCGATTCCCGGATGCCAAGCTGCACAACAGCCATTCTGCCGACGAGGTGGTGGCCATCGGCTGCGCACGCCAAGCCGTTTGCCTGCTGGATCCTCTAGAGCAGCAGCTCCACAAAGACGAAGATTGTGTGCTCGCCGAGGACGACCTCTACATTTGGCATGGAAACGATGAGGCCAACGCCAAGTTGGTCTTGGGAAGGGGAAGCGTGCTGCCCGCCAAGATCAGGATATCCCTGCCGCAGTCCGGGGAGGCCAACGGAGACGCAGGAGACAACGCGGCGGCGTCGTTCAAGCTGCGCACCGGGGAGAGCGAGATTCTGGCAAAGCTGCCCGAGACTACACAAGCCGAGGATGGGCTCTTCCAACTGGAAGTTGAGGTAGACGTGGACGACAAGGACGGCAACGTGGTGCCGCTGGTGCGACTTCGGTGCATGTGAGACGCGGAATATGAATCGTGCTCCGTCGCCTAGTCTATTTATTGTTGCTAGCCTAATGATTACGATACAAAAAAAATAACAAATAAATACGAAAGCTGCAATCAACGTTTTGTGCGAAAAAATAAAAAGTTGTCTCTATTCCATATCTGTTTATTATAATTACGTAACTCTACAAATCTAGAACTGAAGCCCAGTGGCCTTCAGGCCACGCTCCAGCTTCCGCAGGAACTCCTCGAACACCACCACGCCCTTGAACATGCTGGTTTTCTTGTGGTCCTTGATCCGGCTCTTGTCCTCCGGCGCCTCCATGTAGCTCTTGTTTTTGTCATCGAAGGCATTGATCTCGTGGAGCAACTGGGTGATCGTGGGAACTGTTGTGGGATCGAACTTTCCCACTGCACTCACGCTGAACGGCACACACACCTTTCCCGTGGACGGGTGGATGCAGAAGGGCGACTTCAGCAAGTGGTTGAATCCCCTGGTTACGTTGATGTCCAAGCGGGGATAGAGCAGCCCGAGCTGGACCTCTTGTACAATGTTTTTCAGCTTCCGGCTCCAGGCATTGGCGGTGGTGGTTCTCATTGAGTTGGAGTACTTCAGGAAGCTCTCCCACACAAGCCTGGAATGGGCTCCATCCTCTAGATTTTTTTGGAGATAGGATTCGAATTCTCCCCTTGCACCTTCGTCGTGAATCATGTTCAGAAGCTTGGTGACCCCTTTAGGCGTCCCGAACAGATTCTGATCCTCCAAAATAACCTCCTCGAACATGGGTTCCACAATCTTTAGGGCCCTCTTGATGCTGTGGTGCTGGCGGTCGCCCAGGGGAACTCTGGGTGAGTTGCTTCCACCAAAGCTCACGTAGGAAACGATGTTCAGGTACTCCGCCACCGAATAGCGACCCCGCCCGTCCAGATGCCGCGCCTGGTGGTCACAAACCCAGCAATGGATACCTCGTCGGCCGGAAAAGACCCACAGGATGTGCTCGAAGCCAAAGTCCTCTCGCAGAGCAACATCCAGGATGCGGGCAGCAAGCACCATGAACTTCCAGCACTTCAGGCACACCTCAGCTCCGGAGCAACAGGTGCGTACATCGTCGTAGTCGGTCATGTCGATGTCGAATACCAATTCTCTCTGAACGGGCACCAGTCCTCCAGGTATAGTTCGGTGCATTTTCGGTCTGGTGTGCATCACCGGGCCAATATCAATCTTGATGGGATTCCTCGAGCAGATTTCCTTCTCCAACTCTGCTTGGCTATCGAAGCACAGGTACCGAATGTAAATGTCGTCCATGAGGGTGAAAGAGATTTCACGATTACAGAAGACTCCATCCTCGGCTAATGAAAGTAAAGGTTAGTTTCTAAAGAGAATAGGGACGACATGGAGGCACTTACTCAGTCCGTAGGACAGCCAGCGGTAGAAGGGCTGATGGGGAAAGAGCCGTCTGTAGTACAAGGGCAGCATGTCTTGAAGAATTTCCGGATTAAAGGCAGGAACAGCGGCAGAAGGTTGCTGCGGCACCTGATTCTCCTGATCTGCGACTTGTTGTTCTGGCATTGTAATGGATCTAAAATATCACAGAAAGTGATGTTATCTATTAAAATATGTTATATTTACTTTGATAAATATTTAAAAGAATAAAGTAGAACCTCCTAAGCCCCCAACAAATTCCAAAGGGAGCATCATATTTGTCTTTTTTGAAACCTTAAAGTTATTTATTTTTTTGTTGATTTTTTCTTTTTCAAAGAGAGATACACTTTTGGAGCTTAGAGTACTGAAATATATATTAACGACATGCAGGGATTGAAATTACGAATTACTAATTAATTGTCAGTATATGTCGAAACAAATCAAATTAAAGAATCGAATCGATCTAACACAATGGAATACCGCAGAATGAACCTGGTCAGGGGGTTCGTCCGATGATTGGCTTAGATTATGATAGAAATCTACGTGTACCATGTATATATAATATATATGTTACTATATATCTGTCTAATTTATGCCTAGGTTAGATCATTGATGTAGCTTAAAGATTAGAACACGAAGGGCGACAACTATGCCACGGTAAGGCGGATGTCCTGCATCTTGTGCTGCTGCCAAGTGTGGGCCGGCTGCCGCGGAGGAGCCGTGTTATACAGCGTCACGGAGGCGATGTGATTGTTCGGCATCACCTCGAAGATCAGATCCTGGTAGCCGTAGCAGAAGGTTGAGCCAAAAGGATTCGCTGTGTTGGTCGAACTGGCTCTGTGGAGCACTACAGGTCGCTCCGAAGTTGCCAGTGAGCCGCTGATCTCGTCCCACTTTGTGTACGCGGTTATGTTGACATGGTCCTGTTTTGCGGGCGTCACCAAATCGTTACTACTTTCGATCGTTGTAGGATGGTCCGCCTGCAGCTGGAAATGGAACTCGCAGCGATGGTACATGTTGAAGTTGAAGTGGCCCGGATAGTTTGTGTGCAGGATGAACTTCTTGCAGGTCTGTGTGCGGGCATCGAACAGAACATCGATCCCCAGCGTAAAATAGTTAAAGAATATATCACTACGCTTGCTCTGGGCCTGCCGATTCACACTGGAGCTGTGAATCTTCATCTTGTCTTCGCTTTTGAAGAAAATCCGGTTGGGAGCACCCAGACTGGTGGCCACATCTTCGCAGCTGTCCCCAAAGAGAAGCTCCCTGGTAAAGCACTGCCGACGAGGCTCCAGAGCTCTTCCAGATCCCTCGGTAAAGAGTTTCAGCTTCAATCCCTTGGTGTGGCCATAGGATGTGCGAAGGACAGTAGCCGACTCCAAGTACATCTGGCGATGGTAGCAGGCCAGCGGGAGGGGTGGTGCTCTGTTTTCGGTGACATTACTGCCCGCATAAAGAGACATCTTAGAGACTACTGGTGAGGCGCCATTGAGGAACACCAGGGAACCCAGTCCGTGGGCGTAGCCCGAGTGCAGTTTACTGTCCACCGGGAAATAGAAGCTCAGGCCTCGGAAGTGGAGAGCAAAGAGCTGTTTTGCTGCATCGTAGACACCAGGATGCGTGGCTCCAAAGGAATGTTCTATCTGCTCGATGCTGGGCAGGACTTCAGGAGAATTGAAATAAACACCTCCGTAGCGGAGCTTCACCAGCTTCATGTTAAAGACCTCAATAGTCTTCAGACGCTGCAGCACAGGATCGAAGATCAGACGCACTCCATCCTGTGGCAGATTGATGATTATATCCACTCCCAGGGGATTCGTGTCCGAGTACAGGACCTGTACTCCTTTGATGATCCCCACCTGGGATTGAATTATGGAAATGGCCTGCGAGAAGTGCATCCCCAGGACAAACTCCCAGGCGTCGCATCCCAGCGAGTTCTCCGGCAGGATCTCCAAATCGAGCATCTTTTCCTGCAGTGTATGGGACGGGTTATTGTTTGTTTGCCTGTCAAGCGCCCACCTTACTGACCTTGATTTGCGAAATCAGCTGCTGGTGGCGAATTTATATCAACGAATATATACGCAGTTTGTTGCCAAGTAATTTGTGCTATATATTTGAACACTTTCTGTTTTTGTAATTGTTTGGCCTTTTGGTGTTCCTTCTAGTTTTTTGGGTTTGGCACTCAGTTACGCAATGCCTGACGAAATGTTTATTTGAATGGTTATTAAGCAATTTTTCGTGCTTTTTGCAAGCGTTTAACTGTGTTGTTTTCTTCTAAATTTCGGACAAAGGCAAAATGCGCAGCAGAGAAAATGAGATAATAACAAAGTCGCGGGCTTGCCAGACCGCCGCGTTCAGCTGATTTGCGAAATTGTAGAACCCTTTTGGGTGGGGCAATTGGCACTACCTTAACTACTATTATTATAAGCTATATAAAATTAAACATTCCTAAGACCATTAATGTATAAACAGCGGTTGCAGCTATTTTAACAAAGTAAATTATTTTTTAAGCCTGGTATGGCAGCACCGTCAAGCAGAGCAACAGCTGATGACTTATTTTCGCGCGCTTTTTTCACCTGGCCAAGGCTAAACTTCTAACTTACTTTCTGCTCGTCCTCGGATTGTTTTCAACTAGCCAGTAGTTTAAAGATACTCCACAATGCTTCCTATTCCACTTTTAAAGTTTTTTTGATTCAATAATACTTTAATTGAAACTAAAATCGCGATAAAATGAACAGCACTACTCAACGCGCGCCCCGATACAGCAATATGTGTTTGACAACTAATAACACTACTTTTGCTGCTCTTATCAACACTAAACAATAAAAATCCAAAATACTATAAAATATTTGCTTTTATTTCTTTCTTACAGCCCATTTTTAGCTTATCACTATAAAAGACATATAAAACCATCACTTGGGTATTAAATCCGTAGTTCATAGACTTTGGATTCCTTTCTCGGGACACGTTGCCCCACATACTGAGCAATTAAAACTTGCATCCGTTAAAATATTTGCGCTCAGGCAATAATAACAATAAATATGTCCACAGCCCATATGGTGGGGGAGAGTGGGTCTTTCCCCACAAAATGTACAGATGGTGTCCGCCGTCATCTTTGGAGAGAGGAGCTCTGCTTTACTACTACTTCCAGTTTCCAATTTCTTTCCGGATAACCCACCAAAGGTCCAGGCCTTCAGTAATCTCTGTAGCTTTCGAAAATTGATTATTGGCAGCACGAGACCAAGGATTTCCTGCAGAGAACAAAATTATTAAATTGTCGCATATTAATAAGTCCTTTCCTCACCATAAATCCTCCCCAGAGCAACTCGCGGGTCAGGTACTTGTAACCGATGTCCCTCCTTTGGTTGTTTCTCAGACTTATAT
This sequence comes from Drosophila bipectinata, assembly GCF_030179905.1. NCBI lineage: Eukaryota > Metazoa > Arthropoda > Insecta > Diptera > Drosophilidae > Drosophila > Drosophila bipectinata. The sequence continues at coordinate 1,538,299 of NC_091738.1, read as the reverse complement.
AGTCCAGTCCCAAAAGGAAGTCAATTAAAGTGGGTTTTCTTCCAGTTTTCAGAAATCGAAAGTAGTTAAGTATGTTCAGCACTAAAGCACTGTTCTCTGCCCAGGAGATCATCTGACTAAACCATTCCACGCGCCTCGTTAATCGCCTTTCCTCCCAGCTCTTGATGTAGCCTGGAAGAACTGTCAAGGCGAAGTGGAGTACCAGCCGGGAGACGGTCAGTTTCTCGGCATCGTAGGCCAGGACCAGAAGCTGCTGGCCAAAGGTTGAACATCTCTTTCCAACGGAACCAAACCAAATGGCGGACTGAATCAACAAATCAAGCTCGGGCTGGATTTTGATAAATAAAACGGGCTAAGATGGAGAGGGAAGGTTAACATGTCCCATGCTCTAACATTGTCCTCATGCTTACTGAAATGGCTTGAAGATTTTCCAGGAGATTATCACGTATCAGGCGTGCGATGTCCTTGTTCAGATAAATTGCATCAATCTAAAATGTAAACACAAGTTTGGATTGTTTGTATCATAAATGATTATTATTTTGAACTCACCTGATTAACCCGAGGAACATACTTATTCTTCTCTATCATTTTGTTTATATTCCGTACCTTGGTTAACTCTTAATTGACATAGTTTTTTATTTATCTGTACTCTGCCCTTTCTTATCAAAAATGTGCAAGGAAGAAGTGCCAGATCGTAGACTTATAACAAAAACTAAAGCTGCCATATCAGTAAACAAAAGAGTGTCCAGAGCTGCCACCTAAACTTGCGAAAATTTATGTTATTATTCATAACGGTCTATTAAGTAGTTTTAAATAAATGATAATTTTTAAACATGAAAAGATAGGAGGAGAAGACCATCACAAAATGATGGTATTTAAGCTCCAAAGTTTGCTTAGATGGTTCAAAAAATGAATAAAAAATTATTCTTGTTTTAACAAAGCTAATAAAAAAAGTTTATTGCTTAGATAATCTTTAACATAATACTCTTACTTTACAAATTAACTGGGATCCGATTAGTTTTTAATTAAAAACTTATAAACTAATTAAAACTATCCTTCGTGACTTCATCTCAACGCCTATTGTAGAGTTTGGAGTTTTAGGAAGCACTTTCGGACAACTTTTCAAATACGACTTATGCAATTTCAATCAAAAACAAAACGCACAACTCGTTTGCAGTGGTTTGCGGAAAATGTGTCTAACGATGTCTTGTAATGGCACTTTATTGCCGTTTACGACTGCAACGCATAAACCAGTTGGCCGGGCAGGCCCAGACATTTGGTCATTTGTTTGAGGTGTACAAGTTCAATGATTGGCCCCCACCTGGTCAGCAGAAATTATGGTCAGTGGTCGGGTGAGTTTTGATTTTATAAAAAGTACATAATTCACACTTTATTACACAATTTACAATTCGTTCGATCTCTGCAACAAGTTTTACGAGAAGTCATAAGTATACATTACAGATTACAGATTAAAGTTTTAAGATTTAAGTTTAAAGATTACAGATTACAGTCGAGTGAATCGAGTAAATTCGTCTGAGCAGGCAGTGACTAAGGATCAGTTGAAAGCGGAAGAAACACGTAGAAGTTATTCGCTATCACAGAATAAAATACAATATACAAAATGTTAATGAAGTAGGCATGGCCCCGGGCTGCAAGAGTCTACACGGCCCGCGGTCCACAGTGTGTGCTGATGTCCTAATTACGAGATATGAAGCTGATTCCATGGTCGATCGTTTCTAATCCTTCTCCTTCCTCCTCCTCGCCGTCTTTCTCCTCCCTTCCTTCGACTGATGAGCAATTTGGCTAACTCTAGTGCACGGTGAGTCCTCTTAGTAGTGGTGCTCGTGCAGCTCCTCGTGGTGGTGCACAGGGGCGGTCTTGTGGACCACGGCGTTGAAGCCATTGTGCTTGTCGGCGGTGTAGTCCACGGTGCGGATGGAACCGTCGGGCTCCACCAGAGAGTACTGTCCCTTGACGGTGTCGCCGTCACGGGTCTCGTGCTGGGACTTGACATCGCCGGTGTGGAAGTCATTCACTCCGTACTTGAAGGCGTACTTGGGAGGAGCCTGGAGTGGAATATTATTAGATTCTCTTACTTATCTCTAACTGAATCCTGACAACTCACATAGTAGTCCACGTGCTCATCCTCGTGGGGGTGTACCTCGTAGTGTGGGGTCTCGTGGTGTCCATGCTCCTCGCCCAGGGAGATGCGCTCGATCTGGTGGTGTCCGTACTCATGGACAGGCTCCGGCTCGTGGTGGGCCAGGTGCTCGTAGCCGTGGCTCTCCTCGTAGTACTGGTGCTCTAGCGGATAGGCCAGACTGAGGCACAGGGCCGAGGCGAAGATCAGATACTAAAAGATAAGATAGGCAGGCGCATAATTAACAATGGAGCTCAGACATCGGCTAATTGTTTCCGTTAGCGAGTGGCGAAGTGGCCCTAACTTCCAACCAGCAAGAGCTGCAATTTGTGGTGGCCCCAAAGAGTGGGTGGAAAAGTAAGAGGGACCCTCCGCTGACTTGTAACTGTCGCTAACCATGTAATGGCTGCATCAAAGGCAAATATTTTTGTGGTTTTTCTTTCCTGCTGATTTTAATGAATTCAAAATGAAGTGTTTGCTGTGGTTGACTGACGCTTTTGTTTGGCTTTTAATTTAGTGGTTTCATTGTGGTTTAGTGGTTGCCTCAAAAGAGCGGGAGTGTGTCTTTAATATGCAAATATTTTGGTAAGTGGTTTGTGTTAATTAAAAGGATAAAGTTTCCTGAAACTCCTTAAGAAATATACTAAGATTAAAGCTAAAAAGCTTATATTAAACATCCAATTGTGTCCTGAAACTAATGTCCTTTATGTTTTGTAAACTTTTCACTTCATTTTAAATAAATCACTTGAGATCACTGTTTTGCTTGCCAACATCCTTAAGGATATCTTGTTTGGACAGTTCGTATTGAATTTGTTCACTCATTATCCTTAATCCTTGACTGCGGCTCACCTTGAAGGCCATGGTAGCACGGATTTAGTTTAGTTCGCGGCTAGTTTGGTTTTCACAAAACAAAGTTCGGCTTGTGGGATGACTGCACGCAACGACTTTCCACCACTGAATAATGTGGTTGCAACCAAAATGCGCCGCTTATATATGGTTAGGAAGAAAGTGAATCGACGGTGGTTCGGTGGATTGCTAGATCGGTGGACTCGTGGATTGGTTCAAGCTGCGAAGTGAGCGGTGCCCATAGTCTATCGAGCCGAATGTAAAACAGTTCAAATGCGGTTTTTGTTTTTGTACCTTGCCTCGTCTTGTTGTTTTTGCCATTGTTTGCCATTGTTTGGGGCTTGGATGTTTGCTGCCCTGGACAGGACTCTTTGTGTGTCATTAGTGACGCATGCGATGGCGTTGATAAGTCGTCATCGCTCTTTTGGCTCAGCCGAGCCATATTGCAACATGCCCCACTGACAGCTCCGTTCCGAAGCAGTTTGTTAATAATATTTTTGGTTTTCAACATTTTTTCTAGCCTATTTGCATTGCAGCTCTGAGTCTGCTCATTAAACGCAGTTTGACCCAAATTTCGGGTAGATGATTTTCGTGGCTGCTGCTGGGCAGCATTCAGCTTTTTGGGGCAACCTTCTATTGCGGCGTGCCTCCGGTTAATCGTTTACTTTTAATGCGCTGATTTTCGTAAAACCCAAATGGTAAATTGTGAATTGTGAATTGAAAAGAGGCTGCAGGCCGCCAACTGCCCCAATAAAAGCCAATTTTGTAATCTCAAATTGTTCGACATAAAACAGAAGTATCGCTCGCATGGGCTGGCCTGTACTTTAAGTCAAAGTTAAGTGCCACAATTGCATTTGTGGGGATAATGTACCAATTTTTGGGGTCTTACGTCAATTCTCCCTCGATTGGTTGGCGCTAATTAGGCAGCCAAGCGTGGAGTTTGGCGACTCGAGGGTTCTCACATCGAAGGTTAAGTCGTTCGTTTTGTTAACGCCATTAAAGTGACACAAAAGGTGTTTGGTTTAGTGTCTTAAAACAATGGTAAAGTAATGGTATATAATGGGTTTTAACTTGATTAAGTTTTATAATTAAAACTAAGACAAAAAGAGACATTTTTTTTCAACTAAATAGAGCTTTCCTTACAAAGTAGTTGCTCTATTTTATCGAACATTTTCCCATACACATCACACTCAAATTCCTGCCCATCATTCCACCTCCTTGAAATGATTCCCATCTCAGTAATCTAGTTCATCGAATCGTTGTTTGCCAATAACTCGAGAAATTATTTGAATTTCGTGCCGTTTGCAGCATCCACTTTGCATAGCCTCCGCCGCTTCACAGGCTTCGAAAGATGCAATGGATCGAATCAGACAACCTGAAACGAATGACATCGGGTTGATGTACTCTCCTAAATACAGACACAATTTTAATTGCTATATTATGGTCGACAACGCTTGACAACATTGCGAGAGAGACATGACAAACTGAAATGAAAAAGTGGTGGATAAAAACAAACATTTTTTCACGATGATTACCAATCCAATCCGCCACAAATCCCGAAGCACCACAAGAAATATGGCAAATAAAATAAATGCTTAATTATGGCCCACGATTTGGGGTCTACGTCTCCTGCTTCCCCATCTCTTTCTGCCAAATATAACTCTGTCTTTGTCTGCCTGTGGAGCGTTGGCGTTGCAGCAGGTGGAAAAAATAACGCAAGTCAACATGCCACACTCGACGCACAGCCAGAGTCGTCTTTGTGGCATTCCACGTTAATGCCTGGACTATATACTAGACTATATTTTGCTGCAACATTTGGAAATTTGACGCCAATTGAACTCGTGGTTGATACGTATTTTGTGTTTGATTTTTAAAGAAAGTTTATGAAAAATAAAAAATAAATAAAAAAAATATAAAGGACTTTTTATTGGTAATTAAAAGTATGTAATTTATCTAAGACTAATTAGGTATATTCTTCAGTTTGGAAGTGCATTCAAGTTCGGTGTTGGCATTCTTTGACACTTCCCCATTTTTGTTTTGTGATATGCAACATTTTTCGGCTGATTTCGTTGCTAGTTATCGCCTCAAAGTTTTCATTTTTATTTTTTTCTCATTTTTGCTTGCATTCAGCGTAATTGCACACAAAATTTTATTTTGTTTGCTCTTTGAAGCTGCTCTCCCTGTCGCACTCGCTGGATGGAGGGGCAGGTGTTAATTTTTTGGTTAGCCATAGTTTAGATTTGTTACATTTTGTTTTTTGCTTGGCCTGGCTTACTTTTACCCAGAGCTTTGGCCACTCAATCAATTCCCACTCACTCACAAAAGTGAAAAGTCAAAACGCGACGCGATTCGAGTGTTGTTGTTGGTAATGCGCATGCGCGGCGCGGCGAGCATGTAACAGCTGCTGCAGGTAAGCAGACCAAGCAATTACCTAGTAACTCATATTTACCGTTAGACATTTAGTACATGCATTAACTTGGCCAAATGCCGAAGTGCTCCTGTAGCTTCATACTGCTGGCGTACATTTGCGACATCGTCTCGGCCAGGCCAGACCAGACCAGACCAGGCCGAAAAATAAAACAAAGCTAATGGAAAAAAGTTGGCTACCTAAACCGAACGTTTGGCAAACAACTACCGAACAACAAAAACAATATGGCCAACTTTGACTTTTGTCTCATTGTTTCATATTTATTAGAGTCTGAACTGCGCCGGCTTACAGCCTAACAAGCCAGCGACGCGTGCATCTTTCCAAAATTGTTGTGGGAATTGAAGTGCTATTGCAGTAGCTCTTTTAATGGTTATCCTTTTATGCAGCCCTGGCTTATGCAACCGAAAAACAGTAGTTGTTACTTTATCTTCTGCGCTGCAGTGATTGAAAAAATAAGAAGGCAAACCTGAGCAGCACACAAGCACATAAAATATATTACATTTGTGTAGCCTAGCATCCCAACGCATTCAATTGCCGGCAATTTATATTAATTTATTTGAAGGCACTGCAAATAAAACACGAATTTACCGGGGAGTGGAGGCCTGTGCGGTTTGTGTGGCCGAAAGGAAAATGGCTAAAATATGCCGCTAATTGCCAGCGCACATTGAACTTAGCCAGTGGCAGGTTTCTGCAATTTATCTAATTTCAATCGTTTGCATCCGTCACACACTGCGTATGAGGAATGCTTGGTGATTTAAAGTCCTCTCAAAAAACCAGTTGTCACTATTAAGCCATCATCTTCTTTTAAAACTTTGATGGAAAGTTATGATAAGTCGATATTTGGCTTAAATACTAGTGGGGGTTTGATTAAAATGATTAAGTCCTAAAAATAGCCAAACTATTCTCTTTAATGTATTACTATTTCTTTTCAAACTGGCCTCTATTAGCTGCTATTTAAAATTAGGAATTCTGCATTATTTAATCGCATCCACCCGTCATCGCCGTCATCGCCGTCAGCTCCGATTATGCATTCGCGGAGAGCGCCCGCCCATGATATAACTGCCGTCGAAGCATAATCTGAAAAGCCTTTCAACGGTAACAAATAATATTCACTTGAATTCGGTGCGGTAACAGCCAGAGCAGCAATTGCACTCCCGGCCCCTCATTTCTGGCGAGAGCCTAAGCTGCCTCTGCTGCTGGCGTTGACATAATAAATAGCTGAAGAAAATTAATTAAATGCAAATTGCCAAATCACATAATCATATCATATGGCAGGTGAGACAGTCGAACGACACTCTTTTTTCTGTGCGGCTAGCGAGTGTAGCAAGACGCGGAAAAGTGCCTCGACTCTGAGTGCCACATCCACAGCTCGCAGCCGTTTTCCAATTGATTTCTTCCAGCCATCCATCTAATTGTATCATTGACTAATCAAAATACTTGCGGTAATTGTTAAATATTTTAATTTCAGCCCAAAGTGCCACTGCCGTTTTCACACGTCGCATAGCGTCGAGGAAATTGGGCGTCGAGTTATTCCCATGACGACTTCCTTGGACTGTGACTCCGAGTGGCTCATTAATTAAGCGCCAATTTAATGGAGTCTCCCTCTTCCTACAGTGAAAAGCGCTTTTCAGGCTGGGCCAGCTTTAAAAGTGGGTTAAATACTTTTACCTTATTCCAAAGCCGGCTAATTGCTGCCATCCAGCCAGGAGTTTTTGTTTTTCCTGCTGCCGTCGCTGGCAGAGATGCAGCAAATTAACAACTTTTCAAGCGCGCCCGAACCGGATATTATGAAATTGACCAGTTTCGAGATCTGGCATGGCAGCAGCGGCCATATCGAGATTATAAAATGGCTAAATTTATGCAACCGCCGGCGGGCCTGGAAAGCAGGACCCAAAACCAGATGCAGCGGCTCCGCTAATCAAGTTGTCAACGTGAAAATATTTTGGTGCTCGGCGCAAATAAATATTGCTTTATTACTATTTTTATGCCCGGCGGCGCTGCAGGGACAACGCCAGCGATCTCAATGTTAAGTTGAAGTGCAATTGCCACTTGCCACCGTGTAGCAACATCCAGTAGCAGCAGTGGCCACAGTAGCCCACCGTGCGGCTACGTAATTTATTTCATTACGTTACGTATACGTCCCACCCTAGACGAATCTAAAAAACCGAAAGGAGAAAATAATAGAGACTTTCTCGAAGTGGTGCAAGTCGATTGCCTCAGCAATTAGTTAATGACCGAATATCCACGCCGCAAAAAAATGAAAGAAAATCCGAACGTAATAAATTGAAAGGGAATCGTATGAGTGTGGCAACATTTTAATTAGCATACAATAAAACACTCGAGTGCATATGAAAGTTGGCCAGAAAGCCAGCAATAGTAGGACAATAACCCTAAGTAGCAAAAAAAGTTCTGTATTCCGTTCCTGTTTCCATTAACCAAAGCCTTTCCCCGCATTTAGCCATCCCAGTGAAGCATAAAAGTGAATGTACCAGATACAAATTCGTGGGCAATAAATATACAAATGAACAAGTATAAAAATGTAAAATGCTAAAAACCAACAAATTTTCAAAGTAGTGGGGAGTGCTTTTGGCAAAGTAAAACTAAAAAAAAAAGTACAATTTCGCAATAGACGATGAGTGTGCGTGCCACAAATTAAAGCTGCCGCAATAATGGAATAATAAATCAGCATAAATATGCATCGCCCGGTCCCAGAGAAGAAAGCGAAAAATAAACCGAAAACACAAACAGTATCTAAAGTGCAAATCAAAATGCATTTCGCATTTCCTTCCGTTTTTATTTTAGTTTTTTCCATCGTGTTTGGCCGAGCTCGGCTTGCCATTTGGTATGGAAACGCATTTGGAAATTTGGAGCAATTAAATGGCAGACCATTTACACTTGACTGGAACGTGATATGGCCCGACGTCTTCCTGAATCGGGGAATATCCAGCTGGGTGCACCAGCCCCACACTCGACCTGTTGTGGGCGCCCCACAAATTAACCCACAAAGCGCAGAAAAATTCACTTCAAAGGCGGCAAACGCTTTAGATTGGGATCTGCTCCAGTTCGCCACCCGGAAGAAATTTCAAAAATGCCGCAGATACTTGTCTTTCTTTTATTTTTTATCACTTTCGTAGCAGCCTCAATTATGCCGCACAATATGTGGAATTCTTTTGTGGCTCTTGTCGTTCAAAAAGTGAAAGAAACTTACCTAATAACTAGGGCTCTGGCCTAAATTGATATTGACTTTAAATTGGAAAACTACCTTTTTTATTTCGTGTATTTTGGTTCAGTTGGCTTAACCCCTATTTACAGCTTTGAACACTTACTTATGGCCTGCCCTCACTTAGGTTGGGCAAATTGGCCAGGAACTCACGACGATTAGCCTCAACGGTTCGGTGCTGCCAACTATCGTGGCTGGAACTGCTATTAGCCAGTGGCCTGGGCGGCGGCAGCCGGGCCTCTTTCTCCGCCTCCGTCTCCTCGACTTGCGGGGACTTTTCGTCATTATTTGTTTTGGCTTTGTTATACTTGGAACTATCGGATTTTTTGGGCTCCACAGTGGATGGGGAATCTGTGGTGACCTTCGGGGTTTCCTGATCGGTTGGTAGCATGAAGGGGACTATTGGAAACTGCGGGGGGATTACGTTCTGAACTGGCTGGACTTTCGCGGGAGCCTTGCCCTGGATCACATCCAAGACAGCTGGTTTCAGGACATCCTTGCTAACATCGATGTGGTTCAGATCCAGGCCGTGCTGATCCTTGAGCTGCTGTGCTACATGCTGTGTCACTTGGGAGACACTCACATTGAGATTGCTATTGGGATCCAAAGTAACATTCCCAGGGGCATCGATCCTGTCCCTTTCAAGAAGAATATAAGGGCGTTGAGTCGGCCAGGCTGCCTTTAGTTTATCGTCTTCCTTTTGGAAAGTCTGGGATTTTGCGGAATAGCCATTATCCTCATCCGCTGTGTAGCTAGTGACCTCAATTTTTCCATCAGGTCTTGCATATCCGTAGCTTCCCTGGATACTGCCATTAACAAACCGTTTCTCCTCTCGAAACTGAGTGTTTTTGGTTTGAGGGTCATATATATCGTATCCAAAGGAATAGGTGTTGGGTCCTATAGGGGAGAAAAATGTCTTTAATGTAGATGGATGAAATGTAGACAATTACAAAATCTATTTTATAGCCTACCGTAAGGCTCCTGCAGAAAGTAACTGCTCACTTTGGCTTTTCCAGATTCGCTTTTTTCAGCTGTCTCTGGATATGCTTCACTTTTTATGGGAAATGGATGGGCCAACATGGCACATACTTTTGTGGCAAGTATTAAAACCTATTGGATCCAGAAAAGAAGATAGTATATGTTGAGGCGTACATTTAAGCAATTGAAACTTTGATATTTAATACAGAAAATTATCACATTTGGGAAGTGTTTTCTTTAGTGTGTACTTTATTTGCAGAAAAAAGGAAATCATGATACGTTTTTAAAGGCTTAATAGCTCGTCAAAATAAGATTAAATTAGAGTGTTTTGACTCTTTTTTAAAAAGAACGGTAATACTTTAAACTAATTCAAATGCAACTTTTTTAAAAAATAAGAAAATGCTCATAAGGACACTTCTTTCTTTACACTTCTTTGACAATATAATTTCACTTTCGTGGTTTTATTTTTACAAGATCTATTAAATATTTGCCACCAAAATGTTAGATGTAGTCATATAAATTCCACAATTCTTCCGCACTTACAATGAACCACAACAATTTAGCCACAAAATCCATTCTGAATATTAAGTGTATTTAAGTGTATTTGCCAAAAGATCTATCTATTTGAAATTTGAATTAATTTGGCCCATGGGTTCGAGCCGTTTTCTTTGGATGGCAGAGGCAGACTGAAGAACTTCGAGTCGAGAACCCAAAACGAAATGAAGAGGCCCTCCAGGTGGGTGCGAATCCCCATTTGTAATACTTCAGCGGAATGCTAAGTAATTTGCTCACTTTTTATGCTCGGCACCAAAGTATTAATTATTGACTCTCGCTGCTAAAATCAATGACCTTCGTAGATATGTCTTCACCAAGCCAAAGAAAAAAGATCATGTCTAAATTTTTTTTAAATATGATTTTTATTTATTTTTTTTTTAGTTTTTTCTTTTTACTATTTCCATAATAACGTTTTTGCATTTCGTTTGCTGCTGTTGATGTTGTTGTTGTTGTTGCATACAAATGTTTATGGGGAATATATGGTACATAAGTGTAAGACTCAAATGAACTTTTGAGACGTGAGAGACATGTGAGAGTTTGTTTTCCTTTCGTTTTTGCTCCGTTGGCGGGAGAAAACTAATAGAGTTCAGTGATTATTTTTTTTTTTGTTGATTTTCTTCATGAGATTTTTATCATTGTTGTTTATAATTAAGCTGCATAATTGTTTATAAATACACAATAACTGTGAAAATACTAAATGCAAAAAATGAAACTAGATACAAGAGTGTCAGACTGATTGAGTGAGAGGTTGAGTGAGAGAGAGAAGAAGATACACGAAGAGAGAGATAGTAAATCGGTGAGTGAGTGAGAGAGGTGAAAGTGGAAGAAAGAGGCGGAATGAGTCCTCGGGGATAACAGCAGGATAGAGAGTACTAGCTACTAATGCACAAATATCCGGCCATGTGCTTCCTATCACTGACAATCTTCTGCCTTCCAGGAGTCGTTCGCTCAGCGCCTGCCAAACCAGAAGCGATCCCCCATGGCACTCGACTTGGCTCCAGAAAGGAGCTAACACACGCCCTGAGGTTCTTAAATAGGCGTGGCAGTTCGGGGATGCTGTCCGGAGCTCGACAGTCGCCACATAGGCTTCTAAACTAGAGTTATAGAATAAGAAGTTTGTTGAAATGGGAGTGAGGGATAGAACATAAATATATATTACAAAAGTTAAGCTTGAAATGAAAAAGTTCAAGGCGTAGAGGTAAAGTTCTATATACAGAGGCGGGAAGATCTATGAGAAGCCTATGTGAGATGGACTTTCCTGGGTCTACGAGGGCAAAAGGTTGCCAGTGAGTTCGGTACTGGCTTATCATACATTTAGGTATATAGAAAAACATAACATATTTTATATTGAAAACTTGTCTCTCCCTATACCAAGTCCAACTCTGATGTTATCCACCATCGTCATCAATCCGCGATCAAGTCATTCCGAATGCCAAGTCGATATGAATTTGCTTTGATAGTGATTTTCATTTTCGTTTTCTTTTCCATTTTCATTTTCGTTTTTCCTTCGTCCATGCCATGCCAGGATCAGCCGGGTTCTGGGACACGCCCCCTAAGGCGGTCCCGTGTCTACTAAACTCTTAGCTAAGCTTACTTACAAAAGAATTTTCATGTTCATGTTCGTTGTTTTGTTGATATTTTTTTTGTGGTTTTTTCGTTTTCTGTTTGTTGTTGTTCCTATGATGTTTCAGTGGATGGATGAGAGCGAAAGGGAGAGCACCTTGGTGACTGGGCCCAGGCTCCCGCTTAGTAATGGTGCAGGAGGGGGGCGTGTGCGAGCACGGGGGCGGCATGCACCACTGGCGCGTGGGCGATGATCTTGGGGGCGGTCTTGTGGACGACGGCATTGAAACCGTTGTGGTCATCGGCGGTGTAGTCGACGGTGCGCACGGAACCATCGGGCTCAACCAGAGAGTAGTGGCCTGAATAAGGAATAGAGTAATATTTAAATAATTTTATTTAAGATTCTATAAATTTTATTGTTTTTTTCAAATCAAGTTCGTTGCCTAAGTCTTTTGGTTATAATTGAATAAGCAAGTTCGTTGCCTAAGTCTTTTGTTCTATGAGGAGTAATATGTGTTGTGTTCACTTAGTGACTCCTAATGAGCCCTTATCTTTAATCAAACTATTTTCAAGTTCGTTTCCTAAGTCATTTGATTTCAGAACTAAAAACATTAAAAATCAAGTTTGTTGCCTAAGTCTTTTGATTTTCTTGCATATAATTGGCGAACCATTATCCTGTCAGCTTCAAATCATCTAATATACTTACCCTTCACAACATCACCGTCACGCTCCTCAGCCTGCGACTTAATGTCTCCGGTGTGGGGATCCTTGATGCCGTAGTTGAAGGCGTACTTGGGATAGGCCACCGGCTCGGCGTGAACAGCGTGCGCCAGAACGGGCGCATGATGCACCAGCGCCGGAGCATAGTGTCCCAGCTCAATGGGAACGGCCTGAGCGGCGGCGATCAGCATAGCGATGGCAACAAAGTACTAGAGAGTGGAGAAGTGACAATCAGGATCGGGATATTCACGTGGGGGCTTAGATGCAGGACTAGAGGGCAAGGTGGGTAGGGGTTTTTAGGGGGGCCTTGGGGCAAACACACACCTTCATTTTGCGGTTTAAAAACACTAACGACAAACGGACACACGACGCGAACGAAGGACGACTGGACGATGATTCCTGTGCAGGAGGAGGCTGTAAGGAGAGCTCGAGTGAGTGAGGACCGTTAAGAGCACGAAATCGTTAGCTGAACTGATGTCTGCAACGATGACCAAAAGTATTTATATACGCGTCGGTCGTCAACGAATGCAACACGACCGTCGACGAGTGGTTTCAGTAAACGATCCGAAACGATCGGATTGCAGCTGCCACGGGTGGATCGAGGGTGGGTGGTGGTGCTGGTGCTGGTAGTTGGCGCAGGGGAGCCAGATGCCAGTGCCAGTTTTAGTCTTTGGCCATACCACGCATGTGCCACAACAATGATTCCCCTGCTCCCTTTCCAGCACCATACCGCATCCAAAATCCCAAGACCCAGGCTAGGTGCGGCATTTGTTTCTTGAGCCGAGAAGGCGTTCGTTGGTTTGTTCATTTGGTGACTTAGTTTCGCCGAATGTTTTTCCGACTCTCGGCGATGACGGGGCTGCGATTGAAAGCGACACTTTAGCACTGGCTCTAATGATCTAAGCTCTTTATTTATTGATTTGCCGACGTAATTACGATTGGCCCTACACTGTTTTGGGCATTTCTTGGCTTTAGCCAGAGTCTGCTAGTTTTGGCTATAAAAATATTATTACCATATCTGTGGCAATCAAACGGGCGGCGTTATAATTACCACGCCAACACCACAAACAGCCACACGGGGCTTGGGGGAAAAATTCAACTTGCGTAGTTCCATGCCACGCAATTTGTTGCCTGACATTTTTGTGCCCGAGTTGAGTTTTTCATTTGCACGGTCTGGAGAACTGCGATCGGTATGTCGATGTTGGCAAATACTTTGACTTGGCTAAGCAAATCAAACTCAAACGCGGTTCAATATTTTCAATCAATATTTCTTGGGGCATGCGACAAATGCCTCCAGCCAAGATTGCAAGATAAACAAAATAAATTTCGGTTGAAAGTTAACCAAGGAATGCACAATTTTTATTCTTTTTTAATATTTGCCAATAATAGTTTTGTGAATTGGCTCAAAGTTCAGACCCAGTTGCCCAACTCTCAACTCTTAGGAGGCAGTTTTTGTTGACACTTTTTGGCTACACCCACAACAAACAAAAAGCCAGCCGCTCTGGCATGACATATCAGAAAATTATGATTGTATCTTATAAAACACACACAAGTGGCCATTAAATAAAGACAAACTGCAGGGGCATGGGCGGGGGAGGTAGAGCTAGACTGCCTGCGGTGTGAGCAAACGATGGGAAAACTTGATGTTTATTTTGCCAAAAAAAAAAAAATGGGCAAAAAAACAAGGTACTCGAACTCAGATCGCACCATTGCAGATCACTTTGGTAGGGGCCTGGCCATTAGCATGGAGAGCGAAGACAAAGTCACAGAACCGACTTACATAAAATGGCTTTAAAGGCGACACATTTACACGGCTGGCCGAAAATCGCTCGAAACAATTGCAAACAAGTAGCAGCCGCAAACAAAAAGCCAAAAAACAAGTTGGCCACGTCACGATCGCACTTTGACAGAGCCAGGAGCTGGAGTTTAGGCTGGGGTTGGAGTTGCCGTTGGAGTCGCGGAGCTGGGGGATTTGGGCGCCGGGGAAAGGGGGCTTTGGTTTAGTTGGTTAGTTGGTCACTCGACAAGACAGTTGGAAAATCGCAATGACTACAACAAGCTTTGTCTTTGTCTCAGTTTTCTGTGTTCGACGGACGATTGCGCAATCCGCAGACCTCCGTCTCCCTCCCTCAGAAAAGAAACATTTGCTGATCGATCGAGCGAATTGTTTTGCATGCGTTAATTGCACTTGTCCACGCATGGTCCACTAACCCTCCTGGCCCCTGATCTTACTTATTTATTGAAATCAATATCTTTGCCGGCTAAGCCCAAGATTTATTAGGTTTATGGCTGCGACAGTCGATAACTAGAACAAACATTTTATCTTGATTTATGTTCGCCGATCTGGCAGTTTGTTTGGCTATGTTTGGACAATGGTCTGGATGTGGGAGGTGGCATGGGGCTTGGAGGTAATGCATCCATCCACTGAACATTTTAACGCACTTTGCATGGTTATGTAGGTTGGTTTTTAAGGGGGTATATACGGTGGATGATCAGATTGTCTCGAAAGATTTTTATTTTGAAAATCAATATAAAATTAATAAACTGTAATATATAATAGTTTATATAAATTTTTTACTATTTTGATATCATTAGTAGGTCACCTCTAGGTCGACCCACTTTGAACCAACCGACTTCTCTTAAACTCCCCCATTGGCTTAAATGACTTGACAGTTATAGGTTTGTGACTTGATTTATGCAGTGGGCTAAGCGATATTTTTTGTTTCTTGATTGAGACCTGAAGGTTTTTTCGGCTCGGCCTTATCTTAAGCTGGACAATGGCCTGGGGCCGGGACCGCAATTAGAAAGTCAGTGCAGCACATTCCACGCAATGTAATCCAAGGCGTTGCACAACGCTGCGTATGCGTAACGCGCTATATCCGGTTGATCTTCCAGCTAGGTTACATCCGGTGGGATTGCCAGATCTCTGCACTTCCGAAATGATATGCGAAACCCTTAGGCTGGTCGAATTACTACCATGCAATGCAGAGAAAAAGTAATTAAAACATTTCCCAGTTAGGAGAATTCTTGCACGTCCACCGCAGACGCATGCTATCCATATTTAGTTTTTCGTGGGCTTTTTGGCATCTTGATTCTTGGTGGCAGTGTTAGTGGTAACAGTGGTGGACTATTAGTGGGCCATAACTTGGCTGTCAATTAGCCCGGTCCGAATTAAGGCTGCCAACCCAATTTAGTAGCCGGCTCAATTGTGAGATTACCAGTGGCCAAGTTGGAGTTGGCCAAGCTGCTGGCCAGGCATTTCAGCATTATTACCGCATCGCTGCCACAACCAGACGTCGTTTGATCCACTTTCTGGATCCGCGTGCTCTGGTCCTCCACCTGATGTCTGCATTTCGCACATTTAATGCGATTTTGCGCATTTGCGCGTTTGAAATTAAGCGAGTGACGAAATGGAACCACTGGCACTGCTGGCTGCCACCACCATCCAAAGTGGATCACGCACACACTCAGATGAAGGAGACTGGATGGATTTTCCGAGCTTGCAACAAACTTGCCAGCCGCCTGTCCATCGTCTCCGCTTGATTGAGTCCATGAGTCCATGCGAAAATGAAAAGAAATCGAAATTGAATCAAAGTCGCAGCCAGCTGGGGTCTGGCGTGGAGTTGGAGTTGCAGCTCGGACGCACATGCTCCACTGGCCCGGCCTGGCCGATACCCACTTGACGTTGATGTTGATGTTGTGGTTACGCAAAGCCAGAAACAGCAACATGCCCCCCGTAATCCGTAACCCGTAACCCCCAGTGAACCGCAGGCATAAGCTCGCTGGATATTTCAATTAGCGCTCTATTTAGATTTCTTTCGTGGTTCGCTCTGGGGTGTTGGAATTGTGCAAAGATTTCAGAGGATAATTAAGAAATTATTTCTAAATATTTATTTTTAGTTTATCACAAAATAAAAACTAAACTCGCTGGAAGTGGTTTCCTAGTAGTCCTCGCCGCTCTCCTCCTGCTGACTGTGAGCTTCGGCCTCCTCGTATCCCTCCTCGCTGCTTCCCTCGTACTCCTGATGGTCTCCTCCTCCCTCTCCCTCCTCCCCCTCCTCGTCCTTTTCGCCCCCCTTTCCGTCGCCTTCCCCCTCATCGTACTCCTCGTGAACTTGGTACTGATTTCCTCCACGATGTGGTGAAGCCTCCTCCTCATCCTCCTCCTCTCCCTCGGAGCTGTCATGTCGCACCTGGTTGTCCACAACTCCTCCACCTCCTCCTCCAGCTCCGGCGTCCCCCTCTGCTCCGTGGCCATGTAGTGTTTTCACTCCATTCGTGATCACCTCCGCCTGGAAGCCGTTGGCATCGTCGGCCGTGTATTTAACCACACGCAAGGTGCCATCCGGATCGACTACGCTGAATGGAAAATAAAATCAATTGAACAGCATTAATTACATGGTGATAATAGCCATTTGATGAAGTGGTAAGTACTATGATGTTAAGCTCTATTTATGATCCATACATATCAGATCATATCATTCCAATGGAGGCTTCAATTTGTATTGAATATTTTAGGATTTAATACGAGTGTTATGAACTTGTTAATTTTAATATTTTATTTTAAAATTTGATAAACTTTCTGCAATCCAATGATTTCATTAAGTGGCTTTAAATGGCCCGCTCTGCCATATCAATTTCGGCGCAGTGCGACACTAATGGATGCACTGACAAGTTGTCCCCATCTCGGAAAACACCTAATCCCACAACGTTGTGTGACACTCTCCGGTCTCGTCACCCCTCCACTCCACTCACCTGTAGACGCCGCGCACCTCGTCGCCATTGCGCGTCTCCTTGCGATTCTGCAGCACGCGCGACTTGCCATCTTCGACGCCATAGGCGAAGCTGTACTCGGGCCGGGCCACATAGTCGACGGTGCGTCCGTCGTGGACGGTGACCAGGTGCTCTGGCCCCACCACCGGACCCTCGAACCGCGTGTAGGAATATCCAACGGCGGCGCTTGTGCCGATCATTCCGAATCCAGCAATTAGCGCCAGCAGGGGTGCCACCAAATCTTTGAGGAGCCGCGCGTGGCAAGCCTGCTGCTTCTGTGCTTCTGTTTGCAACGCAATGCGGAAGCCAAAACGGGTTGCCAAAACATCTACTCCTCTATCTCCAAGCTGTGGATCCCCAACCGGGCGGGTTATGCGTCGCTTCTTCATGGCTCTGTCTGGGTTTTGGGCACCTCCGATTCTCGCATACTAAGCGTGAAATGTCGCACTTCTCCGGTATTTATATAGCCCTCGATTGGCCTATCCAAGGGAAGTGTCCAGCACCGCAGCATTTCCGCGAAATTATGCGCTTCAATGGCCAGCAGCCAAGTGGAACTCTGGCCAGGGATGTGGTCAGCCGATGACGTTGATCTCGGCCAGAAATTGCAGCATTCCCGCTTACACAATGCCCATCGCCTGACGTCATTGATTTTCCCGGCCTAATAAGGGGCTGGCTGCATCACAGGGGGGGAATCACTTAAATGCCACGATCCCTGATTGACCATCGCACATCGCGCCGCAATTTGTTCGGCCTGAAATCGCTTTAAGTTCGCTCGAACTGCCAGCCAGTTAATCACACAGACAGAAATTAATTTAAATTAGTCAGTTTGTTAGTAGCAAACGTGTATTATCGATGGAGATTTGAAGACACATCCCTTTTAAGATTTTTCCCCTGTGCATTTTGGCCAGAAGATCAAAACATCGTTCCATCGCCGATGGCCAAGATAAACCACCTCCACGGGCCACAAAAAAGCGCAGCTGCAGTCGTTGAAGCTTTGACCTTTTTCTGAGGGTCTGCCGCAGGAGGAAAATTCCAAAATCGAAAATAAAAACACGATAAACCGAAATATGGCTATTATTTTTGGCTGAATCTAATTTATAAGCAAGGCGCGCAGTGGCCTGCCATTGTTGGCTCTGGCTGAAAAAATGCATATATCATTGGCCTCTGGTACTTGCCGGCAGTTTGTTGCGGCTTTAACGCTGCACAGTAGTCGGTCTGAGAGGGGGAGGGCCCGTCAGAGGACCGAGAGTGGCCATCGTGGGAAAACTAGTAGTGTGTGTGTGCAGAAAGCGACGCTTAATTACCAACATTACACAAATGCTGCCGCTGTAGATGCTGTTTCTGGCTTTTTACAGCCAAGCCGGGGAGCTGGCGAGTTGGCGAGCTCCTGAGCCGAGTTGAGGCAACAAGAATCGCACATGGATTTGGCAGCCATTAACGTAATTAAGACGCGGCTCGTTTGCCCTTTAGCGGCTAAATAACACGCAACCCAAACGCAAAGGCAAACGCAGCCGCGAAAATGTCTCGCCGCATTATGACTCCGCTCCGGTGGCGCAATGCAAATGCCTCTGGCGGCTCTATTAAAGCGAAACTAAGCCACATGCCACCGATTCATGTTGCTATTGCCATTGCAACTGCAACTGCATCTGCGTATTTGACTGCGTCTGCCTATGAGTTTGCCTCTGCGGCTGGGGTATCCTACTCCTATCCAGGAAAGATTTCTGCGGCCAGATAAATTGCACATGCCACTGTACTAGTACACTTGAAAAAAATAAAGAATAAACAATAATATTACAATACCCTGTAGGTACATTTTCTCAACGATCATTGCCTTTCTAGATATTATAGTCCAGTTCTTTTCAGTGCACATGTGTACTTTTTCTATGGCCAGTTATGTAAGGCGTCTATGAGCCGGCTTCTGCCCCATTTTCCAGCAAAACCCGCTCTGACTGCGTTTTCCATTTCATTTGCACCAAGTAACGCCGAAGATCTTGATCTGGAGCGAGTCTGGTCTGGAGCCTGGTGGGTCGGTGGTCAGCTGCTGCTCCTCACACCGCTCCCCCCCACTGGAATCGACTGGCCAGATTGCAACACTCGTCACACAGCAACCCGCTCCGTAATGAAAGCGAACCGGGGAAAAGTTTACTCAATCAGTTGGCTGTGGCATTTGGCTCAGTTGACGCCTGTTTTCCACACAACCAGCTGACCAGCTGAATCGGAATATTAAATTATACATTTTCTTTAAAATCTAAAAGTAAATTTCATATGTTTTCATAGCCTTTACAAGATGATTTGCCTTTCGCGTCTGGGCGTTTTGAACTTGCCTAGTGTGTGGCCACCCACAAGATTCACAAAGTACGATGAACAGGGTAGGTGTCTTTTACATTTAATGACCTATTTAATAAAAAAATATATTGCAAGCACAGAGGCAGCCACCAGGAGAGAACTGCAGACCCACCAAAGACCATTGCAGTGCTATACCAAAAGGGGCTACATCAAATGGTTCGGACGGATGAGCCACTGCCGCCATGTTCAGGGCAGAATGTATCCCTAAATTATGGGACTCAGATTAAAGACGTTTTATCTTGTTGGCTGCCGTAGTCACCCCTCCGTTTCCTTTTTATGGGCATCCATTGATGATTGGCAATTAAAATAGCATCTGGTGCATGGACCAGCTCACGTCATGCCTCATGCCACGGAGCCGAATGCAGTGACCCATATTCGGTGGTGGCTCAGCTGGGAGCCGGTTCCCGATTGCCGATCATCGATCGTATGTTGGTCAGTGGTGCAGTAGTGCAGTGGTGCAGTGGTGCAGGCGGCGGTGACATGGCAAATGGCTACCAGTTCGGTTACTGTCCTATTTTCTTCAAAATCTAGACTCTTTCGCTTTCCTCGTTTCGCCGCAAAGTTTGTAGTATCTTGGCCACAGGCAAATTAGTCAAATGGTAACAATTATATAATAATCTAGTTATATTTTGGTCCCGAGTGTCCCGAGTGAGAAGTGGGCGTTGCATGTTTGCCTTTCACTTTTGTTTCTTTGGTCTCTCCGTTGGTCTCCAGCAGCTGTGCCAGGATATAATCAAACGGCACGATTATACAATAGCCTGGACCAAGTATTCCATTCCAGCCGGCACGTAATTAGTTCGAAAACCGGCCAAACAATGGCAAACATTCTTCGCCGATTAAGCCATTATTCAATTTGTGACAAACAGAAACCGAAAAGAAACCGAGGGCAAAAACAATTAACTGCATTTTAGCGATTTCCCAAAGCGATGTTCTAATTTCGCTGCAATTGCAACAGCCGAAGGCAAAAAATGTTGGCCCAAAGTTGTGAACATTTAATGAGCACCAAAATCGTAAATTTAATTTATATCGTTTTCAAAGCTTTTTGTCAGACGACAAATTTCGTAATTTTTTGTCCGCTCTGGCTGTTGCATTTGCTGATTTCGTGTAAACTGTGCCGACTCAGCATGGACCCCAGTTGCATGTCAAAGGCGCATGAAACGCCGCCAGCCTGCCACAAGAATCAAATGACACTGGTCCATTTTCGGTTGATCTCAGCACAAAAAAAAAACAAACATAAAATAAAGAAAAAATTATCTATGCAGCGTTGCAGTATGATGTATCCAAAACACTCGCAGTTTGCAGCCTTAATTGGCACCTCGACACTTGGCCAGGTCCAGGACTGTTGACCGAATCGGAGTCTGCAACCAAATCTGTATCCGTGTAGGTGCACTTGATGGCGGACTCTGGTGTGAGATTTATGTTCTGTCCCGACTTTGCGGGTATTCATTGCTCAACTGGCGATTTCGCACTTTGGAACAGACTCTTGGCCAAGTGCTTGCCGGCTGCTGGCAGTTGGTAGTTGGAAGTTTTGGCACTTTGGTAGCAGCGGTGCCGCTTTATGATAAAGTATCCCCGGCAATGGTCACGCAATAAATTTTTGACATGACTTACGCATGTCGAATGGGTCTGATGGGGGGCATTAGATACGAATGCTGTCGGTTCCGCCGTTTTAAGTGGTCTGCACAGATCCAAATCAAATATAAATTCTTTAAAGATTTAACTAGTGATTTTATAGCCCCATTTCCCCTATTGATGTCGAACCTTCAATTGCTGATCCGGCCCAGAAATGTCAGCGATTAGTCAAGAATTTAATTTGGCTGCACCCTCGCCCCCAACAACATTTAATTTCCATATGCGTAATCGTAACGCCCACCTTTCAGACCCATGAAAAAAATCAAAAATCCAATTTCCAATAACTCAATTATAAATGCGTTGTTTTTCAGCAAGCAGATACATCTGTTAACCAATTGAATGTCTCAAAGATTGTAATTATCCGTTGCAGCAGTTAAACAAAAGTCGGTAATTAAAATCGCAATCATCAGCCTGCTGATTTGATTGCTTGGGGAGGCGAGAGAAGCAATTATAATTGGCTTTTATTAAGATACTGCGATAAAAGTCAGTGGTAATTGACATTTAAGGCAATTCATTAACGCGGCCAACACACGGGAGTCAAAGAGCCAAGTGGCCAACAAGCTAAATACCAATCACTGAACCGCCGAAATAAAAAACTAAAACATGGCTAATCATGCACTAGATTTCTGGATATGTTTTTTTCACATGCCCGCCTAAAAAATGTAGTCTCGATCTTTTTTTCAATTTTTCTCCACACATTTGCATACAAGTGGCAAAGTTGCAAAGACGTCGGCGCCACAATTCTGTGGGGTTCCCAGCCTTCAGTGGAGCTCGAGGATTTTGGATTTTGGAGAGCCGAGTTGTTAGCGGCAATTATTGTAACATGCGGACGGGCTGCATAAATCAGCTTAATTGCTATATTTAAACTCTAAATTTGGACTTTTTGCCAAGTGCGCGGTCTGGTTGTGCAAGTAACATGGTCTGCATTCATTCATGCATGAAATTTAATTTATGCATGGTTTTATTTTTTTGGGCAGGAGTTTTAATTGATGTAAAAAGACATATTTTTATTGGGTAACGCACCTCTGTCCAATAAAAATGTTTGTATGAGGCAGTTTAATTTAATCTGTTCCACATTTTTAGATGGTTTGGAACAAATGTAAGCCTTAACCTTTTCCGGGGATTTAAATATGACTTCTTTTGTTTAAAATAAAAAAATTATCAAAAACGAAAGTTTGAAAAACGGTTAAGATTTAAATTTACGCGCTTACCAACACTCACATTTCTTACGATCGATACTATCGTATGGCATAGTTTGGCGCCTTTATTGGGATTCCCACAAATAACAGACTAATGATCCAATATTTATATTAAGTTATAATTTTATTAAAGTTTTTGAATTAAGGTGCAAGTGTGCAGTGAAAGATTTCTTTGATTCCTGGAATTCAGGAATTTCCGTAAAGGACTTATAATGTGACCGTATACCTAAGAACCAGCTGATTCCATTTTGCAAACCCAAGCCGGCAAAATTGCGTATTTGTATAAAATTTCGAATTGTGCAGGCAACTTCATTTAGAAACTATGGACGAAAGTTCCGCTGTCAAGGCTGACGATAGTCAGATTCTGGAACCTGACGTCATGGACGTATCAATGGAGGTGGAAATTAATGAATTTGAGAAGCCAGACATAGCAGACATGCTTCTCAAAAATCCAGACATCACTGAAACTGGGCTCGATAAAACAACAAATAGTCCCAACCCAGTGCTCGGTAAGTCAGATAGCTCAGAATCAGAGATATCTGTACCGGAGGATGAGGCTGCATCCCGTTCAGACTCCGATGTGGAAATGCTTTCCGCCAAATCCGGTGCAAACCAACTCAGCAGTGCCGGAAAGGAGACCCCTTCTAGGAAAGCCCGAAGGACAAAGGAACGCCCCACTCCTTACGATCAACCGCAACCGAAGCTCAACTGGAAATTGAATCTGCGCATCCTGATCTCGAATCTGTACATGAAAAGCGAGCAGCGCCTGCCAGGAGCATGTGTCCCGAAGTGTCTTCACAACTCGCCGCAGTGCGTCGATAAGCACCGCTGTTCAATGCTTCCAGATGCCCCTAACTTTATAGCCGTGCAGGCCTTGCGGACTACGCTACATGGCCAGCACTATGATACATTTCTAGACATCCTCGAGACTATGGTGTTGCAGTGCGTCTACCCCGGCGAAGGAGTATTCGATAGACTCATAGATATGACAATGGTAATTCTGGCTCTATCTTTGTTTCAAGTATAATCCAATCGGAATATATTTCAGATCCTTATTGCTAAAGACATCAGCGTCAAAGAGTTGGCCGAAACCTACAATAAGCTTATCCGCACCTTCTACCTTCTGGTCGACGCGTTTCCACCCTGCTGGACAGCCCTACGTCCGTATTACCTCAATTTCTTGGGAATCAAGAAGCCTTCTTTGCGTGAAAAGCGGTCCAACTCGGAGACTCCGCAAAAAATGCAGTTCTATCTGGATCTCCTTGAGGAGAACCTGAGACAGTGTAATGAAGAAGAAATCCGCGAAAATACCAAGTTCTACGAACGATTCGTGTTCAACTTCTCCGAGGAGGAAGATGCCAATATGTCGCAGGAAACGGTGTTCCTCAGGCATGTCCAGCAGTACGACTGGTTGAGTGGCAAGCTCTGTTTGGATGATTTTAAGAAAATGTCGTCATCGGTTCAGCTGGCCCGCCTTTGCGACGTCCTGAACATGCTGACGTGGGTGCTGGAGTATGAGTTCCTGACCTGGTTGGAGCACAACCGGCTGCGACAGTCGGAGTCTGAGATGTTTCAGGAAGACACCAGGCCCTTCGTTGCGATTGTGTTTCAAATGACGGCCAGCACGCGTCTCACTGACATCGTGAAGCAGGTGATGAAGTTGTACGGCATAGCAGCCGCCAAATCCATGTACCCCGAACGCCTCAGAATTCTACAGGTGAGTTGTTCTGGCTCATCCCTGAGAAACCATAATATCTTTAGACATTTTTAGCGCCTCATCTCCCTCATAGTGGAAGTGAGCAACACGGCCGAGCTTAAGTATGTTGACAACGCTGTGATCTATCCCAACTTGGGCCCGCAGACTCGATTATTGATAAGCGACTTTTTCAAAATATTCAAATCTCAAAACCCCAAGCACATAAGCACATACCTCAAGATTATCCCCCAGCTGGATCACCCATACCTTCGCTTTGAGTTCACGGACCACTTTCTCCAACTGTTTTACTTCCCAAAGAAGCTTCCGTTCTGTCCGGAAAAGGTGTGTAAAGAGTTCACCGACCGTAATTGGCTAAAGTATAAGCCAAAGAGCGAGATTGAAGAAGAGGAGCAGGACGAACTGCTGTCCCGCGAGGATTACCTGAGGATTCTGTTGAATGCCCTGGTGGATTATGACAAGTGGATGAACCTGGCTGGCTTCTGGAAGTGCCTGAAGAACAAGCAGTCCATAATGCCACTCCAAACCAGGACCTCGAGTACTTTGGCCACTCCGGTGGGTATGATAACCGGCGGCCAGGGCAAGGTCTTTATGCTGGATGAGATGGAGAAGGAGGTGCACACGTGGAAGAAGCGCATGAACACCAAGATGATATTGGGCAGGCCCGAAGTGCACCTACCAGTGGCCAGGATCAACGTGTCCAAGATGTGTCTCCGCTATGGCGACGATGTGCGCAACCTGCGACATCTGCGACGAGTCCTGATAAATGGTATCCAGAAGGAGCTGGATGTGGCTGATTGGCTGACCTACCTCGACAGGGTCCTGGGCGAAGAGGACCCCATTTCGCATCCCGCTTCCGCGGCCGAATCCGACTCTTCGTCTTGAGGGTGTAGGCCTTAGGTTCATAAGTTCAACCAACCACAAGTTCAAAAGTTTATTTAGCTAGCTGTAAGCGATCTTTGGGTTAAGTTCGAGATATTTTTTGTTTGTTGGGACTCCAGTAAGAACGAGATTGGGATTTGCCATTTGTCATTCTTTTCGTTTCTGTATTTCTCCGTTGCAAATATATATTTATGCTGTAACTAATACACAGTTTACGTACACATTTACATATAAATACAGCTACTACGCTTGTACATACACTAATAAATATAAATATATATTTATATATATACTCGTAGGTGTATAATTATACAATATTATCGCGATTTGTTTTTAAGCCATTTGCTTGCTCGCCTGCCGCCTCCTCGCCTCCTGCCGCCTAGCTTTCTTGTTTCTTGTCTTTGTTCATTGTATGTCTAAATTCATTTCAGTTTTACATTTTACAAACTCGACTATAACTAAGTTAGGCCTTAAATGCTAATCTCACTACGTCTCTTAATCTTAGAGTAATGCATGCGCGTGGGACAGGAAGGAAGCTGTGCGCAGAGCTCAAGTCTTCTGAAGATCTACGGTATTGTTCTCAAGCACATTAGCGTCTCCCGCCAAAGGAAAGTAAAGTCCTCATGCTCCCAAGCCCAATAAGCGGATAGTCGCAGCCCGGCAAAACATTATCCTAGGTCGGACTTAAAGCTTGAATTCTATGTCTCTGTGGCTGGGGATACTACTCTTTCCAGGCTTTACTTTGTAAGTAAGTTTCGTCTGTCCTGCATTTCGTTAACACTACACATTTATCAACATTTACTTATTAGGTTTCCATAGGGGCTAGGTTTCTTTTATGTAACTGATGCTTCGGTTCCGGTCGGTTGGTAATTAATTCGTATACGTATCAAGATTTTTGTTTTTGTTGCGCTTCGAAATCTATAGGAACTCGGCACAGGAGCCTCTCGCAGTCGACCCTGCAGCAGTTTCAGAAATGATATAAAGGCGACCTGGTCATTCAGTCGGGCTGGGGTGGAACATAGGCTAATAGGTCAACATAAAAAGGCGTGGATTATATTTTTAGAAAATATCATTTTCTTTCGAAAAGGGTTTGCTTTACAAATTTAGTTTAACTCCTCCGCTACCTCCGCCGCTCTAGCTTTATACATACAAATTGGAGTTGGGCTTTGTACAGAACTTTTACCTATCGTATTATCGTAATTAGCATTAGTTTGTGTTACTTCATTAACTAATATTTAGACGAAGGCTAGCCGTTGACAGCTTTTGTGTTTCCAAAGTATGCCAATGCCGAAATTAAAACTACTAAGACTAATCAATTAAAATTAAAAAAACGCTGCTTTACAAACTATGGCTCTCTAGGTTACGGGTTAAAAAATTATATAGTTTCGACCTCTTAAGACTATTAGAATTTTATTTGCTTGCCATTCTCTGTTCATTTAGGGTAGAGTTTTCTCTTCAATAATTTCTATATAAAATTAAATAATTAGGCTAGGAATTTATATATTTTCGTTTAAAAACAAATTGAATTTGTGTAAAACCCATACCAGAAACACGCCCTCAGTAAATCGTTTCACGGGATGCGGGGCTAAAACAATCGGCAAAATTGACTAAGTCAAGTGTGTACAACAATTTCTCTTAAATTTAAATGCTAGTTTAAGTTTAAACAATCTGAAAAAGGGGGTCAACAAATTTAAAATTGTAAACGGTTGCAGTTCTGCTTTCTTGCACATTCCTCAACTTACACGCAATGACTTTTTGCTTACTATCGGTTCTTATTTTCGGTTTTTCTCATTAGCAGTTTAGTTCCCATGCTAGTGGCTCCTAGTTAACGTCTATGGTTTATTTAGGTGAGTAGTGTTGAAGTTAATCTATTGCTGGGGGCTGAGAGTGTGGTTCTTGGGTGCAACTTGTGGTTGGGGTTCTAGGTTCTAGGTTCTCGGTTCGGTTTTCTGTGAGCTCTCGGGCTGCTGGTAGTGGTGGTGGTGGTGGCTCTCTCCAGGCTCTCGGTTAGCTACTTTTGAAGCGTTTGCTATACATTCATCTTGGTAAGTTCTTAGTCACACATTTAAACCTTAACAACAACAACAATGTTCGCTACAATTAAACAACTAACAACAACGTAAGCGTACACACCAAACACGACTCATCGCTGCTCTTCTGAATGCTCTGGATCCTCCTCTAACTCTAACTCATCCTCCTCCTCCTCTGCTACGTTCTCCTCCTTGAGCATTTCGAGGAGCAGCTCATCGACTCATCCCTCGCGCTGCGCTGTGGCTGTCGCACCATTCGATGGCGATTCGACCTTGATCACGCCCAGCTGCTGCAGCTCCTCCCGCGAGTGCTGGATCCGTCCCACCACCACACCGCCCATGGTGACAAAGTTGCCGTCCGCCGTCACAGCTCCGAGCTGCATGGCGCTGGACAGATCCCCCAGATTGAAGTGATGGTGCGGCGAGCCGGTGCTGCTTCCATGCTGGTGGTGCAGCGTGGTGATGGTCACTCCTCGCTGCTGGTGCTCCTCGATCTGAGAGAGCTGTTGGGACGGAGGCGGAGGCTGCTGGTGGTGTTGCGGCTGGTGCTGCTGCGGCGGCTGTGGGTGGAGACTCGGCTGCTGCTGCGGCTGGTGCTGATGCTGCTGATGGTGGTGTGCCGCCAACGCCATGCGTCCTAGTCACCCCTCCTCCTCTTCCGTTTTGATCTTGACAGGAACGTAGACCTTGTCCATGACGTGAATCTTTATGTGATTGTTGAGCGTGCTGGACTGGCGGAACTGCTTCTTGCAGATCACGCACTCGAAGGGCTTCTCACCTGAAGAACAATATATGCTTTGATTTGATGAATCATGGAGTGGATGGAGAGCTTACCCGTGTGGATCTTGACGTGATTGGCCAGGGTGCTCAGCTGACGGAAATGCTTGGGACAGTAGTTGCAGTTGTAGGGCTTCTCGCCCGTGTGGATCTTCAGATGGTTCGTCAGAGTCGACGATTGACGGAAGGTCTTATCACAAACGTTGCACTTGTAGGGCTTCTCGCCGGTGTGGATCTTCACGTGATTGGTCAGAGTGCTCAGCTGCCGAAATCGGCGATCGCACACGGTGCAGTGGAAGGGCTTCTCGTGCTCCCGAGCACCGCCGCCACCCCCTGCACTTCCATTGCTCCCCGGAGCCGCCTCCCCTGGATGTTCGCCATGCCCATTGCTTGACAAATAGTGATCGCTGGGGATCGTCGGACTGTGAAGGTGCGCCAGGTGCGGGGGCGGCGGTGGAGCCTGCTGCTGCTCGGCCGCCGCTGCCTGTGCCGCTGCGGCTTGGGCGGCTGCCATGGCTGCTGCTTGGGCGGCGCTGTGCGCCTCCGCCGAGATCCCGGTTAGGTGCATTTGGAAGGGCAGAGGCAGCTCCGTGGGCGGCGGCGGTGCGGACGGAGGTCCACTTGGTTGTTGCTGCTGCTGCTGCTGCTGGTGATGCTGCTGCTGTTGCTGCTGCTGGGCCGCAGCTAAATGGCTGGGATGCGTGGCCTGGGTGACCGTATCGTTGTTGTTGTTATTCGCTATAGTCGTCTGCGGCTGGGAGGCCACGATGACGATGTCACAGTTGCTGCTCATCGCCGTGGCAGCGGCATGGGCGTGGGGCAGACTCTTGATATGCATCATGGGCTGCTCGCTGGGATTGGGGCTGGGAGCGGGCTTGGGTTAAGGTGTCGGGCCTGGGCCGGGGTCTGGATCTGGACCGGGAGCTGGGCGACTCTAGTGACTGTGAACTTGGAGAACTCGAACCGAAAGCTGGCAAACAAACAAAGATCGATGATGCTCAAAAATGCCACGACATGCTCATCTTGGGCTTGCTAGTGCCTGGAATTTGGGGAAGAGTGAAAAGATAGTCAGTTGGCTGTTAGCTGGCGTTCGGCGCTTTTGGTATGCAAAAATTTGTGAGGAATTCCCAAACACACGACGACCTACGAGATACCTCTAACTGCGAAATTATAAATCTAAATTATTCAATAGCTGACACACTTCCAGGCCCCTTCTTCCCATCCCTTCCCTTCCCTTCCCGACTGGCAGAATTCTGCTGGCCGGCGGTAGTAAGTGGTGTCTTTTTTCTTTTTAGAGCATAAATTATAAAACAGACGATTATGCATTTTTAAACCAAATAAATAGGCGCGCGCCCAAATGCATGTAATTTCCAGGGCGCTGGTTTTTACGTCCGCCGGACAGGTTATCGTCACATACACTGAGCGAAGTTTCTCAAGTCTATATAATATACTCTATGGATTATTACAACGTACTATTAAATTATTTTTTAATTATTTAAACTTTGTATTGGAAGCAGTCTAAATTCTAACAGAAAACCTTTGTTTTATGACCTCTAAGATCGCAGCAAGTTTTTTCTTTCTGTGTAGTTACAGGCACACACACACCCGCGCTCGTAGGTATCTTTCTGTTGAACTGACAGCGTGTTACTTTCTCGCAAATTACATGTGTTTTCCTAGCAACAAAATACCATCAAACATCAACATCCAATCAGGGGTCTTGTGGGGTGGTGGGGATCAGCAGGTTGCAGTTTTCCTTATTTTGGGCGGGCTTTTGGGGAAAAATTTTCCCTTTTTTCAAAAGCAGTTTTTCCACTAACACGTTGCCTTCTTAGGCCCCCTTGGCCCCCCTTTGCGACACACAAGCCACAACCACTTTCAGTCGCACACTCGCAACCAGCAACCACACACCGATACACGCAACACCAGGCACACACACACACACACTGACTGTGTAAAAGCTCTTTTGAGGTTAGGAGACTTTTAATTTTGGAGCTCCCTACCAAATTGTCCAGTGTTTTCCACCCATTTAACGTCCTCCACAATCGCCAGATGGACTTGATATGAAGACGAGCCTTCCAATATTCACACAGGTACTTTTTTCGAGCGCCCACACATTGACCTACCTTTCCATTTTGTGGCTGTGCTGAGGGGCCTTTCAGGTTTAGATTTCCGATCCGATTTCCCCCGTTTTACATCATTTTCCGCATTCGAATCGGTTGGGGTTTGGCAATCGATCCCATCCACTCTTCGCTGTTGCTGTTTTAAAAACGGGCCCTCAGCGCATTATCAGTGGCTGGTATTCATTTATAAAAAGGGTATAAACGTTAGAAAAATAGTACAAATATTTCTTTTCTCTTTTTTACTGTTTCGCGTACAAAATAGACCTCTACGCGTTAGCACATTTTGCTTTTGCGCGTTTCTCAGCATTGCCACGGCTGGTTATTGCCAGCACTTGAAGTTTTCCAACCAATGATGGAAAACACCTGTTTCTACGTTGCCGTACAGCTTTAAAATCTTGTAAGATTTGATGATTATATCAGGTATTAGGAGTTTTTATGTTGCTTTCTTGAAAAATAAAGACTTTGGAGGCGGTTTTGTCAAAGTATGTTTGCAGAAAAAAAAACACTGATAGCCTGCGACAAACAAGTGGTATTATAACAGTCTGGCAACACTGTCCCAAGTGTTGTTTTGTCGGCTTGCGAAAATGCAATTTGTTCGCTTTATTTTTATTTAATTGTACTTCAAGACCAAATGCAATTGCTTAGAAAAGTGCGGCGGTAGTGCGAGTTTTATAAAATAGTGCACACCCGCGACGTTGCCTGCTCGCCCTGGGCATTCCCGTTTCCATTCGTCAGACTCAGCTCGCTGTTGACTTTGTTTTTGTTGTGGTGCGGAGCCGGCGGGCGCATTTCATCTGTTTATGGAAAAACCAGGTGAGTGGGTGACATATTTTCACCAGAAATAAATACAAATACCTTCTATCTTCACCGCCCTCTCGTTCCGACAATTGAGCCTGTCAAGGACGTTCTGCATGAATCCCTTCGCCTCCTGCTCCTTTTCATGGGCCACCGCTTGCACGTGGGACTGGCCCCGGAGTTGCATGGCCCGCAGGTCGTCCTGCATGGCCTTCTTGCTACGCTCCACCACCGCGTCCAGGGGATCCTCTTCGTAGGGATCGAAGTGGTTGCTCGGCTCGAAGATATTGTTGATTCCATTGCCCGCCGAGTTGTGGTTCGAGTTCACCGACGCGGTTGTCCTCTCGTCCTCCTCCCCGGATCCCATAGTGGTGTTTGTCTTTGGAGCGCCCTCCTTGGAGGACCTGTCCGGTGTGGAGACCGGAGTGGTTTGAGGATCCGCTTCCCTTGCAGCTTTGATTTGGAACAAGGAAGAAATGTTCTCCTTGGCGCCCTGAACCTCGCTGGAAATCTTATTGGTCACCGAGTCCATGGCCCTGCCCATGGAGTCCTTTGTGTCCGAGGCCGCCTTCGCAGCATTGCTACCAGCCTGTCCCACCGCGTGAATGGCATCGTTGGCCATTCTTTGGGCGCTTTTTCCGGCTGCTCCCATGGCATCACCCACGGCATCCACGGCTCCTCGAGCTCCGGTGGCCATACGCTCGCCAGCAGCTTCCACGGCATCCCGAGCTCCGTTGGCTGCCTTTCGCACCGCTGTCTGGATGGAGTTCCTGGTGGAGTCCATGGAATCTTTAACTTCTTCGGTCACCTTTGCTGCCGCCTCTTCGGTTTGGGTGACCACCTTGTCCACATGCTCCTCCACCTGCTGCATAATCTGCTCCCCGTCCGACTCCAGGTCTTCCACCGAGCTTTCCAACGGGGTATCCGCCATCTGCTCCTCCACATTCGCCGTGACATCCACTCCGTTGTTGATGAAGCGAATCTCGTTTATGACCTTGCTGCTGTCCTTCGAATCGTTCTTTGTGGTTATTTCCACGGCAAGCTGCTCGTCCTCCTCGGTGGGCGGTGTGGGCGTGTTAACTGAAATGATGGCGGCTGGTACCTCCTCAACGGTCTCCAGGCTGTCCACCAACTCCGGCGAGGTGCGCTCCAGGTGGTCGTGGTTCATGGCTGCCTCGTAGGAGAAGTTCCGAATGGGTGTCTTCTTGATCGTTTGCGGGGTGCTGGAGTCGCTGCTCTCGGGGTAGGGAGTGCGAGGACGCAGATACTTTTCCTCCGGAGGATGGGCTGCCTGAATAGTGTGTAAGGAATCGTGAGAGCCCATCGAAGCTGAGGCTGACTTTGGAGGCGTTGGGGTATGTGATGGTGGAGTGGGCATCTTCCGCATCAGTTCCAAGGGTTTCGCTGGGGATTCTTTACTTATAGCTTCCATTGCTGAATCCTTGACTGAAATTGTTGTTTCCATGGCTTCCACCGCAGATTCCTTGACTTCCACGACAGGTTCCTTGACTTCCATTGGCTTGGTAGGAGATTCCATCGGTGCTGATGGTTCGATCTTCATGGTTTCCTCTTCTTGTTGCTTTTCTTTAGCTGGCTCTTTGGGAGCCTCGGCCTTGGAATTTTCCATCTTAGGAGACTCTTTTGGTGGAGCTGCCTCTTCTTTGGGAGAGCTCCCTGGCTTACCTTCCATGTGGTCCAAACCATTCACCTCCAAAGCATCGCTACCATTTCCATTCACGTCTTTCGGTTCAGCTTTCTCCTCCTCCGACGACTTCTCGTCATCCGGCTCTTGGGCCTTTTCCTCCTGTTTGGTTAAATGCTTCACTGCCTCCATGGCAGCTGCTGTTCCTGCACTGGCTGCTACTGCCAAACCTGCCACAGTGGCCGCAAGAGGTGCTTCCTCCTTTTCCTCCACACTTTTTTGTTTGGTTAGGCTTCTGGCGCTGTGGCTCCTGCCATCCTCGACGTTTCCATTGGTGTCCGGCGGCTGCAGCACAAAGCTCTTGCTGATAGAGCGATGGGGCTCGGCCGAACCACCCACCGAGGCGGAGGACATCGAGGAGCGCGGGATGCCCTGCACCAGGATGTGTTGGTCGCCCACGGCGATGTCCAGCAGGCGCAGATTCTTGAACTTTGAGATCTCGCGGAAGGTCTTGAGGTGGTGGCCGCTCTCCGAGAAGGTCGTGAAGAACTTGTTGGCCTTGCTCAGCGCGGCGTAGAAGGAGAACCCCTTCAGCAGCTTCCAGATGGGACCGTTCTCCTCGCTGTCGTAGTCGTAAAAGCGCTGGAAGACCAGGCTCTTGTTCCGCACGGATTCAAAGCTGCGGTAGATGCTTCCCGCATTGGTGACGATGTAGACTTCGCTGGTCTTCGAGATGTGCATGAAGATGATCTGCTCCGTGGGCGGCAGGTTCTTCTGCAGCTCGGTGAAGCGCGGAAAAACGAACTCATTGAGGTGGCCCGTCAGAAACAGGTTCCCGCTAGCGGTCAGCACCAGGGTGGACTCGGGTCCGCAGGCGAATTGCTGCACGGGGGCATCCAAGGTGATCTCCACGGGGTGGCCATCGTAGTCCACCTCCAGCTCGCCCAGCTGCATTTGGGCGTTCGAGCCGCAGCCGATAAGTCTGCCAGTGCCTTTAGTTCATAGTTTAGTTTAGTTAGTCACTAGAATAAGTACAGATCATATCAACTTACTGGTTAGTACGGCAAAGTGCTCGTTGCCCGCCTGAACGGCCATGAAATTGTCCGTTTCCTCGCTCTTTGAGAGGTAGTCGTCGAACTCCTCCAGACGAAACGGTTTCCGGATGATGTTGCACGGCTGCTGGTCCACCTGGACAGTGATGAAGTGCTGGGCCACATGGGTGTCCTCCGGAAAGATGTTGCGGCCCGTGAAAAATATTTCATTGGAGTCTGAGGAGAGGAAAGGATTCAGATGACCCCCGCTTAAGATAGACTCTTATCTTATCTTACTCCTTAAGAACTAAATTTTCATAAAATTATTTAATAAAAGAATAAATAATAAAATAAATACTGTAGGATGGCAATACAATTACTAAATTGCTTCAATTGAGGAAACTTTTTCCATAACTCTGACTCTCTATTGGCCCCATTCCTTGAGTGACATATTGTCCCTACTTGTCTGCCTTCTTGGCGATTCACTCACGTGTCAGCATCACGGCCCAGTTGTTGCCGAAGGCGGCGTCGCAGATCCTCAATCCCAGGGTTTTCAAGGCCTTCACACAGGTGGGCTTGGTGACCACATCCCCGTTGCTTGCGCCGTTGTTATTGCTGCCGCCCTTCTTGCCTCCGCCGGCTCCGCCATGGCCGCCAATCCCGAGCTGCCCGTAGTGGTTCTCGCCCCAAACAAATAGTCGGCCAGATTCTGTAATGGATAAGAGCGGTTTGACATTTCGGCTTTTGTTTGGTTTTATTATGCTGTTTGTTGTTTTGGCCTGGAGAGTGGGCCAGGAGTGGGTTGGGAGTGGGTGGAAAGTGGGTGTGTTGTTCCCTTTTCTTGACTTTTATTGATTGAGAGTTGGACTAAGTGTGTGGGAGTGTGTGTGTGTGGGCCAATTCAACTGCTTAACTGCTCCCCCGCAGAAGTTAACGCCTCAATTACGAATCGGGCTCGGTTTTCGGGGACTCGCTTCGTGAGTGCGCTCCATATTTCAGGTATTTTTACACCGCGTCTGACCCCATTAACTGTCCAAGTCGAAGGTGCCGTGATTTGGAGTGCCTGGTCTTGGTCTTGGTCAGTCCTAGTAAGCGGATTGAAGGCTTATGTAATGCGGGTTAGAACTTAAGTGAAAAGCGACTCGGACAGCTATTCAATTTCGCTGCGGAGCCACTGGATGAAATATTCACCATGTCCCTGCAATACGGCTAATCCCCGGACTACCAATTTGTCCGGCTACGAAAGCCGGCTGT
The DNA here is from genome assembly GCF_030179905.1 of Drosophila bipectinata. Classification (NCBI taxonomy): domain Eukaryota; kingdom Metazoa; phylum Arthropoda; class Insecta; order Diptera; family Drosophilidae; genus Drosophila; species Drosophila bipectinata. Next base: position 1,503,654 of record NC_091738.1, on the reverse strand, counting down.
AATTCAGTAATTCAGTGCTCCCACGAAACCACAAAACACCGAATAGCACGGCGACTGGGCCAACAGGAAAGTGAAAGTGCCCCGCCGAGTGGGCGGAGGGGCTCATGATTATTTAAAGAAAATTGCAGGGCACATGCGATGCAGCTTGACCAGGAGTGTTGAACCGGTCAGGATAGGTGGCTGGATGGGAGCAAGGATCGGGGTCAGTCAGTAGTTACCGCATATGACGGCGCTCTGGTTGGGACCGGAAATCAGGCGCTTCACAGGATCGTTCTTGATGTAGAAGTAGCTCTGCGTATTCTCCGCCAGGTGTGACTTTCCGAGGGTGAAGATGGCTCCGCTGCTGGGGATATCCATGGTGGTCTTAATAGTATGTTTTCCTTTCTGGAACTAGAACTCTATGTCTGGTTGGGACTTCTTATTTTATTTTATTGATTTTTGTATTAGTGAGTCTTGCATATTTTTTCGCCGGCTGCATTCCAATTGTTTATATGATACCCCTGAGCGCACATACACTGGGGGTTAGTGGCTAGTGGTGGCTACTACACAACAAAGCCATTTGAAGTTGCGTGCTCCACTTGCCAGCTGGCTGGCGGTTCCCGGGCGGAGGTCAGTAGGACTACGGACTGGTCAGTTGAACGATTCAGCGCGTACTGACCAGTCAGCCAGGACTAGGGCTAGCAGGCTACCCTGCTACTAGCCACTAGCTACTAGCCTTTCTAGCCATGCCAGCTACCACACACACACTCACGAACAATAGGAAAGCCCCCACCCACCTGCCCCACAATGGGCCATCAATATTGGGCCATTTGCGCTGGCCCTTATAAGTATGCTACGGTTTGTGAGTCACCCTACTCCGTACGCTTACTACTCGGAGTTAAGTTATTCCGTGCGAGTATGTGAGTGAGGGAATTCGGGTTTTCTGGCTAAGGACTGGGTCTGGCTTTCTCACTCTCTGGTATTTTTGGCATTTGTGAGTAATGTTTGCCAATCTCTCGGAATACGGAATACGAGCTACGTTAAAAATAACATTATTATATATGGCAAGTGGGGCGTTGCTTTTCCTTTCATTGCGCATACGCCCCGTAGCCCGTAGCCCGTCGGTCGAGTCCCCTTCCCCGACCTGTTGACATTTGCATAGGACACAGAGTGTCCCGCGAATTTGCCACATTTCTGCAAAAGTTAATTAATTCGTTTTGGGTTTTAGGCATTTGGCCGAAATTGGGTAACGGCCTCTATGGCCTCCAAAACGTGGCCATAAAACAGGGCCACCTAGTCCGGCAATCAGACGTCCCACATTTGCGGACTTTCGCAGACAATTTGCGTCAATTAATTGATTTCCATCAGAAGAGGTTCCATTTGATTCCCGGGCCTTCTTGTGCAATAAGTGCGTTCTCAGCCGAGTGGGAAAGGCCAAAGGTGTCCTGCCAACCATTGTTGCAGTCGTACGTGGCAGAAGTCCTTACAATTCCTGCCTTGGAAGATCCTAAATATTTAAATTCCTATTCCGAGTGTATTCTGTTCTTGTTTTGGCTTCGTATTCCATTATGTATTGCAGCGCTTAGCCCCGATTTCGAGTCCGAACCCTGCATATTATATGCCAGAACTTTGCCCCATCCACGAGTGCCCGGAGTCGGAGCCCTACTTGTAATATGCACCGACTCCACTCGAATGTCTGTGTAATTTATGAATCGCCTAACAAAGTTGTTTGGCCCGCAAAGTGCAATTGCCCGTGCTCCTTTTAGCTCCTTGCCCCCGTGTGGGTGGGTGGCTGGTTGCTGTTGCATGTGTGCCAGTTTGCCGTGGGGAATACCCTCATCCTGCGGCCGGCGATGACTTGGCGGAGGGCGAATCTTTGTATGCAAATGCTGCCCACCAGTGAGCGTTGAACCCTGCTTTGAGCGGTTTTTGTGCGCCTATTTTTAGTGGCACTCGCTAGCGACAATTAGCCACAGTTCGGAGGCCGGAGTCCTGCGTCCGGAGTCCATTGAACCCCTTTCGATTGGGCCAAGATGTTCCCGGGCAACCCGGATGACGCACAAGGCAAACAAAAGGCAGCCCCGGCCCGGGTCAGCTGCCGGAACTCTCAAGCGATGTGTCAATAGGTTGACAAATCTATTTGGCTCTCGAGTCAAGTCGGGAATTGGTAACCGAGCCAAAGGTTGATTGAACCTGCCGGGCCAGTTCAAAGCAATCGATTCGAAGGCAAGGCCCAGGGAGGCCCGAGAGGTAGAGGACTTTCTTGGCCTCCACCGCTCCCCAAATAAACGGAATTAGTTGACCTTCAGGGTTCCTTTTGTGTGTGTTTTCTGGGGATTTGTGTTGGTCTTTTCTTGGACCGCCCCGAAAGTGGCGTGCGCTTTTCTTTTCATTTCATTTTATTACCTGCCCCAGAGCCGGCCACCTTGCCACCCAGAGGCACACACACACACACACTCCCCTATGGGCGAAATGGCAATCATTGTGTAAATTGTTTGCCCGGCCGGAGGCAGACGGGAGGTGCAAAAAGGAGAACTTGTTATTTTCCTGCGGGCTTCTCGGAATGCGAGAACGCTCGCCTTCCACCTGGACGCTCGTTCCTCACCTTTGTATTCTTTATGGTCGCCTTCTTCAATGTCAAGCGATGTGGGCACGTTCCTGCAATTTAGTTTTGTTGCTTCACCGGACCCGGGACCCCGTGATTATTTGCCGTCCGGCTGAAATTAGCTGGGAATTAGCCGATTGTCACGCCCACCCCTCAAAGGAAGAAACTAAATGTAGTCTACTTCTCGGCTTTAATTACAGAACCCGAAGCCGAAATGAGCGAAAGTGCGCCGGAGAAGGAGGTGACATCCGAGCCCGAGCAGGGAGGGAAGCCAGAAGGTCAAGACCTGGTTTCCTCCCCGCCGGCACACACGGATGTTAAAGATGAAACCCCCAAGGACGCTGCAGAAGCCCCACCCCCAAAGGAAGCCCCTTCCCAGGACTTTGCCGCCTACGAGGAGCACATGACCTATGCGGCGGACGGAGGTGCCATATACACTGATCCCAGCACCAAACAGAAGTACAAGTGGTGCAACACCGAGAACAACTGGATACCCCTATCCGCCGATGAGGCGGCCAAGGCCGGGGATCTCTACGAGAACGAGCACTACAAGTGGTGCCCCAAGACCGAGCAGTGGCTGCCAAAGACCCAGGAGACGGAAACGGAGCACTACAAGTGGGACGAGAAGCAGCAAAAGTGGCTGCCGAAGCAGCAGAAGCCCGGACAGGATGCGGTCTACGGCCTGGACGAGCAGGGCGAGCGCACCTACACGGACAAGGACGGGTCGGTGTTCTTCTGGGACACCGCCAAGGGCGCCTGGTTTCCCAAGATCGACGATGACTTCATGGCCCGCTACCAGATGAACTACGGGTTCATCGACAACACATCGGCGGGCGAAAAGGAGAAGGCTGAGAAGGAGGCGGCGGAGGCGAAGAGGAAGGCGGAGGAGCTCAAGAGGATGACGGCCGAGGCGGAGGCCGCCATGGCCAAGGGAAGCGCGGAGTCCGCCACTGTGGCGCCAACAGGGAAGCGAAAGCCACAGGAGCCACCCAGTAAGTTCCCTTTCTATCCCTAAAGATTCCCAAGACTAAAGTATGCTCCATTTTACAGAGTGGTTCGAAATGGATCCCTCGCAGAACACCAAGGTATACGTCTCGAACCTGCCGCTGGACATTACCATGGAGGAGTTCGCCGAGCTGATGGGGAAGTGCGGCATGGTGATGCGGGACCCGCAGACCCAGAAGTTCAAGCTGAAGCTCTACGCCGAGAAGGACGGGCAGATCAAGGGCGACGGCCTCTGCGACTACATCAAGGTGAGTTCCACTGCCTAAGCAGAATAGAAACTGCAAGATCCTGGTCTTTGTTTTGTGTTTATTGAAACTTTATTCTTTAGTTCAGTTTATCGATTAAGGGCTTAACTAGATTCAATCTTGCATAAATATTATATGGTAGTTTATCATACGGTGTGTGCTTCTCGCCCTACCATCCTCGTCCGATTCCTTGCGCTGACTATATCGTTATTCGCATCTCACCTGGTCTGTGAGTGGAGTAGAGTACAATAATGTTTAAAATTGGTTAGTTTACTATTAAAATGCATTACTTGGCTATAAAATTGCTTCTGTTTCGATTCGTGCGCCTCCTTCCTGCTCGCTCGGTTTTCATTTTCAACGAAAAACAACTGGCACAGAAAGAAGCTTCAATTTATGCGTTGAGGTATTAAAAAATACATAAAAATTTACATTTAAACATACTTTAGTCATTACATACATAGTGTAAGTGGCTTGTAACCTAAGGGAGTTAGTAAGTGGCCTGAGTCGGGGCCGACACATCCAAAACGATTCTTAGAAATTATTGCTTCGCTGAGGCCAATTGGGGAGTGGGGGAGGCTTGGAGCTGGATTCTGTCCTGGAGGAGTTTCCCGTCCTATCTTCCGGATCTTCTCTCTCTGTGTATTATGTGGGGTGGCTGGTGCTTGAGTTTAAAATTCCGGTGATTCGCGTGTGTGGAGTTTAGTGGCTCTGATGGCCAACCGCTAGTTGGCTTATTAAGGAAACATGCGTGACTGGTTGGGGGTGGTGATGTGCTGGGTGTGTAACGTGTGTTGTGTTTATATCCTTAGCCTATTCATATAGTATTTTCTGTACAGTAATGGAGCTAGCCAAGTGCTTGGAGAATGGCTCTCGAAGATTCTCCGCCGACAAATGCAACTGAAACTTGATTCCCTCATAACCGAAGGGTCCTTGCTTGGGGTCCGCTGCAAGGACATCCTTTCCTACATCTCTCCTCCTAAAATAATACTTTTGCGTGTATTCCTGTCGGTCTAAAAGAAAGCAATCGAAGGGATCGACTGGGCAACGGTGCGTGTGCGGAACCAATTGATCGATATGTCTCGGTTGGTATTGGTTAGTGGTTGGAGGGGGTGGAGCGGTGCATCCGCCTACTCGGCCTCGCTCAGCCGGATGGCGTGCTGTATCCTCTTGAGCTCCTTCTCCCTGCGCTCGCGCGCCCTCTGCTCCTTGAGCTGCTTGCGCCGCTTCCGCATCTCGAAGAACTTCTTCTGGTCCTCGGGACTCAGGGCCGAGATTCGGGAGGCGTAGAGGCGCTTCTTCGCCTCCTCCTGGGCGGCCTTCTCCGCGTCGGCCAGCTGCTTGGCCTTCTCCAGGCGGCGCTTCTGCTCGGCAGCCTTGGCCTCCTCGGCGGCCCGCTCCTCGTCCTCCTTGGCCTTGCGCGCCTCCTCCGTCTGGCGGATGGCCTCCTCCTGGCGCTGCTTCAACGCCCGCTCCTCCTCGAGGACCTCCTGGCGCAGGCGCTCTTCCTCGGCCGCCAGCTTCTTCTCGACAGCTTCGCGCTCCTCGATCTCCCGCTCCCGCTGGCGCTGCTGCTCCTCACGCCGTGCGTTCTCCTCGTGCAGCCGCTTCAGCTCCTGCTCCTCGAAGCGCTTGGTCTCCTCCAGCTCCTCCAGTTCGCGGCGCTTCTCCTCCTCCTCTAGCTTGCGGCGGACCTGCTCCTGGCGCTCCTGCTCCTGCTTCTTAATCTGCTCCTGCAGTGCTAGATCCTCGCGGCGCTTGGCCTCCCTCGCCTCCGCCAACTGGCGTTCTCGATCGGTCTTGGCCTGCTCCAAGCGCTCCTGATACTCCTTCTGCAGGCGTTGCTCCTCCTCGCGGCGCTTCTCGGCATTCAGACGGTCCTGTTCCTCCTGCTGCTCGCGCAGCTTGCGGCGTTCTTCCTCACGCTGGCGGCGATCCTCCTCCTCGCGCTGCCTTAGCTTCTGGATGTGCTCCTGGCGCTGCTTCTCCGCCTCCTCGTCGGCGGCCTTCTGGCGCTCGGCTTCCTCCTGCCGCTGCTTGAGTTCCTCGATCTCCCGCTGCCGCTGCTGCTGCTGGTTCTCCCGCTCCTGCAGCTCCTGTTCGTGCTTGGCCTTAAGCTCTCGCGATTGCTGCTCCTGGAACTCTAGTATTTTCTTCTGTTCTTCTCTCAGCTTCTGGGCCTCCAGCTCCTCATTGCGCACCCGCTCCTCCTCTGCCAGCCTATGCTTCTCTTGCTCGGCCTTCTTCAGCTTCTCCTGCTTCTCCAGCTCCTTCTTCTGCTTCTTCTCCTTTTCCTCCCGGTGACGCTTCTCGGTCTCCTCCGCAGAGCGCTGATGCAGTTCACCTACCTCGACGGGGGAGTGTGGGGCATCTTGGGCCGCCCTCTCTCGCTCCCGCTCCTGACGCAGCTTCTCCTCCAGTCGCAGCCTCCTGCGCTCCTGCTTCCGCAACTGGCGGCGTCTCTCGCGCTCCCTTTGGCGCTGCAACTTCCGGTCGTACTGGGTCATCTGCTGGGGCGTGGCCGAGGGGCTGAGCACGTCGTTGCTGATGCCAGAGCCAGGAGATGGTGCCACTGAAGGCGCCACAGTGGTGACACGTGGACGCTTCCTGCGGGGCTTCTGTCCGGGTTGCTCGTAGTTGACGTCATTGGGATGCAGGACGGGGCGGTTGCGATTGTTTCTGCGGTTGTTGTTGTTGCGGCGACGGCCGGGGATGATCATCTCCTCGTTGCTGCCCTCGGCCTTGACACGGCGGTGGTATCTAGTGGAGAATAAATATTAATATTTTGATGTATTCTATCTTCAAGGTGGAGAGCGTCAATCTGGCTTTGAAAATTTTGGATGAGTACAACTACCGGGGCCACAAAATACGGGTCCAAAGGGCACAGTTCCAAATGCGTGGGGAGTACAATCCCGCCCTGAAGCCCAAGCGTAAGAAGAAGGACAAGGAAAAGTTGCAGAAAATGAAGGAAAAGTGAGTAGTTTCGGGGAGGAATCTATCTAGAATCCTCAAATAATATTAATAACCTCTTCTCAAAGATTATTCGACTGGCGACCAGACAAAATGCGCGGGGAGCGTTCCAAGAACGAGAAAACCGTCATCCTTAAAAACCTCTTTACTCCGGAACTCTTTGAACAACAAGTGGAACTCATCCTGGAGTACCAGAACAATTTGCGGGAGGAGTGTGGCAAGTGCGGAATGGTCCGCAAGGTGGTCATCTATGACGTGAGTTCTAGACTTGAGCCTATAATAATATCATAATCCAATCTCCCATATCTCCCGTAGCGTCATCCTGAAGGCGTTGCTCAAGTAAACATGTCCAGTCCGGAGGAGGCGGACCTGGTCATACAAATGATGCAGGGACGTTTCTTTGGTCAAAGGAAACTAACCGCAGAGGCTTGGGACGGCAAAACCAAATACAAGTAAGACACTAATCCTAAATCCGATTAAGGTAGTCACTAATACTTCAATATCCCATAGAATCGATGAATCGGCAACTGAGGCCCAAGAACGGCTCTCCAAGTGGGATGAATTTCTGGACGAAGAGGAGGCTGAGAAGAGCAAGGAGCTCAAAGATGTGGCTGAGGGCGAGGATGCGAGCCCTAAGGAGCCCACCATTGCACCCGGAGATGCCACCCCCTAGACTCCACTTACCTGCGATCGTTTTGGTGCGGCTCGAGGATCTCCAGGACGACCTCGTTGGCCTGCTCGTTCGGATAGGTGGCGTTCCAGCGGTTGTAGATCTTGTACCGGTTGGGGCCGCTCACCTTGGGCATCTTGTGCTGGCAGATGAAGCGCAGCTTATCCGAGCAGGGTCGCGCCGACCAGCGGTACCTGAGATTCGGATCGTAGACGGCGCAGTTGTTCTCCCGGGGGTTGCTGTTGAAGATAAGTTGCGAATAGCTAGAATTGTTGCGTTGATTGAGGCGTTAAGTCAGATTACGGAAATAAAGAAACACAGGAAAGAACACAGAAAGTCGAACTTACATAGGGTCCTTTTGGTTGAAGGCTTCGAAGGACAGGTTGCGGTCGCTCATGCTCCATTGCCATTTGCTGTTGTGGTGATCGTAGGTGGCACCCAACCAAATGGGATCGCGGTCTAAGGGACACAGTTTGTAAAATACTAAAAATAAGTAAGGTAATGTACCTACCTCTGGATAGCCCATCCTGCTTTTGGAGGAACTGCCTCAGCTTGCGATCGGCATGCTTGGTCGGCTCTGTGAGATTGGCGTTCTTGTCCTTGCAGAAGAAGTGCGCCTCCAGCCAGCTGCTGCGCTGCGGAACCAGGGAGTAGCAGTCGGTGCCCACGCGCTGGAACTGCGGCGGGCACAGGGCGTACATGCGGCGCTTGGGGCGGGCAGTCGGCGGTACTGCATCCGGGCTCTGGGCGGGCTGTGGCCCATCGAAGCTGACTCCGGCTCTGGCTCCGCTGAGATGCAGCTCCGCGGAGATTGTGTGTGCAACTGTGGCAAGGATAACAATGGGGATGTTGCATAAATCAGCCGCGAAGTGCTGGCGCAGTCACTCACCTAAAACTAAAATAAATACTTGACAGCACCACATCTTATGGCTGCCACTCATCCTTGATGCCTGATTGCTGTTTCTCGTTCCTTTTCTTGCTGCCTCCTCTGTGGCTTAGATGGATTCCGTGTTGCGTGCTCCTCCGTTGGCCACTTTTTGCATCGCACGAGCGGAGTAAACGGGCTGGAACGAAACGAAGACGAAGACAAACAATGAGCATTCGTTAATCTCTCAACCCGTCTGCTTATCATAATTCTATGCTCTGTGTGAGCAAATGTTTGTTTTATGCAAATCACAGTCCACTCCCCAGAAACAGCCTCTAACAAGTGTTCCCGCTGATGGATGGGCCTGCGTGCCCCCACGCCTGCCAAGACAAATTGAGCCAACGGAATATACATATTATTTGAACAGATTCATAATATTTATTGGCCGGCATTCATAAGCAACTTTTGGCCACAGAACTGGTCACTGACGAGTGGCCGGTCGGCTCTTGGCCAGCGAGTGGCTCATTTGGCCGGCTTTGTGTGGCATTTCAATTAACACTTTCATAACTTTAACCACCTCGTCAAGTGGGAGACAACACGGTCAGAAGCTGCCACTGTTGCTGCCACTGCCACTGCCACTGACGCTTGTTATTGCATTCTATTTTCAATTTGTTGACACACTCGGTGGCCAGAGTGTGTGAAAAAAAAGAGAGAGTGCCAGTGTGTGTGCGAGTGTGCCAGTGTGCCGGTTGCAGTGACCCACTTCGGCCCCACAAACGACTTGAACTGCCGCGGGTTAATCCGCTAACTGTTTTAGAGGGCTCTGTTCTGTGTTATTCTTGGCCAAACAAAGACCTAAAGCTTTCTGAATAATTGTGGATGCATATAAATGGCACCGAGTTCTTGGCTCAAGCTAATATATAAATAGTTCATCCCACAGATTCTATAAATTGTAGTTAGAATTTTATACAAATTGGTAGAGTATCCATCTACCATTTTTTCAAGGTGAACCGATTAGGAATCAGATAGCTATCGCCAAAGATTTAGCCTCATTGTATCTCCCTTGCAATCATAACATTATTGAAGAGTATCTCCAATAATTTAAAAAATATTATATTACTAGACTTTGATGCAGATTTGTGGAGAATTGATCTACAAATCGTTTAAGATACTCCGCTCAAAAATCGGATGAGAATTGGGAAAGATATAGCCATCACTGTGGGCCATATACAGGCTCCAAGCATTTTCAGGATTTTTGAAGGGGACCCTCCACAAAATTTGGCAAAAAATCTGAAAAATATTTTGTTGCTAGATTTTGATGCAGATTTGTGGAGAATCGATCTACAAATCGTTTAAGATACTCCGCTCAAGAATCGGATGAGAATTGGGAAAGATATAGCAATCGCTGTGGGCCATATACAGGCTCCAAGCATTTTAGGGATTTTTGAAGGGGACCCTCCACAAAATTTGACAAAAAATCTGAAAAATATTTTGTTGCTAGATTTTGATGCAGATTTGTGGAGAATCGATCTAAAAATCGTTTAAGATACTCCGCTCAAGAATGGGATGAGAATGGGGAAAGATATAGCCATCACTGTGGGCCATATATAGGCTCCAAGCATTTTCAGGATTTTTGAAGGGGACCCTCCACAAAATTTGACAAAAAATCTGAAAAATATTTTGTTGCTAGATTTTAATGAAGATTTGCGGGGAATCGATCTACAAATCGTTTAAGATACTCCGCTCAAGAATCGGATGAGAATTGGGAAAGATATAGCCATCGCTGTGGGCCATATAGAGGCTACGAGCATTTTAGGGATTTTTGAAGGGGACCCTCCACAAAATTTGACAAAAAATCTGAAAAATATTTTGTTGCTAGATTTTGATGCAGATTTGTGGAGAATCGATCTACAAATCGTTTAAGATACTCCGCTCAAGAATCGGATGAAAATTGGGAAAGATATGGCAATCACTGTGGTCCATATAGAGGCTCCGAGCATTTTAGGGATTTTTGAAGGGGACCCTCCACAAAATTTGACAAAAAATCTGAAAAATATTTTGTTGCTAGATTTTGATGCAGATTTGTGGAGAATCGATCTACAAATCGTTTAAGATACTCCGCTCAAGAATCGGATGAAAATTGGGAAAGATATGGCAATCACTGTGGTCCATATAGAGGCTCCGAGCATTTTAGGGATTTTTGAAGGGGACCCTCCACAAAATTTGACAAAAAATCTGAAAAATATTTTGTTGCTAGATTCTGATGCAGATTTGTGGAGAATCGATCTACAAATCGTTTAAGATACTCCGCTCAAGAATCGGTTGAGAATTGGGAAAGATACATATATAAATATACCTTCGTAGTTACAATTGGCTAATTCCATGCTGTTGGAATTAACCATACCTTAACTTTCGTAGTTAAATCGATTGTTAAAACTAGGCACATCGTGAAAGTAGAGACGATCTAATAAGATAAAATTAATTAAACGGCCTCCTGATGGTCTATCACATGTCTTTCACCTTTGACATTCCTCAAAAATTAATTAAATGATCCATCACTTAGTGGAGGTTTTAGCGCTTTCGGAAATACCTGTTCCGGGGCACGGACTCCGGAGCTGGCACTCTCTCCAGAAATTACGGGCTCAATTGTGTCACTTTAATTGAGCCATTAGAGCGTGCGGCTAATTTCATCGCCTCCCCTTTCATTTGGCCAGAAAGACAGGGACGCACACGTATGCACTCGGCTAATCATATATAATTTGTGTAAAATAATTCATAGCCATGAACACAAACAAATTAAAGGGAGGAAGTGGAGGGGTTCGGCGGAAAAGAGTTAAAGAAGTAAACACATGCCGGCCAACTGGCTTGACAGCTTCGCCAGACAAGCCGGCTTTGTGGGGCTTGGCTCGAAGTGTGTGGCACGGAGAGAAATTAACACAACTACTAATTCTTGGCTTAGATTATATGGCTTTAATATTGGCTCTTAAATGGTTAATCCCACAAAGAAAATATCAATAAAATTTAATTCTTTATGAACGAATTGAATTGCAAATTGTGGCTTAAATCATCAAAATTAAATTAGAAGATTACAAGGTACGATATTTTAAATTATGATATAAGTTATTTGAAAACAAACCTATAAATATTAATTGCTTATTTTGTACTTAATATTTTCCCTTGTGTAGTTGTTGGCTTGTGCCTCTGGCGAGTGAACTTGGCCAACAGCAATCACTTGGCCTACAGCGAATTCCACAACGGTGACGACTTGGCAGTCATTGCTGGATTGCTTACCAACCGGGCTACCGATCTCGGCGAGGTTCAGTGGCTGTAATTGTGGTCTCTTATTTGGATTTGATTTTTTTGTCTTTGCAGGCTTTCCGACTCTCAGGCTTGCTGACGGGATTGTTTACTTCATATGACGATGATGACGCGATGACGCGAGCTTTCCCGGCAGATATGGGAGACCTTCAAGACACACCGCCGACAGACGATGTTGTCAACATTATTACAACTCGACATTTGTTTAAGTGGCTAATAAAAAGAGAGACGGCACCCACACAGGGGCTCCGGGCATTGGGTATCGGGTACTGGGCCCCGGGGGAAATCGCCGCCTGCAAGTGGGCGATGTTTGACTGATTTATGACCCACTTCGGATGCAGTTAGCGATGTGGGATGGAGGGATGGCGGAGGCCCCGGCTATGTGACATTCAAATGTCAGGCGGGCTGATGAAGGTGATGAGGAGGGATACGGTAGGCCTTGATCTTGAACTTGGGCGGGTCGGAAATTTATTGCGTTTTTCGGTTATTACAGCATCCAGAAATTGAATGATACTTTGATTTATGGTGGGTAATCATTTTGATGTCATTTAAATGAATATTCCAAATAAAATAAAACACGTAATATTGGTATTTATGATGAAGTGCTATTGACTTTTAATATATTTTATCTTATGAGAAATATTTTGCGTTTAAGCCTTCTTGATGATATCATCCCCAATTAGGTTTGAGGACCTATATTAAAACAAGCTCCTCACTTCTGTAAAATATTATGGCTTTAAGTGTATGGTACAATGTGGTTCCATAACTCTAAAGTAATAAACCCAAAACTAACCAGCACAGACTTGGTTCTCACAGCCTTTGCAGCCGAAAATGTGTTTTTAATTGGATCTTATCAACAAGTTCCGGGAAAGTGAAGTCATAAAAACTAAACCGAAAATAAAACCCGAAATGACATGGGCGAATCAATCAAGCAGAGCAAATAAAACCCAAAAAAGTTATAAACTTTTTATACATTATTTTTTAAAGCTGCGCCTGGCTTTAGAATTAATGCGCATCTGGACCCTTTTCCATAACCTTGTCTGCCCGTTGGAGGTTAGAGATAAGCTCATCAGCAGTTGGGTATTGGACCCACAGATTTTTTAAAACAAAAAAAGAATGGGAATCGCAATGAGACTTCGGAATGGAATGGCCTCAAACAGACACACGTGTGTGCCCCCCATCCAAAGAACTGAACTGATGAATGAGTTATGGGCGTGCGCTTATTTATTGAGGGGGTTTTTTGGTGTTTGGGAAGTTAATTTACATTTATGAGGTGCTAGTTCAGTGCTAGTCGGGAATTAGCATAAATTATGGACTTCCAAGAACCTATCGTGATATATGATATGTAATTTGGACGTAATTAGAATCCCATCAGCCGCCATCAATTGAGATCTCTTCGGTCGATCAGCACCCACTCAGAGACCAGATATTTCACTCGTCTGGCCATTCATCAATCAAATGAATGAAATTTAAAGTCGATTCGAGCTAAAAGCAAAAGTTGAACGACTCCGCCAATGGCGAAAACATCTTTGTTTTTAAGAGTTAACCTCTTGAGCGACGAGTTCAATGCAAACAGCTGCCAAATAAATTATGAACTAAACATCGGCTTAACGATTTTCGTAGCTCGGCATGCGGCTTAAAAGTGGACAAATTGCCGGCATTATTCATGCCGGAATTCTGGCCATCCTAGTATATACAATTCGTGTTTTTACTTCCAACTCTAATTCGACGCTGTTGTGGGAGTTCCTGGCTAGCATATGTCGTAATCAATTATGAGAAACCTTCTGGCCGGAATTAACCCGTTCTTGGCATAATTAAGTTGCCAGCCGACGTATTTGAATCCGAATCTGAATAAATTTTTAGTTCGTAAACAAACAGGCTCACACTAAAAACTGTCGGCAAATTGCTGACTAAATACCAGTTTGCGGTTTAATTAAAGGTAAATGTTTTTGTGCGGTTCATTTGTAGCTATAGGAAGTTAAACATTTATAAATACAACATATGCGCTTCGTTTCGTTTCTTTTCGTTTGATTACGCTCTGGCTGGCTTAATTAATTTATGCGCATTTCATTGGTTTAAATGCAATCCCAGCAGCCATCGGCCAACACCACATAGTTCGGCAAAAACTGTAAAAGAGAGCTATAAATTGCAGTACAGATGATTTTCATTGCACGGAATAAATCGCAGCCGGGCAATATAATTTATACGCATCTCTGCCATGGCCCGGACCCCAGACCTCGGACCTCGGATTCCGGGCTCCGAATTCCGAATTCCAGATTCCAGTCTCCCTCGATTGCATTGAAAAGTGGCCGAGAAACGTTTTTCGTTTTCACAGCTGCCACTGGAGTCGGTGCGGGGAGCTTCTGGTTTTCTCCACATTTCAGACCAAACACCAACAACAACTATATAAGCCATGTACCTGTGCAATTGCCAGCATTTTCATGGTTCACCTGTGCGGAATCTTTTGGTGGAGAGCCGACACGTACGGGCTGTGGCTGGAGGAGCTATCTCCGCAGCAGCATCTGTCATGCCTTTTGACTGAAGTTTCCTTCTTTCCTGCTGATTTTCCCCTTCGAGGGATGTCAGTGGAAAACATGTCCTCTTTGAATTCCTTTGGGCTTTCCCCCTCAACACATTGGACTTTGAAGGAATAAAGCATAGTCCCAAAATCCTACCAAATAAGTCACTCTGCAAATAAAGCTCACTTTGATAAAAAAGACAGTTTTCCAGCGTCACAATATTGGCATTTATTTTGCCGGCTATTTTTTGTTCCTGTGCATTTTTCAAGCCACCCTTCTCCGGCCAAAGGAAAAAGTGAAAGTCATTTTGTTGCTGACAAGTCATTGTGTCTGTTGTGAGCTTGTTGCTTTGACAGGACGCTAGTTGCATAGCTACATATAGCTATGGAAGAGCCAGAGGCAGTGGTCCCCATGCGGCGTATACGCGATATCAAGTATACGCAGTGCCAGACCATGAGGCTGCATTTTATTTCAATTGAATTTGAGTGCATTTAAAGTTTGTTTCTGTTTTTCTGGTTGCTTCGGGCCAAGTTGAAATTAATTTACAGTTTCAGCCAACCGACGAAAACTTTTTTAATGAGTTTAGATGAATTTTAAATGGATTCCTTGCAGCTTGATTTTGGGTTCGTCCTGAAAGCATTTCGAATGGCTGGCTCTGGGCTCATAAATTCAATTCTGAGCTATAGAAGAACAGGGCGAAGCCGCAAACGATTCATCAGAACTCATCACAAATCAACCCGCCGAGAGCCATCACCTATCAATCACTTCTTACCTGCCCGGGGTCCTACCTCACAAGATATGACATAACTCAGGTCTGGGGTGGAGCGAGATCCCTCATAAATATCAGAGTCTCACATCGTATTGAGCTCGCCGCACGTACCTGCAGTTCGCATACCCTCGTTTGTAGATACTCTGCGATAGTTTGTGCATTTCGAATCGGCAGACAACGTCATCGACCAAATAAAATAAAATGCGATAATAAAAGCGAGTGGTTCGGAGCGGATTTGCATTGGGCGCAGGCGCCAGGGGCTACGTCAGCATCCATAACACGTACGGCACTTGAGAACTCAGGCAATTGGAACTGAGACTGTGGCTGGGCTGCCGGGGGCACCCGAGTGATGTCATGCCACTCAAATTCATGCCCCACTCGCCGTCGGCGCCGCCACGCGGATTATTTCACAGCCTAACCAAGCCCACACATAAAAAAATAAAGTCTGATTTTATTGCCTAACAATAATTGAAATGGTATCACTTCCAAATAATCTATGTCCCTCGAAATTAATATATTCTTTTGAAATTTGAACCAAAAAAGTCATCTTAAAGTCTTTGTAAAGTTTTTCTTCAAATCTAAGATGATCTTTTATGATTTTCATTATATGTACTTTCTTTAAAAAACTGATCTCTGGATAAATAATATTTAATATATTAAATCTCAAAAAATGGAAATATTTTTTCTTGTGTATGAATATGAGTGATCTTACAACGATCTTCTCTCATTTTTTGATCTGTTTATTTTAGAGATCTATATGTAGGGGAATGCGTATATAAAGATTTGTGTGCCGATTTCATTGACATAAAAATGTCACTTGGAGTATTTTTGTTGCTATTTTTTTATATGTATTTTTTTAGCGCCTCGTTTCTGTTGCTCGCACTGGAACTGTAAAAATATTTGTCATTAATTTTTTTCAAGTTCAGGCCTCGCAAAGTGAACAAACAGAAATATGCGAGTGAACAAATATTTGTGGAAATTAAGGCTGGCCGAGCAAACTAAATTTTGCGGAACTTTGCTTTCGAAGTTCTATGTATTCTTCTGGTTTCTTTTCCTGGTTGGGACTAAATTGTTTTTCTTGTTGTTCCCCTCGATGGTATCTGGAAAGCAGGCTACCAAGTTGACCATTCAACTGCCCATTGTTGTCTGTGCTTCTTGTATTTTCCGACCCCCGCCCTTTGTGCCTCAAAATGAGGCAAATTTTCCCGGCAGTTGCTGTGGCAGAAGCTTGAGAGTTTATGCTTGTTTGCCGCTTTTTTGGGAATGGGCGTCGGAACAGTAGCCGGAGGAGGAGCAGCCCACAAATTTGTCGGCGCGTGTCGTGACACACACTTGACACTGGCAGACCACATGCCCCAGCCTCCGTCTCCTGCCCCCCAGCCACCTCCAGGCATGTAGAGTAGCTGGGTAATTGCCTTGAATTCATGAACACGCAGAAAAAATATAGAACTCTATTGAAATTCTTTTGAATTTCAGGCTTTATATTAGCCTACTTATTGGAGAGGTGGGTCTAATTTTAGGATAGCGAATTGTGTAATAAAATTACTCATACGCCTAGTAACCTTTAGTAGACATCACTTTCAAAGCCTTTAATATTTTTCCAGGTTTATTTTCGTCCTTTTGTGAGCCAAGTTAGTTTTCAGTCAGCCACCCACTGGCCAAAAATGCTGGCAGGACCCTGTTTTTTGTATCCCGGGCCCTTTTCCCGCTCCATGCCTTTGTCGTTCGTGTCAACGATAAATCAAAAGTTTTATCTTGTTTGTTAGCCACCCACTGGCTCTATCCAGCCATCCCGGTCTTTCCCAGAAACACATGAGTTTCCCAAAAATCATTTACAGGCTTTGGAAATTTGTTGCTTCGTCTATGGCTTTTGTGCGTGAGCTGCAGAAAATTTTTGGTTTACTTGCAAGTCCTGTTCTGCATTGTCCTGACCCGGCCCGGCCCGAAGGGTAATCGCATTATGGAATGTTAGCTCATAGCCGGCCAATGTTAGCCTATCAAGTATACGCAGCGTTGACAATAACTGGCCGAGTGGAAATATTCCCCCGCCTGTTTACTAAAATGTTGAATTTCCGCATCGCATTCCGCAGACACAAACATTATCCGGTCTGTGTGTGTTTTTTTTGCTCTCGGATGCAGCTCTTGCAGGACCAGGAGGAGGCAGGAGGACATGCATGCAAAATGATTTCCGTTTGACTTTAATTTATTGCCAACTGGTCTGCAGCATGGCAGCATCACATCCAGCCAACTCCCAACCAACTCCCATTCTGGCCAACATCATCTGCTGCATCATCACTCCCACTCTACAGTCGACACTTTTCAAGCCATTTTCATCTCATTGCCATTCCCAGTTGGCCGGTTTGTTGACTTAACGGCTGTGCAAAGTCTGGAATATTTATAGATTCGTCCGGCGAGTGGGCGTGGCATTAGTATCCGCTAATGGCCCAGAGCAGATGCGTCGCTCGACACTCTGCCGGCCGCATTTGGCGATTTTTAATCTAAATTTAAATTTTTCCAGCACGAAATGTCAAGGCGAGCCATTCCGAGGCCCACAAATCAAACTTGATATCTCGAAATCAAACTCGGCTCTCAAATATGGTCAAAACAGACAGAACAAATGGCATGCAAATTGGCAAGACTCTTAAAAAGCCAGCAATTTTCGAAAAAATCTAAAAATCAAACTCATGACTAACTCGGATAGATGTGCAGTTTCAGGTGTGTTGTCGCTGAAACTGAATCATCTGCATTTTGACTCACATTTTGTGAATTCCCATCTGCTGTATCTGTGGCTTTGAAACAAACTTTGAAATTGTACAAATTGTATAAATATTGGCCCAATATCAATATTGGTTTGGGGCATTAAGCAAATTGTGGCTTTAAGGCCGCGGCTGATCGTCCAATCGGCCATCGGAATATTACGCATTCGCCACGTGTGCCGGCATCGACGTTTCTGTTTGCACTCTTATTAATTTATATGCCAGGCAGTCCAATCGCATAAAGCGTCCGGCAACTTATCGCTGACTTATAGTACTGCCGCTGCAATCCCACTTTTTTGTGCCACACCAGCGACAAAGACATAAAAAATGCACACGCCGATAGTGGCCGAAAGAATCAACATAAATACCCATAGCCCCTGGGTGGGGGCTGCCTCCAAAAGAAGCCGCGGCGGGGAAATAAATATAAATAAGTGTAAATGAAAACCGAACACGACGAAAGCCAACAAAACGAATCCGTAAGATGAAAACCGAAAACCCAAATCGCCGCTTGGAATTGCGCAAAAAATGTGACAGAAACCGCAGTGGGTGTGGGTGGTGGCGTGGAGTTTGTGGTGGTAGTGGTTGGTGGCTCAAATTGCATTAGCCAAACGAACTGCATCCGTATCGTAGATGCATTATACATTCAAATAATGTACTATTATTCCATTATGAAGGGGAATTTATTATTATTTACCTATTCTGTGGACGCCTTTGAGTGCTCCTCGAACCAGAGAGTGGTTTAAATCTGCAATGGAAAGAGAAACAGGAATTCCATTAAAACAAACTGATTATATTCTGGAAAATGTATTGTACAAATAAGCGGGGTCTCTGTGGCGATGCCCACAAAATGCAACCAATCAGTCCAAGTGCCAAAAAGCGATTCCCGGGCCACAACCATTTTGACAGTTCGAGGAGCGAATAAAAATGCAGACTCCTCCGTTCAAACGACGCCACTCGGCATCAGCTAAATGTAGTCCAAAAATAATAATAATTGCAGTGGAGTCCGGGTCGGATGAAATGGAAGCCACTTGAAGCTGTCAGGATTACCTCCCCATCCCCTTTGATCTGGCATTCTTTCATAATTTCAAGCAACTGCATTTGGAATTGTCTGCCTTTGTTTGTTTATCTGCTTTTTGGCTTCGACGTCTGTCAGCTGAAAATGTTTATTTTCACGATATGGGATACTGCAGAGTTGAGAAAATACTCCCCCACTCTGCCGGAATTTCTCCATACACTTTTTACCTAAATATTTGATGATAATACTGCCTGGTTGCCTGGTTCTCTGACTGCCTGCCTGGTTGGTTGCAAGTTCGTAATTATGCTTAGAAGGTTTTTAGAACAAATTTTGCATTTTTATTTCTGGAACAAAACAGAACAGAACACACACCACCGACGAAGCGAAAGAACCTCATATAGATGTGCGGAAATGTTGCATAAATTTAGTACCAGCTTTGAAAAGTTGATTTGAATTTGAATTTAAATCGAAACGAAATCGGAGCAGACTCCCGCCGTTTCCCGTTTCGTTGCTTTCGGAATTGAATTAATAAATTCGCCACGCGACGTCCTCCTGGCTCTTTTAATTTCAAGTTTTTCTGTTAATTGCCATTTTGCATATGAGAGCTTCAATTGGTAATTTATTAAATTCTCCCTTTGTTTCGGCAATAAATTTCAATTTGAAAGTAAAGTTGTTCCTAAGAGTAGGCGCAGTCTCCTAATTAAGTCAATTGACTTTAATCAAGATAGTGTTCCGCTCCAAACGGACCACTACAGTGCCACCTGCTCTGTGATTAGATAGGCGTCTCCAGACATGAAAACAAAAAGTGATTTCTTATTCTGCAAAAATTATCAACTCCATAAAAGGGCTGTCTCTATTTGTTTTTCGTATCTGCAAACTCAATCTGTTCCATGCCAGGTATTTGCATAAATGTAACACAAAGAAGCTTTGTCGCAGCTTGGCCAAAATGCGAAACAAAAACAATAGTTTGGGGCCAAAGTTTCCAGCTTTCAGGCAGAGGTCGAAGTGCACAAAACTTGTAAAGTGCAAGTGCTTGAAAAATATCTAAAAGCCAGCCCAGAACCAAAGAGAAAAAATAGCAAATCCTAAGAGTTTTATGCTGAAAACTATACTTTGTATTCCACGCCTCTCGCACTTTAAATAAACCCTTATTTTTGCACTGATTAGATAAGGTCTGACTCAACATTTGGCCAAGACTACGTCATTGTTGGCTCATAAACCGACTTTGCGGCAACTGATTTCTCAATGCGGATACCAACTTTTTGTAAATTTGTTTTCATCAATTGTCACGGCACCTGTTACTATCAAGTAAACTCGTTTCCCCACCCCACCATACAATAGCTTACAACAATTGTTATTGGACAAGTTAACACATTTTGACAGATCTTTGGAAATTGCCTTCCATGGGCCGCTGGCCGAGCGCTGTTGGCCATGCGCGGCCATTGATCAAACGTGGCCCAAAACAGCTGGCCATCTGGCGGCGCACTCTCCTCCAACTTCAATTACACAAGTTAACATCGATTGTGTCATTAGCCATTTGAATTGATCGGCGATCACTTGACCGTTTGATCGCAAAAAGTCGTGCATTCGCTGGCTTTTGATTGGCCTGCCAACGGGATATCGAAATTAGGCTTTAACTAGGTCTTAACTAAGCTTGATTATTATCCAAACGAAATCAATGATTTTGGCCATTTACCCAAAGTATAAGAATTTTGGTGAGCTTTTAACTTGTGGGTTAAGAGTTCAACTATCTGTAAGAGTTCTTATAAGTTATTGGCTGGAAAACTGGGTTCAACCTGTCGGCCAGTTTCTGTAATGGCCGGCTGTCATAAACACTAAGCCGCCCTCCGTCAACTGATTAGATTGCCCGAAGAGAACTCAGCCCAGGAGGAGATCAGGAGGAGATCGTGCCAGACAGGCCAAGTGATTTGGGGAATTCTGGAGCGTGGAGCATGGAGCGTGGGCTTAACGGTCCAGAACCAGAAACGGTCCAGATGGCCGTCGGGAATGGAGACTCTAGACTCCAGACTCCCGACTCCCAGAGTCGATATCTCAATAGATTTATCTCCGTCGCGGAAACTGGAACAATTTGTTGTGCTCTGTTCTGTGTGTGGATGCCACGGCTCCCGAGCCGATGGGCAATTTGCACCACCAGTGGATCCCAGTTGCGATGCCTTGGGGCAGAGACTTCCACAGTAATCGGCTGCTCAATCAATTGGCTGCAAGTTTGTGCAACTGTCGTCGTTGTCGGGCTTTCTGTTGGCGAACTGAGCTGATTTCAGCTGCAAGCTTATCGAATTAATCGTTCGAATTAGCCCGTTTTGGCGGCGGTAACACAAAACAGCCACAACTGCCAACGGACTGGCCGGAGACAGCTCAATCTGCGGCGCTTGCACTTCCCAATTTCCCATTTTCCTGCCGGCCAGCAAATTGCAGCAATTACTTGTGTTTGTCGTTTTGAGCAAACAACTTGCGAATCGCTTGTCGAGATACGAGATGCGCGATGCTCTTTCCCAGCCTCCTCCCGAGATCTTGTTAATTATGAATGAAATTTATGCGACAATGGGCGCAACCACAAATGCGAGCGCATAAATTTGCATCTCAACAGAACGGATTCCTTACATCAGTGTCACATCATAAACTGGCAAAAAATAGAGGCTATTTTAGAGACAATTTTGTTATAATTAAAAATACTTTTAAGAACTATTAAGAATATGTCCAAAATAAGGCTATAACTGACTCAGGATTCAGCAAGAATATGTATAGATTTTAGAATTGTCTTACTGTGTATCCTACAAAGCCTTAAACGGTAGCGCTTAGGGGCAAAAACATCAGATCCCAGATATGGGCGAGTTCTTTGTGCAAATGTCAGCCACGGAACGCCCACAATGCACGACCGCCAGCCATCATAATCCCCATTATCAGCATCGTCATTATCATATCTGAATGATCATAGAGCCCAGACGAGAAGGGGCATTTATGGGTGAAGGGGCCATTTGTTGAATTGCATCCGCAGCAGCCTCTTGGGCGTCACAATCCGCGAATCTGTCTGCATCTAAAGTGCTTTTTCCACTCTGACACAGTGACCTCGTGGCGAGTCTCCATGCCTCTTGCCGCTTGTTTGCCCTGAGCCCGATGATTATGCCCCGCGTTGCGGCAAACCTATGACGGAGTCCAACAGATTCGTCATAGAGCCCAACAATGGCTCCCACTTTCGGGAGACGGGCCGGTCTTTCGATTCTTGGAAGCGGTCTATTCAACAGCAAATATTTGCATAACTCATTAGGGGGAAATGCTAAAGATATTGGCCCGAGGTTCTCCTCCATATAGCCGGTATTATGTACACAATGCCGGACAAATGTTTAGCAGTTTTCAGCTTGTTGCGATCGCATAAGGCGAAGATATTTTAATTAGTTTTCGGGGTGTGGCAGCTGGATGGATTTTCCATACGGTAGCTGGGTTTCAGTTTAAACAAACTACGGTTTGTCTATCTATTTTCGTAATATGTGCTCAACATTATGGAAAGATTGTGTAAAGATTGCGCTAAGAGCGGAGGAGGTTGGCCAAAACCAAACAATTGTTGTTTGCCTGTGACTCGGGTATTATTTTTCAAACTCAGGAACCTAGAACTCTCCTATCGATAGACTGTGATGCCTTTGACCTTTCTAGTCACAGTTGAGTTTAAATCTTTTCACCCAAAAATGAACAGGTACGACAAGGCTCTTTACGATGTTGTGGACAGCATGCTGGCTGCGAGGAAGTGTGTGGTGGAGGACCAGCAGATACGCCATCAACTGGTGGAATTACTGCGAAATAGTGAGTATCTAAGAGTTGTTTTTTTTTTATCCAGAAATTCCAGAAACCCCTATCCAAAGAGTTGTGCGAAATCGCCGTTCAGACAACCAATGGGGCCAACCATGCCGGTCGCACTTCGGCCTCTTACTTCGATCTGGAGCGGGCCTTCCGGCTGATGGGCATCGAAGCGGGCGACCTGAAGTCTGTGAAGGAAGGCTACCCGCCGGTGAAGGCGGTACGCTGCCCGGCTCCACGCACGCAGCAGCAGAAAATCTGCAGAGGTCCGAAGCGCATGCTGACTGCTACTCCTAAGAAGGAAATGGCCAAACTTTCCTACGTCCCCGACTACTTACCCCCATTTCCGCCGGCCCACACCTACAAGGGCACTCTGATGGAAAAGCGCCCGAACAAGACCTATGTCACGGCTCGTATTTGCCAGTCCGGGAATCAACAAGGTCTGAAGAAAGCCCTCAACGGATTCTTCTTGAACGCGTATCCGAGCACCCCGATCTTTCCCAAGTTCGAGGGGGATACCAAGTTCAATCTCCTGGAAATAGGCACGTCGCAGACCCCGCCCTACCTGCGCGCCCTGAAGCCGCGAGACCAAATCTTTGAAACGGACATCTACGAGGTCAAGGAGGAGATCACCCATGAATGTAAGATCTTATCCATCGTTAGGTAAACAGTTTTAATTCTTTTAAGTTGATTTCTGTTTCCTGCTAACCGTATTAACCTGCAACTCAAACAAGCCATCTTGTCGCACTTTCGATTACTTTACTTCCCTGATTTTATTTCATTATGCACCCCATCATCTATCCGGATAACGACTTTTCTGATCCCTTCACCCGACAGCTCTCAACTGTCCCTTCCTGATGGAGCCAAAGTTGAAGAGTTCACGCCAATCCGGCCAACTGGGCTGCGGGGAGGATGTCGAGATGCTGCAGCCTCTGAAAAACGTGGAGCTGGAGTCTGACTCGGAAGACGAGGTCGAGGTCGAAAGGACGGAGGCGAAGGATGGCCAGGACGAGACCGGGACCGAGCCAAAGGATGGCCTGGCTGAGGACTCCGTTGAGGAGATTAACTGGCTGCAGCCCGACTGAGGGACTGCGAATTCCCCGAGTTGCCCGGCAAACTGAATTAAACTGCAACTCGGAGATAGCCGGCACACGAAATGTTTCCATTACAGAGACTCCACGAAAAAGTGTGAGAAAAATTAATTTATTTCAATTACATTTCATTAAGGACTGCCACACGTTGCCTTGCGAAAATAAATGGCGGGTAGAGGGAGCAAAGGGCAGGGCCAGGGTTCGGAGGAGCATAAGCTTTGCTCTGGAGCAGATGCTGGCTACGTAGATGGATGCTCCAGTGACTCCTGCTGGCTCACCTTCGGCAGCAAAGTCCTCCATCCTATCGAAAGTATTAAATAACTTTGTAATTTAATTAACTTTGACGTCGGCAAAGGCAGGCGGCGTCTGCCGTTGCGCCGCTTAACTTTGATTAACGTTTTGCAATTTTTCAACAACTTTCGACCGAACTTCTCGGCAACGACACTCTCACTCCCCAAGTTGGGCAGGAGTGCCTGTGCCTGTGCCTGTCTGGGGCCAAAGGATTGCGACTGTGATTTCTTCGTCAGGGTCGGATTACAAGGGGATTTCGTTCACTCAGATATCCAGGCATTTGAAATTTTAGCTGCCAGACGGGCAGATGTTGGCGAGGAATTGAATGCAATTAGAGCTGACTGGGGATGAGTGGAGGTATCCGCCTGGATGACAAGCTAATAATTCACAATTTACCCAGGGATTATATGGAGTTTTTATTAGAAGTTCCTTTGAGTTTCCCTGATTGAAGAAGCAATCATTAGCCAAACTTGAAACCTCTCAACCTGAAAAGTAAGCCCCTAAATCAATCAAAACCATATTGCACTGTTTTTCTTGCCTTTCCAACATGATTAACGAAATAAAAATAACTCTAATGATCTGGAAACATGACGCATTTGTTCTAAATTCCCTGAATGATGGCCCTTTTCTTCCATCATTTGGCTCATCATTTAGTCATCAGCTTTGAATGGGTCTCGATGGTCGACGAGATGATTCTATTTGGCAGCATCCGAATTTTACACACAATTTGACTTTGGTATTGTGCCAGGGGAGTAGTGGGGTTTTAGCCTTACTACATAACATAAAGAAGGGGCTGATGGACACAAAGGGGGCCTTGGGGTTAAAAGATCAGACAGCTGGCAACGCCGGCTGTCCGCGGCTGCCGACTGCCGTTCCACTTGCCAAATTTTTACGAATTGGCTCACAACTATTACTGTTGCCATTAAAATGCATAAACATTAAACGAGAATTTGTAAAAAGGCCAATAAAAATTTGTTAAATTTGTGCAATAGGCAAACAAAAACAAAGACATCCGGGGAAAAAAGGGAAGCTGCGCGAAGAAAGGCCAGCGAATGTTTAACAAAAATATTTGTAAACGACCAGAAACAGGCCATGTTTTTGTTTTTGCTCGGCTCTTGTCATTTTAACCCAGTTAACCTATGCTGGCCAATGTGCATTTATCTATGCTGCTGCTTGTTGTTTTTTCCCATTGGCCACAAAATTGCTTTGGCATTCTGTTTATTTTGCGGTCAGCAGATAAAATTCAATTCCACATGAAAACGAGGATGAAAATTATGGTTGCTTTGATTATTATTTGTATGTATTTTTGCATTTTTTTTGGGAATTTTTTAGGCTCTGTAATCGGAGGGGAGTGTCCTTGTGGACCGAAGGGCATATAGTTTTTGATTTATTTATTTTAGTTGATAAAAATGCGGCCTGGCGGCTGGAAAAGGTCGGCTGGCGGTGTCGGGTAAAAAACACGACTTCTGTCATAAAGTTCACAATTTCATTTCCGTTCACGGACTCATACATATTTATTTGTTCATATGTGTGTGTATGGCAGTGTGTGTGTGTTTTGGCCATGTTATCTTGTTTACTTGCGAGGAGGAAGCTCCTCGACGCTGAACAACAACAAAAGCCAATTTTTTCATAAATCTCTTTTTTCAGGTCCTGCCGCGCCCCTTCTGGCACTGGCACAGGCACAGGCACTGACTTTTTACAGCTGCATTTAACCTTTTTCTCTTGACATTCAGTTTAAATTTTATGCCCGTGTGTGCCATAAAAAAGTTCCTTACGAGCATGTTGTTGCTCATACGCCCCGTTGTCTGATCCGGGCCGTACAAATTGCTACCTCGTTATAATTATGATGTTTTTACGCCTAACAAGGTGGGGAGCTTGGCTCGGTTTACTCTCTTAACCAAATCAATTCAAGTTCACGCTTCTTATTTATTTACGTGTTTTTTTACCATATTTTTTTTTTGCGCTTTTTTGGCGCGTGTGTGAAATTTTACTTTCCATTTGCCATTTTCCAGGCCTCACTTTCTTTTGTCGTTGCGGTTTCAGTCGCTTTTGGTTTTATTTGATTTTTATTATCAAGCGGCTGCCTAAAAAAATGTAAGGAAAATACAAAACAAGAGAAAACCCAAGTGTATGCTGTTCTTATTTTTTTTTCCTTGGCCTTTTGTTGGTTGGCCATCTTTTCTTCTTAGCCGGCTCGTGTTATTTATGTTGTCTGCTTTTTTGACACACTCTCCCACATTCGGGATATGAAAAAGGAAAAATAAAGAAAAAGTGCCAGTAAATCGGTCTTGGTTCGTGTTTAGCATCAGAATTCTCATGGCAGCCTCGTTTGGGAATTACAAATTTCTACATCCACCAGCCAAAGCCAGTGTGGAAGAAACCTGCAACGTGAGGGACGCTTCCCGAAACAGCATCGACACTGAGGGAAAGGTTAGCTATACTTTGGGGTAACTATTCTTAAAGGATGAGAAATCCCTAATAACGCAATTTATTTTGAAGGTAAAAGAAATTAACTCGAATATCTAATTGTTTAACAATATTTTTTATTACCAATAACCCCTATTTTTAAGCTTTTACTTCTCTCTATACATCTTACAATTTTTCCCTTGAAAAAAACTACTCATTTCCCTTTCATTTGGTCCAAAATGCTGGCCCAAAAATAGTTCGGGGAACACTGTAGCCACATCCCTTTTGGCCCATTTGTACGTGTTGTTAGCACGTTCTGTTGCTTTATGGCCGCTTTATTATGTAGCTGGGTGGGTGAGTCGGCCGAGTCCAGGCGGACTCACTTCCTTTTGGCCAAATAGCCCAAAAACCTCATGTGCGTGGAGCTGTGTGGGTGGGGTGGGTGTGGCGTTTGTTACTCGATATTATGGCTGCTATATAAAGACAAGTGTATACGCCATTATATTTTTAGCATCCCTCTACGTGCGTAACGTGTCAAAAATAAAGCACAATTCTCTGCCACATTTCCAGATTGCGTATACGCCGAGTTGTCGGCTCCTCTATTACCGATGGAAGCTGCCGCCTCCTTCCTCCCCTGGCGGCTTAATTAAATTGATTGAATTTGATTGCTGGCAGTGTCACAGAATTGCCAAATGGCAGATGGCAGACTGACAGACCGGCAGAACGAACGTTTATCTATGCCCAATAATTTTCGAGTACTTTTACCTGTTCCGAGTCATAGGGAAAGAGGATGCAATTACAGCTCTTCCCTAGAATCTCACCTGTGCCAGTCAGCCAGTCTCTTTCCATTTTCTCCCAATTATGCAAATTTTTAGCCTCACTCCGATGAGTGCCGGCAAACTGCTGGCAAAAGGCAGCAATTTCGGCGAAAATGCATTTCGAATTGAATTAATAAGTCCGCCGAAAGAGCTGCTGCGAAAGCAAAGAGATTGCCAAGTTCTTCGCCTCATCGCCGTGGCAGCAAATGAAAATGTTTTTTGAATAATTAATGTGTTTATAATGCCAGAAACGTGCCGGCATGAAGATATTTTAGCATGTCAAAGCCACTTCGGCGAGTGCATCGAGATGTGAGTTGTGTACCCACATGCTCGCATAGCTTCCGTCAGGAGCCTGTCTCATTAGCTTGCCTTGCCAATTTGTGCATTCTAAGCAGTTTGGTTCGGGATTGGGCTTGGGCCCAAGCAAACACACTCCCAGCTGCCGTCGTCATCAGCTTCGTCATCATCGGATACCGGAGAGTCAGCTCATTTACGGGGGTTTCCATTTCATAATCACAACAATGTCGAGGGGTGACTGGGGAAAAGCTCGCGGCAAGCTGTCTGGAACAATGTCGAAGTTGGCTAACAATAACACGACCACAATGCACCATTGGCCCTGAATGGGCCATGCTGGCCATGTTGCAAGGGCAGGCAGCGCAGGCGCAGCTTTTTCCCAGCTCCGGTTCCTTCCTGGAAGGCAACTGAATTACGGTAGAGTGCTCCACTTCAGGTGGCAGCTCCAATTTCCTTAGGTATTCGAAGCTCTTTTTATTGTCTATGGGAGCGGGAAGTGCCAAGACCTGCCACAAATCATGGTAAAGTATTATAAAGCATAGGCCTTGCAGGCTAGCACTTGGAGAAATTATTGAGGGACTTTGCTAAATATATAGAGTATTTTAATAAATATATAGATAGTGTTTAAATTTATTTTATAGCTTGAGGAATATTAGGTTTAATTTGTTAAGCCCAATTCTAAAGGCTATTTCAGCTTCAAATATTTCGAATATAACCATGCCATTTTTTCATGCTATTGTTAAGTAAACTCATTTTCATTTTTTGTTAAGTAAACTTTAAATTCTTTTTATTTAAAATCCCATTCAAAAACGAATGGAAAACGTTCCCGTTTTTGAAAAGTGATGACCTCCTGCGATCACTTCAGCAATCTCTGTGTCTCTAATGGGCCCGATTTTATCTCAAATGTTTATCTCAGACGATGCTCCGTTGGCTGCATGACTTTTCTCCGTTTCTCTACTATTTCTCCGGCGTTTTCTCCCGCTCTAATCAATTTCAAATGGTTTTCGGGGAGTTCGTGCCGTTCGCATTCACTCGCCGCTTATCAGCAGTTGGCAATCTTTCTTTGAAATATTTTTCCATATGGCTGCCGACGCTTCATCTTGTCGAGATTAGGCCAGTTGTAATCACAATAAAAGCAACAACAATAAGGCCCGACTGTCAGAGGCACTCGGTGAATAAATGTTGCCGGCAACATGTTGCATAACAGCGTCCAGCAGCATCCAACATGTTGCTGATATTAGCCAGACAATCCATAAAAAGTTTATTGCTGCAGGTCATGAAGCAGCCCATAAATAAGAAAATATTGGAAAATATTTACACAGACAGTGGGGAATTTCCAAGTGGAAAATGCATTTGGGTCCAATACAAATTTTCATTTCTACAATGGGGAAATATGGACTGGGGGACACGAGACACAAGTCGTTGCAGTTCAACGACGAAGCGAAACGGAGCGATCGATTATCGAGTGTCTAGGTTCTGCTCTGTCTATTTGTGGGTCTTCTTGGTTGTATATTCTATAAGTGGGTTATATAAAAATTACACAAAAAATGCTTATTCATATATGCCATTGTGATTGTTTTAATAAAACTATAATGTCTTAAACTAAAATATTTATTTTAGGAAATAGTTTGAAAGAGGTGTCAGGTCTTAGATGGTTCTTCCTAAGATCTCTGAGACTCTTAAATACAAACCCCACAGAAACCCTACTGCCTTTTCGTTTTCTAAACTTTCGAGTGGCATTCAATGCTATTCCCCAAGACCCCCAGACAGTTGACTAGCTGTTGCACCACCACCCCTTATCCCCCCTATTCTGTGGTGCAACCCATCCCGAACCACTACTGAACTACTTGCCACACATGAGATGGCACGTTTACGAATTTGAATTCAATTTGCGGTGCACTCCATGGGGACCAGCATGCCAGATGAACATGCCACCACTCGAAACCGAGTTTCTCTCTTTTTGTGACCTCTGGCCCGCTGTGGCGCCCCTTGACCTTTGTCCACGTCTATTTTGGATGCGATTTCGATGGCTGCCTGAACTTGAAAATGTATTTCCAGGCACTTGGCCCGCTCCCCCGTTTCCGGGAATGTATTTTATTCTTAAATATTATTTATTTATGGGCCTGGGCCGCCGCATCCCCGGCTAGTGGGCGGGTGGGGACACTGATGTGTATTTATAGCTCCGGCTAATTGCGTTCGACCTTTTGTTGTGGCAGGTCTTGTGCATTTTTCATGGCGGTTTCCATTTGGACTAAGTGTGCAAACGAGTCGAAACTGAAACCGAATGTTTTATGCAGATTAATTGAATCATTTTCGAGCCGGGCTTGTGTATTTTATTCGGTTAATAAATACTTGCGGGTAAAAGTGCATTAAAATTGCATCGATCCTGTTGATTGCACAAGGAATGGGTGAAAAAGCGTGAATATATATTAATGTTTCACATTATATCCGATGAAATCGAATTTTAATAAAATTTTATCATGATAATAAATGCACTGAAATTTTTGCTTTAAAAACGAGCCAGAAACATCAATCACGTTGGGAAATTTATAGACCAGAGCCCCACTCTCCCGCCCATGTGGGTGACATATTTTCCAACTTACTCGACAGTTGCTGGTATTTCTGTGACAATATATAGACGTTAATCTTTTTTGGCACCCACCTCCCAGGTGCCACCTTCCTGGTCCCACCTTCGGGGTATAATTTCGAAATAAATATGCAAAACAAAAGTGCATAAATAAACCAGCGGCATTGATTTGCCGTCCGGTGATATTCCATCGTCTAGATGGGCAGATGGCTTTGCTTTCGGCAAATCATCAATCATTCAGTACATCATTCCGGAGTCCATACAATACATCAATACATGCCAGAGCAAGCCAAATAATACTCGTCGAATTTATGGGCACAACAATGGAATAAAACAGAAGCACAACATTGTTTAACCCAAATACTGAATACTGAATGGAAACTCTGCTGAACACTGCAAATAAATCATTAACTATTTGATATGTTTAGTTGGAGGTGGAACTGTGACACCAATGAAGGCCTAAATGACTGCCAGTTCTGCCATAAATTTAAAATAATCTCTGCCAGCAGCGGTCTTCTAAATAGCCTCGGTGGCTCCTCCTCGAGAAAAACAATTAATTGTCAATTAGGTTCGAGGGAAACCTGTCGCAACAAGTGTTTGCTCTGCCCTTCCGTCTCATTTTTGTATTTTCTTGAATTATTTTAAGTGGAAAACCGTCTGAGTCTCAAATTGCTCAGAGGGTGACTAATTTCGGGCTAAAAATAGGTAGGAAAATTGCCAAGAAAATTGGCACGCTTCTAGTTTAACGCACACAGAGCCCCCACAGAAATAAGACACAAATGTTTACCCAAAAAAAAAGAAAAAGAAAATCTGAGGAAAACTACCGCGAAGAGCAGAAATGAAAGTGTGAACCAATTAGCCAACTAAATTATGGCGAGAAGCCTAAAAGCTTATCCGAATTTCGCGCAGGATTTGGGTGAATTTTCTATAGATAGTGTACATTGTCGGTGAAATGTTTGAGGTTTGTAGAGCTTGAGCGGAAAGCTAATGAAAATAATCAATATTGTTTCACTGACCAAGTCACGAGGTAATCCATTAAGTAGCCTCTCAAAATAGATACTGACGAAATAGTAAAAGATATAATAAATATATGTGCGAATTATAAATCGAATGAGTGTTCATGTCTCAAGGGAAATTAAATTTCTCACGCCTGTTGAAGACACTTCTAACGTCATGCCTTTGAAATATGTTCAAAATAGACTATAGATTTATGGGTCTTGTCGCTTTGTCAGCACAAACATTAGTAGATATACGTTTTATAATGTTTTTAATGGTGTTTTTGAGGAAATATCAGTTGAAAGAATGTTTCCTTTATTTAAGTTATGGAAATGGGGATAATAAACAACCGAAAGTGAAATATATTCTCAAGATTAGTAATCCCCGTATGTCGTCAGATGTTTCCAAAAATGTTTAATATTTTCATTCAATATATCTTCCACTTGGAAGCTTCTTTCTCATTTGCCTAAGTAGGACCCCAGGCACCAGTCCTGCAGCCCTGAATGTTGCGATATTTTTTGATGGAGGGGACTGGGTATAAATAATAGAAGTTCTTGGCTGGCCTTTGGCTGATTTTATGATCATCCAGCCACCGGGAAGCCTCCACACTTCCATTACCATTTCCATTTTCGTTTCAAACAGTGAGCGACTGACATGCGAACTTCCGTTTCTCGGGGCAGGAAATGCAAATAAACAAAAGGCCAGCAGCTCCCTATCTCTCGGCCTGTTTGTGCGGGCGAATTGATTTTTATGGGCCGTAAGTTTGGGATATTTATGCAGCCACCCTGGCCCGACAAGACCAAGTAATCCATGGAGCAGGAAGAGCACTCGGGATTTGTTTATGGAAATGGCAATGCCAAAACCCCACACTCGACCATGAGAGAAGTTTTGCGGTATCTTTAATGGAACATTAGCACTGCAGACGGACGACGGACGACGAACGACTGACGGCCGGCAAAAAATTATAACTTGAGCAGCAAGTTGATTATGCTTGATGGAAGGAAACTGGCCAAATACAAAGAACAGCCTGAAAAAAGGGCATAGAATAAAAGGAGAAAATCGCCTCCGGGCCAAGTCCGGTGGGGAGGCACGTCACTTGAACAACACTCGCTTTTTATACGAATTATTCCTCCGTTTTCATGAGAATTCTTCTTTTTTATTTCGCCTTTTCGGGGTTTTTTATTTTAATGCGCGAGCATTAACAGCCCAAGAGTTTGGCTTTTATTATTGCTCATTTGCACAGTTGTCGGCTGTCCTGTTGTCCTACCGAGTCCTGGCTGGGAGGTTGAGGGCTAACAACATTATGTTTATTTCACTCCCAATGAGCGATGGCACTTTGGTCGAGCGGAAATTCCCGGAATGATGTAAATGCTCTTTCCTGAGATTAAATAACTTTTGGCAACAGCCATTTCTTAAAGAAAAAGTGAAGTCTTTAAAGCGTATTCGACTTCTTAATTAAATCCATAAAAAATAATAATATGCTATATTTCTTAAAGGGTATTGCAGAGCTTATAGTTCTTAGGCTTCCACTCCCATGAGCGGAAAAGTTCATGGAAATTCAATAAGTTTTCTTTCAAATGAAGTTGGTTTAGCTCGTTTTTTATTTGCCTTTTCCCTTTGCACTTTTCAAGCAGATTCCGACGCTTTGCCTTAACCGTTTTAGGCCGTCTCTTTTTGTTCTTGGCCATTTCACAAGTTTTAATTAGCCGCATTTTATGCAAACGCTTTTAAATCAACAAAAGTTCTGAAAAACCGAGGCCCAACAGATAAATGCGAGACAAAATTGAAAGGCTTTTGGGGTGGTGGGTGGCTGCCAAGGTGGCTGCTTTGGGTGGCGAACTGGCAGAGTGGGTGTGGCACTTTGGTGCTGCGGGTGCGAGAAAATCAATTAGCCCGCGGCTGAGTGGCGGAGTGGCTGAGAGTGAGTCCGGGAACTCTTTCCTAATCGACGTGTGAGCTGGGTGATGGAAAGGTGCTCCGCCCGTTCATATCTGCATCTCACTGCGCTGTTTCCGTTGTTCTTCGCCACTCGTTTCCGTTTCCTGCCCGCATTGCAGCTCTAGCTTCCTCCTTTCCGCCCGTTTTGCCATCATTGCTGATGACTTTTGTCCTTGTTCGCCTTCGGGTAAATATTGAAACAACTGATTAGTTTGAGTGAGCTCAGCTTGTTCCAGCTGACATGAAAGTGTGTGTGGTGTTTTCTGAATGCACTGAGAGAAAAAAAAACCAAAACATATTATATTTCACTTCTTAAAATTGACTATGAATTCCATGAATGTCCCTCTTGCTTTACAAATTTGCAATCCAATTTTGAATAAAATACTTTTGAAATACTTATCAATAATATCTATATCTGCAAAAATACCTATTCTCCCCTAACCCAAGCCTATGGCATCTCCATTTTCATTGTGAAAACATTTCAAATTGCCTGTAATGATACGTTGTACTGGGCCAAATCGAATTGTTGAATTATTTATTGGCCATTCTAATTGATGTAAACGAGCCATCGCTGTGAAGGCAGATCCGGGCTAAAATATTCATTTCTGTTTATGGCATTCAGACTCCTGAAGGATGTGTACGAGAGTGCCAATACATGGTATATTGCCTGCTGGATTGCCTGGGAGTATGCAACAGAAAATTGCATTTTGCATTTTCTGTTACTTTGTAATTATATTTACCATGCAAGCGTTTTGTCTCAGTTACTCGACATGCCATCCCCAAAGTACCAAATGGGTCCTGGTTTCCCTAACCCCCTTAAACCCCTTAGCCGTAACCCGTAACCCGTAACCCATAACCCCCACCCTTGCCAAACTTAAATGACATTTGAGTTGCAGACTTTTCCTAATGGAATCACAATTTCCCAGCCATCCCAGTCAGACACACGCGGCGGCGGCGTCACAGGAAAACTTGGGCGAATACTCGTATATTTTTGTTGTCTTATTTAACTGCAAAGTTGAGAGCAAATAAACCGATCCCCCCGATGTGGGCTGTGGGCTGAGCGGGAGTGGCAGCAAAATGTCGCACAAATTGGACTTAATCAAATTGCCAAAATGTTGACAACCGAAAGGAAAGAAATGTAAGAAATATTTGGCACACTGCCTTTGTTTTCGCCTTTCGAACTTTTCCCAAAGTCCTTTCCCCAAACAAGAAAAGAAAATTGAAATATAGGCTTCTGGGTTTTCTTTGCTACTAGTCCTTGTATCCCGGGGATAAGTTAATTAAAAGCTAAGCGATTAGCCAATCAATTGATGGCCAATAATGGCCAAGATAAATACTGAGCCACTTTTATTGGCAATCTCGACAAAAGCAAATCCTTTTGCAATTACAATTAAATGCAATTTATTGTTCGAGGGGCTTTGTGCCAAGCGTGCCGACCTACAAATTATTATGCAGACTGGCTAAAGTTGGCCAAGAACTTAGCCCATTGCTGGTCTAATTGAGTTGTGCTGCAGGTGGAACCGGCAACTGTGAACAACAATGAAAGTCAATTAACTGGCTAAGCCAGGGAAAACATCTTCATTATGTAGTGGAGGCTGGCAATTTGAATAAGCGCTAAAAATTCATTTCAAGTGACCCAATTAACAAAGCAGGAACACCAGCAACACGAGTAGCACCAGCAACAATCGCATTAAACGTTTAATTACAATGTCCCACCGAGTTTCTTTCTCTCT
The DNA here is from genome assembly GCF_030179905.1 of Drosophila bipectinata. Taxonomy (NCBI): domain Eukaryota; kingdom Metazoa; phylum Arthropoda; class Insecta; order Diptera; family Drosophilidae; genus Drosophila; species Drosophila bipectinata. The sequence goes on along the minus strand of NC_091738.1, from coordinate 1,468,977 downwards.
CTCTGGCCCTGGTGTTGTGTCTCTTTCTTATCTGGGCGGCACTTCCGCTGCTAACAAGCGTATCCTTTCCGGCCTAGCTCTGAAAAGGATTTTAGCAATTTGCGTTTTGCATTTTGCCGAGCTCCCCTGATCCCGACCCCGTCAGGCCACTCCACTCCGGTCTCTATTTTTCCAGATTGCACATACAGGCCAGTAGTTAGTTGCTGCCGCTGTTTGTTCACTGTGTTTTTGTATATTGAGTGGCACTCCATTGTTGACCTGCTTCGAAAACAAGCAACAACTGGGCAGCACCACCTACGCACTTGCACTTGCAATCGCAATCGCAATTGCCGAGCCACCCAACTGGGTCAGCTGGTCGTCCCACCAAGGTGGATCCTTTTGTTCGGATCGGAGCACTGGCTCTGACCACTTTCAGACATATGGCCCTTAGGTTTTATGTCTTTGAAAGCATGTCGGAAAAGCAAACAAAGAAATCAGTGGACATGGCTCGGGACATGTTAATGTTTAAGGGAAGACAACAATGCCCGAACGGTTTTGAAAAATACTTGCCAATTAGACAAAAGTTTAAGGATCACTTCTAGTAACTAGTGCTTAAGCATGGGAGTATGGGAATCCTGGACAATCGCCAGGGGGTCCTTGTCAGTTGGGGACTGATTTAATTGAAAACTGAACCATCAAGGCATTGGCCACCCTCGGGGCCTACAACTCTGCGATATGCACGCCTGCCAGCGACAAACCGCAATGCTCGGCGAAATCTGCATTGGAAATAACCCCAAAATGTCTGATTAGCCAGTCGACATGTGGCTCGTGTCGCCCCACCATTCCACTCCACTCCACACCACACCACACCACTCAACTCGACTCAATTCGATTTGATTCTCCATGGCGTTCGATAAACAAGCCAAACTGATGCGCCTAATTGGCTGCGACCCATGCCGAATGCAGTGCGTGAGTCGCCACCAGCAAATGCATTTATGCAAACACCGGGCAGACATACGGATAGAAACATACATACACGTATGCCTAAATAGTTGCAATATTTATATGCGTGGGCTGGCATCGCTGACATAAACAAACACAACAACTTCATTAACGGGCGAACCAACAATGTTCCCATTTTACTGGCTGATTGACTGATTATGGTCAAGTGGCTGACGGCATCCCACCGCCAACCCAATCCAACCCCCCGAATGCTCAACCTCTAAATTTTTATTAATTATCGCACAAGTTTTTACATTTATTTATCATGCACGGCCCGCTGTTGAATTGCGAATATTTTATGCTCGGTGTTAATTTTTATTTGCCGTTTTTCGCCATTGGCTTATTCACATTTTTGTTTTTTCTTAATTTTTATGAACGCTCTGCGATCGCATTTTGTTTTGCTTAATTGCGCGTGGCGAACACGCGGCGTATACGTTATGTGTGTCTGACGCGTTGCATTGCTCATACGCACTGGTGTGCGGACTGAGCTCTGGGAACCGTGCCGGGAAAAACGCTTTTCGCAACGAAATGATATGTTTCCACCAATATAATGTGTTTTTGCCTATCGGCTGTTGCATTGCATTTTATTTTTATGTATTTATAGATTTTAGAAGCATTGGAATATTAAATTACAAATTATGGGCATTCAGATTAAAAAATATTTACCCTTTAGTTTCAGTTAGGAATATAGAGTTACCTGTAATGGGAAAGGAAGAATTTATTTAATGATGTATTTCTGAGTAAATTGTACTTTATATTGTGTCATTTGAAGACTCTATAGTTCCACTTAAAAAGATATACTATTCTATTCAAACATTCACTTTGATGACCCATTGTTAGCTTCGAGTCTCGTATGCTAAACTATTTTTCGTTGTCACATTTCTGCTAAACAAACTCAAATTAAGCTCATCATAAGTAGCTGTCTCCCGACTAGAGATCTACTTGCCTCAGTTGCCAACTGCAACAAATGACATGTTGTGGGGCGAACGAGAAAATCTATGGCTGCAGTGGAAAAATTTCTCGCACTGGATTAGCGATGCAAGGCAGCTGGGCAAACAAGAGGGGGTCGGACTGCGAAGAGTTAAATTGCAAAGCAGCTGCACAAGGCAAATGAAACTAACAAAAATAAATGCACAACAAAAGGGGGTACACACACACCCCTCACTGCCTCTGGGGGGAATACACATTTTTTTTTTGCTCGTCGCAAATATTTCAATTTTTTCCTCTGCTGGCTTGCAACATTTTCGCGTTTCCTTCGGCTTGAGAATGTTCTCTGAACTTTTCCCACATGCACGGAACTCACAGAAGGCCAGGCCGGGCGGGCCCAGGATGCATGGGAAATTACATTATAAATTCAACCCGGCTCCGGTGGAAGAAATCTATTTAAATGTCCACACACAAACAACCTGCAAAAATACATTCAAATTGCATTATGCCGCAATCAATTTTCCATTAAATTGTGTGGCAAATCATTGACCAAACTCTAAGCGAAAAAAGGCAGAACAAACAGGCCAAAAAATATGAATTACATTTTCCACAATTCCACGAGGTGGGGCGGAAACGGGGTGCCTCGGATTGTTTGCAATTTGCATAAATAGCGGACAGATCTCTCCCCAGGGGGAGGCGCCGCCACTGGGGTGGTGGAGCATCCTGGTTGGAAGAGAGATTTATGCGACTGTGCGCCGCCAATTTATGCCGGAAATTTTTCGGCACATTTCTGATATATTCTCATTGAAATTGAAAACATATTAAACGCACATTAATTTCATATGTCAAATCCAAGACTTCGAGGCATGTCAAGCGGATGGGTGATGGATGGAGTTGGAAAGAGTCATTGAAGCATGTCGGAAATGTATTTAATATTAAATAATGTGAGGTATATGCTCTAAAGTTCAGAATAGTTTCCTCTCTCGGATAGCACACTTTTCACAAGATAAGGTTTTCAGATAAACTTGAGACTGCTGGGCTATCTTATCTTCTTAGCCAGTTCCCGAGAATTCAAAATGAGCACATCCCTTTCGCGATTCTGGCCATCTGGGTTAGTTAATGGGGTTAAGTGGCCCGATTCGCCCAAAGGTTCTCTGACTGGATCTTATCAGCGGTCGCGGTTAATCATCGACTTTGTCAACGCCATCTCGGCAAGCAGTTTTGCATATTTATGGCGTTTTCATTTATGAACTGACGCAATAGAATTTATAATGAGCCAGAGGCCGCCAGCTTCCTGGCCTAATGTATTACATCATTAATTCTGAGCAGCCGAATTCATCAAGGGACTCTCGGCGATAAATAAGCCAAGTTGATTAATTTCGTTGAACTTTAAGTCTGATTTTACGACTGCCTACTTCCCACTAGATTGGCTTAATTAGAAATATAATTTAACACCTTGTGTGAAGTCAGAAACTTGTTTTATCTGTAAGCTATTTTTAAACCAAATCAAAACAAAATCTATAAAATAAATAGTGAGTAGAGCTTTGAATAGAGTTATAATCCAATTCCCTGAAAGGAAATACCTAAATGTTGCCTCACTTTGGCGACAACTGGAGCTCAGAACTCTGGCGTCAGAAATTAATCCATTATAAGGCCTAAAAAGCAACAAAGTTTCAAGCTTTGTTTCCCTTTGGGGCTGACCAAATAATTCATTGGACCTCTTGGGCTCGATCACTCACGATAAGGGGACCCTAGTCCCAAAACACAGGGGTTCTTGTTCCCAGTTGTTATAGTTTTGTTTGTTTAATTCTCTTTTTGTGGATTTGTCAGCAACATGATCTGCTATATTTGGCATTCCGAACGCACAATCGGGTTGAAAGTTTTTTATGTATTTCATGTTGTTGGAATTCAGCAAGAGCGGCTTCTCTGGGCCGCCTTGATTATGCTTGAGAGTCTCGGTTTCAGCCTAATTGGCATTTTTAGCGTGTCTCCGTCCCTGTCCCTCTCTCTTTCTCAGTTTCTCAAATTCTCATGCGTCAACGCACCCAAAACATATTTTATATGGTTTCGCTTTATTGTTCTTGACAATTTTTGCATGTCGAAGCCGAAAACTTTTCGGGCGCTTTCTTTTCCCCCCTTATTTTGGCCAAAAAGCTACGAGTGTGGTGTCTGTGCAATTATAATACTGCCATATCTCACCGATTTTGTCTCGGGTCTGGGGACTGGGTGAAGCCATAAAAACAGATTTTACGAGTATGTTGGCAATTTGAAAGTTTTTCGATTTGTTATGGGCAAAGCGAGCCTTTTTAAGGCTCTTAAAGGTGTGCGAACGAGGCGATTATGATGTAATTCATGTCAGGTTTGAAATGGATTTTTGGCAATTCCAATAAACGTGGAATTTGGGAAGAGCCATGTTATAAATTCAAAGGGATAATGTCATGATTCATAGTGCTATTTTTTTAGTTCTTTGAATATTATTACAAAAAGAACTTAGATGTTAGGTAAACTATCATAAAATACATTTTTTCCAGGTACTCCACTCTTGCTCGAGTTTCGCTGAGGTCAGCTTGGGAACAGTTCTCGAAATTTGTAAAATCATGCCCCATTCCCCTCTAGTGTTACAGCACATTCTAACAATTTTGTACTTTGTCCCGTTACCGTGAAAAAAATCATAAAAAAAAAGACAGAGGAACGTTCGCAGAATGACACTTCAGTTTAATGAACCGCCGATTCGCGACAGTTTGAACAGACTGGGCAACAAAAATGAAAAATAAAAAAATAAAAAAAATATATAATGTAAGCCAAGTTGAACTCGAATGTCAAAGTCAGCGAAACCCGACCACCTCTGGGGAAGAAGCGGCTAAAATCATGGTAATTCCCAACTCCACCTAAATGGCGCATAATTAAGAGTAAAAACCGCAGAAAAGAAAACAATTTGCAGCCCGATGGAAATTGTCAGGCGGTGGTGCTGGCATTTCCACTGTGGTTGGGTGGTGCGTTTCACTAAATTATCAGTATGTGCGCTTTTTTTGCTCGTCTGACCAGTGCAGTTTTGGTTTTTTTTCTCTTCGGTCGGTAGGTGGCTAAATTCTGCATTGAATTTGGCCATTCGATGGACCAAAAACTAGGGGTTTGAGCTGCTGCCATCAAGAGCACAGCAGGAAGGCCAAACATCGACTAAATTAGGCTGCCCGGACGGGTTGTGTTGCAGCTTCAAAGGCGAAATATTAAATAAAGAGCCAACTCCTGCTGTTTGACGGACTTAACCCTTTATAGAAAAATATTTTCCAACAAGATCTATAGATAAAAGTAATTTAATCTATTGTTTAATATATTTTTCTATTTATACTTTTAGTTACAAAAAATATATGTATATTTAATCCACTTGTGTGGTTACTCAATGGGTTAATTTTTAGTCGGGCCACGGGGCGTATGCGCAATGCCGCAACCTTTGGCACAAAGCCTGTAAAAAACATGGAACTTTGTGGCGGGCGCTCCTTATAATAGGCCTTCGCCTGCTGAATGGCCACGCCCGGGTCAAGGACAACCGCCCACAAGCCGCTCCCAGACAGGAAGCTGCTAGCTCGGCTCAGCCACTTACCTAGCCGCTAACCCCTCGAATGAAATACCAAGCCATTCGATCGATTAGAGATTGTTCGAGATTGCGCTCTTAAAACATGCTCAGCGTCTAATGCTGTTCAATCAACGAAATTAAAGCTATCGCCTGAGCAGACGCCGTCTGGTCGTCCTCATCATCGCTTCCCAGCTAATGTCAACAATCTATAATGCATCGACATGACAGCCGTCGGATCAAGCGCCAACGTAAAACTCATCGCCACTCATCTGGAGACGGGCCGGGCTCGATCGTAATGGCTGGCAGTTTGTTCGCAAATTGATTTTTATTACAGCAGCCAAGGCGAATAATTTGCCACAAAATAAATATTTAAATTCGAGAATTTTTCATTCTAGTGTGGGCATTACACACTCGGAATGAATTGGTTGTCATTAAGTGGGTTGGCAGGGAGGATGTTGGGGAAATAAAATATTGAGATGTTTACTGTAATGGAACGGGGCATTAAAATGGAAATTTGTTTTTAATCTATTCTAGAACTATTCATATCTTATGACTTTTATCTTTGATGGAATAATTAATATCTATCATTTTGGAACAAATTCTTTATAAATAGTTCATTATGCCTTTTTGATTTAATTGCAAAAAAGCTCAAAACAAAGAATTCCAGCAATTTCTGGGCATTGGAAAGTCAAGTGGCCTGGCCAAAAACAAAAAAACTGGAATTCCAAACTATTTCAAGTTGCCATTTAGCCATAATAATCCCGCAAGTAGAACACACAAGTTAGGGCCCCCAGAGAAAGCATATTATGTGTTCCACATGTTCCAGCGACGACTAATCTAATCTATGCTTATCTATTTGAACAGTAGCACCGAGTGGCGGAATGTGGCTGGAACCACTGGCTGTATGGCTGGAGGTGAAAATAAGTTTTTAAGCGATGGCCAAGATGGAAGACCTAGCAGGAGGCACCTGGTACCTGGGAGGTCTCATGCAATTAGCAGAAATTGCAAATTAATAATCATGTCTCGTGTGGATAACAAGGACAAAAGCCAACACACACGACACCCACTTAATAGAAGGTATATAGTATGTAAGAGGTTGTCCAGGGAGGGTCTCCTAAAGAGGGGCTTTCGAGAGGGGTTTTGGTGGGCGGTTGGTTACAGAAACCATAACAATTTGCAAGGGTATGAAAAATGTATGCAGAGCAAACTTTAAATTCATTACACACACGCAAAGTCAGCAGAGGTAGTCAGAGACACTGAGAATAATTTTAAAGGTAAACAAATAATATAATGTCATTTTTTTACATATACTTCTGGTAAGTCTACCTTTGAGAAATACATTTTCATCTATCCTTTTAAGAATTTCTAGAATATTATGATGGAGGATCAAAGCTCCCTTTCTCTTAGTGTATAAAGAAGGAAAGTAACAGAGAGAGAGGATAAAGGAGGAAAGGTGACAGGTTTTTCCCTGCGGCAGTACAGTGCGGAACATGTGGACATGGGCAGGCCGAGCAGTTTGTTTAAACTGCGGTCGCCTGCCAGGATGTGTCGAATGCTATCCGCACCCACACACGTGCATAATATCCTTTGGCGGCGTGTGTGTGCTGGCTGGCGTGCCCATTCGCACTTTCAATAAGTTCCACTTACTCACACACACCCGCCGCCTCGGAAAGGATTACATCAAATGTGGGCGGTGGCCCTGCCCCCAAACTCTTTGGCAGGTAATTTGAAAAATTTTCGTGCCTCGCTTCTATTTACGCTTTTATCTCTGTGCCACATTTACCAGAAGCCCCCCAAGCCTCTCTCCCCACTATCTAAATGCCCCTGTATTTTTTTCCAACCATTTCTATTTCTTCATTTCTATTTGCCGGTCTTATCCATTTCTTTAACACTATACGATGCAATGTGTGTCTTCCAAAGGGCACTGAGGAATATGTCTTTTTAGAGGTAAGAGTTCGAAACTAGAAGCATAAACATAGAAATATTTTAAAAAATTATTTAAATAAAATCACACACACAAAGAGAAATAATGTACATGTAATGAAATATTAAGATATTATTAAGTTAATATTTAAGACAAGTATTTCCACCTCAACTTGTTAGTATAGCCTACTTTTTTTCTTCCAGTGCCCCTCGTGTTCGTGTTAACCTTGGCCAGGGCATTAAAACCGTGCCAAGTGTCGAAGCGAACTGACTCCTGGCCAGGCCCCCAAAAAAAGGAAAGAAAAGATATTTAAGAAGCAGCCAAGGCAGTTGCGACACCAACACAAAAGCCTGGAAACTGGACATTTATTGAAGGATCCACCTTCGGCTTTGTCTGCTTCTGCTCCTGCCCCTACCCTGCCCCCACCTGAGCTCATTTAAAATTCGGCAAGGTGTGTGGCTCCATGTGTGTGTGTGGCCCATTTCTGTACCTTCTTTCTTTCGGCCAAAAGGCTCCCTTCCATGGTCCCTCCGTTTTCCCTCAGTGTTGTCTTACGCTTCCTTTCGTCTATCTTGGCTTTCTCTGGTGCTTATCTCACTGAACTGTTGCATTTTTAATGCCATTTTATTTCATTTTTATTTTTATGCTCTTGCCAAAATGTTTTTTCTGTCCCTCCTCATTTCGGTCTTCTTTAATTTGTTTGTTATGCTTTTTTTCCTTAGTTCGCATTCTCACATCCCCGGCACACACTTGGAACTTTATCATTTTTGTCTCTGTGGAGAACCGAATGGGATTCTAGGGAAGTACGATAGTGATCCGAGGGGATTCGTACATTAGAATATTGGTCGAGATAAGTATTTGGAAAGAGCTCCAAAACTATGATTTATTGGAGGTCGAGTTGGGACAAAGGGATAGTTACTTATAACATTAATAGAAGATTTAAAAGAATCCAGATCTTATCCTTTTTTCCCGAATTACTCCTTATAGGGTAAGCCCTATTCGAACATCCTGTTGTATCTCAACCACCTCTACCGCAAAGTCTTATTTTTTGCTGGCTAATGTCTATTTTCTTGTATTTTGGTCTCTTTTTCTGCATTTCGGCATTTTATGATATCCCCGCGCGAATTCTGGCCGTTTCTGAATGCATAGGGCTTTGTTTTCCATTTTCTGCGGGATACTTCCTTCGCTCCCTCGGATTTGTTTATTTTTTTTTATATTTTTTTGCTGAAGAAAGCAATGTATTTTTAGTGGATTCTGCTAAATGTCTAAAAATATGCGGCATGTCGAGCACCTGAATGGCATCAGTCTATGGAGTGGGAAGAGAGCCGTGGCCTGCCGTGGGGAGGGGCAGAGTGTCAGGGTCCATTCGGCTCGCTTTTTTATTTATGACCCTCGAAAAAAGCGATTCGTGCATTTGGCTTAAATCTCTCAGCCTCAAGCAGGAGGAGACCGTTGAAGGTCACCAGTGGAGCGGCTCCCCAGCACCACCTCCACCTCTCCAAAAAAAAATAAAACCAAATCGATTTTAACGATTATTATTCCTTGGCTTGTCGGCTTAGTCACACTCACTACTCACTTGGCCCGAGTTGGTTTATGAATATTGAATGCATTTTGGCACGGCTGGCAAAAAAATAAGAAAAATATTAAAAAATAAGAAACCCACTTCTGATTGACAAAAGTGTGGCAAGGACATTTAGCGAGTAGCCAGTTCTGACGACACTGCCACATTAGCGCTAATTGATGACCAAGACTGAGCAGTGCCACGCCCCCTTTACAGCGCTAAGCCCGCCTCGTTCCATACGGCCAGTGACAGCTCATTAATAAGCGGATTTGGCCCTTTGGAGAGCATGTCCTTTTGGCCTTCGCTCTGTGTTGACGAGCTAATCTACTGCATAAATCTACAGTTTTGTTAACAATCCCAACAAGAGCTCAGATATACCAACAAAGGCAATAAAAAGCCACCGAATAAATGGCCAAAAGGCACAGAGCAAAATTTCTGGCTCGTCAAAGTGATTTGAAAATATTGTCACTCTTATCTCGGACATATGACATTATTAATTTAAAAACTGATATTTTTAACTCAAACTCAATTTTTTTTTAGCAAATTAGTTATCAGTTATCGCCATGGAAACCAGTTAAAACATTCCCAATGGATGTTTGCAGTTTTTGGGTCATTGCGATAAGATAGCGAAAAATAATAATCTCTTGCCTCAAAAATGTGATGTCTCTTTTAAGCCACTTGCCCACGAGGAAAGCCTTTCAATTAAACGAACATTATTGCTTTCTCTGTAGCACAGTGCAGGGGGTCAGAGGTGAGTCCAGGGGTCGTGGGAGTGGCAACATCATTGGGGCAGGTCCCAGCACTTAATTAGAATTGTGCCTGAACGGAATAGAATATAGCGCGGCAGTGGGATAATTTATGCAGCCCAAGGAAACGGACGACGAAAAGAATCTTCGGCATTAAGTATTTCTGCCATTATTTATAGCCCAAATACGTATACGAAATATTCCAATCATGTTATGCAAATGCCCCAGGAATATCCAGAAATCGAATTGAAAATTTTGCGAGTTAATTGTTTGATTTTCACTTTGCTGAAAAAAAGCGTCTATGATTGCTTACCTTTCTTAGATTTCCGCCTGGGCTAAGAGTGCAAATAATTTGAAATGCAAATATGCAGAGTTCCCTGCTTTCTAAGCTTCACTCCGCGATGGACTTTTGCCAAAAAGGAAAAATATATATCGAGTATATATATCTTTTTTTTCGAGGTTTCCGCAACTGACAGACTGTCCTAGGCAAGACTATTCGCGGGTCCGCGGCAAATATTGAAACTTGATATTTATTTTGGTATATATACTTTTGTTGGACAAATCAAGCCAATTAGCGCGATTTTGGCGGTGAGGCTTTGACACAAGAAGTCGAATGGCGAATGGCGGGCCGATATAACAAATGTAACCGGCACGAGCTAAATTTCACCTGCACCTGCCAAGAAACACTTGCAACTAAGGTAAGTAGGTGGCACTGGCGAATATAAGACAATGGGCTATGATGGGCTATCGGCACTTGTTGTCCCAGTCAAGTCGTTCGGAAGTTCAGTTTTCTTTTTACTTTTTTTTTTAGATGGTAGGTAAGGTTTCGTTTTGTTTTTATTTTATTTATTTTTTTTAGGCAACCACTACTAACTATTTAGCGGCAGTTTTTCGAAGATGCCGAGGAACGCGTGCGTTCGTCACGAGCGTAAAATTGCGACTAACCGACTGGCAATCGCAAAGCCCCAAATGCTCCACTGCCGGCTTGCTGTGCCTCCACTGGCATGCTTTTGCTTTGCTTTTTCTGTTGCTGTTGCTGTTGCTGGTGCTTGGCCAACAAGTCTCTCTGCTCACCGAAGTGACGTCACTTTGATGAGATGCTGTTTTAGCCGAGAGAGGCCCTGGGGCCCGGCACTTGGCGAAATCTTTGGGGCCAAGATATAGAAGGCTATTACAAAAATACCAGAATATATATTTAAGAAATTGGGATTAAATATATGTCCGTTGTTTAGCTCACATATAGATTCATATATTTAGAAGTGGTTATTAAATAATTTAATCTTCTTAAACTACCCACGGCTCTTATTTTAATAGTAACTGGTTTGTACACATCGTTTGATTTTTAATAATGGTTTTTTTTTTAGTAATATTTAAGTTCTAAAATAAAAAAATTATTCCATTTCTCAACAAACAACCTTTGAATTTATATATTTAAAAAAAAAAGGTTTTTTAATTACTTAGAAACTAATTTAATGTCTATTCTTTAAAAAATATATATTCTTGCAAAAACCTTATGAGCAAGACATTTATTTCTAAGCCATAAAAATTGTCATATTTTTTTTCTCCATTAAAAACACGAGCGTCGTCGGGAATTCTCTCGCGAATTAGCCGGCTCTGCTCAGTCACATGTTGCAAATTGGCACTGTTGCTTCTCCGCGGCAACATGTTGCCAAGTTCACCGAAGTTTGGCGCGCTTTTAATAATTTTTAAAGTGCGTTCCGATTCCGATAATGTGACTGGTAGTGGGGTTGTTTTTTTGGTCCAGTGCCTGGCCCCTTTTAATTGGCGATGCCTGATTTATAATTTATACAGTCGCGATTATTTTAGTTTTGTTTTAGATTTCCTTTTCACTCATGTGCCGCTCGCCTCGCTTATTTATAAAGACTTTTAAATTTATGGCTGCTGACTTTTCGCATGAGATCAGAGTGCTTGGCCCAGTTAATTTATGGGCGCAACGGGTGCGTCTTGTCTCGCCTTGTTTCCCGGACTCGTCTCCCCGAAACTAAAAATGTGTGTTTCAAATAACAGAGCAATAAACGAAATCCTCCTGCTCATTTTATTTTTTGTTGCCCAACTCGGACAATGTTGCCGCCGGATTTGTTTACCTTCTGCGGCCTGGCCAACCTGAAATGGCTAACAAAACAGCGACTCTTGACCATTTCCAAAGCAAGCCAGCGACGCCATCTGTCTGCCGGCTCTATTTATAAATAATTACGCGGATTAGTTATTTGTAATATCAATTACTCATAGTCTGGATTTAATTAGTTCGCGAAAGTCTTTTTAAATTCAATATGAAGCATTTTTTATATGCTAATTTCGTTGCGGAATAACTTAAACTTCAAAGAACATTTCTTGGACTTTTTACGAAATCTGTTTACAAAACAGAAAGCTTTTCATCTTCGGCAACTTGTTGCTTGCAACAGTGGAAAGTGGAACCACAATGCAACAAGGTGCAAGTATTTCTACTAAAATTATCATCATCAAAAATAGTTACTGGACTATGGGTTAGCTGAAGGGCTTTATCTCCAAACAGTAAACATTTTCAAGGGCTTGCAATGTAAATATCTTATTCAGTTTCTTGATAAGACATTGCAGTTAACTCAAAAAGTACCCACATAACAAACCAAGCTATAGTCAATTAGTGTTAAAATTGAAACTCAAACGATAGCATATTATTTCAAAGACTTTTAACATTGTAAGAGGGGAACACAGCCACATAGGACCTACAACAAAGTGTTGCATTTATGACTTGTGCGCGCCTGACCCATTTTTGGAAAAAATCCTAAATTCCAGTGGGTGTGGTCGTCACCCCAGCAAAGTGGTCGAATTGCAATCCCATAAACAAAACGGATTGTTTACACAGCCAGCAACAAATTGGGCGCACGCACTCGAGGAAATATTATTGGACGGATTGTAAACAAACGAAAATATAATTTGAGAAATTTTTGAAGATCGCCGATCATTAAGACAAATGGATCATAATTTTTCGCATTGGAATAGTTGCAAATCGAAATAGATTAATTTATGATACGTAGAAGAGTTAGCATACCGAGCCACACGCAGCGTGATCCATGGCTGCTAAAAATAGAGATGACATCCATTTGGAAATAGAATCGCGATCAGGGAGGTGCTTGTGGCCAGTGGGGTGGGGAGTGGGTGTGTGTGCCAGTGGGTGTTGGGTGTGGGATGTGGAGAGTGGGTGGGCCTGCCGCCATCTGCTCTGGACATTGGCATTGAGTGGGTGGCGCCTCGCTGGCAACATGTGCGCCAGCTGCCCCACAAAATCCGTGCATAAACATCAAATTCGTGTAATGTTACTAGGGCACTGAAAAAAAAAGAATTGATCAATGAATTTGATGAATTAGGCCTTAAGAAAATTAAAAATGTATTCATGAGTACTTTAAGAAAAAATAAGGTATTTAATAAAACAAAATTTTTTTTTACTTTAAGTTGTCCTTTAAAAAACGAAAAAATTCCCATATTCCTTAGTTAAACTTAAAAACCTTGTGAAAATGATGTAAAAACTACTAAACTTGCAGAAAACTGGAAACAAAGAGATAAACTTACTTATACAAACTTATAAACTTATATATAAACTTATAAAACAAAAACCGGCGTTTTCTTTAACAAACAAATAGTAAAAATAAAAAGTTTCCAATCGCTATTGTTCCAAATGCTTTGCTGGCCATTAACACCCCTAGAATTCTAATAAAAGATACATTTGATCTTGATGGTCAGGAAAAGGTGGAGGGGTAAGGAAGTGGAGGGCAGACGGGTCTGGGAGAAGGTCAGCCATGATTTATGCCGTAGCTCAACTCATCTGGGGCCATCAAAGGGCAGACACCCATTAATTGAATTTCTTTCTGCGCGATCTGCACTTGACTCTGCCGAATGTTTGCGCAACTTTGGCAGCCGTATCTGATATTATACCACTAATTCTTGTAATTTATGGCAATTTAAAGATTTGTTCAGCTGCCCCGGGGGACCCAAAGAGTGCGAGAGCCTAAACAAACATTTTCCAGCGGCATTTCTGGCGTGACATTGACCCATCCAAGAGGTCGCCGCACGTGGGCACCCGCACTCGAAATAAAAATAAAAATAGGAGCATCTCTTCTAAGGGCTAGCGTTGGGTAAGGTAAAGAATATTCTAGCCGAAAATGTCAGGGAAATGGTAAACGGTATGAAAAACCCGGGAGAAGTAATAGACAAATCTTATAATTCTTTTTTAAACAAATGATAACCTAAGTAAAGTGTAGAGGTGTTGTGTAAGGGAGATAAGATAACAAATTAGTCTTCACTGTAAGCCCTGTCGGGGAAAACCCCCTTTTCATCACGAAAAGTGGACAAAAAATCTAAAAAATATTTTATATCAGGATTTTAATGCAGAATGGTGGAGAATCGATCTAGAAATCTTTTAAGGTACTCCGCTTGAGAATCGGATGAGAATTGGGAAAGATATAGCCATCACTGTGGGCCCTATAGGGAAAAACCCCAATTTCAAGGGATCCATCATTAAAAATGGACAAAAAATCTAAAAAATATTTTATATCAGGATTTTGATGCAGAATGGTGGAGAATCGATCTAGAAATCTTTTAAGGTACTCCGCTTGAGAATCGGATGAGAATTGGGAAAGATATAGCCATCACTGTGGGCCCTATAGGGAAAAAACCCAATTTCAAGGGATCCATCATTAAAAATGGACAAAAAATCTAAAAAATATTTTATATCAGGATTTTGATGGAGAATGGTGGAGAATCGATCTAGAAATCGTTTAAGGTACTCCGCTTGAGAATCGGATGAGAATTGGGAAAGATATAGCCATCACTGTGGGCCCTATAGGGAAAAACCCCAATTTCAAGGGATCCATCATTAAAAATGGACAAAAAATCTAAAAAATAATTTATTTCAGGATTTTGATGCAGAATGGTGGAGAATCGATCTAGAAATCTTTTAAGGTACTCCGCTTGAGAATCGGATGAGAATTGGGAAAGATATAGCCATCACTGTGGGCCCTATAGGGAAAAACCCCAATTTCAAGGGATCCATCATTAAAAATGGACAAAAAATCTAAAAAATAATTTATTTCAGGATTTTGATGCAGAATGGTGGAGAATCGATCTAGAAATCTTTTAAGGTACTCCGCTTGAGAATCGGATGAGAATTGGGAAAGATATAGCCATCACTGTGGGCCCTATAGGGAAAAACCCCAATTTCAAGGGATCCATCATTAAAAATGGACAAAAAATCTAAAAAATATTTTATATCAGGATTTTGATGCAGAATGGTGGAGAATCGATCTAGAAATCTTTTAAGGTACTCCGCTTGAGAATCGGATGAGAATTGGGAAAGATATAGCCATCACTGTGGGCCCTATAGGGAAAAACCACATTTTCAAGGGATCACATCACGAAAAATGGAAAAAAAATCTAAAAAATATTTTGTCTCAGGATTTTGATGCAGAATGGTGGAGAATCGATCTAGAAATCGTTTAAGGTACTCCGCTTGAGAATCGGATGAGAATTGGAAGAGATACAGCCATCACTGTGGGCCCTATAGGGGAAAACCCCAATTTCAAGGGATCCATCATTAAAAATGGACAAAAAATCTAAAAAAATATTTTATATCAGGATTTTGATGGAGAATGGTGGAGAATCGATCTAGAAATCGTTTAAGGTACTCCGCTTGAGAATCGGATGAGAATTGGAAGAGATACAGCCATCACTGTGGGCCCTATAGGGAAAAACCCCAATTTCAAGGGATCCATCATTAAAAATGGACAAAAAATCTAAAAAATATTTTGTTTCAGGATTTTGATGCAGAATTGTGGAGAATTGCTCTAGAAATCGTTTAAGGTACTCCGCTTGAGAATCGGATGAGAATTGGTAGAGATACAGCCATCACTGTGGGCCCTATAGGAGAAAACCCCATTTTCAAGGGATCCCATCACGAAAAATGGACAAAAAATCTAAAAAATATTTTGTCTGAGGATTTTGATGCAGAATGGTGGAGAATCGCCCTAGAAATCGTTTAAGATACTCCGCTTGAGAATCGGATGAGAATTGGGCAAGATATAGCCATCACTGTGGGATCTATAGGGGGAAACCCCATTTTCAAGGGATCCCATCATCAAAAATGGACAAAAAATCTAAAAAATATTTTGTCTCAGGATTTTGATGCAGAATGGTGGAGAATTGCTCTAGAAATCGTTTAAGGTACTCCGCTTGAGAATCGGATGAGAATTGGGCAAGATATAGCCATCACTGTGGGCCCTATAGGGGGAAACCCCATTTTCAAGGGATCCCATCATCAAAAATGGACAAAAAATCTAAAAAATATTTTGTCTCAGGATTTTGATGCAGAATGGTGGAGAATTGCTCTAGAAATCGTTTAAGATACTCCGCTTGAGAATCGGATGAGAATTGGGCAAGATATAGCCATCACTGTGGGATCTATAGGAGAAAACCCCATTTTCAAGGGATCCCATCATCAAAAATGGACAAAAAATCTAAAAAATATTTTGTCTCAGGATTTTGATGCAGAATGGTGGAGAATCGCCCAAGAAATCGTTTAAGGTACTCCGCTTGAGAATCGGATGAGAATTGGGCAAGATATAGCCATCACTGTGGGATCTATAGGGGGAAACCCCATTTTCAAAAATGGACAAAAAATCTAAAAAATATTTTGTCTCAGGATTTTGATGCAGAATGGTGGAGAATTGCTCTAGAAATCGTTTAAGGTACTCCGCTTGAGAATCGGATGAGAATTGGGCAAGATATAGCCATCACTGTGGGCCCTATAGGGGGAAACCCCATTTTCAAGGGATCCCATCATCAAAAATGGACAAAAAATCTAAAAAATATTTTGTCTCAGGATTTTGATGCAGAATGGTGGAGAATTGCTCTAGAAATTGTTTAAGGTACTCCGCTTGAGAATCGGATCAGAATTGGGCAAGATATAGCCATCACTGTGGGCCCTATAGGGGGAAACCCCATTTTCAAGGGATCCCATCACGAAAAATGGACAAAAAATTTAAAAAATAGAAAAATAGAAATCGTTTAAGATACTCCGCTTGAGAATCGGATGAGAATTGGGCAAGATATAGCCATCACTGTGGGATCTATAGGAGAAAACCCCATTTTCAAGGGATCCCATCATCAAAAATGGACAAAAAATCTAAAAAATATTTTGTCTCAGGATTTTGATGCAGAATGGTGGAGAATCGCCCAAGAAATCGTTTAAGGTACTCCGCTTGAGAATCGGATGAGAATTGGGCAAGATATAGCCATCACTGTGGGATCTATAGGGGGAAACCCCATTTTCAAAAATGGACAAAAAATCTAAAAAATATTTTGTCTCAGGATTTTGATGCAGAATGGTGGAGAATTGCTCTAGAAATCGTTTAAGGTACTCCGCTTGAGAATCGGATGAGAATTGGGCAAGATATAGCCATCACTGTGGGCCCTATAGGGGGAAACCCCATTTTCAAGGGATCCCATCATCAAAAATGGACAAAAAATCTAAAAAATATTTTGTCTCAGGATTTTGATGCAGAATGGTGGAGAATTGCTCTAGAAATTGTTTAAGGTACTCCGCTTGAGAATCGGATCAGAATTGGGCAAGATATAGCCATCACTGTGGGCCCTATAGGGGGAAACCCCATTTTCAAGGGATCCCATCACGAAAAATGGACAAAAAATTTAAAAAATATTTTATCTCAGGATTTTGATGCAGAATGGTGGAGAATCGCCCCAGAAATCGTTTAAGGTACTCCGCTTGAAGATTGGTTGAGAAATGGATAAGATGTGCCCTTCTTAATGGACTGTTGGACGTCCCATATGGTATAAATGAAATTTCCATTCCATTTACAATTTTTGTACAGAAAATATCTCTTTCCAAAATAATGAAAATAACGAAGTTTGAAAAAAACGTACTGCAATATTTTAATGCCAAAAAATTTCAATAATTTATGTTTGGTTGGCTTTTATTGGGTTAATCCCTACGCCATTAAACTCCGAAGGAAACCTGTTACTACTAAATATTTCGGCAACTTTTTGACAAATTAAGTAAGCCAGAAAAATGATTCGATCCCCAGTCACCCCCCAACCGCGGCTTCTTCTCGTTAAGAAATATATATGCCAGATGTATCGAATGCTTTTCTGTTTTCGCACATTTCGGAAATATGTATGTACGTATGGATGTCTATACATATATATTTACGCAAAAGGCCGAAAATCGCAATCGCAACATGTGTCAGTGCCCGGGGGATTGGCGTCTGGCTATGCTCCACTAATGAGAACACAAAATTTGGTCCAGAATGATCGCCACATTTTTGCAGCGCCCCAGTGGAACCACAGAAAATCCGAAATCTTGAAATCTTTAAAATTAAAAATTGAGAAAACAAAAGGGGATCATAAAAATGAACATTGTACATATTCGAGTAAACATTGCGAATATGAGCGTGGCGGTCGAACTTAAAATTCAAAATATGCACCAGCAGACTTGCAAGACAATTGCTTAATAAACGCCAACGGAATCGAATAAGTTTTTATTAGGGCCTGGAAATACTAACAATTGTAAACAATTGAAGGCCATGCGACTCTGGTGACTCATGACTTTAGAAACTCGGTGAGTAATATGAAATGCAAATTTTCTATGTGGAGAGAGAGGATCCGTGCATCCATGAAATGCCTTTAACCGGTCGACTAACGTGTTTCCAATTATGCAAATATGCTAATAACATAGCTCACTCGAGTGATAACCAAGTTTGGGGTACTTTCAGTAATAAGTTTTCAATTAAAAAATATTTGATAAGGAGCAGGAGAACACCCAAGTTGGCGATTGCCTGCCGACTTAATTGCTTTTCGTTGTTGGGCTGCGATTGGCGCTAATTGAAGACAACTTTTTGAGCAGCTGATGGCGGCCACTGGTGGTCAGCTATCTGAGGCAACTGCAACCTGTTCCCTGCTGCCCCGATCCGATGGCCAGCAAGGTTTGTCATTGATGATTAGTCCGGTTGCCCCGGAGAGATACAAGAATCATGCGTACCATGCGCCTTCGTGTCTGGCGTTGTCATTTCCATTTTGTTGATTTTCCTGTTCACTTCGCACTAATCGATTTTTACGACTGCGTTTAGTACAAAGTGCTTCTGGCCCCTGGTTTTATGCATATTTAAAACCCACAAAATATTACGCAACTTTGATAAATTGTTTTCGCTATAAATCGATGGGCTAGAAGTGGGAGCTTTGGCGTGGAATTTGACACGATTAATTAGCCGTATATTTTGCATTCCAAGAATTTTCGGCATGACCCAAATTTTTGGATAGGGAAATTAAGATATTTCAATTACTGTCACTTGACATCAAGTTCAAGTTCAATTAACCAGCGTTCTGGTGCTTAACTTGCCTTTGAAAAATCTTGTGACTCAACTAAGAAATCAGCAGATATCTTAGTCATCTGGTTGGTGTTAGATATTCTTATCGATTCGAAAATCCACTGAATCACCTGTAGATTTTTAGCTTCCAGTCATGAGTCAACTGAATAACATATATTCTAAAGCGAATTGTTTCCCTTTCGGGATAAATATACAACATGAATAATTGACAGATCTATCGACAGATTTAGAACATAAAGCTCTTTCCGGACATCATCTATAATTGATTAACTTTTCGCCAGACTATATTTCAAATTCGCCAGCTCAGGCTAATTAATCAATTTTCCCGTCTAATGGAGTGAAATTCAACAGAAATTGATCGAAATTGTTGGCGCTTTGCGAATAGCAAATAACACGTATACGCCCCGTAGGAAATGAATATATTTCTCCCATCCCCCTTCGATAGAGCGCAATAAGCCAAATTCAATTTGTGCCAAAAAAAAGAAACGTGAAGGGACAAAATTTTACGAAATTGTAACTGTCACTAAATCGAAACGTATAATTGGATTTCGATGCTTTAAAAAGGCTTTAAAATTATGCAAAACGCATTTGAGCTGCAGACACGAACCACGACAGCGATGTCAAGTACAGAAACCACATCTCCGCTGTCTTTGGGCCCCTCGAGCCACCGGCAATTACAACCACAACAATTGAAGCGAAATTCGGTCAGAGCAAAGTAAACCTTGGTCACACTATAAGAAAAAGTGTGGTCACTTTAAAATTCTTCATGAAAAGCATGAACATTGATTTACGAGATTTTACAATTCTGTAACTCATTCATAAAGTGTTTTTTTCTAAAAACTTATTTTATTCTCTATATTTCAGAATTTTTAAAATTAATTTTTAGTCCTGAAAGATTTTATAAATTCATCAGACAATTTAATAAAAATAAATTAATAAACACAACCAATAGACACATTTAACCAGAGCCCCGCAGAGTGCAAAACCACTTTGGGGAGTTTGCTTAAAGCCAAGATTATTGCAAGTGCAGATTTCTTTTGCAGTCGAATTGATGGCTCTGCTGTTTCCTATGCATATTTAATTTTATGCTTATGCTCATGTTTTCCTTATGGAAATTTGAAGACTTCACACAAACGAAAAAGAAAAACAAGCCGAAAACGGAAATACAAGCCGTAAAAATGTTCAGCGAGGCGACATTGGCACTTTGGACTTTGATACGAGTACTTTAATGCAAATTATGCAAAATGTGAGCTGCTGGCATAGTGAAGGAATTCTTCAGACCGATGACAAAGTTCAATTGTATCAAATTGGCAAAAAATAACAGTGGCAGTGAACGAGAAAGAAATAAACACACTGTTTTTAGGCGGCATATTGGGTACGAACGACTCCATCAATCATAAGCATCAATCAGACGGGAAAACTTTGAAGTCTGCGGCATGCCGCACACCACCAACACCGAGGCAAGATGAGCAATTTGTTGGTCCATTTCAATTGGAACACATGCAACAAGCTGTGGGCCAGCAAAAAATTTAAATTTTATTTGCAAAGTGAGTTTGGTTTTAGTTTTCCGCCGAATATTTCACGCAAAGTTCAGCAATTGCATGCCAAACTATTGGCAGGGCTGATCTCATGCTTTCTTGATAAATCCCTCCACCTATTTGTGGCATTATTGTAGCCCACAACTGATGTCACTGCCACTTTCGACCAAATGGTCTCAAATGTGCCCGATTATTAATAAACTGCATGTGCAATGAACAAACAACGAAAAAATGCACAACGGAAATAAACATTTTGTTAGGAAATCATTTTAATACAAATATATATAGCTGATCAAAGTCAAAGTCAAAATGATAAAAAGTGCAACAAAAATATTAATCTTTCCAGGTAATCTTATCTTTAAGGAAGTGCTATTGGTCAAGTTGTATTTATTTAATCCAGTTTTGTGTCTAAAAATACATCCTATGTCATGCACTTTAGACTGGTGACTAACTGCCATGTGGGATGCAGACTATCGAAATCCTCCCCTTCTCAGGCAGTGCCAAAATTTCAACCCAGTCTGCAGATATGCTAACGAGACGACAAACTGAGGAAAGCAGACAAACAGATTTTGGCATGCTTGGAGGGAAGCTATTTCGGGAGCTATTTTTAAGAACAGACAGACCATAAATTGATGGAAGGGGAATCACCCAGAGTTCACTTCGACGGAGCCCAGTTTGGAGACTTTTTCGGGGATTTCGGAAAGAATAGTAATTCCAATTAAAGTAATGCTATTCTCAAAAATCCATTAACTTTTCAAGATTATTATTTTGTTCCCCGACAGATTCTATCTATCATAAGCATCTGACATTGGCACGAAATTAATATCGGATAGTGTATGGTATCATTTCGTGAATTGGGCATCAATTTCACGACGATTTCACACGTATTCGTATAAGATGTCAGATGTGTCAGTACTGTGTCGTTTGTCTCATTAAGCCATTATTTCCGCTTTGTTGCAGACTCACATTCCCGTTTGACACTTCTCAAGAGCAATCTTGGCGGGCGCCAAATGACATCATGGATCGCTCTGCGATCATTATGCATATCAAGACCCGTTCGTATATCTGGGGACTATGATGTGCATAGTGTCGCAGATCGCTCTCAATGACGCCGTCTCCATTAATCACAATCGTTTCGGAGGAGACAACCTCATCAATTGCAGCTATGGGAAACGAAATGGAGGATGAAAGCCCCGCTCCGAGCCGCCCACTCATCCCACACCAAACGAACTGTGTGCACTGGCACGAGGGCGAATTAAAATTTGTTTATAACATATTTCTCGCACGATATCTGATGGTTGACTGAGTAATGTGGTGGTGAGGAAGTCAATCAGTGGGCCAGGCGGTTTGCAGACAATCGATTAAAACTGGTGGTGGTGACGCTAACTGGAATTTTTTGGCATTTCAAGGAAGGCGCGTTCTCCGACGATGACGCTACTTAAGACCCTTGTCCTTGCCGCCGATGTACAGAACCGACCAGGACTTGTCCGGCACAGTATACTCCAGGTCTCGCTTAAAGACGCTAAACATGAGAGGAGAATCTTTAGCTTTCTGATCAAAAGGATAAAGATTAGAGTCCTTACCTTGTGGCCGAGCTGACCATCCGTTGCCGCTGGTGGAGCGGAATACAGGTCTGCTTGGGGGCCGGCTTGAGTTCCAGGGCAAAATCACTTTCGGTGGGGTCGACCAACAGGTCATCACTGGTACTAGATCCGCTACTGCCCCTTCCGCACTTTTCCTCGAAACGAGACGACATGGTTGGCACCGCGCTCGTCTAAACGGTACTTTTATAGGCCGAAAAATATCAAAAATAAGGAAAGCAAGTCGCTTTTTATCCGCTAACGTGCAAATTTCAACAGTCTAAAATTTACACTCCCTAATATCCACATTTAAATGTGACAAAGTGAAGTCTCTAGTCTAGAGCCTAATATTTGATTGAAAATTCTCAGGGCAGCTTTAAATCTAATTGTTTGAGAAAGACAGGAAAATCACAGATCCAGCTAGAAATTAAAAAAAAAAGGTTTTTTCTTCATTTGTATCCACTTTTTAGCTAAAAATGAACACAAAAGTAGGCCACAGTTATAGTATGTGAAGGTCTGTTGGGCAAGCCTACAAGTATGCAATGTTTTTAATCAAGACCATAGGAAGCCATTTTACAAAAAACGAAAATGTCTTCCCAATTCTTAATTTAATGACAGTTTTCGTTCAATATTGTTTTTAGAAGTTGTATTCTTTTGGTAAAAAACAAACCCCAATAATAAAAATAAATCATAAGCATTCCTAAATTTCTCATAAAATGTATTTGTAAGGAAACCAGTCAGCACAGTACAATTTGGAGGTGCCAGGGACTAGAAGAGATGTTATATTTGGAAATGCTGCCCAGGAACATGACTAGTAGACCGTTACTTGCACCACCAGGAAATTGGTTCCCTTAGCAGTCATCCTGCTTATCATATGAATAGGGATCATGAGGGTGGAGGGGCTCTTGCAGATTGAGCCCATGTCCTGGGAGGCCTGGATGTCGTACACGTGGCTGGTACTGACACTGAGGCAATCGACGATCTTAGTGCCCTTAGTGGCCCAGAGGCACAAGGTGGCCATGAGGGGCATGTCGCACGGTATGATGCTCGTCAACCAAATGAAAAACATCTCCGTGTCTCTTCCGGCCTTGATGCACCGGGCAGTGTTTCCATTAGTAGATCCCATCGCCTCGGCCAGATTGGCGCGGGCGGTCATCACCAGGACGGGCAGCAGATCCTTTACCCCGTCGCCATGGGTGGCGATGATCCTGTCCTGCACCAAGTACACCATGTGACACTTGGGCTTGTTCAAGTGTACCATTTTGAAATCCAGGATGAAGGTCTTCGTCTGCCTGATGCCAATCCGTTCCATGGACAGGGTTAGGTGCTCCATCGATAGATGTTTGTTGTAATCGTTCTTGAATGCTGCTCGCCTGCAATTGGAGTCGGGACAAACCAAAGGGCTGTGGGATATTTTCAGTTCCAAACGCTTGTCGTTTTCTTCTAGCAGATCCGTGCTCGTAGTCAAGAGTTCGTTCTCCGTACAGGCCACTGAACTGAAATAGTTTTTGGGGCGTTCCAGGATATGCGGAATTCCCGTCCTTTCCCATTCAATTAATTTTGTCTTCAGCCTTTCAGATGTTGTGGCCTGCAGGCTGGCTCTCTGGGCCGAGCAGGCCACCAGACATACCTCCTTGGGAACTTCTAGCTGTTCTGATCCTTTCAGAACAGGTACTCCGTACACTTTATGTGGCTTAAAATAGGGATTAGTGTAAAGTTCCTTCAGGTACACTTTTCCAGTGTCCTTTTCCTCGGTACTGGGATAGCTGTCTATATCAGTGGATGATTCCAGGGAGCCTAAACTTTGCGGCCACGCAGTGTGGCTTTTCAGTAAAATGTTTAACGATGCGTCCCAATAATTGTTTTCGAAGAGGCCACTGGCCGCAATCGGTGGCACGAGTGTCTGTGGAAGGTGGGCCCCACCTTTCTCCCTACTGTGACGGCTCATCCGGGGAGTCTGGTGTTCGAGGTGTTGAACCTCCTTTCGAGTGGGCTCCTCAAACCTGGACCGCATTCTATCCAGTTGGCTCTTCTGACGGCGTTTTCTCTGCAATGTTCTGTTACTGATGACTCTTGGCAGGCTTGAAGTGGGGGGTTCCGTTTGACTCCGGTGGCTATGGGCCTTGGAGGTTCCTGGGAGCTCCCCATTGATGGAAAGGTTAGTGGCAGCTATAGTTGGCTGCCACCGATCTTTCGAGGCGCTTATATTTGTCAAAGTCTTGGCGGCATCATTGTGTTGATTACTTCTAGGTGGTAGCGAAGTCCGTTCCAACCCTGCCGTGGCCAAATGTGGAGGCGCAGTGGCTCTCAACCGTTCAATGCCCCGAAGTTCGACTTTAGGTTCCTTAGGCGGGGATGGCTTTCTCTTAAGCTGAGTCCTGGGTGTCTCGACCTTTCTGAGCCGCTCCACACTTTTGGGTCTTTTGAACAGATTTAGGGGAGTAATGGGGGGCGGAACGGACTCGTCGTGCAACTCTTCTCGAACACGATCTTTAATGGGCCTCAAAGCGGGAAACCTAGTGAAGGACTGACCCCTAGAGGGAGGATCAACAGCCTGTACCGCCCAGTTGTTGAGGTGAAAGGCCAATCTGGCAGCTTGCTGGTTTTGGGCCCTCGATCGAGAGTTGAAAAGAGCCCGAAGTTTTCCCTTTCCCTGCTGAACCGGAACCGAATCGATAGAATCGACCCATGGAAGACTATGGCAATCCGCCTCGTCAGAATCAGAGCCCGTCTTGCGCTTCATAAAGAAACGCAGCTTCTTGCAGGACGAGCACCAGCTGGTGGCGCCTGAAACGTAGTCCTTCCTCAGCGACTGGATGTCCCCATGACGAAGACTCAGCTTGCTCCGACGACGATTACAGTGAGAACACTTAAACATAATGTCTTTAATTTGGATGTGTTTCCGTGTAACTGCAGTGTATGTTTTTTTTTGTGTGTGCTCCAATGCTGGAGACACATACAAGGAATTTGAAGAGTCTCTTCCAAATAGTGTGAACTGTATGAAAGTAGAAAGTGTAACAGGTGCCTTCATTTCCCCCCAGTCAGGCAATTATTCGAAAAGCCTACTTGGCTGAGGTCAAGATTGAAATAGGTCCCTGGAAGCGTTTCAAAAGACTACAACTCTTAGGGGAATCAAATACAAATATTTCCCACAGTACTTTGTTGGTTTTCCGGTCCGGCCCCTGAGATGAACGGTCACATGCTGGACCCATTGATTGACCGTGAAATCCAAAGTCGAAGGTCGCCAAGGGGACGTGCAAAAGTAAGCAAAAAACCGTATTTGGGGAAACCTTGGTCGCCAGCCCAGCCATGCTCCAGTTTATACGCCTCGAGCCGGAGCTCTCAAAATCAATTGAGATTGTCAAACGCCCCGTCAAGTGCCACCTGTCGGCGAGCGAAGACACAAATAAAGAGAAAAGTATTTCGAAAACTATTAAAAGCGAGTCGTAGAGTGGTGAAGCTGGTATACTCTCAAAATAAATAACAGGTCATAGATATTATAGTTAATTTTTAAAAAAGAAATTAAAGATACATAGCTCTAGGCTTAAACGATGAAGTGCTTATTATAAGGTATCTAAGCTTACTTACAAGTACACAAAGTTTTTTAAATAAATTTATTAATTCTTCCAATGCCGTCTTTACTTAAAATATTGTGTCTCAATTGGCAAATACATATTTTAAATAAATAGATCCACCTTCTTAATAATAGGTACCCTAATTATATGCCTCAACCTTTGTTTTTTTTAATTTTATTTATAGATTGTTTATTTATTTAAGTTTCTTACTTCCTCGTAGGCTCCATAAACCCTCAGCTAGGGTAAAAATGGCAAAAAGCGGCTTAAACTGAGACCAATTGAGGCTTCGCCATGGCTTAAGTTTACTCGGATCGGATCGGATCGTATTGGCGGCCAGTGGATGGTGATGGTGATTCAGCTCGAATACTCGAATGTTTGTTTGTTTTTTTGTTTGTTGAGATGCGCCAAACGGCAAACGCCAAAACCGAAACCGGCGACAAATCAGTGGTCTGAGCAAATAACGGAACCCGGCTCCAAGCCCACAGCCGGCCCAACTGAAGGTCTCCCCACGAACTCTTCTCGCTATAAAAATCACCTCGTCCATCCAAGCCGACATCAGACGTTCCACAGACGAACAATTAACAAGATGGTGAGTAGTTTGGAGGGAAAGTTAAGGATAATGAAAGGACTAAACAAGATGGTGGTCATTTGTAGAAACTCTTTGCCCTGACCTTTGCCCTGTGTGCCTGCTTGGCTGCCGCCGATGTGTCCCACCTGCAGCCCGGCAGCAGCTACCTGCCACCTCCGCGTCCGGAGCCGGCCATCTCCATGAGCATCGAGCAGCAGGAGCTGCGCGAACTGCCCGAGCAAGTGGAGTACATGCGGATGAACAAGCAGGGTCAGATGGAGGCCATGCCCGCCAGTCTGCTGACGCCTCCTGCTCCGGAAAGCGAAATGGAAGCCATGCCCTCTACTCGCTATCTGCCACCCTCTGCTCCGGTTCCAAGCCAGATGAATGTCGAGCCCATGGAAATGATGGCACCCGAACAGCCGGCCATGGAGCAGCTCCAGGCCCAGCCCCAGCTGGCCATGCGCTACCTGCCCCCTGCTCCCCAGGAGAACCAGCAACTGACCTACCAGCAGTACCAGGAGCAGATGGAACAGTTGCAGATGCAGCAGCTTCAGGAACAGCCAGAGGAGTCTCAGCCGGAACAGCCCCAGCAGCAGGCTGAGGAACAGATGCCTTATGTCCTGGATGTCCAGCAGCCCATGGCTCCCTCCGATGCGGAAGCCCAGCAGCCACAGGAACCTGAGCCAGCCCACGAACTCCGCGCCGACGGCTACCACTACAAGCAGGCCGAAGAGCAGCTCCGTCTGAGGCATTAGCTCACCCAAAGCTGAGTCACCTGATGACGATATCGCGAATTCCGGGCATGCGTCATCGAATTGTTGAATGTTTCTAGTTCTAAGTTTTACGAGACCGATTAAAGTTTGTTTTGTTAGAGAGCTCTTGTTTTAAAATAATGGATGGATGAACAAGAAAACTTCTTTTTACGGAAATAAGAATATCTTGTTTAATGGTTTCATCATAAATTACTATTATAGTTTATTTAAAAAGTTAAGTACTATATTGAAGGAATGATTGGAAACCTAGATGGTACTAGGCCTAGAATATTATTTCTAAAACAGGTAATATATTCTGTATCCTTTGAATAATGAATAAATTACTTTTTCCAAATTAAATGGATCCATTATAATAGTTCTGTAAACATATCATTCTTTAGGAAGACTCGTCTTCAAACTAAAGATATATCATAATTCACATTCATGTATGGTTTAGAAAAGATTCTTAAAAATGACCGATACTGTAGCCGAAAGGACCGGCATCTACCATAGATGGTCCCACCGTCCTCCCAACGAGTCCTCCAAATGGCTGTTGCCTCGGCAGGATGTGCCATTGTGGAGCAGACGTAGTCATCGGATTGCAGCTGGAAGCAGCCTCACTCCGGACTTGGCCAAGTACAAGGACTTCCATGTAGACATCGCGGGTCGTCTGTGGTCGCTCTGGGGCAACCTGCATCCGGAGGCGGCTGTCTTTGAAAAGCGGGTGAGGGGCCGCCAGTACCTAGCCTGCTGTGTAATGGCCTGTTGCGCAGCCAGTGCTTACCCCCTGATGGACTGGAACCCCCATCTTCTGGACACTATTGTGGTCAGTGGAAGCCAGTACTTTAAAAGGAGCATTATGGGAATGGAGAGGGTGGACTATGAACTCTCCCTGGAGAATCTGGATACCAAGTGTACGATGGATTCTCTTAAATTCAAGATCCACATCGAGCACGTGGCCTACGGAAAGCTCTACCGGGTGCCCACTCTGAACAAGATGAACCTCTCCGAGGCACTCATCTTCTTCTTCAACCACTACCAGTTTGGAGTCCTGACCGTGAAGAGGAGAGCCCTGGCCATAGGCCTCTGCCCTGGGCAGAGTGGCGGGTACTTTATGTACGATTGCCAGGAGAAGGACTTCCCCCTGTTTCCCCAGCACCAGGGAGCATCCTACGTACTGCGGACTTGTAACCTACAGGAGCTGCTCTTCCACGTGGTGGTCACCTTGAATATTCCCTTCCCGAATATAAGTTTCAGTATCCACAACGTGAACGTTGTTTGCAAAAACATGGCCTAATCATTAATTTATTTTAAAAAACAATTCCTGTTTAAATAAAAAATACCAAAAAATCCCAATATTCTCAATTGGAGATTTTATTATTCCTATTTCCATTTATAAATTCCAAAAAATAAACTATTACTGAGCCACTCGACGATCCGCCACTACAAGTCCACCCTAAAACTGGGCCTCCTCGGCCCCGCCCTCCTCCTCCTCGTTCTCCACGGTGGCGCCCTCGCGCAGCATCTCCACTTTGTGGATGCTGAAGTCGATGTTATAGAAGGGCACGTTCAGGGTGACCACCACGCAGTAGAGCAGCACCTGGAGGTGGCGGGTGCGCAGCATGTAGGAGGCGCCCTGCTGCTTGGGGAACAGCGGGTGGTCCTTCTCCTGACAGTCGTACATGAAGTACCCGCCGTCGTGGCCCGGACAGAATCCAATGGCAAGGGATCGCTTCCGAACACTGACGATTCCGAACTGGTAGTGGCTGAAGAAGTAGATCAGCGCCTCGGAGAGATTCATCTTGTTGAAGGTGGGCACTCGGTAGAGCTTTCCGTAGGCCACGTGCTCGATGTGGACCACAAAGTTGATGGTGTCCATGGAGCAGTCGATGTTGAGGTTCTCCAGGGAGAACTCGTAGTCCTCCTTGGTGATCTGGTCGATGCTCTCCTTGAAGTAGGTGTTGCCGCTGACCACGATCGTGTCGAGGAGGTGGGGGCTCCAGTCCATCAGCCGGTAGACACTGGCTGCGCAACAGGCCATCACGTAGCAGGCCAGATACTGGCGGCCACGGACATCGTCCTCGAAGACAGGCGCCTCCGGGTGCAGGTTGCCCCAGAGCGACCACAGCCGACCCTCGATCTCCACGTCGAACTTCTTGATCTTGCTGACCGGCAGGTTGCGGTACCTGCCCGCCGTGTTGCGGCGGTTCAGCCTGCTCCACACGGGTAGGCAGTTCTCCAGCTCCAGCCAGCCCAGGGACTCGTTGGTGGCGCAGATCTCGTACTCGGGTCGGCCGTACTGCTTATTGGAGCAGGTCATGGGTATGGAGAGATCGGTGAGGAGCTGCAGGATCCTGGCGTTCGGAGCCGCCTTCTTGTGCGACAGCACATCAACCACGAAGAACTTGTACTGGTTCTTCTCCTTCCAATCCTTTGCGCCCACCCGCTCGTCGATGTACTTCAGAAGCATGTCCACATCGTACAGGAGCACCCAGGAGGCGGTGTTCCTTTCGGGCCACCGCTTGGGGCCCTTGGGACAACGCTTCTTTTTCTTGCCGCCCTCCTCATCGCCTCCGTCGTCGTCCTCCTCCTCCTCGTCACCGCCTGGCTTCTCCATGCTGCCGTAAGGGTCAAAGACGTGGAAGAACTCGTCGTGGTAGATGGCATAGCTGCCGTTCGGAGTGAAGAGGATCATGTACTTGCGGACGTTCAGCAGCTTGCCGAACTTCTTCTTGAAGATGGTCAGGCCCGCCTCCGGGGAACCTGCTTTCTTCATAGGGGTGGGAACCCACATGCCAGCGGGCTCGAAGCATCGGATCCAGATATCGAACTCGTAGTCGTCAATGGTCACGTGACGGACCACCCGCTCGAACACGGACTCCAGTTCACAGACCCTGGAGGCGATCGCCTTGGCATTGGTGATAACCCGATCGATGCGGTAGGAGTTCCATTGGTTCAGAGGCCGCAGGGAGCAGCTGACGATGGCCAGGGCGGATGCGAAGTAGCAGGGCTTGATCTCCTTGAAGCTTCCCTCCTCACGTCCCTCGAGCGCCTGGCTGCCCTGGATCTTGAAGTTGCAGTCCTTCTCGCGCATCCGGTAGCCGAAGAGGATCGGACGCGGCTTGTAGGGCTTGCGCAGCTCCTTGGGCAGCTTCTTGCCGGGACGGTGCTTTAGCTCCACCTCCTCCTCGCCCTCGGCCTCCTCCTCCTCGCCTTCCATGTCGGGCTCTTCGTCCAGGCCCTCCTCGCCCTCGCCTTCATCGATGCCAGTGTCGCGGTATTCAGGTTTGGCTGAAATTTTGAAATAATTTTTAAGTTACAAGGTCGAATAAAAAGTGATGAATATTACAAAGGATATGTGGTCTTGAAGGATAATAAATAATCGGTGCTATGACTCTGATACTCACGCTTCTTGCCCGCCTTGCGGTCCAAGTGATCCTGCTTGGCTTTGAGGAACATCTGGATGCGCTCGTTCTCCTTCTTGAGCTCCTCGTCGATGTAGCGCATCTTCTCCAGCCGCGCTTCCTTGATCTTCTTCTGCCTGGCGGTCTCCAGCTTGACGTCCTTGTCGTCCTCCGCCTTGCCATACGGCCGGAACCTGCCATGTATGT
This sequence comes from Drosophila bipectinata, assembly GCF_030179905.1. NCBI lineage: Eukaryota > Metazoa > Arthropoda > Insecta > Diptera > Drosophilidae > Drosophila > Drosophila bipectinata. Next base: position 1,438,245 of record NC_091738.1, on the reverse strand, counting down.
TGTTGTCGACCATCTGGATGCTGGCCACGATGAAGTTCATCACGGAGCAGCCTTGCGGATTGCACCCGAACTCTATGCGCTTGATCAGGGCATCCAGTTCCACGAACCGGAGCAGACAAGCAGGTCCTGACCCGCCCTTCCTGTAGCCGATGGCGTTGCATGGGAATCCAATGAACATGTAGACGAAGTTGTATCGCTTGAAGATGACACAGGAGAAGCGCTGGCACACCAGGAGCAGTCTGTTGCCGTCGCTCAGGAGATCCACCAGGACCTGGCGCAGTGGCACCATGATCGAGGACTTTACCACCTTCTTGACCTCCAGGCTGAAGTTGCTCTCCCCGATGGCGATGTCCGGCAGCTTCTTGGCCAACAAGCAGGCCAGGATGTACTCGTAGTTCTGGTAGTCATCGCCGAAGCTGTTGGCCGACTCCAAGGCAAACTCTATCAGCTCCGAATTCCAGGTGGAGAGCTTGTACTTGGAGGACACCGCCAGGGCTACCAGGCCGGCAAGAAGGCCGCCCAGCTTGGCCATCTCCTCATCCAGCTGAGGGAGCTGGGTGGTTCCGACGATGATCCAGGATCCGTCTGGCAGGGCCTTGAAGTTGCTCTTGAGCGCCACCTCCTCCTCCACGGTGAGGACCACCTTCTCGTCCTCCTCCTCCTGGCCCAGCTCGTAGCCCCGCTTGATCTTGAGCCGCAGAGCCCGGAGATTCTCCTGATCCGAGCGCAGGAGCACCTGCTGGGCCGGCTTGTAAAGTCCAGGCCTCTTGGGTTGTGGTTCTGGCAGTTCCTTGATGATGTTGTTGATGATCATGTTGATCAGGTCGTCCACCATTTCCTTCTCCTCGACCGTCGGGAACCGCTCCTCCTCCGGAATGCTCTCGATACTCTTCTTCTGCCTCAGCTCGGGCGGCGGAGGTTCGTCCGTAAACGTGGGCAGGCCCATTTGGAGTGCGGGGAACCGGTTAGTCTGCGGAGTCATCACCTGCAGGGGTCGGATGCAGCCCGTCCGGATCCCGTGGATGAAGAACTTGCCACCACGTCGCATCTTCAGGGCGTTCATGTAGATCACCCGCACAAAGGAGTCGAAAGTGGAGTGAATCTGGAGGACGGCCAGGCCCTTGATGGTGTAGTCGTCGGGGTCGACCACCAGACCGATGCGGTTCCTCCTGAAGGGATCGAAGACGTAGAAGAACTCCCTGTCCCGCCACAGAGCCAACACCGAGTTGTCGATCTGGAGGAGGGCGGCGGGCCACTGGGGCATGTTGAAGAGCTGGTGCAGCGCCATGGTCAGCTGGGACTCCAGATAGTTCTTGCAGTCCGCCACATGACCGTTGATCATGAACGGGTGCTTCCGAACCGTGGCCTTGAAGGCGCCCATCAGGAACATTTCCGGCAGATCCACCACATTCAGGTGGGGCTTCTTGTTTTTCCACCGCTTGCCGTCCAGCCTGAACTTTTTCCGCAGGGTCTTATAGTAGGCCACTCCGTACCTGATGATGTCGTCCACCGTATCCGGCTTCCAGAGTTTGGCCAACTCGAATTCGGCATAGATGAGAGCTATTAGGGACACCACCAGGGAGGCGTTCTTCTCGTTTCCGGATATCGGCTGGTGGATGCCGCCCGACGCCGCCGTTTTAACCGCAAAGTTCTCGTTCACCACCGCCCAGAGTTTGTGGTACTCCTCGTTCTCCGCAGCCTTGATCTTGGGCTCCTTCAGTTTCCCGTACTGGGAAAGCGATATCTCAAAAATGTTAAACTCGTCGTTGGGCTTCAGGTCACTGAACTTGGTGATAAGGTGGACCAGATGTTCGGTGTATCGGGTGGCCATCAGGGAGCACTTTCCATCCTCGAAGTCCCGCTCGCAGTGATCGTCTCTGCCGTTGGGGTCGAAGATGTAGTAGGAGTTGAGGCAGCGCTTCCAAATCAGTAGAAACAGGTCCCTCGATGTGAATATGCAGGCATTGTATTTGGAGAAGAACAGCGACAGGGCCTTGAACATGTTTGGTTCGTTTTTCAGAAGTCCGGAGAAGTGGATTTTTATTTCCACGGAAGCTTCCCGTTCCGCCACCTGGGTAATGATATCGAAGTCGTTCTCCTCCGACTTGTAGTTCAGGCTGGCACTCTTTTTGGTTAGCTTGACTCCACGCTTGAGGATTCCGTCCATGGTGGCGCCCGTCCAGAAATCCGGGTTGAGTCGAAAACTCTCCACAAAGGCCACAATTATGGCCCCGATCTCGCTGGGCCGATTATAGTACCTGTTAGAATGAAAATATGGTTATGAAAATATCCAAAAATAGAATCCCGATTACAAACTGTAGTCGGTAGGATTCCGCCTTGGGTTCCGGATAAATATTACGATTTCCAAACACAATCTCAGCCGTGAAGGTCTTCTCCAGCTGGGTGGGTATGTTATAGAGGGTGAGTTGGCCGTCGCCTTCTGCAATTTTTTTTTGGTGGAGCTAGATAAGTGAAATGGTCCAATCCTGATAGTTGGTAGGGGGGGTATACGCACCATATCTTGGCAAAGAGGCGGAGATGAACTGCTCATCCAACTCCTCTTCGCGCTTCTGATACCCGACGTTCCAGGTCCACAGGTCCTGGGGACTGCAGCCCTCGATCAGGTCAAAGGTCTTGATGTTTTCGCCATCCAAGGCCTCTTGCAGGACCCGCGGATTGTACGAGGGAAAAGGTAGCTCTTCTAGGGGACCCACTTCCGTCTCGTTCAAGTAGATGCGACTTTTGGGACGTTTAAGCTCAAGCTGTTCATGGGGAAAGGTAGTACAAGGTATAGAATATAGGTTGTTTTATAGTTACTAAGTTATAGTACTTAGGTTAACATCAAGTTTATAAAGTATCATTTTGTGGGTTTTATGGGGCTTAGATATAATGGCTTAGCTATTAGTATTATCTAAGTAAGCCTCTAATATGTACTGATTCTAGAAATAAAGAAAACTTTATTATTCTTTCAGTGTAACTTTTTAAAAAGGTAAAACAAACAAAGCCTAAGAAGGTCTCTGTGCAATATTTGTTTGAAAATGAAATCCTAATCCTAATTTTCAGATTTATTTAACATAAGGAGTTAGGTTCTTGGTTAACCCATTTGAAGTAAAAACCCAAGCCAAATTATAACACATATTTTAAATTCCTACTTCTATTATTAAAGAAATCTTGAGCATTCCTTATTTGGAAGTGTAAATATAACCCAAAACCTAATTAGGACCCTGCATTATTAAATAGTAAAGTGGTTTCAGTTGACGATTGTGTAACATATGGCCAGTTATCGGCGCTTGGCTCTGTGCAAGCTCTGTGCTTTCACTTGGCAAGGGGCGACGGACGACGGACGCGGACGCGGGCCGGACGACTCTCGTTCCTGGCCATAAGCTTTTAATGCGGCTGAAAATAGCACGCATACGCCACCGATGCCCGATGCCCGTTGCCCGATGCCCAAGGCCCGACGCCCCTATTTAGAGTGTCGTCTGTACGGAATGGTACGAGGTGTGGTGTATGTACGTTAGAGGCCTGTTTTGTGCCCCAGCAGCGTTGTTTTTTCTTTAGTTTTGCTTTTCTGCGCTCATCAAGAAGTTAGTAAGCGGCATAAGGTAAGCACGAAATGCCAACTAGACTGACTATAACGACCTGATGTCGTCGCCGTTTGTGTGCCTGCTGTATGGCTGTGTGAGTGTGGTCGTGTGTGGGTAGGAGTGGTGGTGAGTGTGTGCGCCTCTATGGCTCGCTGGCCACGCTGATGGCCGCTTCCAATGCACAGAGCAGTAAACAATGAACAGCGCTTAGTGCCACATCACGGAATCTTATCGCTCTCGTTCGACACAAAAACCCAACCAAACCGAGAACCGAGAACCAAAAACCGAAAACCGAAAACTGAAAACTGAAAACCGAAACCGAGACAGAGACCTAAGTACAATAAAAAAAATACAACAACAAGAGACCCGAACGAATACGAAGCTGGCTCGGCTGCAGAACAAACAAGTCATCTAGCGTGCTGCAACAACAGCAAGAGCAACAAAAACAACACCAAGTACAGCACATAGCAGCCGCCAGGTGAGCCAGGTGAGCGGCGCAGTATCGCGCAGTTATAGCATACGACCACGTCAACACCAATACAAGCGCAGCAGGAACAACGCTGTTGCCAACAAAAGCAAAAGCAACACTACGCAACCCTCTTACGACCGGACCCCGTTGGCAGAATGTCAGACTGTGCTAGGCAGGGTTAAGCAGCCCCGGGGGAGCCGGGCCCAAGCCCAAGTAAGATCTCACCTCAGACAGGTGTTTCCATGTCCGAGACTCTTAATTTCCGAATCAATAAAACCAGACCCTGGCGAGCAAAAATAAAAAAAGGAATCGGCTTTCGCAATCAAACTCAAGGCACCTGCTGCTGCTGCTGCCCCAAAGATGCTGAGACCGCAAAAGCTAACTCGCTGATGAATTGGAATGCGATTTCAAATTGGTATTTGACAGGTGCAGCCGGCTAACAGTCCCCACACACACACAGATAGAGATACAGAAAGTCAGAATGTGCAAGCAAACAATCGACGCCCCTGAGAAACAAGGGCGTAGTGGTTAAGGGAGAGTCCCCAAAGAGGTATAAGGAGGGACTCCAAGGGCATTCTTTATTAGAATAAAATATAATATTATTATCATTAAATTGGTCTCTTATCCTTAAACTATAATGTCTTATAAAGGATATCAATGTTAATAGTATTTCAAGACAAAATATCAATAGTTTCTATAGGAATTATCTTTAAAAGATCTTGAATATTAAGGATTATCTTCAATATAGATCCCAATATATTAATATGATCTCAATGGGAATACCCTCCTATCTTTTACGAATCAGTGGGGGAATGGTTTTATATGTCTATTGATAACAGGGCACCAAACCCCAATGGCACTAAACATTGGAGCATTCTTATATCAAGAACGTGTATCAAACGAACTGTTCGGGCACTCAAAACTCTAAAGAGTAGACAGGCTCTTATCTGGGACGCAAAGTTAATTAGCTTAGTGCGGCAAGATAGAGCGAAAGGTTTCGGGAGAGTCCCCAGAAATCACATTTTAATCGTTAGCCGAGCATGCAGGGCGAGCACAAGTGAAGCCATTGCCACCCCCTCCGGCCATTGCCTTCGGCCATACACGCCCCTCCCGCCCCCAGGCAACACCAACAACAATCGAAACATAAACAGCACACAATGCACTCGTAACGCCAAGTCAAAGGCAAACTGTAAAAAAGAGAGAAGCGACCGACCACTAAACCCACTACTTTTGCATATGTACCTCGCAGTGCACTATGCTGTAAGCCAAGTGCAGTGCCAACAGCTGCGGTTAACAAGATATGAGCTACTGAAGAATATATATTTAGTTCTTATGGGGTTTAAATAGAATCTGTTAGAACGGTATACATTTATAAAGCCTACAAAGCTTATCATAAAAATTACGTATTATTTTAATTTGTTTTCTATAATAAAATTTTCTTATATAAAGCTCATTAATTGCCTAATTTTTGGCGTCTCTACTTTTTTAATTATATATACTAATATGAATATATACGTATTTTGGCTAATGATGATTAAGAGTCAGCTAAAATTTAAAGAAAAAAGGACTAAAAACTTCTCTAAATAAAGCAAATTAGTATGTTTATGTGCCAATTTTTAAAACTCCAAACAGTATTTTGAAAAGCTAAAAATATTAATAAAAACTTTGAAAGAACTTCAAAAGAAACTCTAATTTTTTTCAACCATTAGCCAATATTAATCAAAGCCAACGAGCTTATATTATTTGAACCACCACTGTGCAGAACCGTAACAGCTGGCAATGTCGTCTGTGTTGCTACAACGACAAAAGCAACAAACTGCATGCAAACACCACCCAAAGCCACAGCCAGAGCCAAATCCAGCGCCAGAGACCATAAGGGACCAGTGAGCATAGTGAACCGATTTTATTTCATGCGGAGCCAGCCAGCGAACGGGCGCGTACGAACGCACACAGAGAAGGCTAGAAAGCGCGGTCGGCCGCAAGTTTTATTTGTTATTACTCAGTAATTGTTAAAATATCGCCACCGCAACAACAAGCCCGTATTCAGCAGAGGTCTATACGCATACAGGCATTTGGAGCTACCCAGAAACAGCTCCCATAATGACTAATAAAGCACTTTAAAGCACTTCAATGGCCGCAATGAATAATGCTTTTAATTATTTTCTTGTATTTCTGTAGAAAGCTTCAAGGAATTCTATCTCTCTCATTGGAATCTGAAGACTACTAGAACGGGAGGCCCAACTGGCTTCCGGAAAGCTGGCGCGCAGATCAGCTACAAAGAGACAATTCTCCGAAGAACTAGTTTGAATTCTACAAAAACAATTGCAAAATGGCTACTATAGCGGCATTGCCAACGGCGACGTTGCGGCGCAATAGCAATAAAAACAACAGCAACAAGGGGGTAAGTAAGAACTGGAAGCCTTTAATGTTAACTTGGCCCTTAAGCGATGCGAGCGGGGTGGATTTTACAAGTTGAGACACTTTGGGCCGTCGCCAGGCTGGCAGACGCGTGCCTGAAAGGACAAATATACAAATTAACACCAGAGGACAAGACAATAGCATAGAGTTTTTATATTATCATATTCGAGGCCTTAAAAGAGAGTTTTTCAAAAACTTAGTAAAGCTTAACATAGAACTTTATCTTTAATAAAGAAATCAACATCTAAGGGTCTTTTTGAGTGGGATTCTTTCTTTTTTTCTTTCTTTTTTAGACCTCTAGGAATAAATCTATGAAATCATATGATATTTTTTGATAAATCACTATTATTATGACCATATCTCTACACAAAGCACTTGCACCCTACAATATTTGCACTTTAGAGTAAATAATTTCGCACGCAAGCCCTGTGCTTTACAAGGACTTCCACTCCCATTAATCATTTTACTATCCCTAGGCCAAATCGCGACGGAATGAACGAAATATCCTTACGTTTTACGAAAAGATTGCCGTGATCCGGTACTACGACGAGACCAACATCTCGAGGAATAGTTTGGCCAAAATGTTCCACTGCTGTGCCACCCAAATCAGACGCATCCTGGACAAGAAGAAGGAACTGCTCCAACAACTGGCTACTCTGAGTGAAGCGGATGCCTCCATAATAATCGAGGAGATGACCCGGAAGCGTAGAAAGTTTGAAATGAGCGCCATAAGCTTCCTTTTGAGGGAGTGGGTGGAGAGATGCAGGCAGCTACATCTGAATATCAGTATCACGAACCAGAAGCTCAAGGATACTGCTCTGAGAATGGCTGCCATATTGAACCTCCCGTCCTTCCGACCCTCCTATCGCTGGCTGAACCGATTCCGTGGAAAGTATAAATACGAAGGCGATGAACTGGGTTACCAGGGAGAGAGTCCTGTCAACCAGGACCTGCCCGTGGAGGAGATCATAGTGGAGTTTAAGAACGCGTTGCCCAACTTTATGCAAAGGGAATTGTCAGACACACCTGAGGGGGTCAACGTTGCCGACTTGGTGAATCTCTCCAGTGAGAACAGCTTGATGTCAGATCACCAGGACGAAGAGGATGAAGTTGTGGAAGTGGTTACTTGTGAACCCAGTGTCTTACCTTCCCCACCTACTTCTTCGGAGAAAGGGGAAGAGGAACTTTTCCTGAAAGAGGAGGACCTTCCGTCCGAGGATCAAATGAACGCGGGGACCAGCACCCTGCTGAATGGAGTCTTTCCCCACCTGGCCATCATCCACCAGTTTGCACTGATGAACTCGGACATCCAGGCCCTGGAGCTGATCTCCCAGCTGGGGGTGCACATGCAACAGCAGGCCATGTCCGGGGCCTATGGAAAGCTGTCGCTGGCGACGGAAAGTGAAGGTGGCCCTACCACTCTGCCGGAACTTCCTCCGGGGAGCATTTATGCAGACATAGACGATATAGAGTTGATAGAGTAGAGGAATATCTAAAGGAGAACCTGACTTACATATAATGCCATATTCTAGTTAAGATAAGAGTCTATAACTAAGAGAGTCTAAATCTAAGAAACTATAGAAACTAGATGTAAGAGAGTTCATATTAGAAGTCGGATCAGTTTAATTCTAATGGATTTAAGATTAAGATTTATGTTAAATAAGTTAAAAATAAATTAAAGAATTTAATTTAAAGTTTTTAATTGGAATACTATTTCATTAACTCACCATACGCTTATCCGGAATAATGATCATATCCGAGCTACAGTCCGGAGTGGCCAACTGAGGCTTAACCTCCGTCTCTTCCTCCTCATCGCCCTCCTCGTCCTCCTCCTCCTCGCCCATGTCCATGGGGCTGTTGAGCACCACCAGATCCCTAGCACACACCCTCTTCTGACGGGCATCGTGCTCGACCAGGCCGAACTCCTTGCGAGCCAGGAGCAGGCGCTCGCGCATCTCAGCGTTTTCCTTCAGCTCGGCCGGAGTGCGTTGCGGAATGATGCACATGGTGTATTCGTCGTACAGGGCGCACTTCTTTTTATAGGGACGGATGAACCGGGACTCTGCTGACTTCTGGTGAATCCTGCGCAGCTCATCCTCGATGGTCATCACCTGGGAGATCGTGGAATTGGGCGCCCTCTTCTGGCAGACACGATCGCGAGGCGGGCAGAACTCTGCCTTCCACTCCGGAGGGTTTTCATTGCCCAGGTAGGTGCGCACCTCGTACGGATTGGCGGAGGGGCTGCAGTCCGCATTAACTTCCACGAATTTTTTCAACATTTTTGCAAAACACTAACGATTTTGCAGGGTTGGAATAAAATTAACGACTAATTTTGTAGCAGGGCACGTTCTTTGCGTCTCCAATAGATCAAGTGATTTAGGGAACCGGAATTGGGACTAAGATATAAAGCAAGGCTTGCTGATTTATTTAGAATCTTTCAAACTTTAAAAGTTTCCGTTTTTTTTAATATATTTTAAATTCCCCGCCATAGTTTCAGTTCACAATAGCTCTTTGCTGTTGGGTACCTCCTCTAGGCGTTACCGCACTTTTATGGTCTGGCCACACTTGCAGTAAAAAACAAATCAACGTTGATGCAGCTTCAAACAAAGAGGAAATTTAGTTTCTAGTCCGAGAAGACGGGCTACCAAAGATCAAGATGTGGATTCAGCCCAAGGAGCTGCTGCTGCCATCGGCATTCTGGTGAGGATTCAAATAAATTCCAGGCTGAAACGGATAAAAGCCGATTCCGCTGATTACCGTGCCCTGAAACTGGGAGTGTGTGTGTGACGGCATGTGTGTATGCATTGTTATGTTTATGGAAGGTGTCTCGCGTAGAGCGATTTTCACGAAATGCACCGCAAAAGAACGGCTCCGATCGTGTTCTCGAGCTGCGCATAAACTAGTTAGTGGCTTTAGTTAGTTTAATTGTGCTGTTGATAACTAATTAAGCAGAGTTCAAGTCGCCAAGGCGGCTCAGCAGAACGCAGCTCTTCGCCGTTCGGCGGCTCTGATTTCGCAACGGAAAAACAAAAACAGCTGTGCAAAGTCAGCAGAAGCTTGGAAATTGATTTCCAACTGTTTCCTGCTGCGTAGAAAGGTCCCCCACAAGCTACACGTTTATGCGTAGAGTTTCGTGAACTCGATACCCTGCCATGTACCCTGCAATTGGGATTAATTTTAGATATTTAAAACTCTACTTAATTTAAAAACAATTCAAAGCTACACAAAAAAAACTCTTATCAGTTAAAAAATGTAATCCAACATTTTCTAAATGTGTAAATATTCGCACATATTTTGAGATAATTAATATAAAAATAAGAGTAATTGAAAAAAAAATCACAGAATAACTCATGCTTAACCCACATTTAAAAAAAAATAAAAGCTATGACACATAACCACTCATGTACATCCCCTCCCCACAATTTGCCCACTCAGTGGACTAACCAAACTTGTTTCCCCACAGGATTGCCGAGATGCAGTCTAGGTACTTTGTCCTGCAGAAGCGCCGTGGCCACGGAGAGTCGAGGGGATTCGGCTCCATGTTGGTGGGCACCTACGACAGCGTGTGGAACACCAAACCGGCTCCGTATAGGATTCTCCACGAGACTCCCTCGTCGGAGGTGTCTTATGGTAGGTTCAAATATTGAAACAGTGCGCGGGGCTTTCCGTCTTATCGGTTGGAATGAGACTCGTGGGAGGCGGGTCTATGGCCAGCAATCTGTGTCCATGAATCATTAATATATCTGCACCCATATGGGAGTATGCCTATTTTTTAATTTCATTATTTTGCTCCCACCGGCCCCTCGAGCAGCTTACGTAAACGCGGAGCGTGGCAGATTACGATTATTTCCTTTGTCGTTTCATGAAGAATCGAAAACGAAGTCTGGCTTCAGGGAACAAAGCCATGTTCGACCTTGTACGATAATTAATTCAACGCAGCTTTAGAATATAACAATACTTTAGCAGTACCTTTTCATAATAATCTTGATGCCCGTTCCAGAAATCGCTATTGGCATTACCCAGGATGAGATCATCAAGGACTGGGAATGGCTGAAGGCCAACCTGTTCAAGGTGCTGGACGAGATGGAGAACGAAGACGAAGTGACCAATTTCACCATATGCAAGATCCAATCTCTCTACACCCAAAACAACCAGGACGACACTGGGGAATCGGCCGACTTCAAGGTGATGAAGTCGCAGTTCACGAAGATTTTCAAAATGCCAGAAGAGGAGCGACTGGTCAACTCCTACTCCGCCACGTAAGGAGGGAAAGCCACGGGAAAGCATAAAACTTATTCAGTTTATCGTTTTAGATATGTGAAGAACAAGATTCCCCGGCAGGGCCAGCTCTACATTTCCCTAAACCATGTCTGCTTCTACTCCTACATGCTGGGCCAGGAGATAAAGCGGATAATCCGCTTCTCCGAACTGGAGGACATCAGTCGAAACGCCAATATCATTTACTTGAAGACCACAAACAATATGACCTACAACTTCACGCTGTTCTCGAATGCCAGCGAAGCCCACTTGCTGATTGAGCAGCTGAACAAAATGGCAATCCAACAGCTGATCCAGGATCCCGAGAGTCCTGTGGTCGACCACAACCCCTCGAACCTGCTTCGACTGGGTGGAAAAGCATCCAAGAAACCAGTACTCCTGCGGGACTTGACAGCGCGCCAGAAGTCGGAGGAGTTTCGCATCTATTTCCGCTTGCCGCAGTCGGAGATAATCGACGGGAGGATAAAGGCCAACATCTGGACTCCATACTCCAAGAGGTTCAATGCCGGTTACATCTACCTGTCGCCGAACTTCTTCTGCTTTCGCAGCGATGTAAAGGATTTGGTCAGTGTGGTAATACCCATGAAGACCATCAAGGTGGGTTATAGAAGATATATCTTATAGATACATGTAGTTAAATATGATTTATTGCAGAGCGTGGAGAAGAAGGACGATGGCCAGCAAAGGTTCGACAACCAAATGGTCATCATAACTTCGGAGAATGTGCCTTTCATGTTTGCTCAGATCGTGGACAGAGACGTCCTCATCTCCAAGATAACAGATCTACTCGCCCGCATTCACGTGTAAGTCATAAAACGCTTAAAATGGGTGATATCCTTCCTAATGGTTACCTTTCAGGCCTGTGAGTCGCGAGCGAGCCAAGTACGACATTTCGTGGAGCAAACAGACCGCCTTGATGAACACCTTCAAGACGCAGTTCAGCGCAGAGATCGTTCAGAAGCAGGAGGAAAAGATGAAGCGCTGGGAGTCGCATTTCCGGGACTTCGGACGCGGCATCGGCATGTTCCGCACCACGGACGTAATCAACCTGATCGTGGAGGGCATTCCCGACAAGTTGCGCCAGGAGATCTGGTTGATATTCTCGGGCGCGATCCACGACAAGGAAATGAATCCGGGTCTGTACGAGGACCTGGTGGAGAAGGCAGCCTGCATCAAGCACTGCTTCGCCCATGACGAAATCGATCGGGACTTGCCCAGATCGTTGCCGGAGCATCCGGCTTTCCAGAGCACCGACGGCATCGGAGCCCTCAGAAGAGTCCTGCAGGCGTATGCGCTGCGGAACCCACAGGTTGGCTACTGCCAGGCCATGAATATAGTTTCCTCGGTGTTCCTGCTCTTCTGCGACGAGGAGAACGCGTTCTGGATGCTCGCCAGCTTGTGCGAGAATCTGTTGCCAGACTACTACAAGGACAAGGTGGTGGGGGCCCAGATCGACCAGGGCGTACTGAATGAGCTGGTCGAAACGCACTTGCCCGACTTGCATGGCCACTTGGAGAAGCTTGGCGTGATCAAGATGATCTCCATATCCTGGTTCTTGACCATCTTCATGAGCGTCATCAGCTACGAGAGCTCGTTGCACATCCTCGACTGCTTCTTCTACGAGGGCGCCAAGATCATCTTCATGATTTCGCTGAAAATCATTGAGTGGAATCGGGACAAGCTGCTCAGGTGCGAGGACGACGGCGAGGCCATGCTGGTGCTGCAGCATTACTTGGAGGGCATCTACAACCCCGAGTACCAGGTGCCGCCTTCCACCGATAAGCGAAAAATGGAGCGCCACCAAACCCAGACCGTGCAGACGCTGATCCACGAGGCCTACACGAAGTTCGGAGAGCAAATCACCCAGCAGAGGATCGAGGAGCTGCGCAACAAGCACCGCCGACTGACCATGAGACAGTTCGACATCGACAACGAGAAGACCATCGTCAAGGCCTACATCCAGAACCCCTACTTCGATCGGAACGAGCTCCACCAGCTGCTTACGATCATCCGGGAGGAGAAGCACTCCCTTAAATCTCTGCAGCAGCAGCAGCAGAAGGCGCAGTGTCCCCTCTCTGAGATGCCGCAGCTGGTGCAACAGTCACCAAGCAAGGGCGCGCATGACTCGGGGGCTTCTGGAAGCAGGCAGGAGGCGTACTCCGTCAATTTCGAGGTGTTCCACACGCTTTTCACGGAACTAACCCCATGGAAGAAATGTGTTAGCGTGGACATCGGCGAGAAGTTGTTTAGGGTAAGCTTTTCCGGGAATGCCATCCGATCATTGCTTACATGAAGTGTTATTCCAGCTGACCGACAAGCGAGGTACTGGCTCCGTGGACTTTGGCCAGCTCATCAATGCGCTTGGCTTGGTGTGCTCCGCCAAAAGCATGGAGAAACTCAAGCTCCTGTTCGTCCTGCATTTACCCCCATTGCTTTCCAAGGCGGAGATAGAGAGGTCCCGTCGCCCACGTCCTCGCACCAAGGACGATGCTGAGGAGGCCTTCGAAGCTGAAGACTTTTTCGAGTAAGTACTAATAGGTCTTAGGTATTAGTCTAGCTTCTATTAACCCATTGACTCCAATCTTTGCAGCAATGACGCCTCTGAATCCATGGAGGCCCTGCCGTCGCCTTCGGATCACAACTTTGATGCCGACGACTTTGCCCTGATCAGTGCCACTCAGCACTTGCACAACCTGGCCGGAATTTCGGGCAACACATTCATGGACCTGTCGCGCACCACACCCAACCTCTCGCTGAACTCTAACACGTCCTCGTTGGCGCAGCGCGCCTCCACCTTTTACGTGGATCTGCCCAGTGCGGCACCCCCGGGTACTGCAACAAGCACAGATGCTGGGCGGGATGAAGATGGAACCCTCGAGAGAGGGCTTCGCCAGCAGGGCCGTTTCGAATCGATTGACACATTTTCGGATATTTCAGATCTGGGAGCGGCCCGTCTAACGCCGCCCGGAGCATCTGGAGCGGGCGTGGATGAATTGAGGAACTCAGAAATGCTTCTGAATGTCGAGACTATATCGAATTTCTCACAGATCAGTGACCTGGTGGCGGCCACACGACTCGAGCGAGCCGATTCCAATGCCACGGATTCTCGGAGCCTGGGCAGTCTTGGCTATCTGCTCGATCAGCCAGATGAAGGGGCCTCCAGTTCGCAGCACTCCATCCCACATATGCGCAAGGAGAACTTCCTGCTCCTGTGGCGCAGCATAGTGGAAATTATGGGCCTGGTTCAGGACGAGGAGATGCAAAGGGCTTGTAAGTACATTGATAGAAAGACTAGAAGGCATCATTCTAATCCTGATCTGGATTTCAGATGAGAATCTCTTGGAACTTGGAAACAGCAACATCAAGAAGGAGCCCAGTCTGGAGAGCTTCACCCAGCTGAATCTCGGAGGCAGTGGTGATGAGGCAAGCCAGTCCAGCAAGCTATTTTCATAGAAAGTTTAATAATTTATGGTCCTTATTTCAGCAACCGGATAACAATGGCAACCCCACCACTCCTGCTGCGGAGCCGGCCAGCACCACTCGCCTGTTTGTGGATCTCGAGGAGGAGCTGCGCCTGGCGAGTGGCAAGCCTAGGACAGCGACCAACAGCGGCGATAGCAGCAGCAGCAGCACAAACACCTCCGAGTCCTGGCACATTTCCATCACCCAATTCATAGCCACCGTGCTGACGGTGAACAGCATCGTCCGAGGTTTCTCTACGCCGACCCAGATCAGCGAGCAGATCGAACAGTTGCAGAAGAAGCGCCGAAAGTGTCTCTCCACCAACTACTGAACTCCCAAAGCCCCCTAACCCATAGTCCTAGCCACAAAATGTATTAGCCATATATGAGAGACCGACGGATCCCCGATCCTTGTGCAATGCGGCAAGCTTTTAACCGTACCCCTACTTGATTTATGTATATTGTATTGCCCCTATCGTAAGTTAAGACAATTGTTTGTGAATATAATTCTATTATTCCTATTATACAACGCAGTTATCTATAAATAGCGATGGATTCATGTACAATCTAATCCAGTTCTTCGGTGAGTGGCGTCTGTTACATGTCCATGGCCACCTGCTGCTGGCTGACCCTGTTGGACACCGCGTGCTGCCGCTCGTGCTCCGCCGTTCGCACCAGACACTCCTCGTAGGTCCACTTGGGGAAGACCCTCTTGTACAGATACATGAAGGCCGTGTCGTAGGAGCGCAGTTGGCCGTCGAAGTAGCACTTCATGTGGCCGTGCGTGCCCAGCGATTCCTTGATGTGTCCCAGCCGGCCGCACTTGGTCCTTAGTTTCACCGGCTTGAAGTACTCCACATCCTCCTTGTAGAAGAACATGTACCGGATTGTGGCCGACTTTCGGTTAATCCGCATGGGATGGCCGCTGAGCACGACCCTCTTCAGGACGATGCGATCGGGGTTGCAGGAGAGCAGGCGACCCCGGGCCACCAGAGCCAGTGTCGAGTCCGGATTCACCTTGAATGCCAGAATGGCGGCGGGAGGAAACTGAATCGGCGCATAGAAAGTAGCGCAGACGGTCTCATAGGGGCGGAAGTAGCGCTCGAACTGGAAGAAAAATCAAGTTGGAGGATCAGAAAATATATAAAAGGAATCCTTAAAATCCTTGCAGTTATATTGTAGGGTTTTAATTTCTATATTTTATAACAGATATGAGAATCACTAGATTAGAATAAGTCGCCTGTTTTCCATGCGATTTTTCAAAATTCCCAAAGGCAGTTGTCTTCTTCTTTCACCAAAAATTAAAAAAAATATATTTCCTCCAGATTAAGATCCATATTTACGGACAATCGATCCACAAATCGTTTAAGATACTCCTCTCAAGGATCGGATCAGTATTGACAAAAATATGGCCTTCGCAGTGGCCCATATAGGCCTCCCATGGGACTTTAGTCGTTTTCGAAGGGGATGTCCCAGAAAATTGGACAAAAAATCGAAAAAATAATTTGCACCCAGATTTTGATGCAGATTGGTGGGAAATCAATGTACAAATCTTTTAAGATACTCCCCTCAAGAATCGGATCAGTATTGGCCAAGATATGGCCTTCGCAGTGGCCCATATAGGCCTCCCATGGGACTTTCCCCATTTTCGAAGGGGATGGCCCAGAAAATTGGACAAAAAATCGAAAAAATAATTTGCATCCAGATTTTGATGCAGATCGATGGGAAATCGATCCACAAATCGTTTAAGATACTCCTCTCAAGGATCGGATCAGTATTGACAAAGATATGGCCTTCGCAGTGGCCCATATAGGCCTCCCATGGGACTTTCCCCATTTTCGAAGGGGATAGCCCAGAAAATTGGACAAAAAATCGCAAAAATAATTTGCATCCAGATTTTGATGCAGGTTGGTGGGAAATCGATCCACAAATCGTTTAAGATACTCCTCTCAAGGATCGGATCAGTATTGACAAAGATATGGCCTTCGCAGTGGCCCATATAGGCCTCCCATGGGACTTTCCCCATTTTCGAAGGGGATAGCCCAGAAAATTGGACAAAAAATCGCAAAAATAATTTGCATCCAGATTTTGATGCAGATCGATGGGAAATCGATCCACAAATCGTTTAAGATACTCCCCTCAAGAACCGGATCAGTATTGGCAAAGATATAGTTTTCGCTGGAGGCCATATGACATGTACTATATGAGTTAGATCGTCGAGGACTTCACTTAAAAATGTATATGCTACCTTATGCTTGTCCCCGTTGGTGTGCTGACTGTAAATGGGATTAACCACGAACCGCCGATAGCCACACTGGATGATGAGCTGCTCCTTGGACTTGAGAGGCACCTCCGAGTCGGGAATGCGCTGCAGGACCACGTTCATCACGCACATCTGGTGCTCGTGGGGGAGCATGCCGTAGACAATGATGTTATCGAAGAGCTGGGCGGACTTGAAGGCGAACCAGCGACTGGCGGGCACGTTAATCACATGTAGAGTGATATAGAAACCAGGCTGGAGAAAATGGGAGACCTGATTACAAGTACTTCAATAGATGGGGATGGTACTTACCAGGACACCTTCAAATTCCTTGGCCTCTGTGAGAATCCTTCGCTTGGTGCGATCAAAGTTCTTAAATTGATAGATGCGAGCATAGTCGGCAGGCAGGTTCTCCTTGGCATCCCAAGGCGATGTCCTGAAGGACTCGAGGCCACGATACTTCTGGAACCTTTCGTGGGCGGGCACGTCCAGCGGCGTATCTACCTCGTCCGGCCAGAGCTGGTCGGTCCGAGCCTGCTGCAGTTTCTGCAAAGTTTCACGCTCCTCCTGGAAGTCCATCTGCTGGTCGTACTTCTCGTCATTGATGGCCGCCTCCGATGACACAGACACGCTGTCCAGGTATTCCTCCGTGTCAGAATCGCGCTTCTCGTACTCATCCTCGAAGGACTTGTTGTCGCAGGACATGAAATCCTCGTCATCATCGTCCTCCTCATCATCTTCGTCGTCGTCGCTCATGTCATCGTCCTCCTTTGTATCTCCGTCTTCCACTTCCTCCACATCAGGGATCCAGGCGGCCTGGTATTCGCTGTAACCCTTGGGCACCCTCTTAACCAGTTTCATTTTCTTGGTCTCCTGCTGGGACGCAGCGATTTCTTCTTCGGTGGGCCACGTCTGTTCAGCGTCCATCGGGTCGGGTATGTTTTCGCTCTGCAGCGAAGTGCGCTTCAGGGGATCGCTTCGGTCCAGAAGACGAACCTCCACATTCTCACCATCCCTTGACTTGTCCAACTTATACGGATCGGGTGGCGCCACCACCTGGCCTACTTGGAAGTCGCCCAGTCCGGGTATGTGTACCAGACCGTTGACATTCAAGGACTGCCCGCGAAGAAACCCGGTGATTTCAAGAGTTCCCAAGTCGTCGGTGGGATCCGAGCTCGGTTTAAACTCCACAATATCGCCAAACAGATGCGGCCGGTTCGCCACGTTGTGCAGGATGCGCTTCTTCTGGCCGCCAATGCGACGCATCACATTCAGTCCCTCGGACGCTGTGTCCAGTTGCATGATCTTCTCTTCGGGCAGTAGCTTCGAGATAAATTTTTGGGCCGCTTGCTTGGCAGCAGTTCGCCGCTTGGGGTTGATGGACTCCAGATCCATGAGGGCCACCACTGGGGTGGGAATCCCCTGGGCGGAGATCATGTTGAACACCCGTTGGCCCCAGCGATCAAAGATCTCGTCGTCGCCAAACGCAGCCGAGGTCAGGAGCAGAGTGGTATCGCACACCTTGAGGTAGTCTAGCGCTATCAGCTCATTTCCACGTCCCACCGGAGGCGACACGAAGGCGAATCGCTGCTTGAAGCGGGGCATGTTGATGTAAACAATGCCACTGGGGGAGTTCTCGACCACCAAATCGCTATCGCAGCTTTGGAGGATCTCCAAGGCCGATTTGGGATCGATCTGCTCATGCATCGGCAGCACGCAGACCAGGAAGGGAGCTGTGTTCTGACCCCCAAGTTTCCTCTTCTGTTCCAAGACCTCCTCGCGCTTGTTCCGCCGCAGCTGGTTCATCTGGTTGCGCCTCTGCTCCTTCCGCTGCTGCTGCTTGTGCTTGTGTGAAATGGCCTGAATGCCCACTTTGCCTAAGAATTGGAGTAGATTTTAGTCCACATTTGGTGAGGTGCTCTTCGAGGCTTCCTTACCCTTCAAAGCATTGTCGATCGCTCCTTTCGATCGATGACGACCAGTTTTGTGGGCCTTGTTCTTTTGCTTCAGGGGCCCAGGCCGATGAAACGCGTGATCAGCCATAATTACAGGTGTTTAAGCTGAATAAATTCAAATGAAATTACGCTGTTTTGTTTTCAATGGCAGAGCACATGTTCCGTAAGGGTTGCCACATGGACAAAAAGAAAACATAAGCCTTGCTAGTGGTGGCACTTACAGGTGGCCTCGACTTTTCCCACTTAACAACACTGTTTCTTAGCGGTAATTTTGAATTTGAATGGTCTTTTGGAAATAAATAACTTTTTACTTGATTTAATGTTACTTCATAACACATATTTATGCATCTTTTCCCCTTTCCAAAATAAAACACCAGTTTCTTTCCTTTTTTAACCACATTCAATGTAAATATGTATTTGCTGTTTATGGTATAGACTTGATGTCTGCTTGAATATAACGCTGTTTATTTGCTAGTTTACATCCATTTTGTGATATATGTACGCGTTGGATTCCTCCTTTTGCCTAGTAGCACAGTATAGTAATAGTTTAACTGCTTTGATTATTCGCCACCCTTTGCCTTGGCGCGCTTTTCAAAAAGTCTCGATTGGGTTGGGCAGGGACTTACATAGATAAATATTAATAAATAGTAATTAACTTAGTTGCGTTGGGTATTCATAAGTGTGTATAAATAATATCGAAGGGTCTCGAACAGTTGTTTGGGGTCTTGTGGGTCTAAAACTTAACGATAGGCCATAACACTTAGCAATTAATGGTAAAACAAAATATTTTATAATAGTTGGTAAATTGAGTGATTGTTTGTCATTAATTGGATTTGGTTCCAAGCCTCGCACAAGTGCGGGTGCTCTTTGAGATTACCACTGGGTTAGGTAGGATATATATGTTCTCCTGGATACATATGTATCCCAGTAAGACGATTCCTTGGCAAAGTCCAACGGCGTGCTGGATAAATCTCAATGTTTCATGATTTTGCTGCGCTCCTTCCGCTCGTCGCTTGTTAAAGTAAATTTATGCAGTTGTATATAGATACTTGTATATATATATATATTGTTCAATATTTATGCTCAATGCCAACGGCAGACGCTCTAAAAAATTATCCGTATCGCATCCCGTTCCGCCCCGAAATTCCCATTTACATACAAAACGCTAACCATACCAAAACTCTCTCTTACTAGGGTCTTAAAAAATTGGTGCCAACTTTCCTCGTGTGCGACTTGCGTTATGTTTTCAGTTTAAGATTTTTGTTGTTTCATTAAATGCAGAAGTTGGACTCTGCTCTCTCACCACCCCAGTCCTTAGTCCTTGCCACCCAGTCCTTTGATCTGTCCGTCGGTTTATTGTTGCCCATTGTGCTCAGGATCGGGAGGATATGACTTTTGTTGGTTTCTGCTGCTACGTGGCCAATTACATGTTCCTGCACTGGGCGCACACGGAGCGCGCCTTTGTATTGTCACGCACAAAATCATGCACATTGAATTTTCCATCATCGCCGTGCTCGTAGCCGCGACTCTTCAGTTGCCTGTCGACATTAAAAAGAAGGATAATTGCTTGTAAGATGCTGCCAACGGGCAGGATACGGATGTCAAGGAGTCACCAGTGATGGTATAGGTACATATATGCTCAAAATATCTTGATATCTTTTAAACGAAAATTACTTTAAGCTTGCTTAATGAACTATGAAAATAATTTTTATCAAAATCTTTAATTGATTTTAAAAACTTATACCTTTGCCAGCACTGGTAATACTTCCTAGAACAAGTCTAAATAGGAAGACCCACCTGGCCACCGCCGTGAAGGCCAGCTCCACATTGAGTCCCGTCTTGGCCGAGGTCTCCATGAAGGGCACGTTGTGCTCCCTGCCCAGACGCTCCCCGTCCTCCCGCTTCACCTGCCGCTCGCTGCCGCTGCAGTCGGCCTTGTTACCTGAAAATAGATAGGTGGCAGGTGTGAGGTGGCCGTTGTCCCGGTTGCCAGGTTGCATGCAAAAGCAAACGTGAATTCGATTCGGAACTCGTAAGTTGATTAACCATAATCAAATGCTGCGATGGCCAAAGCTAAAGCCAGACCAAAGCCATTGCCATTGCCAAAGCAACGGCAACAACCAAAACCCTCTAACTGAATCTCTCACCTATTAAAACGATGACCACGTCCTCCTGCGCATATTCCCGGATCTCGCCCAGCCAGGCCCGTATGTTGTCGTAGGTGGTTTTGTTGGTCACATCGTAGAGCAGCAGCAGGGCTTCAGTTCAGTTCGGCGGGTCCAGCATGCAGATGATAAATTTAATTAGGATCAAAGGGAAACCAGTAGCTTAATTCACTCCCGAGCGGGATTTGTACTCGAAAGTTGTCTCTAGGTCGATATGGAAATACTCTATTAGAGTGCGATTTATTCAAACGAAAATGAACTTCAAAGGTGAAAAATAATATTAAGTGAAAGAAAATAATTTCTAATAACACAAGATTTTGTAAAGTTCCCAGAAAATCAATTGAAAAACAAAACTGAGAAGAAAATATTATCCCTACTAAGGCACAAAGACCAGTTTATTGGGAAAGCAATTGATTTTTAAGTGGACTTCCCTATAAAATAAATCCAATACTCACCGTGTGCATCGCGGTAGTAGGCATGGGTGACGCTCCGGAACCTCTCCTGTCCGGCCGTATCCCAGATCTGTAGCTTGACGCGCGTGCCATCGACAACAACAACTTTGTTCTGCGCCGATTTTGGGTGGAAATGGGTGGGATGAAAATTAACTTATTATTTTTTTTTTATAAAAAACCGTGTACGAAATGGAAATGCAATTGTTATATAAAATGCAATTAATTCACGAAATGCTCATGCATGTACACTGAATAAATGGGAGAAAAGGATGGGGAGACGGGACAACGTTGCGTATGCTTAATGCATATCACTCATACGCAACATGGGCTTTCGTGAAAACCCCAAGAAACACATGCAGATACATAAGAAGGCAAAGAAGGGGGGATGATAGGGTGGGGATATGCATAAGTACGGGCAGACAGCCATTTCCATGATGAAAGCCCAGCCAGAGTCCCCGGGATCTGGCATAATGATGAGACGTCGCCGCAGCCTCCTTGTACTTTTCCTTTTCTGTTTTCCTTTTCCGTTTTCCCGGATAATGAGCAGCAGACGGTGTAGTATCGTAAGTTTGTCCGGCCATTGGCATTCCAGTGGCCCCATGCTGTGATGCCCCCACATTGCTACTCAGACAGTCAGTCAATAGCATAAATACTGAGAAATGTATACGACATTCGGGACATTCTGCCCTAAAAGGTACAAGTACAGGTCTATGTGTGAGTGGTGTGGCGGCCTATTGCCTTGATTTGATTTCATTTTCGTGGAAAATAACATGAGTAAACAGATAAACCCAGAATGATTCTGCCACAAAGCACACCAGGTCAATGCACTGGAAATGTTATGGGGCATAATTGGGACGAAATGAAAAGAAATATTAAGGATACACTTTTGAGAAAGGGTCTTAGATTCTATCAATAATATAAATATTTAATTATCCTTCACTCACTGGCATGTGGAATATTCGTTTACTTTATACTTTGGCCGTCATCAGTTGGCCAAGAATCAGCCAAGTTGAAAAATCAACATGAACGACTCGACTCCCCATCGAATATAACTTCAGGTCATTCCCCAGTGGCTTTTCCAAACATACGAGTGTGTGGGGATTGCGGTGGAGCAGTGGCAGTGCAATCCCCCGAGGCCACAGTTAGACAATGCCAGTGCCCACATATTTAATATACATATAGCCACAGTATACTTGGCAAACATGGCAACAATTTAAAGTCTAGGAAACGCCGTCGAATGAATGGAGGGCACTTGTAGAATTTCACAGGACAGAGATAGACAGTCGGGCGGGGAGAGAGGGCGGTGGAGGTGTGGGAATAGAGACAGGTTAGCGGCAATCCCCGCTTGTAGTTTAATAAATTTATGAGCCATGAACCACAGAGGAAAAGAGGATTCAGCCGAGGAGCGCCTCGGGTCAGGGCAACTAAGCCTCTAAATGTTGAACCGCACAAGAACTCGCAATAATAAGCACAATAAAAGCAATAACAACACCGACCGAGAGTAAACAAGATACACAAACACACACAGACCCAAAGACACGCCAAGGAACATCAACAAGTCCTTTTCAAGTTCACATGCTTTTTAATAAATAGTCCCCCAAGGATCTTTATCAACAAAAACCCCAGCACGGAGAGCTTGAACAAGAACTAAACGTAAAGAGGACAACCGCAGGCAACTACGGAATCAGGAGGACCACAACAGGTCGGAGAAGGAGACAGATAGAGTAGGAGGAAGAGAGACAGAGACAGAGTCAGAAAGAGACAGAGAGAGGGAAGGAGTAGCAGGACGAAGACAAGTAGGTGAAAATCGCATTCAAAACCTTGACAACTGTTGACAGGACACACAGAGACAGAGGATAGTAGGCTACAAAGGCAGCAGGTAAGCCAGATTACACATAAACAAATAACGTTAGGAAAGTATTATTATAATTTGAATCTTAATCTTAGTTATTAGGCAAAGACAGAGAGTTAAAAAATGTAAAAATCTTATGAGTATATGGTAGGTATTTACATAGATGAAGTATGATTTATTCCCCGTGTACTAAATGATAGTCAGTTGAAGTAAACAGACATATGATGAAGGTTTAGTAGAGTAACTAAGAGAGAGATTTTGTGAATAAACTATGAGAAATAGAGATACTTATAGGGAAAGTACAACATCGACAACACCAACAATAAAACACACGGATAATGGCAACGACAACGACAACGGCAACCGAATAAAATGGAACACTTTGGATCAGAATAGAGCACACACACATATTATAGAATATATAGTATAGTTGAACGGAACTGAACAATTGGCGGGAGAAAAGCGCTTACCCTAAAATCAATGCCCACGGTGCTGAGGAAATAGCTCGGCACGTAGCGACCGTCGCGGAATCGTATCAAAAGCGAGGTCTTTCCCACTCCCGAGTCGCCCAGCATTATGACCTGGTTTTTGGGGGAATTCGTCGCCAATGAGACGTAATAAGTGTTATATACATTCTACGCAGGATATGGATGGGTGGGGAGTAGGAGTAGGGCAAGGAGTAGGGGTCCCAACCACGGTTTCAATCATTTCTTTTTCGGCATAATAATTTATGCCAGTTGCCTAATGTTTCATTCTAAATATTTAATGAGCTGCCTATGAATATTTTACACAACAGCCGGGAGGGCTAAAAGCTCTCGTTTTCCAACTCCGCCGATTGCAGGACCTTTCCCCCGAATCCTTTTGGGATTCCTGGTGCCTGGTGCGGGTAAGAGTGCTGGTGCCTCTGTTGTTGACTTTGTTGGGATACACAAAGTTAGCTAGCTTATGCAAACATTGCAATTCCTAAATTTCCAGATAAAATCCCTTATTTGCCAACTGCTAACTAAACGAATATTTTATAGGGAAAAGGGGTGTTGCGTAAAACTAACACCTACACAAGGAAAACATATTCTAAAAAAATATTCGCTTTAACTAACTGGCCTTGCGCCTTGAACGAGTTTAATCTTCCTCGGAATATCTTTATGTCAAGGTTTTGCTTTTTTAACGAGCACGGCAAATAAATGAAATCTTTATGCTCCTCCCAGGTTTTATATTTTTTATATTTCACATCTTGACTGGCACTCGCACTGGCAGCCAGCTGGCAGGAAGTCGCCGCCAGGAGTCCTGTCATAATTCTACGGAATTATTCTAATCAACAGCAGCTGCACCAGCAACTTTGCTCTCCCAACTTTCTTTTCTGGCATTGTCTGGCCATTTAATTTCCTTTGTCACTTGGCACTTTATTGAATTTTATGACTTTATTTTCGGCTGCTTATGTAAATCACATTGTAAATCAGACCAAAGCCGATCAAAGGGGCGGGACGAATAAAAAAGCCAGCCAGCCAGGCAGCCAGCCAGGCGGCTCGTAAAAAGCCTGACAGTCAAACAAAAAGGTATAATACATAAATCAAATTGCGGCCTCACGCGCAAGGACCCTGGATCCTGGGACATGTACTTGTCTCCCAGACTCTTCAAGTTGCAAATAAATACAAATATATGTTTATTTTTTGCACGCCTTTGTTGTCGCCCTTTTTGGAATGCAAATTGGCAGTTGACGAGTTGAATCGAAAAAGGGATTTATCCTTGATTTTTTAGGGGGTGTCCTTTCACAAAGAAAGGTAGTTTTCGTTTCCGATTAAACTGTGTGGGATTACAACTTACAATGACAATTATTATTTTATTTTAGAATCTCTGTAATTTAATCGAAAACGAAAACGGGAGAGCTCTCACTAATTGGAGGATCATCTGGCTTATTCACCTTGCCCATGATGTCGAAGTCCTCGTCGTCCTCCGGCGCATTGGTGGATGAAATCATGCGGATTAGGGCTCGTCCTGCATTCTTGCAGAGCGTGGCGCTGGCTCCTTCGGCCCCGGGTCCTGGGGCGGGAGCTGCAGAGGCTGTTGGGCCTGCCGGGCCACCACCTCCTCCGCCAGTGTCCAGGAGCGGCTGTTGCTCCGTTCCAGCTGCCAGGCGGACGCTGTTCAGACGAGCCATGAAACCATTGCCAGCGCTCTGTGGCTGCTGGGAGGACGTCTGTGGGGCTGGGTCCGGAGCACTGCGGAACAGGTAACCAGAGCTCATGTACTCCGGCAGCAGGGGCTGCTGGGAGATGGACTGCTGGCGCTGGTGAACGATCACGCTGGGCCGCCGCTTCGGGTAGCCGTCGTCGTCCGAGTCATCCGAAGCTATGCCGTTGATCTTGTCCAGCGTCTTGGGCGGCAATTGGCCCGGGGTTATGTGCTGCCAGGTGGGCTTAACCAGGGACTCCCTCCGAGTGGGTGAACCGCTGGAGAGCGGCGATGGGGCACTGGCCATCGAAATGGAGGGCTTCCGCACGCCCGACGGGCTGGCGATGGAATCGCTCCGGTAACGAGTCTGCTGACGCCGCATCTTTGAAACCTCTTCTCTGTCTCGTCCTGGTCTTGATTGGCCTGATTCTATATTTAACACACGCACATACATAAATCAATAATCTCAGCTCAGATGTCGGAAATTCGGCAGTGTCTTCATTATTGATGGGCCACCCCAGCCCCCAGTTTCAACCCCCAGAGGAATAAAAAGACTCCAAGAAGTTTTCTCGGGCTCCGGATACACACTCAAACCCAAACATTCTTGTGAGTACAGACCCATAACCATAATTATGTACAGCCAGCTCCGAATAAGTCATTAAAACTCATTAAAAACCATAAACAAGACGCAAACTTTCATTATCAACGCAGTTTCGGGAGTGTCCTTTAATAAATACAGCATCCAAAAAAAAATATGGACGCTTTTCAAATAAAACAATGAGCGAACAGGTGCAAATTGTACGGAATTTCTTTCGCCTCGCGACTTCTCTTTTATTTTTGGCGAAATGAAATGAAAACCGAAACCCACAAACGCTTCAGGGCCGAACAACAACTGTTGTTGACAACAAACGAAAGGGGGCGCAGCTTTGGCAGGGGGGGCGGGGCGGGGCTGGCAGAAAAGGCGGCGTGTTATTCCGCGGTCGGGGGTTCTTGTGGTTGCTGTCGCTAAATCAACAGTTGGCAAGTTAACCACAGGCCGCAGGACGAAAGCGAAGGCATCGGACCGAAACTGTGGCTAACTAAATTTTTGGGTAATTATGCCCCGGCAGGACTAGAGAAAGGGGGGGAGGAGGGCAGGGGGAAGGGCTTAGCGAAGGTCCAGGCCGTGTGATTAACTAGCGCTCATTAGGACCCAAGAAATGCCCCGGCGGTTACTTTACTAAGTGATTACAAATCACTTGTATGGCGGGGAATATTGGCGGCCGTTTTCATAGCATACTTTTTGGGGCAGCCAGGTGATGGAAAAAGTTTTTCTTTCCGCGGACTAATTTATTTGGTTTATTACGAAGATTAAATAAAACTTTGTGAACTGATTTTAATTATAATATAAAGTTTATCTAAGAATGAGTAAAATTATTATAAAATTATTATTATTCAAAATCTAGCTCAACAATTTCATAGAAATCCTTGCAATGCATAAACTAGAAGTCAAACTTTTCAAACTTTTATTTGCTTTGGCATTTGTTGGGAACCACCCGCCAAACTTTAATTTCATTTTCAACGCAACAAATTGCCAAAAATGCCAATACATATATCAATACGCTTGCATGGCTTTCAAATTCCAGACAAAACCCCTTTTTTGACGTGGGTGGAATCGGGGAATGAGATTGGAAGTGAAATTGTGATTGGGAGACCCGCAGATCCTTTCGGATTCCGAGTACACGGCTGTCTGCAGCCTGTCGTTTCACCTTTATTCCTTTTCCACTTTTCAGGTGCCTTAAAGCGTTTCTTTCTTTTTATGGGGACTTAAGGCGCGGGTCCTTAAACGCAGGTCAACGGCTGTGGCGGACACGTGCGAACTGTTAACTACTTTCTGAAGGCGGATAAAGGCGGTAGACTAAGTGGAAGGCAAGTGCCTCCGTCCGGGATGGCCGGGCTGGAAATCGGATAGCCCTCGAGCCGGGACAAATTTGTAAAAGTTGAAAAGGTAAACTTTTATTTGGGCCGTTGGCAAAAATAATATTATTTCGGGAGCGATTTCTAAGGGTTTCGCCAATTTTCCATAAAAAAAAAAGAAACTACTCCCTACTAAAATTATAGGTTTCGTCTTTAGTCCTTTCTGGGCCATAAATTGTTCATTTGATGCCCTTAAGGACATGGAAATTCGATAGCCGTGGCGCCGGAGACAAATTTGTTAAATTTGGGAAACGTATAATTTTACCAATTATGCCTCGATTCCTGGCAGACATTTAATTATTCTCAAGTTCGATGTAACTCATACATAAATGTAGATATTGCCTTTGGACAACTCCGTTCCCTTTATGCAAATATGACAAGGATATTCCGAAAGTTTACCCTTTTTTCCGGCCCGGGGGCCAACGAGGTGTCGATCCATGAAATAACCTTTTGAACATCCATCGAGGAATATACTTTAATCAACTTAAACGCAATGCTTGATAACAAAAGTTTTTAATTGGGTTGTCGCTGTTTTTTTTCTTGTCCAGCTGAGGCTTCCCTTGTCCTATTTCAGGGCAACAAAATTTCTAATAATTGGATAAAGCTAAGGAAAAGTTATAACTTATAAGCATCCATTTAAATCTCAAAATCATAGGAAGACTCTATATCACTAGGTAGATAAGTTAAAAGTTATAAATATTTATATATTTTATAGACAACTAATTTTTTTTCGATGTATCCTGGCCCTGTTGGTGACAACAAATGTGGGAAAGCGAAGAGACACAAGCAACAACAAAAGGAAAAGCGAAATTTCCTTTCTGCAAGTACACAAAATTTGTTCAAAGTTAAAAGTTAAGCAGAATTTTTCAGTTCCTTTCATAAATTGAGTGAACAAGGAATCAGGAAAAAGCTGGGGAGTACTGGTTTAAAAAAAGGGAAACAGGGAAAAGGAGGAGCATCCTTGTTGGGAGCATTCCCCGTGTAATTATACAAAGCGAAAGGGCACAAAAAACGGAGACAACGGGACACAAAGTGAAAGGAGAAAGCGGCCAGCCTTGTGGAGCGGTTCATTGAACAGCCGGCAGGATGCCCACGCAGAGTATAAAATGCTCATATAAGCGTATATCCTGCCCACGCAGACCGAAATACTCAGGACGAAATGCCATGACACACATTCAATTTAGCGTTCAATCACGCAGCTTAAATGGCAGCAGCAGGCGCAGACAGCCGCACCAGACAATAGTTTCCTGATTGGAGGGACAGCTTTAAGGAAATGAAGGAGAGCCAGCAGAAAGGACACCCACAATCACTTACACATGTGGGCAAGACATTAGCAATATTTTATCATAAAAAGGGAAGCACTTAGATGATTCTAATATTTATAAAATAATTGTTTAAAGTACATACTTTTAGGAAAATATATTCTACAAAATATCTGACTCTCTCAAGGTGACCCCCACTGTGATACTACCCACAAGACCCTGTGGATAGTGAAGATTTTGAAGTTTCCCCTTCAAATTGATGGGCGAGCCAATTGACAGGACAAAAGCAAAATGCTTTCGCGTAAAGCGTTTTCATAAAACTTTCAAGGCAACCGCAGCCACACAACAATTTAGTGCCAGTGCATATCTGGGGCGAGTGTGGGTGGAGGAGTGGGAGACTTTCTCCTGAATGGAGCCGGAGGAACGAGAGGAAAACAATCCCCTCAAGAGATTTGTGATAATAATCGGCTTAAATGACGATTCAAGTGACTTCCAACCCATGGGGGCTGCCCCTGGAAATTCCAAAGTGACAGAAAACAGGACACCTGTGGCGGTGGAGAGGAAACTTTTTTGGGAATTCTCCAGTAGTCTCCTGTAGATTTAAAGTTTTTCGGAAATCAGAGAGAGTTTCCGAGGCCGAACCGCTTTTAATTGCAAAAATCGATGCATGTGCTTATCTGGGGGAAGCCTTGAATACCACAAGCCGCTTAAAAAAGTTTCCAGGAATTTGAACTCAAAATAGAAAAACAAGATTTAAAGGGGGCGTAGGTGGGTGGCTTGACCAACATGACCTTCGAACGACTGCATTCATGCGCAATTATTGGTTCTCGCATAATTAATGCGCATTGAAGAAAGCTCGAGACAAGTAGACAACAATGGAGACTGTCCAGGACGAGTCGAGACAGAAATCAGGTACGCAGCTAAATTGGATTATTTTGCCAATGCATTGATGAAATTCCAGTTAAGAATAAATAAAGGCCAGCACACAGAATTCAACACGAAATTCCAGGGAACTGTCCAGGACAATTGATCATACTTATGTATCTATTATGATAGGTGATAGTAGCACACATTATTTCAAGACAACTAACAAACTATTAAATTAGAAAGCAACTCTAAATTTTATTATCTTGTTAAAAACAAACATTTTCCTCTTCTTTCAATATTTTTTAAATGGAAAAGGTAGCCATCCTGTCTGCCATAATTGTTTTCATTTATTTTTAAACTTGCGCAGGGCTCTGTCATTTACCAGGGGAAGGTAAGAAAAAAGTGCGCCAAAAATAGCAAATCAGGAAAACAAATATAATTTTTTATGCAAATACTTCTTTTGATTTTTTAATTTTCAAGTTCCTAATGAGGACACTGAGGTGGCACTTCACTTTACTTGGCTTCAAGTTCGCGTCGCGACGTTGCTTTTGGGCCAGTAAAGTGTATTTTCGGCTGGAGCAGCTGGCACAGCTTCCACCTGACTGGGAGATTCCGGGTACAGTGACAAGGATGCGCGCCGGATGTGTCAGCACTCGGATCCAAAGCTAGACTGACTGGCGCCCCCAGTTCAGGAGCGATTCACAGTTCGCCTTTCGCAGCAGCCGAGACCTTCGGCTCCAGCTTCGATTTCGAGTTTCAGCTCGTGTGGCATCGGTTTTTTTGGCTTTGGCTTTGGCTTTGAATCCGGAGCAGCAGCCCTGGCCTAGAAACGTGAAAAATGGTGGCCCCAGGGACGGGCAGGGGCTACTTGGAGCTCAGGTGGAAGTTTACAAGGGTGGATCATGTTGGAAAAATTAATGCTTTAATATTTTTGACAGAAAAGTTATAAATAAAATGAAAATTAGGAATACAATTTAATTTAAGACAAATTTTAAATATAATTATTTTTGTGAATCATTTTTTTTTAATTTTAAACGTTTCTTTTTCATTAAAAGTAATTAGTTTAAAATATTTAAAAAAGGAAAGCTACTTAAAACACTTTCAGGCAGAATTACAAAAAATTACTCATACGACTAGTAAGCCGAAGTAAACTCCTCAAAACCTGAGCCACCCTAGTGCGGGTGTATGTGTGTCAGGGTTGAGAGCACGCGCCGCATTTTGCAATGGAAACGAGGGAAAGCAGGGTAAGCAGCATCCAAGGCAACTGTAAACCGTTGCACTTGAACTTCATTGGCGGCCATTGCGGTGAAAGCTGTTCGTAGCAGTCTGCCTCACGTCGTTGTCTATGTGTGTGTGTTTGTGAGTTTGTGTTCGTTTTTGTGTGCTCTTGTGCGTGTGCCGAGTGAAAGTGAAAGGCAGCAACAGGTCGCGTGTGTGCCAGTGTGTGAGTGTGCGCGCTGGGGGCAGAAAATGTTGCAAACATTTTCTTGTTGTTTTTTGGTTCAACCAGCAATCAGTGTCAACATCGTGGAAAAGGTCGAACGCAGAGATTTATATTTACCAACGGGGAGAAAAAAATCAATTTGGGGGATTTATTCATGCCCGCCAAAAATAGAAAATCTCTGGCGATTACCCAACAATATGTTGCCTATTTAGCAGAGTCAGAAATGCACAGGAAAAAAATACGACTAGGAAATAGATAACTTGTGGGAATACTGTTATATGTAGGAGTTTTATTTATTTAAAATGGCTATGTTGTTAGTTTAACCAGTGTTGTAAATTGTTCCTCTTTTTAATGATTTTATATGTGTATAGTTTTTATCTAAAAAAATAATAAAAAAAATTATTAAACCCCGCCTTATTACTTAAAATAAGTATAGGTTAAAAATGTTATCCCTGTTTCTTGTTAATCAAATAAGTTTTTCTCTCAGTGTAGTTGGCAAGATATTCTCTTCACACACACGCACATACAAAAAGCAAACGCCCACAGGCGCGCTACGCAAGGAACCCATTCGAAAGTGCGTCAACGAGCGGCAAGGGGGCGGCCGGAATGGAATAACCAAACGGGTTCAGGCGGGGTCGGAGGCTACTGTGCGGGGTACATGCAGCAGGCAGCGCTACGGGGACCTCCCGCAATCCTACGAGTTTTTATACAAGAGTTGATTCTTTAAATTGAATTAAAACGGGATGCAATACAGACATTTTTTAACAAAAAATATTCGTTTTTTAGTTAAATATTTAATACGGTTTAAAATTTAGTTTCTTTTAAGTGGTTGCATGTTCTTTTCAGATTTTAATTCGACTTAAAGAAGGTTTACCCTCATTATCCCTTAAAGTTTAAACCCCACATTATGTTAAATTTTTAAACTCACCGTTAAAGCTATGCCCACTGTGGCGGAAAAGGAGCCCAGACGGAACTCGCCCGTGTTGTATTTGACCAGGAAGGAGGTCTTGCCCACCCCGGAGTCACCCAGCAGGATGGTCTTGTGGTTGACCGTGTCATCGAAGGGCTGCTGGTGGGCGGGGGCCTGGTGCATGTCCACCTCGTCGTATCGGTACGATCGCCATCCGTCGTCGTAGTCGTCCTCGTAGTCCTCGTTTCCATAGGCGTACATCTGCATGGCCTCCCGGTTGGGCCGATAGCCGGGATATCCGGTGGCGGATCTCTGAACGGGCGCCATTATGGAGTCATCGTGGTAGTGATGGCTTCCCGTCAGGCTCTGCTGGCTGTGGTGGTGGTGCGGATGGTGGTAGTCGTGGTGCTGCCTCGTGGTTGCTCCCGACGAGACGGAGGCGGGTGCTGCGGGGGGATTGTAGCAGCCATCGCCGAAGGGCCGACGGCGCAGCTCCTCGATCCTGGCCTGTGTGGTTTCCGCATCCTCGAAGACGTCGTCGCTCATGCTGCTGGCGTCATCAGGATGCGAGGATCCACCGCCGCCCACTCCCACTGCTGTGGTGGCCATTGTATCCTGTGGCTTGTGTCCTGGCTAAAAGCTCTGAGGGAGCTTTTATCCTGAGCTTCTTAGGTTGCAGACTATCCTTTGAGACTTTCACATTTAAATACTTGTTAGTGTTAATGAGCTGAACGGACAGAGTCCTTTCTCCGAATCTTTTAGAAACTCTTCAAGGATATGTGTCCTTTATTCCGCTTTTGGTTGAAACTTTTATCCTGAGCCGTCCACTCCTTAGGTTTTTGACATTTGTCAGTTTGTTTTGAGCTTTGTTTTGGGCTTTCTCTCCAGGACTCTCTCTTTCCCGTTATTTTCTCTTTATGACTTTGACATTTACCGTTGCCCGTCGCTGCTCTTGGCGGCTGCGCTGCTGACGTCGCTGCCGTCCGGTTGTGTGGCACGTTTTCTGAATGAACTCGCTTTTCGAAGGCTTTTCCGACGCGGGTTGGGGGAATGTTGCTATTATTATTTTCTATTCGATATTCGCAATAAGCTTTATGTTTTCTCTAGCCTTATCAGTTACCCAGTTTCCCTAATCGTTATTCGTTAGTTTCGAGTTTCAATTGAACTAGGTATTGGTTTTGGTTTCTTTTTTTTTTGTTCTACTTTATTTGGTGTTTTGTTGAAGCCACTAATTAAATGTTATCTATTAATATTGGAACTAGCTAAACATATTGACTAATATTTTGTAGGTTATGCGCTAATTGGTGCTGTTTTCACTATGCATTAAGTTAATATTAATTCATACGGGTTGCAACGATTTGCTTGGTGTTTTTTTTTTTCTTTTTGTTTTCTGGTTAAAGCTTTTTGGTTGGTTTCATTTCTTTATGGCGTTAAACGTATTAAATTTCAATTGGTTCTTTGGTCTCTCGGCGAAAATATTGCGTTTGATTTTTGCGTAGGGCTTTGCGTAGCTGTTCTTGATTTTGGTGTTGTAGTTATTGGTGTTTTGGTTGGTATTTCACTATCACAGCATAAATAAAATAATGTCATCGTCGTTTGCCGCCCCCGCCACGCGAACCCTCCGCCAGCACAACTTCTAAAAAATATCTGCAGTCGCCACTTCCTTTCAACATCCTTTCCGAGCTTTCAGTCTCTTTCGCGAGCTTTGATACTCTTTTTATTCATTTTCTCTTTCAGCCACGTTTGTCGCATTTTTACATGGAATTGGTGAAAGCAATGAAAAACTGTTTAAAAACCATATATATTATAAGAAATTTATAAACAAACTCTGCCAGTCTGTGTGAAAATTTTGTACCTGGATTTTTATTGTACTCGAAATCGGAAGAGTTGAACATTAATAACTAAATCATAACTAACCAAATGTTTATAAATCAAAAATAATCATAATTTATGATTAAATTAATCATAAATAAGTGTAAATTGAACATTTTGCAAAGAATATATCGATGTTTAGATATACCGATAACTTATCGAAATTCTTCCACCTCTAGATAACAAATTAGTCTTCTGGCAACATTGCTTATTCATCTGGCATCACTGAAAATTGTAAACCTCAAATCGCAAATTTATTTACCGTGCTTGTTATTAATTTAATCTACCGTATTAAAATAAATAAAACGTGCAACACGCAATACTGAATCATGACTGGAAGAGGCAAGGGCGGCAAGGGCAAAGTGGTGCGCGATAATGTCCAGGATGATCGCGACGATTTTCTGGTTTACGCTGCCGAGAAAATCATTCAGAAGCGCGTTAGAAAGGTAAAGTAAACAAAATATGAATGCAATGATAACTAAAAAGTAAGTTAAGGATGCAGGACACAATATGCGCAGCAAACAATTCACAAGGTCACATGTCCTTGGGCATTTTTGGGCAGAGGACATCTGCTGCAGCAACCACCATTTGCACGCTGCATATGTGTGCTTGTGTGTGTACATACAGTAGCGGGCAAAACAACAGCGCTGATCATTCTAGATGTCTCGCCAAAACAAGATATCTAATTACAGCAGCCTAATGTACACACACATTAATTACTCCGACTCTCCGAAGTATTTTCGCTGAATAGCTCGGCAATATAAACAAATACTATTGTTATTCCGAGCTCGACTGTAATATTAGCTTATGCGGGTCTATTTGTTTTTGTAACGAAAAATCAATTAGTGGTCTAAGCATATGGAGTTTCATGGAAAATTTGCAAACCTCTCGTCTTTGCAGGGCACTGTGGAGTATCGCGTAAAGTGGAAGGGCTGGAACCAACGCTACAATACCTGGGAACCCGAGGTAAACATTCTCGATCGTCGCCTGATCGACATCTACGAGCAAAGCAACAAATCCTCCGGCACGCCCTCAAAACGGGGCCTTAAAAAGAAGGAGAAGGACCCAGAACCTGACCCGGAACCGGAGTCAGAGGAAGACGAGTACACCTTCACCGGCGATGATGAAACAAACACAGAACAAACGCCGACCACATCGAATGCCGGCGCTCAAGAGACGCCTGAAACCAAAAAGGAGAAGAAACACCACCACCACCATCATCACCATCACCACATCAAGTCCGAACGTAGCAGTGGCCGGCGCTCCGAGTCTCCGCTCACCCACCATCATCATCATCACCACCACGAGTCCAAGCGACAGCGTATGGACCACAGCTCCTCCTCAAACAGCAGCTCCACCCACAACTCCTTTGTTCCCGAGGCCGACACAAACTCGTCCAGCTCGGAGGATCAGCCCTTGATTGGTACCAAGCGCAAGGCGGAGGTTTTGAAGGAGTCTGGCAAAATCGGAGTGACGATCAAGACCTCGCCGGATGGCCCTGCTCAGAAGCCTCAGCCTCAACTGCAGCAGCATCAAGAGCAGCAGGCGTCCAAGTCCCAGGACCCATTACAGTCGGAGAAGACTGGTGGCGAGCCTTCAGCACCGCAGAAAGCAGATGTACAAAATAATGCATTGGCCAATGAAGCCACGTCCACACCCGCAGAGTCTGGCACTGAAGAGGAGGAGGCAGCTAGCGAGGAGAGCGTTAAGCAGCAGCCGCAGCCACCCACAGAGAACAACAATGTACCAAAAATCGGGAATAACTTGACTCTGAATCAAAAACAGCCGCTGACACCTCTGTCTCCGCGGGCACTACCCCCTCGATTCTGGCTCCCGGCCAAGTGCAACATATCTAATCGGGTGGTTATCACCGACGTGACCGTCAACCTCGAAACTGTCACCATACGCGAGTGCAAAACAGAACGCGGATTCTTTCGGGAGCGCGACATGAAGGGCGACTCCTCGCCAGTGGCTTGAGCTTCAGCCAAAGCAACGCCCGCGAAGAAGGAGAGAAAAAAATAGGAAACCTGAAACGATTGTAAATAGAAAAACCAAATTATTGAAAGAAGCCTAGAGAGTAACACCTACAAATCCATACTAAATGTTGCAAGGCATTTTCTCTTTAAGACCTAATTATTTATTGTATTTATTTATAGAGTAGTCATTAGTTTTGTTGTTTTATTACAGTGTTTAATGCGCAAGGACAGGCTAGGCGACTGCCCAGCCTCTTGCTGCAATAGATTGTATAATCCGCATCATAGATATATCCTATACAGATATTTATTTACTAAATATTGTATATTTTTCTACAAAACTTTGAATCTATACACAAGACACTCAAATGCGCAACATAACAAACTCCATGCGAAACCGAAGCAATTGTTGATTACGCTTGATATACAATTATACATAACTGAAGCTTATATCTATACATTATATATTCGAGTATGTCACAGTTCTGCCCCGTTGGCTATATCCCAATGTTGTATTTGTTTTAATATGTTTTTGCTAGCGCCGACTGATTTTACAAGAGAAACCCCCAAAAAGATATATGTGTAGCCTGTAGCCTTAGAAATTAGTTAACAACAATCTCGACCTAATATTTATTTTAAAACGTTTCAATGCTTTGTTTAGAGTTTAAGTGCTGGCTTTATCGGTTCAAGCCTGTGCGGTGCACAGAATATTCCAAAACGAATCCATAAACTCAGTACTTACCTGCAATATTTTTTTTTACATTTAGCTACTTAGCTTCTTTACACAAAGACTGCCTCAACATAGTTATTTGCAAAGTATACTTTAGCCAATCTATTTTATGAATTAGTATCTGGAGTAGTCCTTGTACCTATGCCCAGCTTCGGACTACCTTTAAATCTTTAGCTCCCAACTTCTTATCAGAGCAATGCTCACATTACTCCTCCTCGTAACCTATCATAGCGTTTTCTTTCATATTTATATTTAAAAGCCTATTTATTGTAATGTCTTTTGTTTGTGGTAATTGTCTCTTTTTTAATTTATTTTAAACCATTTTAACTTGTTTTTTGTTTTGTCCATATCTAGTAATTTATATAAAAATTGAAATTTTAACATGTTTAGAACAATTTGTGAACGTCTTTGCCTATGTTGTGACAGTCTTTTTGTAAAAACGCTTCTGTGTTGGCTATTGTCGGCCAGACTTAGTTGCAGCGCCAATAATTCCATTAGGAAACAACTAAATTGTACTTTTTGAAGTTTGTAATTTAGTCTTAAACTTTAATGTTATTGCCCGAATCGATTGTACATAATAAATTAAATAGAAGCAACCAAATTCGTACTTTCTATGGCAGAGGTGGATTCCCATTTAATATCGAGTCAATATTCGTCAATTAATTTAAGATTGAACTAGTATTTACATTGCCTATGCGTCAGATTCTTAAAGATAATCGTCTTATAGAGGTCTGTACTTGTTAATGAACGAGTTAATGATGGGCGCCACTTTTTCCGGCTCGTTTAAGTGGACATGGTGACTTCCTTCGACTTCATAGAACTCGAAAAGAGGATTCTTTCTCAACTCGACCAGAGTGGCATCGTAGTACTCCTTCTTCTCGTAGTACGGGGCCTGCAGAGCCTTGATGAACAAGTGCGGGCACTTGATCCTGCTGGCCATCTCCAAAGCAACATCCAGATGCAATGTGTAGAACAGCGACGTCTTAAGCCGGTTGTCGCGCGAGAAGTAATACTTGTGTGGTTCGTGGGTGGAGGGCTTGCAGTTCCTCTGCAGCAGGTATTTGCAGGCATCCAGGGATACCGATTTGTTGGATCCCTCGTGCAGGCGGGTTACCAGCTGATCCCAGTCGTACGCGGGCGGTTCAGAGC
This sequence comes from Drosophila bipectinata, assembly GCF_030179905.1. Classification (NCBI taxonomy): domain Eukaryota; kingdom Metazoa; phylum Arthropoda; class Insecta; order Diptera; family Drosophilidae; genus Drosophila; species Drosophila bipectinata. The sequence continues at coordinate 1,401,019 of NC_091738.1, read as the reverse complement.
CGCTCTTTAGGCGTCGCTCCAATTTCAATGTTCCCTCCAGTCGCTCCGTCAATCCGTTCACGATAGAGCGGGCACTACGAATCGGCGGCTTGAGGACATCCAGACCGATAAATAGATCGACTTTGTCGGGAAATAGCGCACTGAACACGAAGCCGTTAATGGAGCTCATCGAGTGTCCCAAGATGGATATCTTGTCCCAGTTGTAGTCGTCCATTAGGCGTCGGATGATTAAAACCAAGTCGATGGAGTGGTAGGAGGTGCCTGCTGGAAGCCAGGAGGACAGCCCATGTCCTGGCGCATCGATGCTCAGAAAGGAGAGGTGCGACGGCAGCAAGGGCGCCAGGGTGTCAAAGGTGCCCGCATTGTCCTGCCATCCGTGCATGCCCACGATGGGTCGAACATGCTTTGGTCCATACCATTTCCCGGATACGTGACCCCACGGCACCGGTATGGTGATTTCCTCAAACTGGAAGTGAGGAAGGGAATTAGTTTGCAAAAAGGACGAAACCAAGGAATCACCTACATGTTTAGTGTACGTCGCCAGGGGTTTGGATACTCCACTGCTGGCATGTCGGACATTCGGGAGCTGTGCCAGCAGACGTAAAGCTCTGGGCAGCTTCATTTTCTAAAAAATGTATCTTCGTTGAGTAATGACACGTTCTTCTGGCTTGACTCACGAGCTCGCTTTGATTTCACCACTCATGGATAGCGATGAGCTAGCACGCTGTGCCAGATGAACTTTGATCTCGGTACGTAATATCTCCTAAGAAACTATTTAATGACAAGGTTTTTAATGTTGTCTGTTTCTCGCGGGACTGTTGGAAGCTTGCAACACTGTTGCCGGCAGTTTCCAACACTATACGGTTTGGTTATACGGTGGATATTTTGAAATTCTAACTTGACTTTATTTGAAATTATTGTTTGAATAATAAAACTCATTCTTAATAATCAGAATAATGTGCTAATTTGAATTAGATGACTTTTTTTTTTATATTTAAATAAATAATATATTAATTCATAATAATTGCCGCATAAACGCCCCCGCCCGACTAACAGCTGTAGTTAGATATTTATCTTGGAATCTGGATGATCAATCCATTCACTTCTGCGTTGAATTAAGCAAATAAATATTAAATAATAAAACTCTGCTTGGATTCTGTTGAAACGAAAACCCGAAATTAAAAAGATCCCGTCCCCGATGAGCTGGAAACGTGAGTCAAGATTTGCAACGGCTGCCAAGGGAGACCACCTTGACCTTTGAGACCTTTCATTGAGGCGCCGGCATTGATTTTGATCCGATTTGGCCGATATTCACTGATTTCGCGTTGCAGGCACGCCAAATTCGCATTTTTTATGCGTCTCTTTATTGTTTACTTTCCGCTTTTATGTTTTTCGCTTTCGCCTCTGCGTTTTGTTAACTAATCGGTCAGCTAATCTGGTCATGTCGTTACTGATAAGCCTCTCAGTTTGGTAAACTTTGGAATGGAAGCGTATTCTGAAGCTCATTCCATTTTTGGACTTTTCAGCGGACAGAATGGATTTGGAGGACAGCTCAAGTGGCACCGCCAGTGGCAGCGATCTCGCCCAGCGTTATCGGCATGCAGGCGACTTAACTGGCGAAGCTCCAACCAGACCAGTATGTGAACTTTGAACTACATTCTCGTATGCGGTTATTTTTCACTGATTTTTTTTGCATTTACAGTTCTCAGAAATCAGCATCACAGTGCCCTGGGGTCATATATCCGGCAAATGGTACGGCCCTCAGAACGTTCAGCCCATTTTGGGGCTCCATGGCTGGCAGGATAACGCGGGAACATTCGATCGCCTGATGCCTTTGCTGTCGCCGGACATAGCTTTCCTGTCCATCGATCTACCGGGTCATGGACTGTCCTCCCGCTTGCCGGATGGCTGCTACTACAACTCGGTCGATAATCTCTACGTGATCCGGCTAATCATGAAGCAGTACAAATGGGAGAAGGTTTCTCTCGTGGGACACTCCATGTCCTCTATCATTTGCTTCGTATTCGCCGCTGTTTTCCCCGACAAAGTCGACATGATCATTGGCATTGATGCCCTGAAGCCCCACCAGCGGCCTTATCCATCTGTTATTCGAACAATGGAAACGAGATTAGATGAATTTTTGCGCGAAGATCAGCGAAATAGGAGCAAAAACGAACCACCCAGCTACTCTTACGACGAACTTATCGAACGCGTCTACATTGGAACCTTCCACTCGGTGAACAAGGAGCACTGTAAGCATTTGATGGCCCGAAACATCCAGAAATCCGAGAAGTACCCTGACAAGTACTTCTTTTGTCGCGACCGGCGCCTGAAGTTCTACAACTACGCCATTGGGTCCCAGGAGCTATGCGTGGAGATGGCCCATCGCATCACATGCCCGTATCTGTTCATCAAGGCCACCCAGTCCTCGTATTTTGAGGACAAGAAGTACTACGACGAGGTGCTGGACGTGTTGGTTAAGAAGCCCAACTTCGAGTACGTTGAGGCCAATGGCTCGCACCATGTGCACATAAACGATCCGGAGGCCATCATCGCGCCGGTCAACAACTTTATCCACCGCTTCGGACCGGCGGCAGCGGCGGCTTCGCGCCAAAAGGCCAAGGAGGCAAAGGAGAGCAAGCTCTAGAGACGCCGGCGTCTCTACAGACACATTCGCCCATGTCGCCAATACATTCAAAAGGGCCAAATGGGGCTTATTTATCGTTGCACATACATATTGCACTGGTTTTTATACTTAATTGTTGATTATGTGATCGCAGCAGGCGACTCAGTCCTGCTATAAATATACACTGTACATATGCCAGCACAGGGTTCGTCGCCGATTAATGGGGTAGTTGTGAAGGATACTACAAAACAGGTTATGCATAAAGCTTAACCCTACCGAAGTTGAACAATTTTGAACTTTTTTGAAAAGTAATAAGAACATGTGATCCTTTTGAAATAAAAACTATTTAAAATATAAAAATAAAACATGCAAAAAGTTAGTTTTAACCTTAACTAAAAATCCGATAAAAAGTTAAAATCTGAAATTAATATTTATAGTAATTAGTAATATTTCTTAAAAACCAGTTAAATGCAAATTGTAGCCCTAAGAGGTTTAAAAATTTCCTGTTTCTTTGATGGAAACTGACTTTACAGCTGCCGGCCGCTGACCCAAATCTTGGCCAAGTAGAATTCAAGAAGCGAAAGTGTTAATAACCCGCAAACCAGTTTTCCAATTCCCAGCCGGCAATTGCATAATTCTCTAGACTCTTTCTGGTTATTTTTTTCTGGCTCGATGTGGAGGTCAGCCAGAGTAGCATTTACATGGAAATGGTTATTTAAAATATATATTTTTTAAAAATAACTGAACAGGGGCCGAAGCCGAAAAAAAGATGCCAAGTGAGTTGATGGCCCTGCGGCTTCCACATTTGTCCGCATACGCTTTTGGCTTGGTTTTTACCTCTTGCCTTGGTCAGTTCCTGGGTCTGGGTCTGGTTTGCGGTTTGATAAATGATCTTGGACAGCTGTTTAATTTGGCTCAAATTGGTAACAAATGTGAGACTGAGAAATATTGATTTAATTAAACAAAACACCAAAACAAGAATGTTTTCTAGTTCGGACATCATTTTATGAATGGGCCGATTATTATACCGAGGAGTGATGTGAAAAATAGGAGCTCGAAAAATATCCAAAATATCTCACTCGGTGGCACACTAAAATATTCAAATGCAATTTGGAAAAATTATAAATCCGGATTAGTGCGGCATTCACGTTTTATCCAGTGCATGGATGCTTATTTTTTTTAACCGATTCCATAATTAAGACAATATTAGATAGGTTGAAATGATCATTTATGTAAATTTTATGGAGTTTTTGATTTTGCTTATGTACACGCTTTTTATAACTAGATATTACTCATTTTAGCCGCAATAGCAATGACTAGGCCAGAAATGGGGTATCCAATTGGGGTTTACTGAGATGCGGGTGGGTGGGAGGCAATGTATTCCAGGGCCCTCAGAATGGCCTCTGGGATTGGAGGGGGAGTGGGCAAGTGGTCACCCTGGGGCTGGAATCCGTTCTCATCAGCGACGTAGGTCAGCGAGATCGGGATACCCTCGGGAGAAACATAGGACGAGCCGCCAGTAGCACCGTTGGCATTGCCAGCCTCCTGTTGTTGGATTCCATTGCTAGTTTCGAAGGCGTATGCGTAGTTTCCCTCCGCATCCGCAGGATCGTTCTTCAAGCTGATAGGTTGGGCATCCTTGTTGATGTTATCCGCATGGACATTGGCCAGCATAAGGGCGGCGATCAGGCAGAGCGACTGGAATAGTTATCCGGAGATTAGGTAGATCCTCAGAGATTTTGTGACACTTCTACTCACAAGCTTGAACATTTTGCAGTTTCTTAGGTTGTCTAAATCCAAACTGATTGGGTGATCTTCGGAGGCGGTGGCTTTTATAGCCGCCATCGGATCTTCTCCGCCGCCGCCGTCGACGTTGGCGTTGGCGTCACGGACGCTGACGTCTCTAATCTGGCTCTGAACACCAAGCCGCCGCTTCAAACCAAATATCAAACTTAATATGTTTGTGTGTTTTTGGCAAAAAGAGCAGCATACAGATCGAATTAAATAAAATTCAGCGCAGCCCCAGAAAAAAACTAGAAAGGAGGTCTCTTTTTGGGATTTGATATTTCGGATACACTTTCTGGATGGAATTCCTTCTGGAAATAGACTTAAAAAAGAAAGGAGTTTGTTGCTCATTAATCTTTAAATTGTTATTCAATTTATTCTAAAGTTTTAATATTTTTGAATGCAATTAGAACCTAGTCTGACCTTTGAAAGAAAGACTAAAATTGCAGAATCTGTATCAAAGAGAAAAACATTTTCATTCCTTTCATGAAAATAACATATACCCTCTGGAAAGGGAAAAATAAAAGATTTGAACCCATTTGAAGTGGCTGCCACTGATGGATCCACTTCTGCCCAGGTGGCGGTAATCACCGATCCGACTTTGCACTTAATGGCTAATAGTTTGGATTTCGCAGAGGTAATGGCATATGTGACATTCGCCAATGGAATCGGAGGTTAATACAGAGAGGGGTATAAACTTTGGCGGGGGCCCACTAACTCGTGGCGAATAAATTTAAATCAATCCAATTTATCATCCGTTTAAATTTCGATTTCATTTGGTCTGGGATGAGCGCAGGCGTATAACTTGTTTGTTCACCAAGGAGTTCGTTCTTAATTCGCTCCCCGGAATCTCAACAAGTTTGGGGGCATTAGCATACAAATTTGCTGTCCAGCAATAAATTCTCTAGGCCTAAACGCACTTAGCACCATGGCTAATAAAATGCCTATCAATCGCAGGCCCACCTGATCTCACAAACTAGTTCAGCCCTACATATTATCTGTGAAGTTGCCAACAGATGGGACATTCACCAAAAATTTGAATTGTTAAATTGCCTAAAAATGGAAAAACAAATATAAGTAAGACAACTTGGTAGAACATTCCGATTTTTTATGTTTCCAGAGAGGTACATTCCAAAAGATCACGGCAAATTATACAGCAACTTTATAACGGCTTCGAAACAACTTTTTAATCAATATTTGCATATTGAGGTGTTTATTTTTAAAAGTCTAAATGCATACTGAAGCCGTTTGCGTAGGATTTCAGTTATATCCATTTCCAGATGCAGCTTTCTACAAGCGAGAACTACACAGTCGACCCTCGGTAAAGTCATTCCAAATCGATTGTCTCCGGGTAGAATCCATACTGATCGACGTGAAAGACTATCCGAAGGCACTTTCCGTCCGGCAAAGTGTAAACGAGGTATCCGTCGGATACAGTCTGGTTGTTGAAGAGTTCCTCGTCCAGCGCACTTTCATTCTGGACCCTGCTTTCAATTTGGGACGGGCTCGGGGGTATCGCCCTTGGCTCAACCTCATGGCAGATCACAAGCCAGCTCAACAGAATCGAAATCCACTTCACGTTCCTAGGGACTATCTTTACAAAAGGTTGAAAAGTGTACATATTTTTTTTTGAATATTTTTTCTCGGCTGATTTGGACGTGTATGTTAAATTGTTGTGGACTTCATTTAATAGATACACATGCGGGGAACTCCGGTTTTCTTTCCGGGCTTCAAGATTTCCTTGTCAAGCGATACAGTTCTTGGCAATTAACACCGATTCGGAAGATGTTTGCTACACTAATTTAGCGAAAACAAAACTAAAACAGTCTTTTGTGGAAGCCCAAGTATAAATTTGTTTAAACATATCGCATAGTCCAAGGCAATTAATCAATTCGCCGAACATCAAAGTTAACAATTAATTAAAGTCATAAATGTAGGGTATCAGAAGATCATGCCTTCGTGGCGATACGATATTCGGCGGCGCTCCGGGTGACATGTTGCCAGGTGACCTTGCCCATCTCCTCGGAACCGTCGTCTCTGAACCGATTTCAACAGCTTTCCAGGGGCATGCGCACCTGCCACTCCAATTGGAAGTTTCGCGCCCAGGGCGCGCATCTCCAATTGAAAGTTGTAACAAAAAATCTCAGAGATTCATAATTCGTTTTCGTTTGGAATTTCCAGGGGCCCATGAATGAGCCGTAACCGCATTAAACAACAATTTTTATTTGTATACAATTTAGCATTTAGTGGGATTCGGACTGAAAAACCGAAACTGAAACCGAATTAAAAGCATACAAAATAAATTGTTGGCAAATGACTCATGTATTTTAAAGGCTCTTTTCGGTCTCACTATTGCTGTTATTGTTTCAATATTGGGGTATGATGATACAAGTTTTTGGCAATTATAGCTACCCCTGGTCCTCCTCGGTTCGAGAAACCCGTTTGAGTGCCTGTAACTAAAGACAAGGGTCCCCAACTCATCACCATCCATATAAAAGACGCACTTGAGCTGATCGAATTAAACAGTTGCACTGCAAGCAGCCAAACCACAGCATCATCTCATCATCCACTGAAACTCAAACCACCAGCAAGATGTACAAATATGTAAGTTTTGTGCAATACCCACTCATCCTCCGATTACTGGACATATCACCTCCAATTCCAGCTGTTCTGCCTCGCTCTCATCGGCTGCGCCTGCGCCGACAACATCAACAAGGATGCCCAGATCCGCAGCTTCCAGAACGACGCTTCTGATGCCGAGGGCAACTATCAGTTCGCCTACGAGACAAGCAACGGTATCCAGCACCAGGAGGCGGGCAACGCCAACGGTGTTCGTGGAGCAATTAGCTATGTATCGCCCGAGGGCGAACCAATCTCGCTGACCTACACCGCCGACGAAGAGGGATACCATCCGGTGGGCGATCACCTGCCCACGCCGCCCCCAGTTCCCGCCTACGTGCTCCGCGCCCTGGAATACATTCGCACTCATCCTCCGTCGCCAGCCCAGAAGGATCAGCAGTAAATTGGAGGATCCAGCCACAGAAACAGATTCCGGAACTGCAACCAGTCATTGTTATTTAGAGACATACAATTGTACGTTAAACTAGTAGTTATCTATAATAAAGCGCGTCAATACAGGAAAATAAATCTGCCTCTGCGTTGTAATTAATTAAATGTGGTTTTCATATTATTTTTTAAATTAATTTTCATTGAAAATTGTTCAATTTATTCAAATGGCGGCCATTATGATTTCATGATGATATTTCATGTGCTTTTAGCGATGGACCGATAGGATAATTAAGACTAGGGGGACACACTGGTCAACAATTATAATTCGAAGAAAGGGTTTTCAAGTGAGATAGGATAAGGATTACCGCATATTGTTCAAATAATTATGTTTTATTTAAACAAAAAGTTTATATTTATGTAAATAAGCCGTAAATATTGTCATAATTTATCGATTACTCAGCCCCAAGCGTTCCTGGAAAGTCCATCTCTGATTCGGAAAAGTGTTGCACTTCCGTTTCGCAACTTTCAAGCTAAGAACTACAACCTCGTGCACCATGGCCATTAGTCTAACAGATGCCATTGAAATTCTTGTGGAAAAAGCTACCTTATATGAGAGACCAGAATTGGCAACATATAGAAAGGATGCGGACGAGATCACCCGGAAAATAGTTGAGGGCTTGGGTGAAGCTGGGCCAATTTTCATTACTGAATTTGAAGACTTGAAAGCAACAAGTAAGTTCAATTTAAGATTTGTAAAGAATACGTTTATTGATAGAAACCTGTAAAAAGGTTTATTCTGGACCCATCCGTTTCCACAATTCCGGGTCCCAGTTCTTTGGTTAAACATGACTTTTCAGATTGAAGATTCGGGGCTTGCTGTTGGAGAAAAGATCCCTAAACTGAAGCTGAAGACCAACCTACGGTGCAGTCCTGCCAACGGCAGCGACATAAACGGGGAGCATTTCAACACGTTGTTTACGTTCCATATAAATAGAGCTTGTGAAGAAATGCAAAATTTTGGTTGCAGCAGTGGAAATAGGTATAAGGTGACCTCTGACACGACTCTGCAGGATAAGCGTCTATTTTATACCATAACCGCTTCACAGTATGTTGGAAATGGTTTTAACAAGATCACTCCGATATTTTACCATTTCATTCTGGGATTTAAGTTTATGAACAATAACCATTGCTATTCTTACTCGTCTGATGGGTTTGCCAAATTCTGTCGACCTCTCGACATCTCCAAACCTCATAGGTTGGCACAAATGCTGTCCGTTTTGGGCAAATTGCTCATGAACTTAAACATTAATCCGGCCATGGCAGTCGATACGGCATATAGAGTTATGAGCTATTCAACAGAATTTACCGAGATTTTGATTGAGGTGAGTTTTTGAACTTCATTACAATTTATTGGATTTGTTGATTAATTAGAACGTTTTCAGGCCATCAGACTGTGCGTTCCTTCCGCCAGCAATCCACGTGACTTATCTGCTGTTCACATTAAGATGTTGAACTGGAAGAAGGATGATGCAGTGGTTCTCTCGGAGCTATTGGAGCTCTTTTCCATTCCATAGATGGATAAAAAAAGGAAGTACAAGTCGGAGACTAGTCAGATACATATTTTTTTCATCAAAAATATATTTTAAAATCATTATACTCACCTAATAAATATTTTTTTTCAATATTTTAATTATTTCTCAAAACTTCTCAAACTCAATTACAATTTAAACATTCATTTTTTCAACATACCTAAAACATTTGTAATATTCCGAAAATTCAAAAAGGATGAAATAATTTTTTTTTCTTACAATTATTACCAACCAATGAACAGAAATACAATAATTTGATTTAATCAAAAATGTATTACATCTTTTGTTTATAATATGGAAGTAAGTTATTCCAAATAAAGGGTATTAAATGGATCCAGCTGCGAATGCCTCTTAAAATCAATTAATTAATCTCATCTGATTAATACATTTAATAACCAATTAACAAAGCAGGTCATTTCATGTATATTCAGTATCTGAAAAGCCAAAAACAGCTAAAGATAAAACTATACTTTTAGGCTACCATTTAAAAAAAAAAGACGATCAACATATGTTTTCAAAATTTGCATGATTTAATTGTTTTGCTTATTAGCTTATTATAATTTGTCGTTTTTAAATTCGAGCAGGCCGAACTTGATTCGAATGTTTGCAAATGTTCCCGCTAGATTTTTTTGTGTTCTTTTTATGGACATACACAATTTTTTTTTTTACCCGGAAAGAAAATGCCTTTTGTTATTAAGTCATCGCTAGATCGCCAAACACAGAAACAGAATCGCGATTCATTTCCATCCAGTTTTCAAATTTCCATATCTGAGAATAGACGTAAATATTAATCAGACGCGCAGACAAATAAAGCTGTTAGCGGATAATGGGATAACAAGATAGAATTCGATGGGGTCACTTGAGATTTCTTTTTTGAAGATGTGTGTGCTTTTTTTGGGCGTGCCTTTGTTTGCTCTTTATGGGCGCAAATACAATAAATTCACGCCACGGAAGAATCGATGGATGGGTGATTTATAGCCCAACCAGAAAAACCTCAAGGTGAAGACAAAGAAAAGTTAATGAACATTTGCGCAGTTCGAAGAACTTACAACAACTAGCAACAACTTAGTTTAAGTTGGGGAATGTTCTTAGTTAGTTGGTGGTGCTAGATTAGTACGTGCTAAATGGTGTGGTGGGTTCAGCCTTCTTCTTGGACACTTGCATCCAAATCGGTGCGAATATATGGGGTTTGAACTTCAGGAACTTCAGAACACGTTTGGCTTCAGCTTGCCATCCTCGGTGTGGGTGCGAATGTATTCCAAGGATCGCAGGATATAGTCGGGTGTTGGAGGAGGCTGCGGCAGATGGCGGCCCACCACATGGAAGCCCAGCTCATCGGCTATGTACCGGGTTTCGATGGGCACCCCCTCGGGCGAGGTGTAGCTATAAATTCCAATGGTTTCCAGGGCAGTGCCAGCAGCCTGGACATCGATGCCGTTGCTGGTTTTGAAGGCGAACTTAAAGACGCCCTCGTCGTCCAAGGGTGATACCCGGAAATCCGTGATCTGGGCATCCCGCTCGTCGCCGCCTACTAGCCGCCGGATCCGGCGAACCCGCACCAGACGGCCATCCACTTCCAACAAAATCAGGCCCACGAAGAGCAATCCAATCAGCTGAAACCAAAAGGGGTCTTATCAGCCATCGATATGATCACAGATCGGGAACACAGATTAGGGCCCATGGCCGAATGCTTACAAAATATCGCATATTTGTATTTTGTTTCTGTGTTTTTTGCACACACCACGACGACACCGCACAAAATCACACAGTAAGTTTCGAAATAACTTCGAATATATTTTGAATTATTTTCGTTTCGATTTTAAGGTCTGCGAGGAGCGACGTCTGCGAGGTTCAAAGTTAGCCACCGTACTGCCAATCCGGCGCGATGCTCTTTTCTAATATATATGAGGAAAACATCTGCCCAAAACGTAAGCAGCGAAAATCTAATAAGCATAACCAAATGCCAATAATCACGCTGGCTTGGCCCGGCTCGGCTTGGGTCCATCTTTTGTTTCGGTTATCTGACATGGGCGCTACTACCCTACCCTACCCTAGACCAGCCAAAGATTCTCGATATTTGATACCAGGTCGCAGCGAATTGGCTAAATAATTCATTTCCGTTTTATCTGGCGGAGACCATGTTTGCTTATTCATATTTTATGGCTTTAAACGTCAGAGGCGGATAAAAACGAGACTAAAAAGTGTCAAGTAGTTTGAGTTCTTGAAGATCCGAAGCCAATTTCGTTGAAAATTTATTATGGCAGTGGTTTTGATTTTGATTTTTATGCCACTCAAGAGCGGAAGGCGTTCAACTCAATGGAAGTCTATTGTTTTCTTTATTGAATTTCTCTAACAGTTTAGAGCTTTTTTTATTTTATTTTAATAACAAAACTCTATTATATTTGACTTACTAAAACAGAAGCATTAAACTGTAAACAAAATTCGGCTAGCTCTCTTAAAAAAAAAAGTGCTAATCACCAAAGTAACTTAACCATCTGGGGATCCCATAACACGGAAGCATTTCGGAGCCCAGCATGTTCTCAAATAATCACATAAAAATATAAAAAATTATTTTTAAAGCCTTTTCATGTTTTGTTTATAGTTTTTGGCTCGAATCGAATGCAAATAAGGCCCATAAAAATCACAGAAAATGCGATAAAATCAAAGAAAATAGGCCATCAAAATTATGAGAAGCCGGCCAGAACGGTAATAGGACTAACAGAAGTCGATCTAACGAGCTTTGATTTGTTAATCAGGCGCAGAAGTATAATTAACGTAAGCAGTTCCGGATCAGGAACAATGACACAGTATGGTTCTACCACTTAACAGTTTCAAAGGCAGACTGATTCTGACAGTCGATGTCAGTTCGTTGCCTAAGTCTTTTGTTTTTTGGCCCAAATATCAGAATGTTTGCTAGTGGGCTGGCTTCGCTGCATAAATTATAATAATTCCAAACACGAATAACCAAACAAATTTTAGTTTTATAACTAAACATAAGCAGGAGTTGTTTATTAGCATAATTCTACATTTCTTAATTAATGTTTCCAAAGTGTCAAATACCCTGGGGGGTCAGAGTCAACCGAAAACTATCTAATAGTTCACACACGCATCTCGACCGGAGAAGATGATCGTTTCGCAGAAGGAGAACTGGAAAAGGCAGTTGATCGGTTGTGTTTTGGTTTCGGCTTTGGTTTTCTAGTTTTTCGTGTTTGTGTTTCGCAACTGATTCTAAGGCTAAACTATTTGGCGTCGATTTGTGTTACTTAATTAATGTTGTCCGCGAAAAGATCTCGACTTGTTTGACTTGAAGATTTATGTCTGAAAATTAGCCGAAGATTATTTTCGCTTCATGCTTTCATCTTCGGCCAGCGTGCTGCCCGTCTTTTATTGAAGACTATGTAAACGATGAATAAACGCTGGACGTTTCTTCTTAATTAGCAAATACTTTTCAAAGCAAACAAAATTTAAACACAATGCAAATATCATTAGGCAAACGCATAGGCATTCTGATTGATGGAGTGATTGACTGATTCTGCAGCAGAGACACCTTGGCGGGGCGGCGAGTTGTAAAGTCGCGCTATGCAAATCACAGGGTGCGGGTCCGAAACGTACAAGTCGTGCAAGGTCTAGGTCTGCATAGTTCCCAATCCCGCACAGTGGTTCAAAGCTATCCTAAAAGCTATCTTAAACATTTATATTAAGAAGATGAACAGTCACGCCATATATTTTTAAATATTATTTTTGGATTCGTTACACAAATTCCCAAAAACCCGTTCCATGTACTTGCAAAACAGAAGTTATTTGGTTTGCCAAATAATTCAAGCCAAACACCGAAACTCGATTTCAGCCATGATCGATGATTGTGCAGTGAACCTTTAGCATTTCCAGTTTCGGTTTAAAATCGCAAACAGTTAATCGAATAATCAAAGTTGACGTATTATACGCATATTTAGCACGCCTCATTAAATCAAACTAATTTGTTTGGTATTGGCTTTTTAGTTAAGAGTGCGCCTCAACCATGACCTTTTACAGCAGCCGAAAATAGAATTTAATTATAATAAATTAATAACTAAATGCAGCAATTTGTCAGTCGCGGAAAACCCATGAAATCGATAGGGGAACCAATGTCGCCCCACTGTGCATACTTTCGATCTCATTCGAGACTGCTATGCAGGCACACCTACAAATAGACCCCGAAAGATCCGAAAACAACTTCATTGTCAGGCGATAATAGCCCGACATTAACACAAAATTATTATAAATCAATTCCCGTGCTTCGGACTCGTCTTTTGAAGATGATTGGGGCGATGATGTTGCTGTTGCTTTTTCGGATGCATCGATTCCTGATTTATGCTTTGTTTACCCCTCGGTTTTTCAATAAGAGAACTGTTCTCAGAAAGCCGTTTCGTTTCGAATAAAATTAGCACAAACTTCCCCTGCCGAAATCGAAAGCTTCCTTTTGGACCCGTTTTAATCTCTTCGGGCCAGTCCAAATTCAACCTTCGACTGCAGCAGATCGTCGCTATTACCACGGCTATATAACGGTTTTATTTTGAACACTGAGTCCGATTCAGGTTCGGTTTCAGGTTCGAGATCCAGACAGAAAAGTCAAACATTTGGAATTATTTTAATTAGGAGATGATGTCTCCGTCGTCGCGCTCGTTTTGCAAGGTTTGTGCGTCGTTTGTTATTGAATTGTTTGTTGTTGGGATCCGCTAATCCTCCCGCACGTCAGATACTCCTCGTTGTGACCCTCGGATGCCTGCATTTCTGTATCGGAATTGCCCGGGACTCGGCGGCCAGAACCATCTACTACCGGAATATCCCGCCGGACTCGCTCGGCCTCTACAGCTTCGAGTTCCAGACCACCAACGGGATCACCACCAAGGGGGCTGGCAACGAAAACGGAGCAGTGGGAGTGGTGCAGTACGTGTCGCCCGAGGGCATTCCGGTGACCTTCTCGTACGTGGCCGATGCGAATGGATACCAGCCCACCGGAGATATGATTCCAACGATTCCGCTGCATGTAATCCGACAGTTGGAATACATTCGCACCCACTCGCCCGTCGACGAGCGGAGGTCGAGGCGCTGGTAAAGATCAGATACCAAAATTCCACATTAAAACAATTATATATTGACTCCTAATTATTGCCTGGCTGAATGCCGTTGCAGTTGAGGAATATTTAAATTTTGTATTTATGTTTATCGTTTTCACATGCAAATGCGACAAACTCAACGGCAATCAGCCGGCACAGAATCATGCCAAAATATGTAGCAAACAAATAAATATTCTAGAAATATAAATAAAGTACTAGATTTAATCGATCTTTTGTCTGAAAGTCCGGAAAGCTGTATCCAAACAAAAATAATAAGCAAAGACAAGTAATAGTCGTAGTGGAAGTAGAAATGGGTAAGAGATAAAAATCAAGAGCTGAAGAAATATTAAGATTATAAAAAAGACCTATATTTTCCCTTCAATAAAGTCTTTTTGTAAAGGTTGATAAAATAATAGAGGCTATTAAGTATTAATATTTCTCTCATTATTATTGTACTTATCGAGCACACAAATATTTTAAAAAGATAATTCTGAATTTTTAATTCTTTTGAGACAAAACTAAAGTGGTTCTTTAGATACCATTTCTAATACCGTCTAAATGTCAACCAAAATATATTTGAAGTTCATGCTAAAAAGTTCATTAATGTTCGTTATTTATAAACCATAACTCAACGAAATGAGACTTAAGAAGGAAAGAATAGAAACGGATATCAACTTTTCTCAGTGTGCATTCCAAAATCTGAGATGCAAACCTGAGATCCATTTTAAGAATATTCTTTGAAATAGTCAAAGATTTATGAACTGCAGAACTAGTCGAAATCATGTTTCTATGCTAATGATTCAGAAACTAAATGGAGCCAAAATGCCAGCTTTCATCAAAGCACTATGAGCTGGTTTCTTTATGAAAAAAATTTGTCATACTTCTCCGATGGGATGACCTTGTCTTTAAGAACGACTTTCGCTTTTAAAGGCAATCAAAGAAAAGAGTGTCGCTAATTTGCATGTGGGCGCCTAATTAAGGTCGTTGCATAATATTGACCGACTAGTCGAGACCCACTTTATGTAACCAGACTAATAAACCAAATGGAGTTAACACCGTCCACCAAGTTGGCACTTAATGTCACCGAAACAAGTCGCTGATTGATGCTCGTGTTCGCCTCAAATTAATCTCCAATTTGGTTCCGGCCTTGGGGGAAGATATATCACCAATAGATTACGGCGCGCACCTCCGGAGTTCCACCATGTAAGCCATGCGTTCGCGTTCCCCCGTTGATGCAGTGCGTCGGATATCCAACTAGTTGGCAGAACCATTCATATTCAGACAAAACCGAATATGAATTATTCATGACGGGTTCGCTTATCGGATCGCCCCTTTCAACAGAAGCATTAAGCTTTCAAACACATATTAGACAGATGACTGGCAACATGTCGGGAAACACGGCCAATTTGTATCCGTCCGTCTTCCAGATTCGAAACTCTTCTAAATCCCAATAGTTTCTAACGAGTTCTGTCTCGCCATGTTCTGTGTTTCGGATTTTGCGAAAATCTATCCACGTGCCAGTCTGGTTGCAGGGGTCTCAGCTTTTGTTATTTTTGACTCCCCCGGCTAAATATCACCGGCTGCTGATTTATGGATCGGAACAAGCATCCATAAGGCTTTGATGACAGGCTTAACTGCTTTTATGCCACCGCTGGGAGTTTAGCATCCAACCAAGTATTAAATCTTATTAATCAACTAATTTAGGAATTAAGAATCTACTTCAAAGGCGACAACAGGTGCTGGGTAATCTAGACCGAGTCGAAAGTTTTGCCATAAAATATGAATTTTTAACAGTCATTTTGATTATAACTGAGGCGTTTCTCTTTTCAAAGGTCAATGGCCCACTTAACTTGAAAAAGGTGTGTTCAAATCAATGTTAACAATATGAAAAGTTTGTAAATTTAAATTTTAAATACACACATAATAAGTCGAACCAAAAGGTCGATGACTTTGTAGCTGATTACCTGAACTACCACTTATCGTTTTTAAACAAAATCTTCTTACTTCAAAATAGTGATAGCTGCTTCTTGATAAGAATATTATATAAAATCCTCAAGTGTTCGAAAAAAGCGAATTAAACACAAAATAAAATTTTCAAAGCAAATTTAAAACTCCCTTATTCACCATTGAGTTGAGTTAGGATTGGAGTTGCCACATCGCATTAGCCAAGCATTACACCACACTAATTTTGACGTTTTCTAACACTACAATTGGATATTTGTTAACACTTCAAAAATAAAAAACATTTTAGCGAGACAAAAATATGAAATAGGAATTGCCTAAATTCTAAACGAAAACGACCAGACTAGACGAGTTTGGATTCCATACAACCCTCAATTGACTGTCACTCTCTCTTCCTAACAAATCCAACAGATCACCATGGTTGTGGGGTGAGAAAAATTGCAAATTTTGGCAACTTACGTAAGCAGAGTTTGCTAATTTGTACCTTTTATTTTGCAGATTTCTTCTGCGCTGTAGCGCCGTTGGTGGAGTGGTGTACTACACCCGGAGTGTGGGCATCTGGGGTAGCACGGACCACACCGATAAGCTGTACAACAACATCAAGTCGGAGCTCTGTCCCTACGTTCAGAAGGCGAAGAAACAGCTGCCTTTCGAGGTTCCACAGTTGCCCAAATCGGGTGAGATCCGATTCCTGGCAAAGCACTACTATAACGAGGGCGTCAAGAGCTCCTTCCGCTTCGTTCACATGCTGCCCTGCTACGCCGGCCGGGGCCTGAAGAAGATCAAGGACACCTTCGAGGACTTTGCCAAGTCGCCGGCCATCACCGGCGGTGAACCCGGTGCGGCGAAGTAATCACCTTTGGGAGGCTGTTTTCGTGTTAGCTCATAGTTAGCCTATTGAATAATGTCTGTGTAACGTTTAGGGATCCGTAGTCCAGCGGATCCATGACGAAAAATGTGTTTTTGGCGTACTTAAACGCATCGAGCTGGAACTTCCAGTTTAGAAATACAAAACTTTACGTGGTAAGCGCTAAGATCGCCCTGAAGCTGAATGTGTTTGATACTGGATAAGGGGATAGTTAGGTTCTGTTATGGGTGCTCTACTTTATCACTGTTACTGCAAAATCGGGTAGCCGTAATCGTAGCATACATATTTTAGCTTCGAAAAGCTTGTTTTACACCCTCAGTGATTTATTACAAGTTTTTTGGCGTCTAGGTAAACAAAACTCTTAGACCGGATAGCCTGTTATTATTTTTGTGATATGCGCTTCTATAAATATTCCAGTGATTCTCGTTTTTTGTGACTGCCCTGGGAGCAGTCTGAGTTAATTTGCTAAGATCTTTTCCCATCGCACGTAAGCCGCCTGTCCCAGGCCGAAAAAACCTGGAGCAACTGATTTATTAAACACTACCGCTCCGGTTCTGTATTTGGCTAGCCCGGGAGAAAAAGCCAGAGTGAGTTGTCACGGTGATGTCTCTGAAACACGTGAATTATTTATTTTTTGTGGGCTCTAGTCAGTCGTGCGGGGATCGCATCCACATAAGCATTGTACATACTGGGACTGATAACACGATATTATTGCTGTAAACAGTGTTCAAGATTGGAAATTTATACTGCGATGGCGGTTGTCCAACACACCGGAGATAAAATGAAAACAAAACGATCCGTCGTCATCTTTCAGTGGAACGGTTGACATTTTACAGCAGCTTCCGTTACGGTTTGAATCAGAAATAACAGAATATTACGCATACGCCTCGGTGGCCAGAGTAAATATTAAACAAAGCTTTAAATGCTACCCAACGGACGTCACTGAAGGGGTTCGTACGCCCCGCTGGCTGATAACAATGTGGTGCTATAATTTGGCTACCAAGGAGTCGGAGATTATGGCCCAGAAGTCAACTCGAAAACGGCAACAAAAGATAGAGAGACCTAGCCACTGGCCATCCCCAAAAACCCACTCGGATTCGGCAGTCATCGCTTTAATTTTAGACAGGCACTTGAGTCCATCGTCTCCGATTATCTGCCGGGTAATACTACACGTTTTTAATTTCGATTTCGAGTACGTTTGTTTGCAATTCTATTTATTGTATTTGATATTTACTGAATGCCCCTGACGCGGGCTTCTATTTACATGGCACACCATTTTCAATTTTTGTTTTTAATTAATTAAACTTTTCGCATTCAAACACAAGCAACTGTCTAACCGCCTGCCAGATGTTGTCTTGAGATAAAGACTCTGCCTGCCCCCCACCCCCACCGCCAAAAAGTGACACCGCCGGTGACTCATCCTACAGTCATATTGAAGATAAAGATATAGATCTCTTGATCGAATCACGCAATCACGTGCTAACCAGGACTCCATTGCCGCCGGATAAATATTATGCAATAGCTTGGACCAATATTTGTGGGTAAACAGCAGAATCACATTGCCACCGACCCATAAAAATCGCAGCAAATAAACTTTTAACCTCGAAAGCCGAAACCCCAGCAACACCTCCGTCCGGATTGGAGCGGATCGGACCATGGCATTGACTCCCAGAGTCTGGAGTCTAGAGATCTGGAGCAAATAGGACGATAGCCGTGATAAGCCGTGCTCTTTGCGCGCCAAATTGGCCAAATAAGATCACAAGTGGGCGCTGTTTGCCTTGGCAATGCGAACAATAATTAAATAAGCCTTCTTGTTAAATATTCCCAGATCAAATATGCTCAGCTACGGGCATTTCATTTAATTAAAGTTCTTAAAATAACCCCGATAAGAGGTGAGAAGTTGAGAAAAGTCCGGCGTTGAATTGACGTAAGAACTGTTTTTTTATTTTTAGAATTAGTAGTTTATAATTTTCAGGATTTTCAAAGTTTTAACCTAGAGTTGGAGGAGATTTTTGTATATTATTAGGTCATAATTTAAGGTATCTTTTACTTATAAAGGTAAGAAAATAGAACCCTTTAAATATCTGAAAAAAGAAAGAAAACCCCTAGAATGACGCATTTCCTGAGTTCCAAAATTAAGTAACCAACTTTTCGCAATGAATTTTTACAACTTTTTTAAATCTTGTAAAACTTTGTGGAAGCTTTTATCTATCTCGTGCTATTGTAGCACTTGAATTGTCTCGTACACCTGTCCACTGAACAAATGGGAAATAAATCATTCAAACATAACCAGCCGGTAGGCCCCAATCACGATCCACTCGGGTTTCAAGACTACTGTAGGCCGGGCCAACTACTAGTTACCAATATATTGAGTATCGAGCGTAATTGTATTTGACAAAATGATATTAACTCATTCCGCAATTGGCCATTTGTCATATATTCAATTATTGTCACACTCTTAATTCTGTGTCACGTCGCGGCTTTAGCTTCGCCTTTGCCTTCGTCAGACTCATTATAATTTAATCTATACATTTTTGTGTATTTTTTTTTGAATATTTTTAGGTGTGGAGGAGTGTGCGGATTTCGACCTCAGAGCATAATCCCTTGGCTCGATCGTTCAACCAGGAGGAATTGCAATTGTTTGCTGATAAGAATTGAATAGTTTGTTGTTTGGGGACACAATGACGGGTTTGTTGAACCATCCAACCAGGTCCAAGTTTGAATTATAGATTTTCTGCCAGTCAAGTGAAGATTAAACACATTGCCGAGAGCGTGCGCAAACATTACAGCCTTAATTAGAAGCTGCTGGAGCCTGGAACACTTGGACAAACATATGACTAGCTGCCCATATGACTAGGTATGACTAGCTCCATCGATTTGTTACGGACGGACCGATCGAAATATGCTAATGCCTGGCAACAGGGCAAGAAATGCGAGTGCCTCCGAGCTGGAGTGTCTTTATAAATGTTACGATTATTTATTCGCATTCGGTGCATTTTCCAATACGCGTTCCATACCGGTTTCCCAGGCGGTGCAATAATACTTGTAATGATGCTTCGCTTCCGATTCGTGCACAGCAAACAAAAACATACATAATTGTGCCCCATCATCTAACTCTTATTGTTGCACAAAATGAATCACAGGGAATAATATTTTATCGTCTAAAAACTCATTTCAAAGGGCTTGACGCTGGTCACAAATAATGCGGAATTGCCTATTCTACAATTTAATTATTTATTTGTTTTGGACAACAAAAATATTAGTATCTGCTTTAATATTTGAGGTGTTTTATATTCTTGTGAAATTTTCTTAAAACTTTGGAAAAATATAAACTAAAGACTACTAACTGTAATCCTTGAAGTATCCTTTATAAAATATTATAGCTTGTATAAAGGACCTATCCATAATTGCCTCATCATTTCCTAGTATTTATTTGTGGGTTAATTTTTATTAAAACCTTTAAGATGGACCCTTTCCACTGATAGTTTTTCTCCGAGTGGGAAACGCACGCGGGTGAGTCTAGGTCCATATAGTATATATGGTCTATACCTGCTTATAAGTGCGCCGATCGCCATTCGACCCTGCGCTTTTGCTTTTGAGCTCTTGACCAGGTAGCACCAGTACCTGTGCGGCGGTTGTTGTTTTCCTTCGGGTTGTGGGTGGCAGTATCACTGAGCAGCAGAGCTTATCAGTCTCCCCCAAAAAAAGCGACAAAATATTTGAGAGCTAGATCAGCACAGCACGAACTTCACCTAAAAAGCCAGTGCTTCGTAAACAGCGGCAGAGACAGAGCAGACTCGGTTCGGGTTCTGCGGTTCGGATTCTCCGGGTATTTCTACAAGGCGCAAAAGCGGCGCGATCTCAAACCGAAAGCAGCCGTAGACCGTAAACCGTACCCCGTAGACCTGTCTCCTCGTCCTCGAGGTGTCTGTGGGAAATTCGCGAATAAAAAACACATCAGAATCAATCGAATTGGATTTGCATTAATTGCAAAGTGAATGTGTGAAGTGAATGTGCGAGGAGATCGTGTGAAACATGAGCATATAATTTGACAAGCCAACAAAATCGAATCATTTAGCAAGAGGCCACCGAAAAGATCAGTTCAGAAAACCCCCCCAATCGAGTAGGAAATTTTAACAAAAATTCAACATGAAGGACCTCTCGCAGGGCTTGTGGATTACTTTCGTCTTTGGATACTGCATCTGGGCCTGTCTGGGGTAAGTTTCAACTGGAATGGTGCGGAAAAACCCAACCAATAACCAAATATCAGATACATCATTCAAATTGGTTTGCCTCTGTACCCCCAGGGGTCTGATAATAATTTTAGCAAGACTTTTCTATATTTAGATTGGTTTCTTCGCTTTTTGTTTGACACGAAAAGGTAATCGAGTAACTTTCCAAAAGTATTCCTAATCTAAAATCTACTCAAGACTTTCAAAAAAGAATCGCATTATTCTGAAGTTAAAGATCAAACCAGGAATAGGGAAATATAAAAGTTAAAGTATTGCTCATTACCAGATTCCATTGATAACGAAATTCAAAAAATTTTATCTGATAACAAGATGATGTTTCAGAGAATGTGTTTACAAGAAATCTGATAAGACTGGGGCTTACACCCATCACAGAATTTGGAAACATTGCTTATAAATATTTCCTGTCCCTGGAAAATACCAGATGGATTGGATTTTTCCAGATTTCCGAACCTGTTGTTGTTGCTCAACAAAAATCAGTCGGGGAATATTTAATTTCCCTAAGCCTTTGATAAATCTTCAGACGATGGCAAAAATAAATCCTCAGACCTTCTGAGATTAGAATTTAATTAAGATTTTCTCACAAACGCACCGAAAATTATTATTACAGTCGGCATTTCGCCTTTGAAGTCCGAAACAAAAGGTTCAAGAGTCCCCGTGCCCGGCTCGGTGAAGATTTCTTATCGGATAAGTTCAAGATCGGGCCGCTATATCAATACGGACTCTAATTAGTTTCCTGTTATGGGGGACCAGGTCAATTGAATTCAATAATTTTTGTTGTTGCGCAAGCGGGCAAATAATGGCGAAAAATAGAAAAAATAAAATACTAGTTAAATAATAGGCGACTGCCAGAAGAGAAGACAAATATTTTCCTATTATTTATTTTTATTTAGCCATTTATTTCGCCGTTTGATGATTTAAGGTACCTGCAAATGAGCTTGCACAGCTGCTCAGGTACTCACTGCTCACTCCACGGCTTTATTCCTATCCCATTAATGCGGCTTTGCTCTGAAGAAGTCGGAAACCGAAACAGTATTTCTAGCATGGAATATCGCACTAAACCCTTAAATTTACTTTACTTTTATTTCTAAAGTACTGCCCGAAAATTTTAAAATGTTTAATGCATTTTAAAGATATTGCTTCGCAGATTTTTAGGGTGTGAAGTAATTTAATTGAATATTAAATAATTTAATATTATATAGTGAGAGTAAGATCTAGAGAACTCAGGGTGATATTGAGGGTGTTGCATATGTTTTCGTCACTGGGATTTTAATTCGCGTTATTATAAACTCTACTTCTTTTTAACTTTCAGTGCCAACATCTTAGCCGTTGACGAGGAAGAGTGTCCTTCTATGGTGAATGCCTCTAGCCTGCAACAGACCCAACTCATCCAAAGATTGACCCACGTCTGCCGGTATGATCGCCTCGAAAGGCCTATAGGTGAGTTTAGAAAACTAAATATTATCAAAAAAACTTTAACTAAAATGTAATTTTCCTTCAAGACTACAATTATACGGCGCAACCTGTAAAACGCCTGCCCATTGTCGTAAAGACAAGGATCTATGTATACTTCCTGCAAAATCTGAACTCGGACCTGCTGCAATTCAAGATGCACGCCCTCCTGCAGCTGAGTTTCCAGGACAAACGGCTGGCCTACAAGGAGTTCAACCGCTACGACAACATCCTGGGCCAGAAGCACCTGAGCGAACGCCTCTGGCTGCCACACATCTTCTTCTCCAACGAACGCGAATCCAGCATCCTGGGCACGGACGAGAAGGATGTCCTGACCTCTCTGTCGCCAGAGGGCAACGTTATCATTTCCACCAGGATGCAGGCCACCCTCTACTGCTGGATGAACTTTAAAAAGTTCCCCTTCGATCAGCAATTTTGCTCCACTGTCCTGGAGAGCTGTAAGTGATTTAAGTCTGGAATTTTGAACTCCAATAATTTACAAACTCTTCCAAAGGGATGTACAACACCTCGGACTTGGTTTTGGAATGGGAGGAGCATATGCCCATATCCTTTGATCCTGAGATGCGCCTTACGGAGTACAATATGGCCAGATTTTGGCACAACACCACCTTGGTTGTTTCGGATATAGAAAATCTTCGACATGGAGCTTTTGGTAAGATGGGAAAGGCTATTTTCAAGACTTGATTTAACTTTATATTCTTTTTCTAGTGGGAAACTACAGCTCTTTGAGTTTTACTGTGAATCTGAAGCGGGAGATTGGTTTCTATCTGCTGGATTACTACCTGCCCTCCATGATGATTGTGGCCATTTCCTGGGTATCCTTTTGGCTACAAGCTGATGCCTCGCCACCCCGAATTATGCTTGGTAGGGTTATAATGAAATATTTATAAAAATGTATATCTAATCTTGATCTTGAACCTTTGTATCCTCCAGGAACCAGCACTATGCTGTCGTTCATCACACTGTCCTCGTCGCAGAGCAAAACCCTGCCCAAGGTTAGCTACATCAAGGTGTCGGAGGTTTGGTTCCTGGGATGCACTTTCTTCATCTTTGGCAGCCTGGTGGAGTTTGCCTTTGTGAACACAATCTGGCGGCGGAAGGAGAACATTGAACTGAAGAAGGTCAACAGCAAATACATCATCAAGTCCACGTTGACCCCGCGACCCTCGCGACGTCAGATTGGCGGCAGTCTGAGCAACGAGTCCCGGGCCAGATCCTGCTCCAGTCTGGACAACATAGTCTCGAGCACGGAAAGTGTGCGTAACGGCAATGGAACTGTGAATCCGGGCTTCAACAACTACTTAACAGTTCACGTGAGTATCCTTACCAATACTTTGGTGATTCAAATCTACTATCGTTTTATCCTTTAAATCCTTAGCCCAACTTGCCCATCATCAAAACCGAGTGCGCCGACACAGTATCCATTTGCAGTGAACGAACCAGTAATGACCACATCGTGGACATAGACAAGGACAAGGAGAAAAAGGAAACTCCTCCAACTTTCACCACGATGACCCCGCAGGAGATCGCCATGTGGATCGATCGGCGGTCCAGGCTCCTGTTCCCCTGCATGTTTCTGGCCTTCAATGCCCTCTACTGGACCTTCGTGTACGTGTTATAAGATTTTGACCCCCGGGTCGCCACCAATGTGAAATCTTGTCTATTTGTTAACGCAAATAATTATTATATTGTAAGATGCATCATCTCATAGTTGTACAAATGTTGATCATTTAAAATTATAGAAAGAACATACTAAAATATATATTCCTACAAAAAATCCTCTGAAAACCGATAATTTATTAAATATATTTAAAATACAGTTGATAAACGGAATATTCTTGGCCAATACTGATTCGATTCTTGAGAGGAGTATCTTAAACGATTTGTGGATCGATTTTCCACCAATCTGCATCAAAATCTGGATGCAAATAATTTTTTCGATTTTTTGTCCAATTTTCTGGGCCATCCCCTTCAAAAATGGGGAAAGTCCTATGGGAGGCCTATATGGGCCACTGCAAAGGCCATATCTTTGGCAATTCTGATCCGATTCTTAAGAGGAGTATCTAAAATGGTTTGTGGATCGATTTTCTACCAATCTGCATCAAAATCTAGATGCATATTATTTTTTCGATTTTTTGTCCAATTTTCTGGACCATCCCCTTCAAAAATGGGGAAAGTCCTATGGGAGGCCTATATGGACCACTGCGAAGGTCATATCTTTGGCAATTTTAATCTGATTCTTAAGAGGAGTATCTTAAATGGTTTGTGGATCGATTTTCTACCAATCTGCATCAAAATCTAGGTGCAAATTATTTTTTCGATTTTTTGTCCAATTTTCTGGGCCATCCCCTTCAAAAATGGGGAAAGTCCTATGGGAGGCCTATATGGGCCACTGCGAAGGCCATATCTTTGCCAATTCTGATCCGATTCTTGAGAGGAGTATCTTAAATGGTTTGTGGATCGATTTTCTACCAATCTGCATCAAAATCTAGATGCAAATTATTTTTTCGATTTTTTGTCCAATTTTCTGGGCCATCCCCTTCAAAAATGGGGAAAGTCCTATGGGAGGCCTATATGGGCCACTGCAAAGGCCATATCTTTAGCAATTATGATCCGATTCTTGAGAGGAGTATCTTAAATGGTTTGTGGATCGATTTTCTACCAATCTGCATCAAAATCTAGATGCAAATTATTTTTTCGATTTTTTGTCCAATTTTCTGGGCCATCCCCTTCAAAAATGGGGAAAGTCCTATGGGAGGCCTATATGGGCCACTGCGAAGGTCATATCTTTGGCAATTTTAATCCGATTCTTAAGAGGAGTATCTTAAATGGTTTGTGGATCGATTTTCTACCAATTTGCATCAAAATCTAGATGCAAATTATTTTTTCGATATTTTGTCCAATTTTCTGGGCCATCCAATTCAAAAATGGGGAAAGTCCTATGGGAAGCCTATATGGGCCACTGCGAAGGCCATATCTTCGGCAATTCTGATCCGATTCTTAAGAGGAGTATCTAAAATGGTTTGTGGATCGATTTTCTACCAATCTGCATCAAAATCTAGATGCATATTATTTTTTCGATTTTTTGTCCAATTTTCTGGACCATCCCCTTCAAAAATGGGGAAAGTCCTATGGGAGGCCTATATGGACCACTGCGAAGGTCATATCTTTGGCAATTTTAATCTGATTCTTAAGAGGAGTATCTTAAATGGTTTGTGGATCGATTTTCTACCAATCTGCATCAAAATCTAGGTGCAAATTATTTTTTCGATTTTTTGTCCAATTTTCTGGGCCATCCCCTTCAAAAATGGGGAAAGTCCTATGGGAGGCCTATATGGGCCACTGCGAAGGCCATATCTTTGCCAATTCTGATCCGATTCTTGAGAGGAGTATCTTAAATGGTTTGTGGATCGATTTTCTACCAATCTGCATCAAAATCTAGATGCAAATTATTTTTTCGATTTTTTGTCCAATTTTCTGGGCCATCCCCTTCAAAAATGGGGAAAGTCCTATGGGAGGCCTATATGGGCCACTACAAAGGCCATATCTTTGGCAATTCTGATCCGATTCTTAAGAGGAGTATCTTAAATGGTTTGTGGATCGATTTTCTACCAATCTGCATCAAAATCTAGATGCAAATTATTTTTTCGATTTTTTGTCCAATTTTCTGGGCCATCCCCTTCAAAAATGGGGAAAGTCCTATGGGAGGCCTATATGGGCCACTGCAAAGGCCATATCTTTAGCAATTATGATCCGATTCTTGAGAGGAGTATCTTAAATGGTTTGTGGATCGATTTTCTACCAATCTGCATCAAAATCTAGGTGCAAATTATTTTTTCGATTTTTTGTCCAATTTTCTGGGCCATCCCCTTCAAAAATGGGGAAAGTCCTATGGGAGGCCTATATGGGCCACTGCGAAGGTCATATCTTTGGCAATTTTAATCCGATTCTTAAGAGGAGTATCTTAAATGGTTTGTGGATCGATTTTCTACCAATTTGCATCAAAATCTAGATGCAAATTATTTTTTCGATATTTTGTCCAATTTTCTGGGCCATCCCCTTCAAAAATGGGGAAAGTCCTATGGGAAGCCTATATGGGCCACTGCGAAGGTCATATCTTTGGCAATTTTAATCCGATTCTTAAGAGGAGTATCTTAAATGGTTTGTGGATCGATTTTCTACCAATTTGCATCAAAATCTAGATGCAAATTATTTTTTCGATTTTTTGTCCAATTTTCTGGGCCATCCCCTTCAAAAATGGGGAAAGTCCTATGGGAGGCCTATATGGGCCACTGCGAAGGTCATATCTTTGGCAATTTTAATCCGATTCTTAAGAGGAGTATCTTAAATGGTTTGTGGATCGATTTTCCACCAATTTGCATCAAAATGTAGATGCAAATTATTTTTTCGATTTTTTGTCCAATTTTCTGGGCCATCCCCTTCAAAAATGGGGAAAGTCCTATGGGAGGCCTATATGGGCCACTACAAAGGCCATATCTTTGGCAATTCTGATCCGATTCTTAAGAGGAGTATCTTAAATGGTTTGTGGATCGATTTTCTACCAATCTGCATCAAAATCTAGATGCAAATTATTTTTTCGATTTTTTGTCCAATTTTCTGGGCCATCCCCTTCAAAAATGGGGAAAGTCCTATGGGAGGCCTATATGGGCCACTGCGAAGGTCATATCTTTGGCAATTTTAATCCGATTCTTAAGAGGAGTATCTTAAATGGTTTGTGGATCGATTTTCCACCAATTTGCATCAAAATGTAGATGCAAATTATTTTTTCGATTTTTTGTCCAATTTTCTGGGCCATCCCCTTCAAAAATGGGGAAAGTCCTATGGGAAGCCTATATGGGCCACTGCGAAGGTCATATCTTTGGCAATTTTAATCCGATTCTTAAGAGGAGTATCTTAAATGGTTTGTGGATCGATTTTCTACCAATTTGCATCAAAATCTAGATGCAAATTATTTTTTCGATTTTTTGTCCAATTTTCTGGGCCATCCCCTTCAAAAATGGGGAAAGTCCTATGGGAGGCCTATATGGGCCACTGCGAAGGTCATATCTTTGGCAATTTTAATCCGATTCTTAAGAGGAGTATCTTAAATGGTTTGTGGATCGATTTTCTACCAATTTGCATCAAAATCTAGATGCAAATTATTTTTTCGATTTTTTGTCCAATTTTCTGGGCCATCCCCTTCAAAAATGGGGAAAGTCCTATGGGAGGCCTATATGGGCCACTACAAAGGCCATATCTTTGGCAATTCTGATCCGATTCTTAAGAGGAGTATCTTAAATGGTTTGTGGATCGATTTTCTACCAATCTGCATCAAAATCTAGATGCAAATTATTTTTTCGATTTTTTGTCCAATTTTCTGGGCCATCCCCTTCAAAAATGGGGAAAGTCCTATGGGAGGCCTATATGGGCCACTGCGAAGGTCATATCTTTGGCAATTTTAATCCGATTCTTAAGAGGAGTATCTTAAATGGTTTGTGGATCGATTTTCTACCAATTTGCATCAAAATCTAGATGCAAATTATTTTTTCGATTTTTTGTCCAATTTTCTGGGCCATCCCCTTCAAAAATGGGGAAAGTCCTATGGGAGGCCTATATGGGCCACTGCAAATGCCATATCTTTGGCAATTCTGATCCGATTCTTGAGAGGAGTATCTTAAATGGTTTGTGGATCGATTTTCTACCAATCTGCATCAAAATCTAGATGCAAATTATTTTTTCGATTTTTTGTCCAATTTTCTGGGCCATCCCCTTCAAAAATGGGGAAAGTCCTATGGGAAGCCTATATGGGCCACTGCGAAGGTCATATCTTTGGCAATTTTAATCCGATTCTTAAGAGGAGTATCTTAAATGGTTTGTGGATCGATTTTCTACCAATTTGCATCAAAATCTAGATGCAAATTATTTTTTCGATTTTTTGTCCAATTTTCTGGGCCATCCCCTTCAAAAATGGGGAAAGTCCTATGGGAGGCCTATATGGGCCACTGCGAAGGTCATATCTTTGGCAATTTTAATCCGATTCTTAAGAGGAGTATCTTAAATGGTTTGTGGATCGATTTTCTACCAATTTGCATCAAAATCTAGATGCAAATTATTTTTTCGATTTTTTGTCCAATTTTCTGGGCCATCCCCTTCAAAAATGGGGAAAGTCCTATGGGAGGCCTATATGGGCCACTACAAAGGCCATATCTTTGGCAATTCTGATCCGATTCTTAAGAGGAGTATCTTAAATGGTTTGTGGGTCGATTTTCTACCAATCTGCATCAAAATCTAGATGCAAATTATTTTTTCGATTTTTTGTCCAATTTTCTGGGCCATCCCCTTCAAAAATGGGGAAAGTCCTATGGGAAGCCTATATGGGCCACTGCGAAGGTCATATCTTTGGCAATTTTAATCCGATTCTTAAGAGGAGTATCTTAAATGGTTTGTGGATCGATTTTCTACCAATTTGCATCAAAATCTAGATGCAAATTATTTTTTCGATTTTTTGTCCAATTTTCTGGGCCATCCCCTTCAAAAATGGGGAAAGTCCTATGGGAGGCCTATATGGGCCACTGCAAAGGTCATATCTTTGGCAATTCTGATCCGATTCTTAAGAGGAGTATCTTAAATGGTTTGTGGATCGATTTTCTACCAATCTGCATCAAAATCTAGATGCAAATTATTTTTTCGATTTTTTGTCCAATTTTCTGGGCCATCCCCTTCAAAAATGGGGAAAGTCCTATGGGAGGCCTATATGGGCCACTGCGAAGGTCATATCTTTGGCAATTTTAATCCGATTCTTAAGAGGAGTATCTTAAATGGTTTGTGGATCGATTTTCTACCAATCTGCATCAAAATCTAGATGCAAATTATTTTTTCGATTTTTTGTCCAATTTTCTGGGCCATCCCCTTCAAAAATGGGGAAAGTCCTATGGGAGGCCTATATGGGCCACTGCGAAGGTCATATCTTTGGCAATTTTAATCCGATTCTTAAGAGGAGTATCTTAAATGGTTTGTGGATCGATTTTCTACCAATTTGCATCAAAATCTAGATGCAAATTATTTTTTCGATTTTTTGTGCAATTTTCTGGGCCATCCCCTTCAAAAATGGGGAAAGTCCTATGGGAGGCCTATATGGGCCACTGCAAATGCCATATCTTTGGCAATTCTGATCCGATTCTTGAGAGGAGTATCTTAAATGGTTTGTGGATCGATTTTCTACCAATCTGCATCAAAATCTAGATGCAAATTATTTTTTCGATTTTTTGTCCAATTTTCTGGGCCATCCCCTTCAAAAATGGGGAAAGTCCTATGGAAGGCCTATATGGGTCACTGCGAAGGTCATGTCTTTGGCAATTTTAATCCGATTCTTAAGAGGAGTATCTTAAATGGTTTGTGGATCGATTTGCTACCAATTTGCATCAAAATCTAGATGCAAATTATTTTCTCGATTTTTTGTCCAATTTTCTGGGCCATCCCCTTCAAAAATGGGGAAAGTCCTATGGGAGGCCTATATGGGCCACTACAAAGGCCATATCTTTGGCAATTCTGATCCGATTCTTAAGAGGAGTATCTTAAATGGTTTGTGGATCGATTTTCTACCAATCTGCATCAAAATCTAGATGCAAATTATTTTTTCGATTTTTTGTCCAATTTTCTGGGCCATCCCCTTCAAAAATGGGGAAAGTCCTATGGGAAGCCTATATGGGCCACTGCGAAGGTCATATCTTTGGCAATTTTAATCCGATTCTTAAGAGGAGTATCTTAAATGGTTTGTGGATCGATTTTCTACCAATTTGCATCAAAATCTAGATGCAAATTATTTTTTCGATTTTTTGTCCAATTTTCTGGGCCATCCCCTTCAAAAATGGGGAAAGTCCTATGGGAGGCCTATATGGGCCACTACAAAGGCCATATCTTTGGCAATTCTGATCCGATTCTTAAGAGGAGTATCTTAAATGGTTTGTGGATCGATTTTCTACCAATCTGCATCAAAATCTAGATGCAAATTATTTTTTCGATTTTTTGTCCAATTTTCTGGGCCATCCCCTTCAAAAATGGGGAAAGTCCTATGGGAGGCCTATATGGGCCACTGCGAAGGTCATATCTTTGGCAATTTTAATCCGATTCTTAAGAGGAGTATCTTAAATGGTTTGTGGATCGATTTTCTACCAATTTGTATCAAAATCTAGATGCAAATTATTTTTTCGATTTTTTGTCCAATTTTCTGGGCCATCCCCTTCAAAAATGGGGAAAGTCCTATGGGAGGCCTATATGGGCCACTGCAAATGCCATATCTTTGGCAATTCTGATCCGATTCTTGAGAGGAGTATCTTAAATGGTTTGTGGATCGATTTTCTACCAATCTGCATCAAAATCTAGATGCAAATTATTTTTTCGATTTTTTGTCCAATTTTCTGGGCCATCCCCTTCAAAAATGGGGAAAGTCCTATGGGAGGCCTATATGGGTCACTGCGAAGGTCATGTCTTTGGCAATTTTAATCCGATTCTTAAGAGGAGTATCTTAAATGGTTTGTGGATCGATTTTCTACCAATTTGCATCAAAATCTAGATGCAAATTATTTTTTCGATTTTTTGTCCAATTTTCTGGGCCATCCCCTTCAAAAATGGGGAAAGTCCTATGGGAGGCCTATATGGGCCACTGCAAAGGCCATATCTTTGGCAATTCTGATCCGATTCTTGAGAGGAGTATCTTAAATGGTTTGTGGATCGATTTTCTACCAATCTGCATCAAAATCTAGATGCAAATTATTTTTTCGATTTTTTGTCCAATTTTCTGGGCCATCCCCTTCGAAAATGGGGAAAGTCCCATGGAAGGCCGATGCGAAGGGTACATCTTCGCCAATACTGATTTGATTCTTACTGAAATGATATTGATTCATTTTATTTAGCAAATTTATTTGTTTGCTCTTCATATTTTGGTTTGACAATTCAAATTTGCCCGCCCAAATCTTATGTTAATTTTTTTTCCTCTGTTAAATTTTTAACATGAAAACATCTCTTTTCAAAGCTCTTTTTTAAACTTTTTATTTAAAAAAAATATCGATATCTTATATCGATAAAATGATTTCTACACCGATTTATCTTTTTGCCCACCTCTAGAGATCGAGATGTGTTTAACCATAGAAGAAGAACGTGTCGAACGAGCGGACGGTTGAAATCGGCGGCGGTTAAACGAAAAACAAGCTAAAATTTTGAATTTTGAAAAATGCGCTAGAGAGCGATTGTGCTTAAAGCCAAGTACAAATCGCAGCAAAGAGGCAGGGAAAGTCGTACGCGCGGACGGTTAAACGTAAAAAATCGTAAAGAATCTACCTGTGCCGTGCAAAAAAATAAAAGGCCGCCACTGAGCCATTAAGTGAAACGTAATCAGCAACCGCTTGCTCTTTAAGCCGCTCTCCTGCCGCTCGCTGTCGTTGTCGTTGTTGTTGCAGTTGAGCTAATTAGAAAAGGCTGCCACTAGTATTGTTGTTTAGAGCGCGGCTACTTCTAATTACACTGCCCCAAAAAAAAAAAAAGAAACCAAAAAAAAAAAACCTACAAAGCTGGTTTTTGCGCAGCCTGTGTGTGTACGAGTGTATGTGTGTGTGTGTGTGCATTGGAATTTTGTTATTAAGGTCAAAAGCAGCAGCAACAAGTGACAAAAATCCGTTGGCATAAATTAAAACAGAATCCCACCGAAAATCCACTAACCGAAAGCCTAAGAAAGAACCTCATAGTCTTCCCGAGATGCCAAGACGGAGATCTCTTCTGGCTTAACACTTTGTTTTCGGGTCGAGACAACAACAACAACAACAACAGCGACGAGCCAAGAACGCCGCTTATGGCAGAGCAACAATAACAACTTTCCGGTTTTTCTCCTCCCCCCCTACTCCTCCCTCTTGTGGGCCTCCTCCTCCTGCTGGCCTCTTTCTCATTTTTTTTTTATCCATCTTCGTGGCTTACGCGTCTTCTGCATCCTCCTTCCCACTCTGGTTCTACTCTCGCGGCGGAGAGGCGGAGGAGCGAAGGAGAGGAGGAGGAGCGGAAGAGAAAAGATCGTAAAGTGAAAATTGAAGAAAAATAAATACGGGAATCTTATGATTTTAATAAATTTTTTGAATCACTTTCAAGTAGTCGGAGAGAGAGAGGGACGCGCAGGAAGAGGATCCTTTTGTGACCGCCAAGATAATAACATAATCATCCACGCTGGATTTGGGATACTACGAGGCTGTTACAGGTAAGACCCATCTCCTAGCCATCTCAATGGTCTGTGGACAAGATCGTAAACAGCACTATTACTATTATTATTATTATTGTTATTGTTGTTGTTGTTGGTAGTGAATGTTTTATGGTTCGATGGTCCAGTTTATAAGCCAATAAACCCGACCGGGCAAGGTGTTGCATAATCGGAGTTTCCAGCCAAACTGTAAAGGGCATTCCCGATCAGCTCTGCTCATCATCATCCACCGGGTGGGTCTTGGATGGGTGTTCTTGCGTGCAAACTGGTCGTAAAGTGGCCAGCCAGCCTGTCATACGTGCTGGTACAGTGGAGCCTGGCTAACACGTCTATGCCCTAGGCAGGGGGGATGCCTCTGCCCTTTCCCGTGCGCACAGGTGTCTCTGAGCCTGGCCCGCCGTCGGTCGTAAACTAGGCTAAGTAGGGTCTTAGCCAAAGCACGTTTTGGCTTCGCTTGGCCCCCCGCCAGCGCCCCTGCCACCATCAGCTTGGTTTATTTTTAAACCGCATTCCGCCTGGGCAGTTTCCATCTCGCTCTGCCCTCCCGCCTTCCCGCTCGCTCATTAGCATGTTACCAGCAGCAGCAACACCGTTAAGCTGCAGTTTGAGAGCCGCTGCTTGAGATTGCAGTTTACAGTTTGCAAATCACTGCACTCGCAAGACAATTGCCGTTTAAATTCAATTACAGTTAACGGGTCAGCCGGAGAGGCCAACAAGGCCAAGGCGGCGAGAGAAAGGAGACCACGATGGGAGGTGCCAACGCCCCCCAGGGCAGCAGCCTCAACACTCGAGGATCTCTTACTAGGTATTCTATCTAATATCTCTAATATTTAATGTTAATACGCCCTCTAGAAAGCCTTTTTCAGAAAAAAGTGCAACTGCAGCAGTGGCTCTAAAACTATCAGCGAAATACAATTCCTATTTGAAGAGAGACCCAGTTGGTCCGTTTTTGAATTATTTGTTGTTTTTGTTTTTTTTCTGTCTTTTTGAAAAAGAATTCCCCCCACACTCAAAACACAAAATACAAAACTCCGAACTGCAAGATACAAATGCACATGTATCTGTATCTGCGGCTGGTGCTGGAGCTGGTGCTCCCTTTCAAGGCAATTAGAAGTCGACGTCTGCACTGCAGCTGGCCACCGCTGTATTCGCATTGGAGTTCTTGTGGTACACTCAAAGAAAATAAATAAATCAAAATTAAAATTATGATTTTTTCTTATAGATTTAAGAGGATTCTGAGGAGTAGAGGAAGCAGCTTTCAAGATCTATACCTCCAGGCAGTTTGTTAATAATACTAGTTAGTAGTTAAGATAAATAAAGTAATACTTTTCAGTGTGAACATTATAGCCGCTGCTGGCATGGCGTTCTTGGCTTTTTGCGCAATTTGTGCGCTGTACTTTGTGTTTATTTCCACTTCGGTCTCCAGTCTCTAGTCTACAGTCTACAGATCCATGCCCCCTTGCCTTTCTCCGGCCAAGTCCATAATGTAAACTATGCATAATCCCATTCACAATCGGCCCAGAGAGCCAATCAATCACGGCTTTATTCCGATGCCCATCAATCACAGCCACGAGCCGAATTTAGAACAACTTTTGGAGGCGAGTGGAGGCTACTTTAGAGGCTGGAGGATCGAGTTCTTTCATCATTTTCGAGTGGAAATCAAAGGGAACTGACTGGAGGGGGAGCTGCAATTAGCGCTTAATTAATGAATTAATTTAAAAGCCCGCTCCAGTTGGTGGCAATTGACTTGCTGAACTCCAGGGCATGGACTTAGTACTTCGTTTTCAATCAGATCCCCTCTGATCTCCTCCTCGGTTGACAATGTCAAATGCACTGAGGGTATTACTTAACCCATTTGGGGCTTATCGGTGGTTGGAAGTCCACATCGTTGCGAATGCGAAAAAACATGTCACTGGCGAAATTGATAAGAGAATCATTGGCTTCCACCGGACACGATCAGTTTGAATGATTTATTCGAAGATTAGTTAAGTGGAGCAAGGGTTCCCCTGCAGAAGCCAGTTCCTCCACAGACGGGTTCCAATTGGCCTACCAAGTGTGTCAGGCATGCAAATAGCTTGGAAAGTAATTAGAAAACCGCTAGAGACCCGTTCCCCCCCTCCCCGCTCATTTCACTTGCTTGGGAAAACCTGGCCAGCTTGGAGCTCGAAGCTCGACTAGTCTCTGAACATTTTCCTGATCGCGCGCCAAAAGCCAAAAAATGCACATTCAAGGCTGCCAGCAAACCCGCTCTGGAACTGGTTTCCTCTCGGCTTGCAGTTGCTTTCTTTTTTTTTTTTTTTGGATTGTTTGGCTTGTAAGCCAGAGCTGTTGGCCAAAAAATAACTGGCCCAGACCGAGACCAGGCTTATCACAAGAGGGCCAGCCCCGCTCGACAATAAATAACGCAGGAAGTCTGCCCACACAGAGCTGGGAACTGTCTGAGATCGGTCTCGGTATCGGTCTCTCGGGGCTTGGCGGAATTTCAGTTCAGAGCTGGGAGATTGGCTCTAAGCCAAAGGTCAAAGGGCAAGATGCGTACTTAGCTTTAAAGCTTAAAACAAGCTTAGTATTCGGACACCCCCGATCAGAGCCAACCTTGAAACTGGCTCGGGCCTTAATGGCCTTACTGGCCGGGTGAAATTTCTCGCCAAAGAGTGGCTCTCCAGCAGGTTGTTGGCATCTGAGCCCCATTTTTTTGGTTTTCGCTTTTCGTGGCATGGAATTTGGCTAATAGAGTCAGGAGTTTGGCGCAGACCGAATACATCCACCAGACTAGCAGCGGAAGCAGTTGGGATTCCGGTTAGACAAATACTATAGCCCCAAACCAGTAGCCGAATCGGCGAATCTTATCAGCAAAGACAAAGGCATTATAGTTGGCCTTGAGTGGGGTCTCAGTTCCGAGCAATTTGCCAATCAGCCGGGATGGGGGCGAGTGGGGGGCACTTCCCTCCAACAATGTTGCGACGATTGGCGTAGGGGATCGGGCCTCGGCT
The DNA here is from genome assembly GCF_030179905.1 of Drosophila bipectinata. Classification (NCBI taxonomy): domain Eukaryota; kingdom Metazoa; phylum Arthropoda; class Insecta; order Diptera; family Drosophilidae; genus Drosophila; species Drosophila bipectinata. The sequence goes on along the minus strand of NC_091738.1, from coordinate 1,365,128 downwards.
CCAATCAAAATATTTAGCTTATTAAAAGATCAACAAACAGGCCAGCGAGATGTTGGGCTTCTCAGGGGCAGTGCCTCCCGGGAGTACATGGCTGGTGGATGCTCTAATATCTTTACTTTTAAGCTCCAAGCTTGGCCCAATTACATTTATTTCATTTCTCAAAAATCCCCCCATCCGGTTCTGTGGTTTCTGGAACGATAACATCTCTTCCCCTACTAGCTGGTAGCTGGTAGCTAGTGGCTTTACAGTTGCGAACCGCACTGTGGAGGGCCGTGTGGCAATTAATTACATTTTTCGCGCACTCGGTTTCCGTTGGCTGGCTGTAGAATTCGTACTCTTTTCCGCAATTACGTTTTTTCTTTGTTTTCGGAGGAGATACCCTGCTTCTGCGGAAGGGTACATGGACTGCCACCTCTTCCAGTGGATGACGAGGCGGTGCCACCTTTCCCACAGAGAGATGGCCGGCAGAACCGGGCCGCTGGAAGATGAAGCCATAAAAGCACCGCTGGCTTTGTTTTGGCCTGCTTGGGCTGGCCGGGCCCGGAACCTCAGACCAGAAGGTGTTGATGGTCATGCCCCATGTGAGCTGTGTGGGGCATTGATTTCGAATCTTCTTTCTTGCTTTTGCAGCCCTGCCACCGCCCCTCCTCCTCCTGGGGGGAAGGGGGCTTCTTGTTTGCATACCTCGGTGCGTACATCGATCGGATTCGGAATCAGAGCCAGAACCAGAGACCGTAACTGGGCCCAAACCGAAGCACAAATGCCGAATATTTAAGCGGCCGCAGCTCAGCTGAAGAAAGGGGGGTAATACACTAAGAAAAAGGGGTATATAGACATACAGAATTAAAATATATTTATTTTTCGAAAGGAGTTGTATGTATAAGTGGCCAAGTCTCTTGAATTTCAATTGAAAATTAAAGAAATTCATGAAAGTGAAAGCCTGAAAGACAGTATTTGGTAGTAAGAGTATCTTTCTCTTAAAATTAAATAACTTATTAATAAAAACCTAAAACCCCAAGCTCTATAGCCCTTGAGACTATTTCTCACAGTGTAGACCCTCTGCCAAGGGGACTACTTCGAGTACAAGACGCTCTGGGGCTTACCTTGCTGGAAGCTTTGGCATTCCTTGGCGTACTTTGTAAATTGTTTTCTTTTTTGAGGTTGCTGCTTCAATATTCATGCTACAGATACCAGCACTGAGCGTTCCAGTTCTTTGGCTTGGACTGGCCCGGCTAAGCGATCGCTTAGAGCCGTCGGTCTTAGCCCAAATCCCAGGCACTGCCATGATGACGGTAATGACGACGATGACACAAATGAAATGCCTTGAGTGGCCAGCTAATGGGCCTCTGGAGAAAGAGCTGGCCTGTTCCTGGCCTGCAATTTATGGCTTTCTAAGCTCCACGTTTGCTGAAATTTAGTGCCCCCGGGCGGGACTATCTATAAGGTGGCAGATAGCCGGTTATCAGCCACCCAAGCGCGATAAAGACCATGATTGTATGCACTCTGAAAAATGCAGGAATCGATCGAAATGGCCCATGATGTCAGAGCGCGGAGAGTGAGTCACCCAGTCTAGCCTCCACCTATAGATCACTATATGAATATCTAGTAGTAATAATCTCTAGTAGATTCAACTGTATTTAGACGAGTAGGAATATGGCCATGTCTGGTTTTATTAATTAGCTGGGAACTCGGCTGAGAGTCGATGATGGAGCGGCTTTTGTCGTGACTGGGCTGCTTACAGAATGTCTTACATTTGCATGCTTGGCGGCCCAGCCTTGAGACCCGCTTATATAACACTTTTTGGATTCTGTCTCCACAAGTACAAGTACAAGTACAGAGTTCGAGTTCGAGTTCTCCCCCCCTACCCGAGAGAGAGAGTCTGAAAATAAAATTACACGCTTAAATGACAAAATATTTACTTAAACGCTGACATCAGACAATCGACGAGCTGTTAGCCACATACGTGGAGCTGAATAGCGGCGTTTCTTCCAGAGTTTGTTCTTCTTTGGGGCTTGTGGTTCTGTTAGCACTGTGGCGTCAAGTCTTGTGATCTTTATTTGGACTCCCCTTTCCCCTCTAGAGGGAAGATTCCATATTTATTCCAATGATTATAAAGCCAAAGTCTTCATCAGAGTCCCATCGGGGAATTTGCATAAGAAGCCTCCGAGCAGAAACGGGTTCTGTAGCTGATGGATGGGAGCTGAAAATAGCTAGGAATTTGGACGAGTCTTATCGGGAAGATCGGCTTACTGGGACACAGGGTAGTTGCTACTTTGTGGGTTACTTGGCCAGGTAAGGGATCGGGCTCCCAGTCACTCATTGGCTATTTTTATCTCGAGAGCACTCCACACCAATAAATAATGCATAAAATGTTTGCTGAGAATATTTCGAGGGACGTCATCGAACTTGAAGCGGAAAGTTCGTCGTGTAATTGTAGACTTGACTTGGTTTTCGATGGGGTTTGCGCAACGTGCTCTTCGAAGCCCAAGAAGGAATGCAGTTTGAAATAACAAACCCCCTCCAGGCCATATCACAGTTCGTGTCTCGTAAAAAAAGCATTAAAATCGTTTGAAGTTCATTTAAAATCCATATCTCCCGATGGGCCACAAGGCTATCTGGCGGGGATAGCTTTCCATTCCATAATGTTACAAATTTATATTTTTATGGCCCGACTCTCGGGTCCCAGGCTTAGCCAATTAAAAATTCAAGGGGCTGCTGCTGGGGCCCTCACATGATTCCAATTTCAATTAGAGTCTCTCCCAAATAGATGTCTAAGATACGAGTTATGATTAGTTGTTTCTGTGAAATATGGTTTCTTCCAAAAAAAAAAATGAAATTGAATTGTTCTGCGACTTGTCATCGATCGCTCGATTGCCGCCTGGAACATTTCAATTAAAACTAAGGGCTTTCTGGCTGATAGGAGCGACCTTACCCCAATGAACCACTCCAACCGAACCGAGCTTGATAACTTTGGGTTTTGGGGGGGGAACTTCCTGTGAAACGCGGCGGATATATCTTCAAAGCCGCGGAGTGCTGGATTATTGTGTAAATATTTGGCCCGGCCATGAGTGGTTGGTGTTTGTGCCGCGACTGTTGGGTGATACTTTAGGCGAAATGATTCATTTTCTGCGTAAGACCCCCATTTGGGGCTCACACGTGTTGGGGCCGCGATCGAGGCTCCCCCATATGCAAATCACTCGGCGCGATTAAGTCATTTTTTCGGCGGTTCGAGTAGGAAGTGGGCAGAGATCACCAATTAATCAGAAACCAGAAAAAAAGCAAACAGTTGATAGAACAACAGCGCTGGCTTTCTTTTCTAGAATTGGGAAGTGAAAGCCTCTTTAGCGGAGTGACCTCTCAGAGGTAATCCATAGAGTTAGTCACAGTAACCATCTCGAATCTAATGGGCCTAGTTCCCCCCCAAGGTCTCAAAAGCGTGCCTTCCTCCTTAGCTTGGAAATTAATGGATCTTCCGAGTGGGTCTCGAATCGATTAAAAGCAACGCCCTGCCAGCAAATTTCACTTTTAATTGATTTCTATCAGAGATTCGGAGAAATCCAGTGGAGGAGTCTCTGCAGATCCCACCCGTTGGGAGATGAAAGACCCCCTCGCCAAAAAGTGATGTCATCGCCCGGCTATTTGGACTTGATTGCCGTTTGGGGGACAGTGTTTTCCCAGCCTCGGGAAAAGCTGAACCGTTGGATTGAAAATGCGGTTCAGTACCACAAAGCCCTGACCGCTGGAGCGGCGCCCCAAATAATCTATTCGGGCATTTGCATAAACAAAGCCGCCAGAAACATAAATGGGATTTGGGGATTTGGGGAAGAAAAGACCAAAAACATCCAATTCGGTAGCTGGCTGGGGCTGGCCAGAGGCGCGCATGCGCAGAGCCCGAATTCTGAGCCCAGCTCTGCGGCGTGCTGGAAGGGGTGATGTCATCGGAAACAACATAGTTGCGGGTGTAGTGCCTCGGGGGGCGTAACCGAATGCCAAAAAATAATAAAGCCAATGGCCGAGGGGAGCTATGAGAGGGGGCTGTGGAGTGGGGGACTCGAAGGCATTGACTAATTTTCGCAAATAGCTTTTGGGGCACATCATAGAGACCAACACGTATGGAGTTACACTGAAAAAAGGGGGTTTTTTTAAAGAAATATTTGAAGAATTAATTCTTACAGGAAGGAGATGGTTGAGAGCCTTGGGCCTTGCTACCATTTAGGCCTTTTATTTAATTATATAGTTTATTAATAGTAACTCTACTATTTTTTGAAGTGCTAGCTTTTTAATAGCAACCAGTGAAGCACAATAAACAATTTCGATTTCAACAGGCAGGCCCAGAGCCATAAAAGCCATGAAGACAAGCTAAAATATGAGTGAAGTAATACGTCTTCTGCCTTTTCGAATCGAATCGGTTATGAGACAATAATCGGCCCAAATGTTTGGCAATAATTTTTAAAGAGATAGACTCTGGCAGGGTCTTCTCAAAGGAGTATGGAGTATGAGTAGTAGACTAGTTATAGCTCTTAAAGTTCTTCCAGTTTGTGGCTTTTGTTTCTCAGTTTTCTCTTTTTTTTTTCAAAATTGTTTGTTTTCAGATTTTTATTTAAAATTGCTTGGCATGCGAGGCACAAACAAAAGAATTTATAACACTGCCCCGAGTTAGGTCTTTCCATTTGTATTCTGCCATCTCTCATGAGTGAAGCTCATTTGAAAGCCGAATCGGAATTTTAATTTCCAGCCGCGGAGCTGGAGCTGATGAGGTAATTTTATGCACAGATTTTTGACAACAAAGTTGGCCAGCCAGAGGTCTCATTATTTTTGCTGTTTTGGAAGCTAGAGACACTGGAATTGGGGAGTTATCAGATAGATTCCATCACTCACGGAAAGGCAATTAAATGGCTAGCTTTGGGATGCTATCTTAATGGCAGTTTTGCGCAAAAGGGTCCTCTTAATACACTTTTAAGTAGCATTAGGGTTCAGATATCAAACGATCTTCCATACTTTGCATAATTCCCATAAAAATCAAAAATACAAAACGATATCGATTTATGCAAATGTTGACACGACTCTGGCTCTGGTTCGTTAGCAGATCTGAGATCTAGATCTTCTAAGGGAGAGCTCTCCCTCTGGAGATTAGAGAAGCCTGGCCGTTTAAAAATAGAAACAAACACGCCACTCGAGAGCTCCTGCCGCCAGCTGCTGCGCATGTGCTCTGCCACATCCTCCGGCTGGGGCGGAGGTTCGGGAGGGCTGAGTGTTTATTTCAGTAAACAGGATGCTCGGAAACCTCCCCTTGTCACTCGCACCGAAAATAGTTTTATGGCCCGAGGCAGCTGGGTCCCACTTCCGCGGAAAGGGACGAGTTTCCCGGCCAAGCCTAAAGTTATGCCGTCTTTGGAGACCGGCGTTTCGCAGCTCGCTGATAAGGGCAGTCGTTATCGCGGAGGTGTATGGTAAAGTTTATTGTCGCGACGGTGCTCCAGTGTTTTTATTGTTTGGTTTTCACCTCTTTTTAATTGATTTTTGCTATTTGCCGAAGCCAAGTGCTGTGTTTGCCGATTGGCGGCAAGAATGCCTTCCAGGTGACCTCAGAGAGCACCCCACAAACGGCCTATTAGGAGAGTGACATCAGGGGGGAACCACCTATTAATACTCCACCCTTTATCGGCCTGAAAACATATGTCCCCGGAATGCGGGATTTATCGGCCGATTAGATTAGCCTCGGGGTCGATTCGGAGATCTGACAGATCCCCCACTCCGGTGGTCACGATAAAAGCAACTCACCACAGCCACCTTCAAGAATTTGGCTTTTAACTCATCTGATAAATAAAGCCAGAACCGGGGTGGAAGCTTTCCCCCACTTTTAACGGATTGGTGGACTTCACCTGGCCGCCCCTCCAGTGACCGATCGGCGCGGACTGAGAACGCAACTAGCTCCGAAAGAAGCAAACGAAACTATTCGAAAAACGATCCTAGAAACCTAGTAGTAGATGGTATAGTGGACTCGGAGTTCGGCCACACCATGGAGTACAATAGCCTGTTGCGCTCCAACTTCACCCGGAACGAGTACCGGAGATACATATCCTTCGAGCGCCAGTCGCTGGGTAGGTTCTATGGCCTTGGGTGAAAGTGACTCTCTCTTATCTGGTAGTTGGGGTGGAACTCCCCTTTCGTTTTCGGGGTAATGCCAGCCAGATAAGCCATATACATATTTGGGGAGTGAGTCAAGTATCTTTGGTTAGTTTTTGGCACATTCTCCGGTCAGAGTTACGCAACCGGAGCTGTTGATAAAAAAAAAGGGAAAAAATTCAACAAAAATGTGAACCTTTTTCCGGCGCTATGAAGTAATTTCGACTCTCTGCTGATAAGCACGTCCAAGGCTGGATTGTTGTTGATACTATGCCAAGGGGGTATAGCGCTTTAAATGGTCTGAAATTAATAAACCCAGACCTCTGGAAGACCTCTCTGGAAGACCAACTAGCCTTTGTCATTAAGATCCATCGCCTGGGCTTATCTTGTCCAGTCACCAACGACATACCTTTTGATGAAGTGTCTAAATTGAAGGTTCTCCGATTCCGAATTCGACCTGGTAATCTGCCTCTGCTGATACCATGGTTTAAAATTAGGTATTACGAGCCAGTGCCATGGAATGCGCCTCTAACTTTACCCACCAATCGCTGTGATGTTTTCTGTTTTTTTTTTAGAAGCAATTATGCTGGCGATAACCTGTTATCTCGCAATCAATACCCCTCGGACGTCACGGGTTGGCTTTCTCTATCTGTAGACTCACCATTCCCCCACTATTGATTTTGGCCTGTTGCCAAGCTCATATGTGTACTAAACTAAACGATTCTTGCTGCAGTTGTATGTCTTCTAATCCGAGATTTATTTTGTTTCATTCCCGCTCCACCGAATAGCATCACAGTATGAGCCGGGAGGCTACTCCAACCTGCAGACGACCCAGACGCCCTCGAATCGCAACTCCGCCAGCATGACCCAGCGGGACGGCATCATCAAGTTCGAGAACGAGCGCATCAAGACGCTCCAGGAGGAGCGGCTGCACATCCAGAAGAAGACCTTCACGAAATGGATGAATTCGTTTCTGATCAAGGTGAGATCTCCTCCTCCAAAGTAATGCTGCATCTCATACTGCATCTCACACATTTTTGTAGGCCAAAATGGAGGTCGAAGACCTATTCACAGACCTGGCCGACGGCATCAAGCTGCTCAAGCTGCTGGAGATCATCTCGTCGGAGAAACTGGGCAAGCCGAACAGCGGACGCATGCGCGTCCACAAAATCGAAAATGTCAACAAGAGTCTGGCATTCTTGCACACCAAGGTGAGAGGCAGTTCCCAGAGGAGTGGCAAGTGGAGAGAGAGAGTGGAGTGTGGAGTGTGGAGAGTGGGGAAGAGAGCTCTACGCATTTGTAGAAAGTGCAAGTCGCGCCTGCGCAGCTGCGCGTGGCCGTTGCGTGCTTTGTGTGGCTCATGAGCCAGGCTTTGGAGAGGCAGGAGGCGACATGGCTCTACCAACTGCCTATATATTTAATTACCCAGCCAGCAAGCCTGCCTGCCTGTCTTTAAATATTTGCATACTTTCTAATGCATTTCTTCGCGTGGCACTCGCCACTTTCTTCGCCGCCGCCGCCCCGTAATTGCTCCGAGTGGCTGGAAGCCTAGCGTGCGACATAGTTTCCTCGCCGATGTGGGTATCTTCTCCTTCTGCGCCTCCTAATCCCATTAGAAGCCAAAGCCCCACTAAACTGCACCAATTTTTGTCGCAGTGGCCCGGCTAATTCGCTTTTGTTTCCCCAACCGAGCAGTGAAAGTGGCTCTTTACTTTGTAACCAATTCATTTGGCGTTTTATTTGGGCTTTGGGCTGGGGCTTGGGCTTGGGCTTGGGCTAGTCTCTTTCTTTCTCCCCGGCGTGTGACATGGGTATGGAGTGCCTTTTAATTGGTTTTCGGGCTGGAAAGAAGCCCAGCCGAGAGACAGGGCTTGGGGGAGAGCCAGTGAGGCGTGCCGGGGAGCACGACTTCCATTCAATAGATGATGGCTTCCCAGAACGAGAGACTACTGGAATATTTTCACATCAAAATCACTAAAGTCAATGATTAGGGTCTTTAGAGGCCATCTATGATTAGAGGAACGCCCCCTTTGACCTTCCCAAAGTTGTAATCCGTAAACACCCCCTATTCCCAATTAACCTAAGCTGTTCAGATCCAATTCTAGCCTACAAATAGGCCATTTTATTGGCCAGTTATTCCCTATTACCATATTTTCAAGCCACATAAATCAAAACCCCTCTATGATAATCCGATTTAGATCGGTATCTGGCCGTAATATATGCCCCTTACCTGTCCGCGCCCTGACCTATAATGCAAATGACCTCGCAGGTCAAGCACCTCTACCTGATACTGCGTGACTGGCTGAAGACCCAGTTCGTAGATCTCACGGGAGTGAGCTGCCGGTAACCCGATATCTGCTTACCCCCTCCACGAGATCCACTTGCCCCACTGGAAGTGGAAAGAAAACAGGAGACTAATGCAACTGGGCCTCTTTCTCTTCTGCTTTTGGGCTGACAGGTACGCTTGGAGTCCATTGGTGCCGAGGACATTGTGGACGGCAACCCCCGACTCATCTTGGGTCTCATTTGGACCATCATTCTGCGCTTTCAGATCCAGGAAATCGAAATCGATGTGGTAAGTGGGTGGTTTCCTTAGGGAAAGACCGAGGACTAATCCTAATCCCTCTCCTAGGATGAGGAGAACGAATCCAGTGAAAAGCGTTCCGCCAAAGATGCGCTCCTGCTGTGGTGCCAGCGGAAGACCCATGGGTATCCGGGCGTCAACATCACGGACTTTACCAACTCGTGGCGCTCGGGTTTGGGCTTCAATGCCCTGATCCACTCCCACCGGCCGGACCTCTTCGAGTACAGCACCATCGTCAACTCGAAGAACTCGAACCTGGACAACCTGAACCATGCCTTCGACACGGCCGCCAACGAGCTGGGCATACCCAGTCTGCTCGACGCCGAGGACGTTGACTCGGCCCGCCCCGACGAGAAGTCGATCTTGACCTACGTGGCCTCCTACTACCACACCTTTGCGCGCATGAAGAACGAGCAGAAGAGTGGCAAGCGCATTGCGAATGTAAGTACTGTCTCTGGACGGGACCAGCATTCCCATTCCGATGCCGAATCCGAATCCGACTCGAATCGCTGCAGCGTAACGGTGTCCCACAGTTAACGCTCTACTTCACAATGGATTGGCCTCCGCCGAGTCGGGTTCGGATATGGGTTGGGGGCCTAGGCCTCGAAAGTTGTTGGGCCACCACTGATCCGCATCATTAATGTCTCCTAGATCGTGGGCCAGCTGATGGACGCCGATCGCAAGAAGATGCAGTACGAGCGCCTGACCACAAACCTGCTGAGCTGGATCCGCCAGAAGACGCTCGAGCTGGAGCAGCGCGATCTGCCCAACTCGCTGGAGGGCATCCAACGGGAACTGCTCGCCTTCAAGGAGTACCGCACCATTGAGAAGCCGCCCAAGTGAGTAGGGAGGGGGAGCGAGCTCCCAACCGGAAGTTCTAGACCAGAATTTACATCATTCTCCCCTTTCAGGTACAAGGAGCGCAGCGAGATCGAGGCCCTGTACTTCACGGTCAACACTCTGCTGAAAGCTCTGAACCAGCCGCCATACAACCCGCAGGACGGCCAGCTCGTCAACGACATCGAGAAGGCCTGGCAGATCCTGGAGTACGCCGAGCACCACCGCGAGGTGGCACTGCGCGAGGAACTGCTGCGCCAGGAGAAGCTCGAGCAGCTGAACTACAAGTTCGAGAAGAAGTCCGTGCTGCGCGAGGGCTACCTCAAGGAGATGATCCAGGTGCTGTCCGACCCGCGCTACCTGCGCCAAGTGGACGCCACGTTGAAGAAGCACGAGGCCATCTCGGCGGACATCCTGGCGCGCGTGGAGCGCTTCAACGACCTGACCGCCATGGCCGAGGAGCTCGACAGGGAGAACTACCACGGCAAGGAGCGAGTGCGCCGCCGCGAGCAGGAGGTGATGGCCAAGTGGCGCCAGTTGCTGGAGCTGCTCGAGAACCAGCGCCTCAACCTCTCCCAGATGAGCAACCTGATGAACCTGCTGCGCGAGATTGCCGGCACCACGGAGTCCGTGCGCGAGCTGCAGCAGCAGTTCGCCTCCGAGGACGTGGGCCCCCATCTGCTGGGCGTGGAGGAGCTGCTGCAGGCCCACTCCCTGCAGGAGCTGCAGGTCAACACCTACGGCGAGACTCTGAAGCGCTTCAACCGCCAGGCTTTACCCTACAAGAACTCCGAGCACAAGGACGCCGCCCTGCTGGCCCAGCGCCTCTCCGAGCTGGAGGAGGCCTACTCTGAACTGCTGCGACGCTCTGCCGCCCGGAGAGCGCGTCTGGAGGAGGCGCGCAACTTCCACCACTTCATGGAGGACTACGACAACGAGGAGTCCTGGCTGGTGGACAAGCAGCGCATCTGCAAGACGGGCATCACGGCCAAGGACCTGCGCGCGGTGCTGTCACTGCAGCAGAAGCACAAGGCCCTCGAGGACGAGATCAAGTCGAGGAAGCCCAAGTCCGGCCAGATGTCGGAGGCCGGCAAGCGGCTGATCGGCGAGCAGCACCCGCGCTCCTCGGAGATCCAGAGCCGGATCGACTCGCTGGCGGAGCACTGGCAGGCCCTGGAGGCGCTCGTGGAGGTCAGACGCCGGCAGCTGGAAGACGCCGCCGAAGCCTATCAGTTCTACACGGACGCCAACGAGGCCGAGTCCTGGCTGAACGAGAAGATGGCCCTGGTCAACTCCAAGGACTACGGCAGCGACGAGCCCTCGGCCCAGGCCCTGCTCCAGCGACACCGCGACCTGCAGGGCGAGCTGAACGCCTACTCCGGAGACATCCTCAACCTGAACCAGCAGGCGGACAAGCTGATCAAGGCGGGCATCTGCACGCTGGAGCTGTCGGCCGTCGAGCCGGAACTGCCCGAGGTGGAGCAGGAGGAGTGGGTGAACGAGACAAGGCTGGTGCCCAAGGAGGTGTGGGAGGACGAGTGGGTGGAGAAGCTGGAGCACAAGAAGGTCACCGAGACCAAGCTGCTGCCCCACGTGCGCTCCCTCTTCCCCTTCGAGGGCCAGGGCATGAAGATGGACAAGGGCGAGGTGATGCTGCTCAAGTCCAAGACCAACGACGACTGGTGGTGCGTCCGCAAGGAGAACGGCGTGGAGGGCTTCGTGCCCGCCAACTATGTGCGGGAGATCGAGCCCCGCCCGGTAGCCTGCATCGTTCCCAAGGCGGAGAAGGTCAAGTCCCTGCAGAAGGTGAAGAAGACCATCCTGGTGCGCCAGGTGGTGCCGGTAAAGAGGATCAAGCCGGTCAGCACCGCGCCCAAGCCACTGGTGCAGCGCAGGACCTCCAGCCAGAGCATCAACGAGAACGCCGACAGCGTGGAGAAGCGCCAGCAGAGGATCAACGCCACCTACGACGAGCTGCAGGAGATGGCCCAGAAGCGGCACGCCCTGCTGGAGGACTCCATCCACCTGTTCGGCTTCTACCGCGAGTGCGACGACTTCGAGAAGTGGATGAAGGAGAAGGAGCGCATGATCAAGTCGGACGACGGCGAGGGCGTGGATAACGCCAAGCGCAAGTTCGAGAAGTTTATCACGGACCTCTCCGCCGCCTCGAAGCGCGTCGAGGAGATCGACGGCGCCGTGGACACCTTCCGCCGCCAGGGGCACTCCCAGCTGGACAAGATCATAGCCCGCCAGCGCCAGATCCACCAGATCTGGCAGCGCCTCAACAACGCCAAGGCCCAGCGCGAAAAGTCCCTGGAAGGGGCCTCCAGCGTGGAGCTCTTCAACCGCACCTGCGACGAGGCCAAGGTCTGGATGAGCGAGAAGATGCTCCAGCTGGACACGGCGGTGATCACCCCCGACCTGCGGACGGTGCAGGCCCTCCAGCGCCGCCACCAAAACCTGGAGCGCGAGCTGGCCCCCGTCGAGGACAAGGTGAACAGGGTGACCTACCTCGGCAACTCCGTCAAGAACGCCTATCCCGCGGAGCGGGACAACGTTAATGGCCGCCAGAAGGAGGTCCAGGACATGTGGCAGCAGGTGCAGCAGCGCGGCAACGACCTCCGCAACCGCATCGAGAGCGAGGTGGGCCAGCAGATCTTCAACAACAGCGCAAAGACCCTCCTCGCCTGGATCGACTCTGTCAAGGACCAGCTGAACGCCGACGAGTCTGCCCGCGACGTGGAGACGGCCAACAACCTCCTGAAGAAGCACAACGACCTGGGCGACGACATCCGGGCCCACGACAACGAGTTCCTGGAGATCATCCAGCTGGGCAAGCAGCTCTCCGACGGCAAGCCCCACATGGCGGAAACCGTGGCGCTGATCGATCGCCTTAAGGCCGAACAGGATGCCATCCACCGGGGCTGGGCCGAGAAGCAGAAGTGGCTGCTGCAGTGCGTCGGCCTGCAGATGTTCAACCGGGAGGCGGACAAGATCGACGCCACCACCAAGAGCCACGAGGCCTTCCTCGAGTACAACAACCTGGGCTCCTCCCTGGACGAGGTGGAGGCCATCCTCAAGCGGCACCTGGACTTTGAGAAGAGCCTGATGGCCCAGGACAAGATCCTCAAGGGATTCTCGGACAACGCCGACAAGCTTATTGCCAATGATCACTATGATTCCAAGTAGTAAGTATTCCCATGCCTCAAAAGGGAGTTTCCCGGCTTCTAACCCATTCCAATCCCCTCCAGCATCGGTGATCGGCGCAACCAAGTGCTGGGCAAGCGCAAGGCCGTCCGAGACCGCGCCTTTGAGCGCAAGCGCCTTCTGCAAGCTTCCAAGGACTTCCAGAAGTTCGCCGCTGAGGCGGACGACCTCAAGGTGTGGCTGCAGGACAAGACCAGGATCGCCGGCGACGAGAACTACCGCGACCTGAGCAACCTGCCCCGCAAGCTCCAGAAGCACCAGGCCTTCGAGCGCGAGCTCCGCGCCAACGAGGGTCAACTGAGGAACGTGACCAAGGACGGACAGGCCCTGGTCCAGGCCGGCAACCGGGTGCCCGAGGTGGAGGCCCGAGTGGCCGATCTGAACAAGCGCTGGAAGGAGTTGCTCACCCTGTCGGAGGACAAGGGCCGCAAGCTGGAGCAGGCCTCCTCGCAGCGGGAGCACAACCGCGCCCTGGAGGACGCCAAGAAGAAGGTGGATGAGCTGGACTCGGCCCTGCGAAGCGGCGACGTGGGCAACGACCTGCGCAGCTGCAAGGATCTGATCAACAAGCAGCAGATCCTCGAGTCGGAGATCACCATCTGGGACCAGAAGGTCGCCGAGCTGGTGTCCACGGGAGATGATATGGCCCACGAGGGGCACTTCAACGCCCAGAACATCGAGGCCGGCACCAAGGAGCTGCAGCAGCGCTTCAAGGACCTGCGGGATCCCACCCAGCGCCGCCGGGCCAAGCTGGAGGAGAGCCTCAACTACCACAAGTTTGTGTTCGAACTGGATGCAGAGTTCCAGTGGATCAACGACCACCTGCCGGCCGCCAAGTCTAACGAGCTCGGCCAGAACCTGCACCAGGCGCAGTCCCTGCACAAAAAGCACAAGAAGCTGGAGGCGGAGATCAAGGGCCACCAGCCGATGATCAGCAAGGCCCTCCAAGCCGGCCAGACCCTGATCGGCCAGCAGCACCCTGAGAAGGACCGCGTGCAGGAGTTGTGCCAGCAGCTCGAGCAGGCCTGGCACGACCTGGAGGGCCACTGCGCGGAGCGATCGCGCAAGCTGGACATGTCTTTGAAGGCCCAGCAGTACCTGTTCGATGCCGGCGAGATCGAGTCCTGGCTGGGTGAGCGCAACAACGCCCTGCGGTCCACGGAGTACGGCCGGGACCGCGACTCGGCGGCCAAGCTGCTCACCAAGCACAAGACCATCGAGCTGGAGTTGGACACCTACTCGGGCATCGTCACCGAAATGGGCCACAGCTGCGCCTCTATGGTGGCTGCCGGGCATCCGGACAGCAAGGTCCTGGCCGCCAAGCAGCAGCTGATCGAGAAGATGCTCAAGTCCCTGCACAAGCTCGCCTCCCAGCGCCAGGTGCGCCTCATGGAGAGCCTGTACAAGCACGAATACTTCCTGGAGTCCGACGAGGTGGAGCAGTGGATCCGCGAGCAGGAGCAGGCCGCCTCCTCCGAGGACTACGGCCAGGACTTTGAGCATCTGCAGCTCCTGCAGAACAAGTTCGACGACCTCAAGCATCGCGTAGAGGTGGGTGCCGATCGGGTGGACCAGTGCGAGCTCCTTGCTAAGAAGCTGATTGATTCCGAGAGTCCCTACGCCAACGAGGTGGAGAAGCGCCAGGAGCAACTGAGGTGAGTGGTTAGGGTGGGATTCTTGGGCCAATTACTAAAAAAAGAGTAATCCTTTTTCAGGACATCCTGGGAGAACCTACTGCAGCTGCTCAACCAGCGCGAGCAGAAGCTCCACGCCGCCGGCGAGATCCATCGTTTCCACCGCGACGTGGCTGAGGCCCTCTTCCGCATCCAGGACAAGGACGCCGCGCTGTCCAACGAACTGGGCAGGGATCTCAACTCTGCCCTGGCCCTGCTGCGAAAGCACGAGGGCTTCGAGAACGATCTGGTCGCCCTGGAGGCCCAACTCCAGGTGCTCGTTGAGGACTCTGTGCGCCTGCAGGCCAAGTATCCTTCCAACGCCGCGGCCATAGCCCAGCAGCAGGACAAGGTGGTGGCTGCCTGGAACGACCTCAAGGAGCGGTCCACCGCTCGCGGAGACCGTCTGGCCGCCAGCTCTGACCTGCAGACCTTCCTGACGGACGTCAGGGACATCGTCTCCTGGTCTTCGAACCTGCGCGCCGCCCTCCAGGCGGAGGAACACGTCAGCGACGCCATCGGTGCCACCGCCCTGAAGATCCAGCACGACGCTATCTACGGAGAGATCGAGGCCAGGGAGGACAAGTTCCGCTACCTGAACGAGCTGAGCGACTCCATGGTCCAGACCGGGCACTACGCCGCCGCCGACGTGGAGGAGAAGTGCGCCGCCATGCTGGACGAGCGCCAGAAGCTGCACGCCGCCTGGAACAAGAAGAAGATCATGCTGGAGCAGAAGATCGACCTGTTCTGCTTCCTGCGCGACGCCAAGCAGATCGACAACCTGTCCAGCTCCCAGCAGGCGGCCCTCAGCAGCTCCGACTTCGGCCAGACTGTGGAGGACGTCCAGAACAAGATCCGGAAGCACGACGAGTTCGAGCGGCTCATCCAGACGCAGGAGGAGAAGGTGGCCCTGCTCCAGGAGCACGGCCGCAAGCTGATCGAGCAGCGCCACTACGACAGCGCCAACATCCAGACCATCCTGCAGGGCGTCCTGGCCCGTCGCCAGAAGGTCAAGGACCTATGCGCCGTGCGGCGCTACAAGCTGGAAGACGCCCTGTTGTACGCCAAGTTCGTGAGGGACTGTGCCGAGGCCGAGTCCTGGATCAACGAGAAGCAGAAGAAGCTGGAGGCCGACGCTGCCAGCTACGCCGAGGTGGCCAACCTGGACGAGAAGATCAAGAAGCTGCAGAAGCACCAGGCCTTCCAGGCCGAGGTAGCCGCCAACCAGGGCCGCATCCAGGAGATTCAGGACACGGGAGTCATCCTCCTCAGCAAGCAGCACGAGTCATCGCCGGAGATCAAGCAGGCCATCGAAAGGGTGCTCCAGGCCTGGCAGGGACTGCTGGCCGAGCTGGAGCAGCGCGGCCGAGGCCTGGAGGAGGCCCAGGACATCCTGGAGTTCAACAGTCAGCTGGACAAGATCGAGGCCTGGATCCGCGACAAGGAGATGATGGTGCAGGCCAGCGACACCGGCCGCGATCTGGAGCACTGCAACGCCCTGATGAGGAAGCTGGACGACGTGGACTCTGACATGAGAGTGGACGACCAGCGGGTGAAGCACATCAACCAGCTGGCCGACAAGCTGATCAACCAGGCCCAGCTGCCGGCGGACACCCAGAGCGTGGACACCCGGCGCCAGGACTTCAACCGCAACTGGCGACAGCTCCAGGGGGCCCTCAACGCCTACCGTGCCCTGCTGGGCGGAGCCAACGAGATCCATGTGTTCAACCGCGATGCGGACGACACGGCCGAGCGGATAGCCGAGAAGGCCCTGGCCATGAGCTCCACGGACACCGGCAGAGACCTGGCCGCCGTCGAGTCCCTGATCCGCAGGGAGGAGGCTCTGGAGCGGGACATGTCGGCGGTGAAGCAGAAGATCGACCAGCACGAGACCGCCGCCGACTTCCTCATCAAGAAGTACCCGGAGCGCGGGGCCCAGCACATCGAGCGCAAGCTGGAGGAGCTGCACAAGTCGTGGGCCAACCTGCAGGCCTTGTCCGTCAAGCGGCAGAGCCTGCTGAACGAGGCCTACCTGGGCCACAAGTTCGTGTCGGATGTGAAGGAGCTGGAGCTCTGGGTCAACGACATGGTCAAGAAGATGAACAACGCCCAGGCCCCGTCGACCATCAACGACTGCGAGACGCAGCTGGAGCTGCACCAGGAGCGCAAGGTGGAGATCGAGGGCCGCGAGGAGGCCTTCGCCGGCCTGCAGAAGCAGGGCGACCTACTCTCCAAGCAGCAGAAGCAGCCTGAGAACGTGCGTCGCTACCTGGTCGTCCTCGAGGACCTGCACAAGACCCTGAACGAGGCCTGGAGCGAGAGAGCCCGCGACCTGACCGAGGCCCACCAGCTGCAGCTGTTCAAGGCACAGGTGGAGCAGGTGGAGATCTGGCTGGCCAACAAGGAGGCCTTCCTGAACAACGACGACCTGGGTGACTCGTACACGGCGGTGGAGCGGCTCCTCAAGAAGCACGAAGAGTTCGAAAAGCTGCTGCAGTCGGACCATGTGGAGACCCTGCAGAAGTTCGCCAACAGCATCCTGGAAGGCGACCCGAAGGATGCCGACCTGATCCGCGAGAAACTGGCCTACATTCTGAGAAGGAAGCAGAAGCTGATCGAGCTGTCCGCCGAGCGGAAGCAGCGCCTGGTGCAGTCGCTCCAACTGCAGGAGTTCCTGCGCAGCCTCTACGAGATCGACCGCTGGCTGGTGCAGAAGCTCCAGGTGGCCCTGGACGAGAACTACAGGGAGCCGAGCAACCTGCAGAGCAAGATCCAGAAGCACGCCGCCTTCGATGCCGAGTTGCTAAGCAACTCCCCGCGAGTCCAGTCGGTCATCCACGAGGGCGAGCGGCTCATCCGGGGCGAGCACTTTGCCAAGGACGAGATTGCCCAGCAGGTGCAGCTCCTGGAGGGAGACTGGCTCAAGCTGAAAGGTGCTTCGCAGGCCAAGAAGGACAAGCTGCAGCAGGCCTACGACGCCCTGGCCTTCAGCCGCACCCTGGACGAGTTCAACAACTGGATGGACGAGGTGGAGCTGCAGCTAAGCAGCGAGGACTACGGCAAGGACTTGGCGGCCGTCAGCAACCTGCTGAAGAAGCACGAGCGCCTGGAGGCGGACGTGGCCCACCACGGCGAGCTGGCCGAGCAGCTCAAGCAGAAGGACGAGCAGTTCTTCCAGGCGGACCACTTCCTGCGCCACGAAATCCACGAGCGGGCCACTGCCAGCATTAAGAGGTACAACACCCTGCACGAGCCCTTGGGCATTCGCCGGGAGAACCTCGAGGACTCCCTCAGCCTGCAGCAGTTCCTGCGCGATGCCGAGGACGAGCTGCAATGGCTGGCGGAGAAGCAGCTGGTGGCGGGATCTCAGGACCTCGGCACCAGCCTCCTGTCCGTCCAGGGGCTCCAGAAGAAGCACAACTCCCTGGAGGCAGAGCTGACCTCCCAGGAGCCGCTGATCCAAGCGCTCCTCCAGCGCGGGCAGCAGATGATCCGGGACAACCACTTCGCCAGCGAGCAGATCCAATACAAGTCCGAGCTGCTCCAGAAGCAGCTTGTGACGCTGCGCGATCTGGCGGCCATCCGACGCCTCCGGCTCCTGGACGCCGTGGAGAGCCAGCTGTTCTACGTGGAGGCCAACGAGGCGGACGCCTGGATGCGGGAGAAGCGCCCCGTCCTGGCCAGCAGCGACTACGGCCGCGACGAGGTCTCCGTTCAGGGCCACCAGAAGAAGCTGGAGGTGCTCCAGCGGGAACTCGCCGCCTTCAAGCCATCGATCGAGAAGGTGGCCAAGCTGGCCACCGGACTCATCGAGAGGAACCACTTCGACAGTGCCAACATCGGGGAGAAGAACGGCCAGGTCAGCCAGCAGTACGAGGACCTGCTCCGCCTGGCCAAGGAGCGGGAGCTGCGCCTGGGCGAGTGCAAGAAGCTGTTCGAGTACCTGCGGGAGACCGAGGAGCTGCACGAGTGGGTGGGCGACCAAATGCAGGTCACCGCCAGCGAGGACTACGGCGAGGATGTGGAGCACGTTGAGCAGCTGATCCTGGCCTTCGAGTCCTTCGTCTCCAACCTGAACGCCAACGAGGCGCGCGTCGAAGCCTGCCTGGAGCGGGGCGACCGTCTCATCCAGGAGAACAACCCCTACAGGAGCTCAATCAAGTCCAAGCGCGACGAAACCAAGCAGCTGTGGGAGGAGCTCAAGGATCTGGTGCACGCTCGCCAGGATGCCTTGGCCGGAGCCAAACAGGTCCATGTGTATGACCGCGTGGCGGACGAGACCATTCAGCTGATCAACGAGAAGGATGCCTCCCTGATTTCCGAGGACTACGGACAGGATCTGGAGAGCATCCAGGCCCTGGGCAGGAAGCACCAGGTGTTCGAGTCCGAGCTAGTGGCCATCCAGGGACAGGTTGACTCTGTCCTCGCGGAGGCCGGCAAGCTGGGCGAGATCTACCCGGATGCCAAGGAGCACATCGAGGTGAAGCGCGACGAGACGGTGGAGGCCTGGACGGACCTGAAGGAGAAGACCAATGCCAGGAAGAGCAAGCTCAGCCAAGCCGAGCAGCTGCAGTCGTACTTCGACGAGTACCGCGACCTCATCGCCTGGATCAACGAGATGCTGGCCAAGATCACCGCCCCCGAGCTGGCCACCAGCGTGGCCGGAGCCGAGCTCCTGTTGGCCAGCACCAAGGACCACGACACGGAGATCCGAGCCAGGGACGAGACCTTCGCCAAGTTCGCCGCCAACGGCCAGCAGCTGATCAAGGAGAAGCACTTCCTGGCCCACGAGGTGGAGGACAAGATCAAGGTCCTGCAGGCGCGACACGAGCTCCTGAAGCTCACCCTGCAGAAGCGTCGGGAGATCTACGAACTCAACTTGGACACCCAGCTGTTCCTCAAGGACGCCGAGATCCTGGAGCAATGGATCAGCAGCCGCGAGCCACAGCTGAAGGACGCCAAGCTCGGGGACTCCATTCCCCAGGTGGAGGACCTGCTGCGCCGGCACGAGGACTTTGAGAAGACGGTGGCCGCCCAGGAGGAGAAGTTCCAAGCCATCAAGCGCATCACGCTCCTGGAGCAGCTCTTCCGGCAGCAGCTGGAGCAGGAGAAGATAAGCAAGCGGCAGGAGAAGGAGCGCCTGGAGAAGGAGCGTCTGGAGCAGATCAAGCAGAGGGAGCTCCAGCGCCTGGCGGATGAGCGACGCCGAGCCGAGAAACAGCAGGAGCATCGCCAGAACGCGGCATCCCAGGAGAAGACCCCTATCTTCTCCGCTCCCATGGTCACGCCATCCCAGGGAGCCAGTGGTGGCTCGTCTCCGGCGACCCACCTGAAGCCGCCATTCGGGGACGACAGCGAGAGCCTCGCCCTGCAGAAGAGCAGCTCCAGCGGCATGTTCGGGGATCGGCTGCGTCGCGGGTCCGCGGACGCGAATGTCAAGCGCGCCGAGAGCATGAAGGTGCAGCCGAAGCAGGCCAAGCGCACGCCGTCCTTCACCACAAGGCGCCGGGCGCAGTCCTTCCGAAAGAACCAGAAAGGCGAAGGATTCGACCTGCCGCCAGTGGAGATTCAGGGCATGCTGGAGCGCAAGCACGGACTGCAGTCGGGCGGCAAGAAGGCCCCTGTGCGGTCCTGGAAACAGTTCCACACCGTGCTCTGTGGCCAGTTGGTGTGCTTCTTCAAGGACGAGAACGACTTCCTGCAGCAGAAGACGGCCACCGCCCCGGTCAACATCCTGGGAGCCAAGTGCGAGCGCGCGGAGGACTACACCAAGAAGAAGTACGTCTTCCGCCTAAAGCTACCTGACGGATCGGAGTTCCTGTTCGAGGCTCCGTCTCTGGACATCCTCAACGACTGGGTCCGCAAGATATCCTTCCACGCTAGTCTGCCGCCAAACCTACAGCTGCTCAGCTACGACGAGTCCATGAAGGTAACCACACAAGGAGCCCTCATGGAGTTTCAATTTCTAACACTCTTCTCTCCCAATCTTGCAGCAACAGTCGAGCAGTTCGCCGGACATCAAGGTAACCAGCAGCGTGGAGTCGCCAGTCAGCTCGCGTAACTCCTCCCCCGACTCCCAGCGTCGCTCCAGCGGCGGCCAGCTCCTGGACGGCTCAGCCACTCCCCAGATGGCCTTCCTGCAGCGACAAATGCAACAGCAGCAGCAACAGCACCAGTCCCAGCCTGGATCCCCCAGCTCGCCCACCTCCGGCTTCGACCAGAAGCCACCGATACCGCCGAGAGGAGCGCCCCCAGTGGCCAGCCACCGCCAGAGCCAAGAGAACCTAGTGGTGCTGCGCCAACACCAAAGTTCCAGCAGTGGTAAGGGTTCTGCTAATCTTAAGAGACCTGGCACGACTCACACTTCCATGTTTGCAGACCTAACCGATGGACGCCTCCAGCAATCGGCTACTCTGCCCGCCGGCCTGAGCGGAGTCCAGCAGCAGAACGGAGGCAGCAAGGATGACGGTGCAGTGCTGAAGCGCAACAGCGAGGCCAGACAATCGGGTGAGTTGAAGTCCCCCCATGACGACCCCCATCCCCTGCCATTTGTCTCTGTGTACCACATACTCCACCGACCCTGTACCCACATCATATTCACATTGTACAAATTGTCCTTCGATGATGCCGCGCGTGTTAGATAATCCGCCGCCATTGCCAACAACGATGCCACCGGTGGGTGGCCACCACACGACTCAGCATCTGCATCACACCCACCATTCCCATCCGAGCCAGCAGCAGCAGCACCACCAGGCGCAGGTCCAGCAGAGGATCAATGCCTTCAACGCGGCGGCCAGCCAGCAGCCCGACTACTACAACAACAACCTGGCGAGGCAGCAACACTCCCACCAGAAGGTGCCCTCTGGCAGGATCGACTCCACCAGGAAGTTCATCGAAATGGAGTCGCACAACAACAACGGAAACGGGAGCAGCAGCAGCAACAGCAGTCCCAAGAGGAGCACCATCAACTACTCCAGCAGTGGGGCGAGCAGCAACGGCAACGGTAATGTGAAGCCTGGAAGTGGAAACACCACCAAGATTACAACCACTTCGACCACCACCACTCACACCCACCACGTGACCTCGAGCAGTCGCACGGTGTGGCATCTAACCAGCTCGCCCACCTCATCGACCAAGTCATCCTCAACCGGGGGCTCCTTGGAGCCGGGGAACACCATCAATGCCATCAGTAATCCAAGCTATATGGGTCTGCATCTGAATAACAATTTCGAAACAAACGGAGCCGGTGGTTAGACGAATGATATTAATCCCTAAAGACTCTGTACCATAGCATCCCTCCTCTAATGTTAGTCTTAAGATCCTCTTCTGGTTGATGGATAATATTGTTTGCTTTCTATGTCTTTACTTTGAATGCATGCTCGGAAAAGGCTCCTCCACTTTCAAGCCGGTGAAGCTAACCCGTCGCTCCTACCTGCGGACGAGTTTGCAAAGTATTTCCACAAACTATTCTCTATAATCCTTCTCCCAAGTCCTTACATGGTCTATCTAGATCCTAGATTATATATTACCTGCATGATCACTCCCAAATAACTCACTCTGTGTATTCTCTTCCCCAATGCATGATGCCTGGTGATGATCCCACTTGTAAACTTTACTAATCTATTTTGTCCAATCCCAGGTTGGGGCACCAGCCGCTTCGAGAGCAACCGACCCGTCTCCCTGCAGCCAGACTCCATCAGCTTCTCCCGGGTCTCCGCGGAGAGCTCCAGCGAGAGCGAGGCCCAGTCGATATCCTCCGTGTCGGGGGTGAAGGGCAGCAGCAGCAAGGGCAGCAAGGAGGAGCGACGCAGCGGCATGTTCCGCATATTTGGACGCAAGGGCGACAAGGAGAAGGAGAAGGACAAGGACAAGCGCCGCTCCAGCCAAGTACCGCCGCAGTAAACCCCAAACCTGACGAACAGAAGCCACCGCTAGAACAGATCAACAACCAGGCCGAATTGTTTTTGTATTTTTTATATACATATACACATTATATAATTATTTAATTTTTACCGATACGCGCCAAGGGCCAACAATTTGGAAAACAAGATTCAAAATAAACGATACACGTGTCTACTTAAAAGCTAACGCGGTACCCGAAACACGAAAGTATAAAAGGATTATTATATATATATAAAGTCAATGTTTTAATTGCATTATAAAATGTATTTGTAAGTTTGTTCGTTGTATGATTAAATTTAATTTTCATAAAACAAAACCTTAAACAATAAATATTATACATATTGTGAAACGTAATCTTTGCATGTTGAATATATTTTATTATTTTATTTTAATTTTCTCCATGGATTTGATTATTTTTAAATTTAAATTCCAAATATTAAATGTCTTAGCAACTTTCGCACCAGCACTTGAGGCTGCCAGAACAGTGTCCACTTGGTCGTCCTTCCTCCTTGCAGAGTCGTTTGCACCGGTCCATATCCCAAACAGCGCAAGGACCTTTGTACTTACTGGAGAGGCATTCAGCCTGGGCCATGCTGCCCCCCAGGACTACCAGTGCCATTACGGCAAACAGAAAATATAGAAACTTGATTTGCACCATCTTGTTCTTGGTTCAAAGACTCCAATTTGAATAGAAATTTGCTCATCTTGGAACCCCTTATATATGAGTGAGGTTTTTTAAAAAAGCATTTGAAACAATGATAAGGTAATCAAATAAATAAATGAGTTTGTTTACAAATTGAGAGCATTGCGATTTAAATAAGGAATGATTTTAAATAAGTAAAGATCAGTAAACTCCACCTTGATCAAATCAGCCAGTTGATAGGAGGAAAATATGTAACTGGGACTAACCTAGTTACTAGCTGGACTTTGGCCCACAGCGATGGCTATATCTTCCTCAATTCTCATCCGATTCTCAAGCGAAGTACCTTAAACGATTTCTAGATCGATTCTCCACCATTCTGTATCAAAATCGTGATGTATTTATTGATGTATTTTTTCGTGATGAGGCGTGTATTTAATATATTTTACAACGTTCTCTATGGATGTATTTTTAATTATTAACGTGCAATTTGAAAGTTCAATTTTAGCATCCTTCGCACCAGCACGCGAGTTTGGGACTGCAGTATCCAGCTTTCCGTCCTTCCTCCCTGCAGAGCCGCATGCACAGACCATTATTATAGCCAGCGCAAGGGCCTGTGTATTTTTCGGAACGGCAATCAGCCTTGGCTACGTTGCCGCCCAGGACAACGAGTGCCAATACGGCAAACAGAAAATATAGAAACTTGATTTGCACCATCTTGTTCTTGGTTCAAAGACTCCTATTTGAATAAAAATAAGCTCATCTTGGAAGACCTTATATATGAGTGAGGTTTTTTAAAAAAGCATTTGAAACAATGATAAGGTAATCAAATAAATAAATGAGTTTGTTTATAAATTGAGAGAATCGCGATTTAAATAAGTAATGATTTTAAATAAGTAAAGATCAATAAACTCCACCTTGCGGGGTAATGGAATGTTCCAGAAGTGCATCAAATCAGCCAGTTGATAGGAGAAAAATATGTAACTGGGACTAACCTAGTTACTAGTTGGACTTTGGACTAGTTGGTCTGTAGGTGGACGGCAATCTATGTACATAGGTGACGAACCACACTCCATAATGAGCAACAGAAGGCCACTAACTACATATTTTATAAAGCCGTGAATAAAATAAGAAATAAATTATTATCTATTTAAAAAATATAAATTATTTTTTCCTGATGGGGTCCCTTGAAAATGGGGTTTTCCCCTCATAGGGCCCACTGGAATGGCTATATCGTCACCAATCCTGATCCGATTCTCAAGCGGAGTACCTTAAACGATTTCTAGATCGATTCTCTACCATTCTGCATCAAAATCCTGAGACAAAATATTTTTTAAATTTTTGTATTCATTTTTGTGATGGCATCCCTTGAAAATGAGGTTTACCCCTATATGGCCCACAGCGATGGCTATACCTTCCTCAATTCTCATCCGATTCTCAAGCGGAGTACCTTAAACGATTTCTAGATCGATTCTCCACCATTCTGCATCAAAATCCTGAGACAAAATATTTTTTAAATTTTTGTATTCATTTTTGTGATGGCATCCCTTGAAAATGAGGTTTACCCCTATATGGCCCACAGCGATGGCTATACCTTCCTCAATTCTCATCCGATTCTCAAGCGGAGTACCTTAAACGATTTCAAGATCGATTCTCCACCATTCTGCATCAAAATCCTGAGACAAAATATTTTTTAGTTTTTTTTATCCATTTTTGGCATCCCTTAAAAATGAGGTTTACCCCTATATGGCCCACATCGATGGCTATACCTTCCTCAATTCTCATCCGATTCTCAAGCGGAGTACCTTAAACGATTTCTAGATCGATTCTCCACCATTCTGCATCAAAATCCTGAGACAAAATATTTTTTAGTTTTTTTTATCCATTTTTGGCATCCCTTAAAAATGAGGTTTACCCCTATATGGCCCACATCGATGGCTATACCTTCCTCAATTCTCATCCGATTCTCAAGCGGCGTACCTTAAACGATTTCTAGATCGATTCTCCACCATTCTGCATCAAAATCCTGAGACAACATATTTTTTAGATTTTTTATCCATTTTTGTGATGGGATCCCTTAAAAATGAGGTTTACCCCTATATGGCCCACAGCGATGGCTATATCTTCCTCAATTCTCATCCGATTCTCAAGCGGAGTACCTTAAACGATTTCTAGATCGATTCTCCACCATTCTGCATCAAAATCCTGAGACAACATATTTTTTAGATTTTTTATCCATTTTTGTGATGGCATCCCTTGAAAATGAGGTTTACCCCCATATGTCCCACAGCGATGGCTATATCTTCCTCAATTCTCATCCGATTCTCAAGCGGAGTACCTTAAACGATTTCTAGATCGATTCTCCACCATTCTGCATCAAAATCCTGAGACAAAATATTTTTTAGATTTTTTATCCATTTTTGTGATGGGATCCCTTGAAAATGAGGTTTACCCCTATATGGCCCACAGCGATGACTATATCTTCCTCAATTCTCATTCGATTCTCAAGCGGAGTACCTTAAACGATTTCTAGATCGATTCTCCACCATTCTGCATCAAAATCCTGAGACAAAATATTTTTTAGATTTTTTATCCATTTTTGTGATGGCATCCCTTGAAAATGAGGTTTACCCCTATATGGCCCACAGCGATGGCTATATCTTCCTCAATTCTCATTCGATTCTTAAGCGGAGTACCTTAAACGATTTCTAGATCGATTCTGCATCAAAATCTTGAGACGAAATATTTTTTAGATATTTTGTTCATTTTGCGTGATGTATTTATTGATGTATTTTTTCGTGATGAGCCTTGTATTTAATATATTTTACAACGCTCTCTTTGAATTTATTTTTAATTATTAATATCTAATTTGAAAGTTTAATTTTAGCATCCTTCGCACCAGCACGCGAGTCTGGGACTGCAGTGTCCTGTTTGTCGTCCTTCCTCCCTGCAGAGCCGCCTACACAGCTCATTATCCCAAACAGCACAAGGACCTCTGTATTTGCCGGAAAGGCAATCAGCCTTGGCTACGTTGCCGCCCAGGACTACGAGTGCCATTATGGCAAAGAGAAAATATAGAAACTTGATTTGCACCATCTGGTTGGTTAGAAAACTCCTGTTTGAATGGAAATACGGTCATCCTGGTAGATCATATATAGGTTTATGGGCTTCTTAAAAATTACTCAAACCAAAGGAAGATACGGTAATCAATTAATGTTGCACATTCGTATTATCAACATGGTTGAGCAACATTAATAATTTTTTAAACTCTTTTGAACTTTCCAATGAGTTAAATTAAAAATATGAAAGAATTGTGATTCATCTTTTAACCAAGTGGAGATTAGGAAACCCCTGTTTCCGGGGTTATGGAATTCACAAGTCATCCACAAAATATCTCATACCTTGATAAGACAACAAAAGAAGACTGCATTTTTAATCGGACTTATCTAGTCCCTGGCTGTGAGTTTTCTCGGAATAAATGTATTAGGATACGTTGAAGTATTTCTAAAAATATTACAAAAGCACCATTGAAGACTGCTATAATATCGAATTTAATATAAATTTTGTTTTGTCGCGCAACCTCAATGTATGTAGCTTTCGCTGGGCCGCACTCCAAGTAGGTGACGAGCCACAGGCCGTAGTGAGTAATAGATAAAAAGATACAAATTACTACATAGTTACAAAAATTACATAGTTTACAATGTTCTCTGTGGATTTATTTTTAATTATTTATATCCAAATTTAAAGTCACATTTTAGCAACCTTCGCACCAGCACTTGAGACTAGGACTGCAGTGTCCAGTTTGTCGTCCTTCCTCCCCACAGATGCGCCGGCACCGCTCATTATCCCAAACAGCGCAAGGACCTTTGAACTTCCCGGAAAGGCAATCAGCCTTGACCACGCTGCCGCCCAGGACAACGAGTGCCATTACGGCGAAGAGAAAATACACAAACTTGATTTGGATCATCTTTTTCTTGGTTCTTGGTTCTGAGTTTCCTCAATGAATGGAAACAAGCTCGTCTTGGAAGCTCTTTTATACGATTCCTAACTTAAATACAGAACCCCATTAAGTCACAGATAAGCGTATCAAAGAAAGTCATTGCATTCTACACACACTTTTGGGGGTTTCCCCTTGCGTTGAATAGATTGCGCTCCAAATCTTAAATAGGTAGAGATCAGTAAACCCCAGCTTAGGGGTTCTGGGATTTACCAGACGTGTATGAAATACTCAAGTTGATAAGAGTATCACTCTGCGGAGTGAACAAATTTTAATTGAAATAATCTAGTATAGTACGACTGTTGGGATGCTATGGTTGAATCCATTGGGAAATGCCCAAGTAATTTAATAACTAATATAAAAACACAAATAAAACGAAACGAACAAATAAAAACATTTTGTTTATTTAGTTTTAATAGATTACCGGGCACAACGTTCTTATCGGGTTCGTTCAACTAACGAGCAAATATAACGATAGTTTTATCTATTAGTCATGATTTTGTTAACATTCAATCAACTGTATGCATTTTCATTGCACTTTTTAAGCTTTTAAGGGAGGCTTTCATAAAATGAAAAACTAAAAATGCATAAAATTGTATCTTTATTAAATGGTCTTTATTAAATGGTAAATGTTTTTTAGGTATTAGATTCATATGGGTACACGAAATTTTTAAATAATATTTTTCTTAAATAATAATTATTTGTTTTTCAGAAGATAGGGTAAGTGTTCTCCCTTAAGCTCCTTTCTAAGCTTTTATCAAGAAGAAAAGCGAAATGAAAAATTAGTCATCTCTTTACCCTCTAACTGGTAGGTACACATATTTCACAATATATTAAGGCGACATTCTAAAACGAAACATAACCATTTAAAGGACTTAAATAGAGGCAATGGAGCCTCTATATATTATGGATCAAGCAATAGGCTTATTTCAGAAAATCCACATCGATTTAGATCGCGAGATCCGTCAGAAGATTTTCTGGCAGAATTTCATCAAAGTTATTTCAATAATTTTTGTTATATGTATTCTTGTCTGGATTACTTTGAGCTACATACCAAAGGTAACTAATGCTAACCTTTATTTGGCTCCCTGGAAGGACCCAGGTGACACAGAAATGGATGTCGACATGGCAGATCGAACTTTCTGGAATGATCCAGTGGACGTCGATATGAGAGATATATCTCTTGAAGCGATGTATTTTGGCATTTATTATAATTCTTATGCCTTTTAAGCACTAACAAGATTGTATTTCTTAATATAACATGTTATAATCTTTATAAATATATAAATACATGTTAATAAATAAAACAAAGATATTTTTTGTCTTTTGAAATGGTGGTTTCTATTTAAGATTAAAATTGTTGTCACTATTTTGTTCAAACAAGTCATTATTTTGATTCTGACAATATAATTGGCAATTTTATTTGTTATCCCAGGTCAATTATTCTAGGCCCATTTTATATTAAAAGTTTAAGGTAATTAATACGTAAGCCTAGGTTTTCCCTTGCATGTCTAAAATAGTTGCTGAGCCGGTTTGGGAATCGTGTAAATATTGAACGATTAAGACTGAAAATCGAACAGCAATTATTAGAGTTAACTATTTTCCACCTTAGTGCTGAATCAAATCTAAAATTTCATATCATATTGATGCACTTAAAAATGATATTTTTATATATCGAGTTGGCTATTTGGTATATCAATTTAGCTTCCGCCCGATGTAAGCTTTCCTTTCTTGTTAATCCTATATTAAAGGTACTATTTTAATCACAAATTTATAAGCGATAAGTATGCATATAATTCAAAAGGATTTAGTTTTCTAATTTTCGAGGTTTCGAGGTTCGTTTGCCACAAGGTTTTTCCCTCGACAAAGTTAAGATATGCCTACCACAATTACAAAACTCAGGTTTAAAAATAGATATTTCTTAATAATTGCATTCGACATACAATTATCAATATTTACATTTAAGTAATGTTGCTAATCTATCACAAAGCTTTTGGATTTGTGCCCTATATAAGCAGAGCTCATCCGACACTCAATCACAATTACTCTTAAGTACTGCAAGCATGAAGTATTTCAATCTTGGACTCCTGGTGGTGCTGTTGCTGGTCTTCGTGGTGGCCCATGAAGCGGATGCCGATTGCCTTTCTGGCAGGTATGGAGGTCCCTGCGCTGTGTGGGACAATGAGACCTGCCGTCGGGTTTGCAAGGAGGAAGGACGCACCAGTGGACACTGCAGTCCAAGTCTTAAATGCTGGTGTGAAGGATGTTGAGACAGAATACCATCCCACAATCCAGACACTGTCTTAATCAATATGTATGGACGGTCTTTTGAAATAAAAGTATAAAAAATCCTTTTTATTAACAAAGCTCTCAACCTTTGGAATAAAACACATCCTTTATTTCAAATTCACAAAGTTTATTTTGTCTTAAAACATGAGACTCAACACAAGACATTGGGGTATTAACGTAAACTCTTAACATAATTTGTTTAAGTATTCTTTAACAGACTTTTCCTCTAAACTACATCCTTAAAAGCTCACAGCAATGTAAAAGTAAGGCTATGGTTATCCACCAGTGGTCCCCGCCAAATAGATGTCCATCGCAGCCTTGTTTAAAATAACAGTTTGACGGCGTTTGGGAATCGGTTGAATGTGGGGTAACCTTGTCCCATTGACGGCATTTAGACTTAAATTGGAATTGGGGTCGTCGTCTGAATCTGTCGGGTCCGGTAGCGGACGAGTCCTTTTCGCCAAGTTTGAGAATTGCGGTTCACCCCGTTCGTCACTCTTTCGCTTCCTTCTGGCCGCAGCAGCAGCGCTAGTTGTGGGGCGATCACTGCTTTGACTACTTTCCGGCGATCTGACTGGGGCGGCGGAACTCTCACTACTTTGATTAATGACTTGTTGGGCAATGGCCCTGACTGCTGTAGTTGAACTTCCCTCCGAGGAGCTGGTCTGTATGGACTGACTATTGCTCACGTCCGAAATACTGGAGCCTGTTGCGTTCTTCTTCATTTCATGCTGCCGCTTACTACGCAGCTTATTATGAAATATCTTTTCCAATCCAATGTAGCACTTCAAGCAGAGAAGCGTTCCCTCTCGAATTTCTGGGTTTATCTTTCTTGCGAAACTTAGCAGAACGCGGTTCCTGAGGGCTTTGTTGGGCGTCTGCAGCTTGTGGTTGCCCAACCCACAGTACACCTGCTTCCCTTTTGCAGGGGTTTCATCCTGCGAGTTTGGTGCCATCTGGAGACTAAAATGATTTGTTTTATTGTGTTTTCATTTGCTTTTTCTAAAACTTTCTGTGCGTTTTACGTCTAGGAAATATTCCCGCCAGGACGCTCAACTCGATAACAAAATAAAAGTTAGTGTGGAGGCAGCCGATTTTTTACTTTTTACCCCCACCAGCTGTTTATGTTATATGGTCACACTACTGGTTTTTCAAAATTTGAATTGTGGTATTTTTTTAAATAAAATAACGAATTATGATTTTCTTATTTATTAAGAAACGAACTAATTTTATGAGTTCCGTATTTATTTTAAGAAAAACATGTCTAGAAATTCTATTCTTTCCCCATTTAAAAAATAAATCGGATTAAGAATTAAGATATATTTCCTAATCTGATAAATTTTTAAGCTAAGGGAGTCCCATTAAGAAAGCTAAAATATATTTTTAGATAAAGATTCAGATAAAGCAAATTTTGTGAGATTTTACAAAACTATAGAAAAAAGTTATATGATTGAAGAGTACATAAGCTTTCGGCTTTGTTCTCCTTTCTTTTCTAATCATTGCACTTGAACTGGAATTCCGTCGACAAGTAAATATTTGCATTCAAGGAATTCTTTAACTTATCACCACGTGATAGCAGTCCTATATAAACAAAGCCCAACCGGTGACTTAACCAGAATAAATTCGTGAACTCCGAACATGAAGAGCTTCAATCCTGGATTCCTGTTTGTGCTTCTCCTGGTGTTCCTGGTGGCCCATGAAGCAGAAGGCGATTGCCTTTCTGGGAGATATAAGGGTCCCTGCGCTGTCTGGGACAATGACACCTGCCGCCGGGTGTGCCAGGAGGAAGGACGCACCAGTGGACACTGCAGTCCAAGCCTTAAATGCTGGTGTGAAGGATGTTGATACAGAAATTCTTTAAAAATGTAATTCAATGTATATTCTGATGATGCATAACTACCGTTTTTTAAATAAAAATTCTTATTAAAAATTAATTGTTTAGTTTAAGGAAGCTAAAGATTTAAAAAGGAAAGAAACTTACTTTGAAAAAATGCTTTCTTTTCAAAGTTCTACAAGAAATAGGTAATTCCTAGGTCTTTTCCCAAGACCTACATACATCAATTCCAAAACATTTGGAATTTTATTTTAACTAAATGTTTAATTTAGTATTTTAAAGGTTTTTTTTGTACATTAACTATTTACTATTTATTTGGTTACCATTTTTGTTAAACCTCTTCTAATGTATATTTTATCAGTGAGTAATTAGAAGCCAGAAGTTGTTAAAAACCAGGAAACAATCTTAACACGCAGTAGTAGTCGATTAGAAAATCAATTAGGCTTAAAGAAATGGGCCTATAGATAACGGTGGTGATTTGGAAACTCAACCTTAACTGTTGAGACTGCTTAACATATTTATACCCTTGCAGAGGGTATTATAATTTTGGTCAAAAGTGTGCAACGCAGTGAAGGAGACATCTCCGACCCTATAAAGTATATATATTCTTGATCAGGATCACCTCCTGAGTTGATATGAGCATGTCCGTCTGTCCGTCTGTCTGTTTCTACGCGAACTAGTCTCTCAGTTTTAAAGCTATCGTCTTGAAACTTTGCACACACCCTTCTTTCCTTTGCACGCAGTATATAAGTCGGAACGGCCCGGATCGGCCGACTATATCCTATAGCTGCCATATAACTGATTGATCGGAAATGGTATAACTTCGGTGTTTTTAGAGTTAGAGAGTTCAAATTTTACACGAGCGCTATTTTTGGCAAAATAATACGACATGCCAAATTTCGTAAGGATCGGCCGACTATATCCCATAGCTGCCATATAACTGAACGATCGGAAATGGTATTTGGTAGAAATATCAACTTTCGTATTTTTGAAGATAGAAGTTGGAGATTTTGTATTGTAATAAATTGGATTATATATTCCTATTCCCATAAGGATCGGCCAACTATATCCGATGTTTGCGATATATATCCGGTTTTAACTGCAAGGGTATATAAACTTCGGCTCCGCCCGAAGTTAGCTTTCCTTTCTTGTTTTGTATAATGTTTTTCAGGCTTACTAATTACATGACTAATTAGTTCTTCCAAGGTAGAGAATAATTAAAACTAGACCCAAGTGATGGTTTTATCTCCCCAAGAAATGGTAAACAAAATGCCTTTAGTTGCATTAATTGTAACTTTTATTAATCTTCAGTCTTATCCTTGGCAGGCTTTTCCATTTAGGAGTCCAAGTACCGAGTATCCACGCCGATGTTCCAGATCCTGCAAAGAAACAGAGCAAATACCCTACGTCCGTCCGAAATGTCATTTCTAGAGATGTGGTCGAGGACTCCGAGGGAGTTCGAAATAGAGGCAGTCTTTGAATGGAATCGATGGTGATTTATGACCTTTCAGGAGTCAAAACAGTTCGAGAAGGATCCCGGACCAAGGTCCGGACCGAGGCGGTTACGGTAGATGTGTGTCTGTTAGCTGGGACGGTCTTCTGTCTGCAAGACAAGTCAGGCGTAAGATATGATTGCATTAATTTTAAACTACTTATAGGGCAGATCCAAACGAATCGAAACGAGTCGGATCGGATCCCAGGAGACTGGACGGGATCATCGTCCTTGGCAGTCTTTCTTATGGGGTCTGTGCCCCGCTTGAGCTGAATCTCGTTTTGGGGGACTTTTGGGGGGCGGCTGGCTTAGTGGCAAGAGGCAAGAGGGGGCTTAGATCGGGGGACACACACATTTACACACATCACTGATTGCACTGCTCGTGTTAACTCAAGTTCGTTCATGGTTGTTGTTGTTGTTGGTTGTAACAGTTGTTGTTGGGCGTCTCTTTAGTCTTTCTCTCTCTCTTTCTGTTAAATAAAGTTCACATTTCTCTCGTGTTGTTTTGTATTTTTTAGCATTAGTTTAAAATATTTAATTGAAATTTAAATTTTCTGCTTATGTCGTAAGTTTGTTTAAATTATATTATATGTGGGTGGGGTAGCGAGGGGGACAGAGAGAAAGGGGGAGGGCTTGAAAGAGAGTTGTATCGATTTGAAGACGATAGCGATCATTATCATTATCATTAAACTTTTCTTATAACCGATACGCATTCAATATTTCTCATTGCATTTTCACACGCGAGAGGGTTAGGATTACACTTTCCACCGAATCTAGATCCGACTAGGCGAGCAGTCGGTCTCGTCTAGCGCCTGTTGTCCCGATAGCTTCGCTGGCCACCGCGGTCGCCCCGAAAAGGTCGCGAGTCCCGCGAAGATCCACTGCGGTTTCCGCCGTACTCCCGCCGTCGACCGCCCGAAGATCCGTTATTGGCATCTCGATTCCGGTAGCCACCCGGTCCACCTATACTGCCCGAACCCCCTCCACTGCCGCCCACACCAGGCCCCAGGCCTACGCCGGCCGCTGCCGCCTGGGCTCCGCCAGCTGCCCCACCGGCCCCGTTACTGCCTCCATTGGAAGCCCCCCCGTAAACGGGAAAGCCTGGAGGCGGGACCGTGGGTAGGCCGGCGTTTTTCCAGGCGGCGAACTCCTCGTAGCTGGGAGTTTTGTCAAATCCGGGCGGCGGTGGCCTCTGGGGCGGTGGATAGTCCGGCAGGGGAGGCGGCCCCGGGCCGTCGTAGTACCTTACCGGCGGAGGCAGTTGTTCGTACAGGGCAGCCGCAGCTCCTGGAGGCAGTGCTCCAGCTGCTCCCGCGCCGCCGCCTGCGATCGGCAGCTGGGAAAACGGCGGCACGAAGGGCAGCGGGGGCAGTTGGCCGTGCATGTTTCGCATATAATCCGCCACATAAGCCTCGGCGGCTGCGGCCGAGGACATAAAGCGCTCCCAGGAGGGCATGGTCATCTCGCCGGGACCACCGGGTGCTCCGCCTGCACCACCAGCCCCCATCTGGCGATAGGGTGAGCCACTGCGCTTGAAGCCACCACCTGGCGGGATTCCCATGCCGCCATGATGATGATGGTGGCGATACGGACGGTGATGCGGCGGTCCGCCGTGATAGCTCCTCTTGTGCCGCATCGGACCCAACTGGTTGTGGTTCGCACCCCTCGGCCCTCCGGTGCCGTGGCCTCGGGTCGAGAGGCTGCGCGGCGGCTTGTAAATCACGTGGATGCCCTTCTCACGCATTACACGGGCCGTCTCCTTGGATTTCTTGAGTATGGGCGTCAATTCGATTTGTTCGTCCTCGGGGAAGAGTCGGCACAGCTCGCCGCCTATCTTGGGCTCGATTTCCTGGCCATCCCGGCCAATCTTGACCGGCTTGCCTTCGTTCCAGCTGTTGTGCAGGTGGAGAGTGGCGTTGAAGGACAGCTCCTTGCGGCATATCCAGTCCAACTCGATGACGCCGCCTAGGGCCTTGGGCGATATGCTGGGGGGCAGCACCCAGGCCACTTGAGGAATGTCGCGCCGCGAAGGGGCTGCCATGCGAGCGAACCCTGCAAATTTACCTGCAAGCACATGGGGATATTGTGTGAATTATAGTGGGGTACCCAAGGAGGTGGAGACACTTAGAAGAAGGAAACAACATACCACTCTCGTTGACCGAGAAAATGAGCAGCACATTTCTGGCCTCTTTGAAGGCCTGGTTCAGATTGGCGTCGTTCTGTGGAAGCGTGGCCCAGACGCTCTTACTCTTGGATAGCTGGACGTTGTCGCTGTTGTTGGACTTGATCAGGAAGAACCTCGTGTCGCGGAACAGGTAGTTCAGCTTGGTCATGTAGTCGTAGCCCTTTTGCGGCTGCGATTGGGAGCCACCATCCTTTTCGGGAGTGGAGCTCTTGGAACTGGGCTTTCCCCGTCCCGCTCCTCCGTTACCGCCGTTTCTCTTGTGTTGCGTGCCCGAATCTGAGTCTGACGACTCTGAGTCTGATTCCAGAGAAGGAGCAACAGGCTTCTCGTCCTCAGCTTCGCTGATATCGCTCTTGTGTCCCACCGATTCCGTGGTACTTTTCTTACCGCGGGATTTTTTCGCCTGTGGCTCTCGCCCTTCTCCGGACGACGTTTTTCCCTGCTCCTTCTCTGATGACTCGGAAGAGGTCTTTTTGGAAACCTTCTTCTTCTTGCCGCCGTTGACTTCCTCCGGTGTGAGTTCCCTCTTGCTCTTTGAAATCTTCGAGGATGTCTTCTTCGTTTCGGCAGCTGGGGCAGGGGCCTCCTTGGTCGCCTTCTTGGTCTTGCGCTTGGAACTGCCCACCAGCGAGGAGGTGGCCGTGCTCACCGAACTGATGCTGGGCTCCGAGTCAGAAGAGTCTCCGCCATTCGACTCCGAGGCCTCACTACGGGTGTTGAATTCAAAGTCCTGCAGCTCCTCGGCAATGTCCGCCTCGTTCTCGTCGAGGCCCAGGTGCACAGCGTCCAAGTCCGCCATGTCGCGCATCAGCAGCGTTTGTTTACCTGCGCCGAAGTCCGAAAAGAAAAACATTAGCGGAGCACCCACACAGACATGCACCCACACAATCGCAGGGGGAGAAAGAAATATAGAGAAAAAAGCCGATCGATCGGCGAAAATTCAGGGTCAAAACCGCGTTAAAACGACACTCACTGGCTGCTCTTGGCAAAAACTGCTCGGACACCGGATGGGGGCCACTCTTCCAGCACTTTTGACGCCGCAAACCCTCTATAAATAATCAAATAGTTAATTTTTACACAATTTTCTGCGTCACAGCGGCTGAGATAGCGTTGGCGTCGGAGAGTTGTATTCGCGGTTATCGGTGGAGAACTATCGATAACACGATGGTATTTTATTCGCGGTATTTCCGCGACGCGTTAGCAGCACTGTTCGGAAGGAAAACATGCACAACAAGGAGTTGGATTACCCTGCTTTTCCGCTTTCCCTGGTGGATGACAGCGATGACTATCCTCAAATATGTTACCTGCCTGAGAGGGAGGATCCTGTCGAGCTAGATTGGTGTCAGTGCTGTCTCTCTGATGGAAGCTTTGCGGTGTGCCGGGTCACCTCACGTGCCGGCGGTGAGACTTGTTGCTTTCTGGATGGAACTGTGGCTTCCACGGAACTATCCCTTGCCAATCAGCGTTTGTTGGGCTTAAAACCTCTAAAGTTCGCTGGGAGCGTGGATCAGCTTTCCTGTTTGGTCACCATTACGGAGGAGCTGTTTGTGCAACCTCTGCTTTCGCTGGAGGACATTCAGGACGATTTACGAGTCTTCCTGCGACATTTGAAGCTCATCAAAGGTTGTTCCGTGCAGCACCGACGTCTCAGAAAGCTGGGAATAGCCAGTGTGGAAATAGTGGATGCTTCAGGTGCGGGACAGGATGATTGCTTTGAAGTATCAAAGACCTGTAACCTCCAAGTGGCAGACACACGGCTCAGGGTACCCTATCCCTTAGATTCCTCATCCAAGTACCTATCACATGGATTCGAGGAGCATCTGGAATCCTTGAAACAACTGGTGAGCACCTCAGAGAGCTGCTTGCTCAAGTTTCCTGCAACTTGCTTGGTACTGGGACCTGTGGGAAGCGGAAAAAGTAGAATACTTGGTGAGCTCTTAAAGAGGCAATTCTGCAATGGCTTCTATATCACAGCCAGCCAGGTCCTGCGTTCATATCCTGGAGAAACTGAAGAGGAGCTAAGACGAATCTTCAAAGCAGCCGAAACTTTTAAGAAGAAACTACGTCCATTGTGTAAGTTTAATTTTTAAAGAAAAAATTAAAAAACTAATGATATGTTGCACTTCCCAGCGCCCATTGTAATAATCATAGAGGATATCGAATTGTTATGTCCTTCAACCAACTCTTCGGATGCCAAAAACGCAGGAAACTCCCTACGCATATCCGCGCAGCTTAACAAACTAATCGATACCCTGCCAAAAGGAGTCTTCTGCATGGCCACCTCTAGTTCGCCCGACTCCTTGCACGAGAACGCCCGCCGGCGATTCATTAGAGAGATAACCATCAATATGCCAAACGAGGAGCAGCGCAAGTTTCTTGTGAGGGATCTCGCCCAGGAGCAGAAGCTGTCTTTTTCGGAGGGTCTACTAGAGCACATAGCTCGGAATACGCAGGGCTATGTAATGGCAGATTTGATACTTCTCTTGCGGCGTGGGCTACAGAAATGTCTGACCGAAGAAGGCTCCGATGTGGAGCGCATTTTTCGGGAATTACTACTTAGCACTCAACCTAGTGCCTCGCGTACTACGGACGTTCGAGTATCGAAAATGGCGGACGGTTTTGAGATTATTGGAGGAATGGAATCACTAAAGCGAACCCTGCAAGTGTCGGTCTTGGCGGGACTGCAACAAAGTGCATCCTTTGCTCGCTTTGGATTGTCTCTGCCCAAAGGAGTCCTGCTTTATGGACCTCCCGGCTGTGCCAAGACCACGGTTGCCAAGTGCCTGGCCAAGGAGGCCAGCATGACCTTCATTGCCACATCGGCCGCAGAGGTATACTCGCCCTATGTTGGCTGTGCGGAAAGATTTATTACTAGGATTTTCGACACGGCTCGGAAGAACGCACCTTGCCTGATTTTTCTGGACGAGATTGGTAGGTTTTTCTTCGAACTCTTGGTGATAAATGGATTATTTTCTAAATTCCTAAAACATTTACAGATTCCCTTGTAGGCAAGAGAACTGTTGCCAGTGGGCGAGGTGGTGGTCAAGTCCAGCTGAGGATTCTGTCGACGCTTCTCACCGAAATGGATGGCATCGTGGCTGGGGGCAGTCAGCAACATATACTCGTCGTAGCTGCCACTAATCGTCCGGATATGATCGACGATGCGCTGATGCGTCCAGGTCGATTTGATAAACTTATCCATGTGCCAGCTCCTGACACGGAATCCCGACTGGCATTGCTACAGCTCCATGCCCAGCGAATGCCTTTTCATGAAAATGTTGATCTGGAAGAGATTTCCCTGCAAACGCAGCGGTATTCCGGGGCGGATCTGTGCAATCTCTGCAACGAGGCGGCTATCGAGGCCTTCCAGAGGTATTTCGAGGCCACAGAAATAGAGATTCAGGACTTTAAGAAGGTCCTGGCCAAGCAGAAATCCTCGCTAACACAGACTCAGATAGATGGGTATTATAAGTTTGCCCATAGGTTTTTATAAAATATGTATTTTCTTTTTTAAGTTCAGTTTTTTAAAACTAAAAATTAAATTAAGCGGAAATATTTTTGTAACATAAACAATTAAGAAAGCAATTTAATTTAAGCAATAAATACATCTAAGATAGTTAATTGTTTTCATTAAATGAACTTTACCAAAATTAAAATCAAAAATTCCCGCTCCCAGTGTTGGAAATGTGCCACGTGAAAGTGCTGGAAAACACTAAACTAAAGTGTTGATTTACGCAGCTCGACAAAGAAAGAAAAACAAACCACATTTTCGAGTTAACACAATTAATACCTAGGTATAGGTACGATTAAACACAATCAAACCGGCGTGAGTCACTGGAGTGAGGCTTCATCTTTCTAGCCAGTATGGCCGATGCCCGCAAAGAGGACGCTCCCCCGAGCTACGAAGAAGTCATGAGTGCCTCCTCTACACATGGTATGAAACCTTAATAACATTATCTTGAAAGCCTTAATGAAATCCGTATTGGTATTGACAGATTCCGGGTTGATATCCGGCGTGCATCACGGAGCACCAACTGCGCCACCGCTCACAATGCACGCGCCCTCATACGGGGCTTTTGAGACGACTCCGGTCAGCGTGGTCATTCAACCGCCTGTTCCTCCAATAGCCACAGAGATAATAGTGATTGGAGGTTGCCCGGCCTGCCGCATTGGCTTACTAGAGGATACCTACTCAGCCGCCGGTCTGTGCTGCGCCATCTTTTTCTTCCCCCTTGGAATTCTGTGTTGTCTGGCTATGAAGGAAAAGCGCTGCAGCAACTGCGGCACTGTCTTCTAAGCAAAGGCCTATCCATTACTCCTAGCGCTATTGGATTTGGTCGTCTCTGAGCCTGTGACTTCTTTAGCTACATATATATTTTTGATATCACAAAACGCCACTATTTTATTTATTGTTATTTTATTATTGTTAATCGTTAGCTCTGCAATATCACACACTATATGTAAATAAGAACCATGGGTCTTTCCAGATTAAGAAACATACACATATATTATAGTCATAGTAAACATAGTCCCATTCGCAGACGAATCTATATCCGTTAAAGGGAATTTATTGACCCGTACGCATGTATTTGTTAAAGATAAGATGCTTATTGGCATTTGGCAGCGACAAAGTGACTTCAAGTTCAAAATAAAGTACTGTTTTTAGCTAAAAATGTAAAAACTAGACACATCACACCCATCTGGAAAGTTGTTTGAAGGTTTTATGACTACTGGATGACTGCTTCATCAAAGCTATTCGTCGATGTTTGAGAATTTCCCCGGTTGTATATGGATGAGACACCCACTGCCTGCGATACTGTCGTCGAGCCGCGCTTCCGTTAAATTCAATTGAAATATAATGGAGGGCGGTTTTGAATTACGCCGCTCGCCTTTCCCCGATGCGGCATATTTTGTTCCTTTTGAGCTCTATCAGAGAGGCAAGTAAACAAGTGGAGTGGATCTTTTGAGGATGGAGGCGACCCAAGGATACCCTACAGGAAGGTCTCATCAAAAATGTAATGAGGTATTCAATTACCCACAAAAAAGCTTACTTTTCCTTCATTTAGATTCTCTTGTATTTCCAAATCTTACATTTTATTCAAATCTTGGTGGAAATTTCAAGAAAGAGATATACCTCAAGGCTAACATGCCGGCATCCGTACATCCGCCGTGTCTCTGTCGGCATCTTCGAGTCAACAGTCGCGAATCTCAATCGCCGTGGATATGACCTGTATTCGTTTGGTTCTTCTGTGGCTGCTGCTCTCCTCTTTCAGCCTTCTGGAGGTAGTTTCTCAAGACCGGACTAGACCTCCAAATGTGGTACTGGTGATCTTTGATGATTTGCGACCAGTGCTCGGCGCCTATGGGGATTCCCTGGCCAGTACTCCGTACTTGGACGCCTTTGCTCAGGGCAGTCATGTGTTCACGAGGGCCTATAGTCAGGTAGAGATTAGGGGTACCTTTTTGATTTAAAATATTATAAAAACTTTAATTTATTCTTTCCAGCAAGCACTTTGTGCACCCAGCAGGAATTCTCTCCTGACCGGCAGAAGACCGGATACGTTGCACCTCTATGATTTCTACAGTTACTGGCGGACTTTTTCCGGAAACTTCACCACCCTGCCGCAGTACTTCAAGGAGCACGGCTACTACACCTACAGCTGTGGCAAGGTCTTCCATCCGGGACTCTCCTCCAACAACACGGATGACTACCCTTTGAGTTGGTCAGCGCCCGCTTTCAGGCCACGCACAGAGCAGTTCATGAACTCACCCGTATGTCCGGATAGGGAAGGTATCCTACGCAAGAACCTCATCTGTCCAGTGGAGCTGCAAACCCAACCGTTCAAGACACTGCCGGATATAGAGTCCGTGGCGGAGGCGCTACGTTTTGTGGAGTCCCGAAAGCACAACCACAGGGAACCCTTCTTCATGGCGATGGGTTTCCACAAGCCACACATCAACTTCCGCTTCCCCAAGCAATTCCTATCGAGGTTTCCCCTCTCAAAGTTTTACAACTACACGGAGGACCGACACAAGCCTCCGAATATGCCGGCTGTGGCCTGGAATCCCTACACAGATGTCCGAGCCAGGGACGACTTTAAGCACTCGAATATATCCTTTCCCTATGGACCCATTTCCCGGCACCAGGCTGCCCAGATACGCCAAGGATACTACGCCTCGGTGGCCTATGTGGACGATCTTTTTGGCAAGTTGATCTCCGGCTTGGATTTGGATAACACTGTGGTGGTGGTGCTGGGGGATCATGGCTGGTCTCTGGGGGAGCACGCCGAATGGGCCAAGTACAGTAACTTTGAGGTGGCTCTCAGGGTTCCCTTGATCATTCGCACCCCCCAGTTTCCTGTGACTAAGCCACAGTATCACCATGGTGTCACCGAACTATTGGATGTGTTTCCCACTTTGGTGGACCTGGCTGGACTTCCGCCACTCCCGTCCTGTCACAGTAACCAGGACTTAACCTGCGGCGAGGGAAAGAGTCTCTACCCCCAGATAATGGGCTTGGGAATGGGTAAGTTGGTTTTGTTTTCAGTTCTAAGTTGGAACTTCTAACCTTTTGAAGACTTCTTAGGTGATGAGCATGTGGCCCTCAGCCAGTACCCCCGCCCGGGAATGCTGCCCACAAAGCATCCAAACAGCGACAAACCCAAGCTGCGAAATATCAAGATAATGGGCTATAGCCTAAGAACTGATCTGTATAGGTACACCCTTTGGGTTAGATTTCATGCCCAGAATTTCAGCAGAGGTGAGCTCTTTCCTTAAAATAAATATCAACATTAAATATAATTTTATTTTTTCAGACTGGCATGATGTCTATGGCGAGGAGCTGTACGACCACCGCCTGGATTCTGGCGAGGAATTCAACCTAGTGCCCCTGCCCGAGTTCGATGATGTGCGTCAAAGACTGCGCCGGCGTCTGATAGAGGTCGTGGGCAGTTAGTGGAGATCTCCAACACTTCTCCGCCCTTTATGATTTTCAACAAATTCATAAACAATAAAAAAAGAAAGAAAAGACAGCGTGACAAACAATCTCGAGACAGCGAATATCTTGTCGCCATAATTGGAATTTAATACTTCCGGTTGGGCAACAGAAACGACGCCCAGACAGGCTGCATATTTTTCGCTGTAATTTTCGCTGTAAGCCCCCTGGAAGCCGACTCTCTTACTCCCCGGAATCGGATTCACTACACCATACTACCATACTACCATACTCCATGCCATTCCGGACCGATTCGATCCGATCCGATCCGCGCATGCGTGACTTGTGTCCATTGCCTTTTTGGCTTCGTTTTTGTGAATTTTTGTGAATGAAATTTCATTCAACGTTGGCGGCGCGCGTCTCGCTGCGTTGGCGTCAACGGCGACAGCGACGTCGATGTCGAAGCCCCAATTGGGAGTACACTGAAAAAAAGTACTATTGCCATTTTAGAAATAATTTCAAGATTTTATATGAACGTCAGACCGAGAAAGTAGGTTTTTTTGTGGTATATTTTCTTAACTTTTTTTTTTAGATATTTTATAATTTTTTTTCTCTGTAATTGTGGCCACTCTTTGAAGCTTTCATTTTCGCTCTGGCTTGTTGCCAGGCGAGTGAAAATCCCCGGCTCCGAGTCTGGTAATTAAATCTGCAGCTCGCCGGCTGATCGATGGCTCCTCCAGCCCCCACCCTGATACGCCCGCCTTCCCCTCTCATGGCGGTCTTAACCCCATCGTGTTTAACCCACTCTTATGCGACGGACGGGCTCTCTAATGTGCATTTTTGGTGTGGGCCGCCTCCTTGTGCCATGTGCCATGTGGGCTGTCTTTCTGGAGGTGATTAAACTGCATTTTGGCAGCACTTTCGGCACACACAACCACTGCGCACTGCTGCGCCTGCGCATTTGCAAATATTTGTCCCAAAGAAGGCGTGGCAGCTTCAATTTATGATTTTTTCATATTTTTCATTTTTTGTTGAAAGCTTGAAACCACTTTTACAATTCCATTCACTAATTTGGTTGATTATAGAGTGGAAAAAAAAGGTAAGTATTTTTTTATAATTACTTTTGATCTTAAATACCCTTCTAACTTTTATTCTAAGAGAAGGATTTAAGGGATCTATAAGTAGAATCATAATATTATCGTTAAAGGCTTTGGAATTTGTTTGAATTATTTAAGGTGTGTTTTTAGATAATCCCTCCCTCGCATGATATTTTTTCCAGATCCACCTACCATAACTTATTTTTACTTTGCCATTTCCGTTGTGGGCTTTCCTCTCATTCATTTTCTTTACCGTTGCTCCGTTGACAGCCTTTTTCTTTAATTCCTCCCCAATGGGTGGGGAGGAGTTGCAGCTCCAGCCTCTGCCCAGGCCCAGCCCTGCCCCTCCCCCTCCCTATTTTGGTTATGCATAATGCATTTTAAGGGGGCAGGAGACAGGGGCAAATCGGCGGATATAGCTCGTGTGGGGCCTTTGGATTGGAGTGTCTGTTTCGGTTTTGAGTTTTGCGGCTAACCGCAGCACAATCGCATAGCGCGTGTGTTATAATAATCTATGGCACTTTAGAGGTTTAACCGATGGCCGCATAGATACAGATACAACAACAGTAACAGTCAACGTTACAGAGATACAGATTCAGATACATTTAGCCAGGCTAGATGGATGGATACCAACAGATACAGATACAGATAGAGATACCGGCTGAGTGGCGGTAAATGTGGCAGACACTCGGGCGGGCTGGCTCTAAACTGTATTATATATCTGCCATATAGCCATAAAGCCTACGGAGAGCCGATTTCAACTCACACACGCGCAGCTGCGCGAATACAACTTTAATTTGAATTTGTAGGTTGCTTTGCCGTTTATTTCTAAGCAAACTCGGATGCGTGGGCGGCTCAAACGAAACAGCAAAAGATGCGTAGGCCGCCTGTGGCAGAGACGCCAACTGAGGCAGCAACAGCG
The DNA here is from genome assembly GCF_030179905.1 of Drosophila bipectinata. Classification (NCBI taxonomy): domain Eukaryota; kingdom Metazoa; phylum Arthropoda; class Insecta; order Diptera; family Drosophilidae; genus Drosophila; species Drosophila bipectinata. Next base: position 1,321,409 of record NC_091738.1, on the reverse strand, counting down.
ACAGCAACAACAACAATATCCGAGATGTGTGTATAAAGTGGATATAGTTCATCAAGCGGACTAAAGTCGGCTTTTTACCTACGCATCTGACGACGCTTCGTAGCTTTTAGCTCCAAGTGTAAAGCGGGTTCTCTCTGCCCCCTCGTACACTGATAAAAATCATTTGAAACAATCTCAAAGCCCACAAAAAACCATCCCAAAATCAGATACTCTTTCCCCAAGTGTAGTTGTACTCATAGACATAGTTGTTGCTGCCGGCCTCCCGCTGTAAAAAAATGCTAATTTTCGTTGACATGCCATAGTTTGGCTAATGACGAAGGTTGTTTGTTAGCTTTGTCAGTTGACTTGACGCCGTTGCCAAAAAAATACAAATAAAATAGTAGAAAAATAGAAGAAGAAACTTAAAACTGGTTGCCATGTGTCCGAGAGAGTAATAGAGATGGAGCTAGCCCGGTCCGGGAGTGAACTCAAAATTTCTTTTGACGGAATTTCCATGAATTAATACAGCTGCCGGATTATGGCCAGAAACCGTCCAAAAACACCGTCCGAACCGTGGCCATCTCTCCTCAGGTGTCTCTGACACTTGTGGGCATTATATATGGGATATATACCCACTAAACGGATGTCAAGCTGTGTCTAGCCGGAAATTTTTATACCCAAGCCTCATCAAATGGTTATATAGAGGGTATTTTGGCTGATTGAGGATCATCGCATTAAATCGGAAATTTTAGTAAATTCAGTAACTAAGGTGAAGAAGATCGAAAGATATCTAACTAACTTATCTATATAATTACATAATATAATAAGAAATCTATATAATCTTGGTGTTGAATACAGTTTTTTTAAATATCTTTATGGATTTTTTTCAACATTTTTTTTGAAATCTTGAGAAGACGAAAAATTGTGTTTTGTACGCCCACTGGCAGATGTCAGCTCTTGGCATTTGATCAATGTCAAGGCCTGATCACTTCATCAGACCATAACTATGACAGATCTCGGTACGTACACACACCCCTTAGCCCTCAATCAATTGACAGCCTTGGCCAATAATGGCCAGAAACGAAATATAGGTAAGATATACAAAAAACGACAGAGCCAAAAAGAAATTGCTAAACAGAAATATTTTGTTGAATGAAATCCACGCAAGACAAGTCACCAGAGATGGGGGGAAAAAAACAACAAAGATCGGGCTTTTGACCATTCAGAAGGGAACGGAATGGAGCACAATGAAGTGGAAAAGAGCCAACTGACTTGGCCCAAACCGAACTCATCCGTTGCCTCCTCTGGGTCTCTGCTTCTTCTCGGAGCTGTCTTGTAGCAACAAAATAATTTATTGAAATTCAAATTTATTATCTGCTGCTGCTGCTTCTTTGCCATCCGAGTCTTCGTTTTTTTTCGATTTTGAGTTCGGGCTTGGCCAGGTCGAAAGAAATTTTATATTTTTTCTTATTTTATTTTCGACGGTGGAGCTCCCGGCTCTCGAGCCAAAACCAATTCAACTGGAATGCAGACCCTTTGCCTGCCATATGCCATCACTTTTTGGCCCAGAGCGTAAAACGAAACGAAACAATCAAGAATGAGTGTAGAAATTCCACAATGAGCCCACGCAGTGATGCTCCAAAGAAGGGGCTTTCTGATATTCTTTTTTTTGGTAATATCGTACATATATGTACATATATTCTTTTTTTTGAGGGACTTGGTTCGGAGTAATCAAGGTTTAGCCAAACGGATTAAGCCAAGAAAATGTACTTTGTTGCAGAGATAGATTTAAGTGATTCAGAAGAAAATACCTATTTCTTTAAGGAATAAATCTTAATCCTAAAGCTCAATAAAATATTAAAATCGAAATAAACTACATCAATTTGACTAAAAACCTTACAATTATTAAAATATTGTAAAGTTGTAACATGCGACCATGTGGCTTAAAATATAGTTGTGCAAAACCTTAAAAATATGGAGTATATATGGAAACAAAGTGGGCGCGGCTGCTTCAGGGCGGAGATGGAGTATTTTTTTAGGTGGGTGGAGGGGGATGGCAAGAAGAAGAAGACGAGGAAGCTGAGTGACCGACCACAAACAGTTTGAAAGCCCCCGCTCAGAAAACAGGCAGCCGCTGTAACGCGTGCTAAACAAGTTTCTCGATCCATTCCAAGAGCGCGTCTTTGTCTTTTGTCTTGGCTGATACCCTGGATATAAAGGTATTTAAAAGGAATATAAGTTGGACCTTCTCAGACTTTTAAACTGTAGATATTTAAGAAATTAACACCGAATTTGCTCAAAAGAAAATATATAGCATACTTTTAGGGGAGCAAGGACAATGACTATTTTTGGCTTTCAATTAAAAGAAACTGTTAGCAATTTTTATTTGATTTATAAGTATTTCATAAGGTACTTCCCAGTCCTAACTTTGGCTAGAAGCTCTTGCCTTTTAGTTCTTTTATTTTTGGCTACAGCACAAAAGGTTGAGAACCGGCAATACTATACCGGAGCCTCTCCGGACTGGACTATGCGATATAAAAGACATTGAGAAATCGTTTTCCTTTTCAGTGATGTTACTGAAGCTGCAGATGATGCTTCTCCACTACCGTTTCTTATGATAATAAATATTTCTGGGCTCTGTCAGTTTCGGGGAGTCCAATTCAAAGACGAACAACAACGATATAAAAATCCCATTCCGAGGGGCACGGTTATGATGGAGGGTGCATGATACCCTGGCTCCCATTGTGCTTTATTTACGGCCAAATAATTCAAATTAAGCCTGCGATCCGTTTCTTGTGTATCTCCGGGTACATCCGAGAGTATCGGTATCTGCGGCTCGATATCTCAACACCAGAACAATGCCACCGCAAGGGGCCGCGTGCCAAAAAATTTTGATGAACTACACACATTATAAATGAGAACGATTTTTGATTTTCCTGGAAGCCTCATTTCGCCTTTTTGCTCAGCAATTTGTTGGCACTTTTGTTTACCCTTTTGGACAATCAGCGATGCTTCCAAAAAAAAAAAACCAGAAAAAAATGAGAAGTTTACAATGAAATGATTTAAACAATGTTTTGCTATTTTACGGTTTACACCTGTTTGAGTTCAAACTATAAATATCGAATGCCGTAAATACATCCCCATGGCCATGGTTTCCAATTCGAATTTATTTTTGCCATTCTCACCTCTTTGCTACAAAATTTAGAAAACATCACCCCCGATCCTCTCGGAGCTCTCGGACTAAGATTTTCTTTTGAATTTTCCGACCTGAAAAATTTTACGCCACGATTTAATGAGCACTTCGATTTAGTCGAAGGAAAATTCGCAAAGGCGCCAGTTTAGCGCTGAATGTTATTTCAAATATTTTCCCAGTTCTTTACACTTTTGGGGAAATTTTTGAGATTCGGAAAGAGGAAAAATGTTTCTTATCAAAGAGATGGTACTCTTTCTTTCCTTTTTTTTTTTTTAAATAAACACAAATCTTTAATGACTTTTTTCCTCTGCCTTTTGGGGGTGTGGAAGTTCCCCAAAAAGAGATCTAGCCAACTCATCGGCTTGGCGGAGCATGAATATATTCATTTCGCATAAATCTTGTTTTATATCTCTGGATGTGCTTCAATAAAAATCACACACATGGCATTGCATTTCCAATGAGCGGACAACGGAACTAGCGGACATGCGGACACACGGACAGCGGACAGGCGGATGGACGGGGCGGTACGCTAAGCCACAGCGGCGATATCACAAACTAGGCAGATCTATGTAGCAACATAGGATAGGAGTGCACTGGGAAATATTTTTCTAATAATTTTAAAATTATTTTTTTAATCATAAAATAGAGCATTTTACTATTTAAAGTGGGTTTATTATAGGTATAGCTTTTAAAAACAGATTTATTTCAGTGTCTTGCTGTGGACTGCCCCCCACCAGAGTTGCATATTCAAACAGCGGACACGGGCCAGGCCAGGCATTTAGTATTAAGTATTTAGCATACGACACAACAACAACAACAACATCATCCATAGCAATATCAGCAGCCAGAGCGACAGCAGCAACAGCAACAGCAGCAACATGTCGCTTGTATCTTGCGGGTGCCGCGATTGATGGTACAGCCAGCACATCAGGGAGGAAGTGCTCTTCCGGTCTTGTAAATGAAAATATGTATTTTTTTTTTCTTTTTATTTTGTATCTGCCGCCTGTGAAGGCACTGTTGCTTGTATTTTTTTATTTTATTTAATTTTATTTTATGAATAGATTGCGTTACGCATACAAAAATAGGCAAAAGCGGCGACGACTACGCCGAGTGCTTGTGAATGAGCCCACAGCGGATGGATGGATGGATGGATGGACGGATCGTATGCTATATGGTATATGCTAGGGCTGTACGGCTATATGGTGTGGTTCGGAATGGATCGGATGAATGACTGGCTGACTGACTGACTGATTGTGTGTGTGGCCCTCGGCATGGATCGCCCGGGCTTAATGCTCTTTGGGGGTTTTATGTTTATCCAAATAAGCAGCGGCATTGTATAAAGTAATCGCCAACCACTGTTGCTGTTGTTGCTGATTTTGTTGCTATTGTTGCTGCTGATGTTGCTGCTGATGTTGCTACTGTGGGGTGCTAATAAATAAATCGCATTTGATGTGCAGGGACTTGTGGGATAACTACTTTGCAAGGCAGCGATGATCGCAAACAGTTTTGGGGTGTAAGGAAGGATATTTTAGTCGAAAGTGATTATTTCCACCTGAAAGATACTATATCTTATAACTCTATATTGAAAGAGAAACCCCTACCTATACAGGGAAAAGTCTCTTTCAAAGAGAACCATCCATAATGGAACCATCCATCAATCCTAAAATCCAGTGTTTTTGCAACATATTTGTGATTTAAACCCTTCGCCAATGACCTTTAAATTATTACCAAAAATACTTTTATTCTTAATTTTCTTAAAATTCAATATTAAAACCATCAATTTCCATTTTTTATACTGAAAATGGTACATCTCACTATAGAGATACTCCAAAAACATGCCATCATTGAACTGAAGTGTAGGGCACTTTTAGAGAGTTCCTCACTTCGATTCGGGCAAAGTAATTTGATATTCACTGAGCAACTACACAAAGCAACAACAACAACAACAAGAGGCAACAAAAAATAATAAAAAAACATCATTAACAATAACAACAACAAAAGGGGAAACTCCTATTGTGAATGGTCTGCGTACAATTTTTATCCAACATTTACATTCCCATTTGCATTGATTGTGCATGACTCTATGTAATTTTAATCACAGAAATGGGCACTTGTTGTAAAAGGGATTTCCTGTTATGAATATTCCATCAACATAATTATTACATACGACTTGGAATTAACCATTGCCATGGGTCCACCATGGGCCTTTCGACTCCGACTCCGACTCGACAAAAAATAAAGTGCAGGGGGCATTGCCGTATACGTAATCATTTCCGCCCGTCAACTGTTTTTTTTCTTCTTTTTACAGTTAACAGTTAATTAAGTTGATATTCACGAGGAGGAGAAAAATTCGGAGAATTTAATGTAGTAAACCGTTGACTTACAAATTGACCCCCTGACCCCCGCCATCAAAATCCCCCAGACAACAAAAAAAACGGGGTGATGCTCCTCCGTAATCGTCTTCGTGGTGAGTCAACGAGATCGGTAAGGAATTTTTACTGCCGATTTGATTAATTAATTAAAGCGCAACCCTTGAAAGTGTCGGCACGAAAAATAAGAAAACAAAAGTGCCATAAACTTTTTACAAAATGTGCCTGCGACCTTTGACGCCGAACTTGGGCGATGATTAAGCCAATCAGCCTAAGCCTGACAAAACAAAAATATTTCACTCGATCTGCTCTGAGTCAGTTCGGAAACATGATCGGGGCGGCCAAAAAGATTTCCAATAATAAGGAGCACAGCCATATTCCACACAATACACAACAACTGGGCCCGTTTAATGACCTTAAAGGACGTACGAGGAAAAGTTCTGGCCAGATTTCTTCAGAAAACGCAAAGTAGACGCAGACATAAGAGCAGAAAAAACAAAGAAAGGGACTTGAGGATATCGAATAAATGATACCCGGTACTACCAATTTGAAAAGACTTTACAGGATACTATTTCAATGAAATAATATAACTGACAAAGTTTCAGCTTGTTTTATAAATTATTTTATTTTGGTTTTTAAAGAGATCCCTTGTTGCAAACCTCTCATCTATATAACCACTCTTTACTGCAAAATGCTTAAGAAACCCAAACAAAAACAAAACCCTGTACATAGTAATAAGTGCAGCCACGCCTCCCCAAGGTGGCTCGAAGGGGGAGCTGGCCAGGGAAGCAGGCAACTATTAGCCATAATGTGCTGGGGCCGTGAAGGCCTCGCAGGAGGCTGCGATTGTTGACGAGTGAAGAGTTGGAGTCAGAATCGGAAAGTCAGGCTTTAAGGCACTAAGAACAAAATATTATAAATAATATTTTAGATTAAAAATTAGTGTGAAATATATATAGAATAACTATAGTATTTTATATAAAAATAAATGAGTAAAAAAAAGAAAATGTTTACCAATCGAAACCCATATTCTTCGAGTGTCTGATCGGTCCAGTGGATGGAGGGAGGCTGTGGCTACTGTGCAGCACAACTCGGAAAGTGGAGACCGGCGATCGGGCTGGGGGCTGGGGGCAGCCACTCGGTGGACCAGTTTGCCACGCTGCAGTGGAGCCAGGCCGCACGCACTAAAGCCAAGCTGAAGCCAAAAGCAAGACCAAGACGACAGCCCCGTCGAGGAGAAGGCCTTTGTATTTGGTTTATTTGTCTGGTTTTTTGTGTACAGGTTTTCTTTTATTCATTATTATTTTCGTTTTTTTCTCTGATTTTTTTCCAGCGTCATCGTCCATACACACAGATACTCACACACACTCGTGCACTTACACATTCACTCGGGAGTCGAACCTGTAGCTGCTCCGGCTACCGTGCTACGCTTTATGAGACGTACACGGCGCGAAAATCCGCAGTGGGTTTTCTTTTGTTAGGATCTCCCGAGCCAGCTGCGCACGCGCTCTGAAATTCGTTTGAATTATTTTCGAATCAATTGGAATAATAAAGAAATCTGAAAATGTATGAGTGGGGCTATTTTTATGTGCAAAAAAAAAGGGAAATAATAAAAATAAATAAGAAAAGCTTCGAGTGCTTTGGGGTATTTATTGTGGAGCTGTCCCAGTCGCTGCTGCTGGGTCTTTCGATTTATTATTTTTATTTATTTGCTTTTTTTTGTATCTTTGAAAATAAACAAAACTTCAGGAGGGTTTATCTGACGAAGGGTTCTCCGTTTTTAAAATACTCTTGCCTTGAGGATTAAGGAGAATATCAAATAGAGAAGTTTTTTTTTAAATATATCATATAATCTACAAGACTTACTCTTTAATTTTCTGAATATTTTATTAAAGGGTTAGGGAATTTAGAAATGTGTGCCTAACCCTTTTTGTTTGGCTTATTTATTTTTTTATGCTGCATTTTCAAACTCGACTCGTTAGCAAGATCTCGCGCCAGCCACGGGCCAAAGTTTCAGCCGAGTCTGGAATTGGGTTCGGGCTGGGGATTGGATTTGGGATTGGGTTTGGGTTTGGCTTGGATTTGGATTGGCTCTTGGCTGGGCATTCTCGCTGCCCGGCCACATGCATATTTGATATCTTATTAACACCCCACAGCTGAAAAGGTGAAGCCCGCCACCGCGAACAGAAACCCAAAAAAAATAAAAACACAACCCAACAAAAAATGTTCAAATATAAAGAAAAACATGTCGATGTCATCTCGGGGTGTCATACTTGGAATTGTTAGGCACTGGGATGTGTGTAGGTAGCTCTGATCTGTTGATCACGGCTGGGTCGCTGAGTAGGTAGCTCTTATTTTAAGGTGTGGGTCTAAAAAACATGTATCCTTTTCAAATTTTAAAGACTTGATGGAAAATATTTAAAAGCTTATATTGGGTGTTAAAAAAACTTGCGCTGTTTTTTGCGCGGAATCCGCTTGTTCTACGAACTCCGGCATATCATCACCAGCATCTCCACCGCCATCGGATCTCCCAGCCCTGCATTATATGAACGTTTATATATATTTCTTATTTTTATTTTTTTGTAAGGGGCCTGGAGGCAAAAGCGTAAAAAGAGCCAAACAACAAGAACAACCAAAACAAACTATATCTCTGTGGCAGTCGCTAACAATTTGTGCAAACACCAGGGGGAACATTTTCAGAGGTGTACATGAGGTGTACATATGAGGTGGTGGTGTTTGGGGCCTGTACCCGGCCGAGGGGAAATGCCAACAGAAACCGCATACCGTCTACAATTATTTGAACAGAGATTACTCTGCTTAAATACGATTTATATTGTGTGTTTAAATATATGCTCAGCCCGTATCAGTCTGCTGGCAGCCGCCAACAGCTAGAAGTTCTTCATTATTATCTCCACGCGTTTGTATCTGTAGCTGAGAACGTATCTGTATCTGTGGCTATAGCTGTGGCTGTCCGCCCGTCTGCTTGCCATGACCTTGTGAAGGATGTGGCCAAGAATGCAAGCCACATCCAAAATAACAACAAGCAGAAGAAAATAAAGCCGAAGAAACGGCCAGAAGAAACCTCACGTCAGCCAAATAAAGCAAAAACACACACCAGTCGAGAGTCAGTCATGAAAGTGGAGGCTGAAACGATGGAGAATGGATGCGGGCTCTTACTCTTACTGGGTGGATGCCACCGGGGGGGCCAACCAGGGAGGAGGCGGAGAAGACTGCAGAGAAGCTCTTAAGAATGGGCGAAACAGCATTGAAAAAGAAAGCCAGCGAAACGGCTTAAAAGCCAACTCAAGAGTCGCATCTTGAGAGCGCCGTTTCCGCTCAACTCATCATGGTTTAACCCAAGAAATACAAAGATATATAATACTATATTTTAGGTATTTATTTTATAAAAATATGAAACTTAATATTCAAAAAAAACAAGACAAAATGATGGTTTTAAAGAGTAGTACTCCATCTTCAAAACTTTCTTGTTAACTAATGGGTTAAAGCCAAGACTCCGGCCATCATCATCATCATCATCCGCAGCTACACAAGACGGCAGCCGCATAAACTGCCAACGCCATTTAAGTCATAATTTAAGCCACATTCCAGACGCGATCCTTCAGAGATTGCATTACGTGCTCGTTCTCTGAAAGAAACTGAAAGATACATTCATAAATTCGCATCGAGGATCGGAATCGGGATTGGGATCGGGATCGGCTTGTGGGCTTTTTTTCAATTATTTCTCTCTCTTTTCCTCTGGCCTACACTGGGCAACAAACTAATGATTTCATTAATTGTTTTTCCTTCTAGAATCTAGATTGATGGGTCATATATACCATATAGGTATTCCGGTGAGTCTGGCTGCCGGCGCATTAACATGTCTCGAATTTCCCTAGTCCTTTGGCACATCCCTGTAGTGAGTCCCCCCGGCTTTTCTGATACTCTATCTCTTTCCCAAAGCCCATCCCGCTCTAGCCCGCTGGTGGAGTTCTCCAGACATCTCGTCATTCCCACGCATCTGGGCACGTACGAGCCTCTCAAATGGAGTAGGAGTAGCCGGAGATGGAGGAGTAGGAGGTCGTCCAAAAACAGAAAACAGGGAAACTGTTGCACTTCAAAAAAAAAGGGTATTAAACCTCCAAGTTAAGAGAAGAGTTCATAAATGTATCTACACCCCTTGCTAAAGAAAAGATACTTTATCCGAGACATACCGAGGTACCCTGTTTTAGATATTCTATTTATGATTTCTTTCAGTGTAGGAAACAAATGTCAGGCTTAGGCTGCGAGCTGAGATCGGGACTGATGCCCATGCTTGTGTTACAAGTGTCAGCCCACAATGAGGGATTCTGGATGCTGGATTCGGGGATCTTGGATTTTTGGAAGGAGGGAAGACTGGCAGAGTGGCAGGGGAGGGAAACATCCGTTAAGCGTTCGTTAAGTGTGCGCATGCGTGGAGGAGGAAGGCCTTCGGAGCTGGAGCTGGAGCTCTTTTGTCGTTTCTACCGAAGAGATCGGAGATCCTATATAGCCATATGCCTGGGCATATCCTGCAGGGCTTATGAGGCGGGCGGGCACTTGAGAGATGTACCGACATGCCCTCGTACGTACAGGAAACATGCCTAGTTACCATCAATGCCGCACAACAAGTGGGCGTTGAGTGCCGCAGACGCAGACGCAGGGTGGGAGGGAGAGTGTGTGGCAAGTGCCATCTCTTTCCCTGTAATTAATTAAAGAACTGTCATCCGATGTAGGCGTCGTTTTTGGCTACCTCCTCCGTCCGTCCACTCCTCCTCCTCCTCCCCGGCCAGTCACTTCCACTTCCAGCTCCACGTTCTCCTTGCATCGCCCCACGATAGGCATATAAAGCTTAATTAAAGCAAATTAAAGTGATTGCCATTTAGTTTGAGGTTAATTGCATTAAATGCGAAACTAAGAGTCGGGCACGCATCTCCCTCCAAGGGGAGCCACTGCTCCGGAGGGTCTTCTCTGCCTGCTCCATATGCGAATTGTGTCGTGAGACTTGCAGCAACTTTGACCCCTTTCGGCGGACAAGTGATTCAATGTTGCACGCATCGTTCGGTTCTGGGTGAATGGATTGCTTGGAAATCTTGGGAAAAGTCCAGAATCAAAGAGATAGGTCTAGGGAATAATGTGGACTATTAAAAAAAGGTTTAGACTTTTGGGTCTTATAAACCGATGTTTCAAAGTCCCCTTTCTCAATTGCCGTGCTCTGTTATAGTAGGAACCTCTCACCACACACACTTGCCCCCAAATCTAATTGCATGTTGCATGTTTGGCGGCACTTTCGGCCTCTGTGGAGAGCCTAGCCTAGCCGAGATCGGCGGCACATAAATTCTCATTACAAGTGCAAACGACGATGATGACAACGACTTGGCCTATGGCACTGAACTTTTGTGCTTAATTTTTTCGATATGCAATAAATTGAGGATGGGGATCTGAACTGGATTGGGGTTAAAGGTGGAGGCGAGGTGCTAGTTGCAACTTGGATACATGGCCTATGGATGAGCACTAAAGTACAAATATTAGACGAGCTTTTGAAGAATTCTCCAAAACAGGATGGAGAAGGAAGACCAAGCTGCCTCGCCACTCTACTGGCCGGATGAGCATTAATTGCGTTGATTGTCATCGCTGGTTGCTGGTTGTTGATGTTGCTGTTGTTGCAGTTGTTGCTGTTGCTGGTTGCTGCCCCTGCTCTGCGTGCAATTGTTGCAAAAAAGCTGCGGGCAGCGAATGCATGCGGTTCATTGGACTGGCGCAGTCAACTTGCAACGTCAGTCGCATGCGCCGACGTCTAGGTAAAAGTTCTATGCTGCATGTTGCTGTTGCATGTTGTTATTGGTGTTGCTGCTGCTGCTGCCGCCGCTGTTGCTGTTGTTTTTGTTTTTTAGACACAATTTCCGGGTCATTGACTTGAAGCATTTCTTCATTGAATTGCGTATGTAACTGCATTCGTGTGTGTGGGTTTCTTTCTGTGTATGTACGCTAGTGGTTGTCGGTGTGTGCTGCAACACGATCAATAAACGAGACAAGCCAACAACAACAACAACAACACTAACAACAACAACAACACAAACAACAAGATCCACGCACAACCACGACGACGAGTTAGAAGAAATACGATGAAAAAAAAAAAAATACGAAGCAACCAAAGAACTTTTATATTGCCACACTGAGAGAAAAATCTTAGTTATATCTTAAAATTAATTCCCATGGAAACTGCAAGAAAATATACAAGGCAGCACCCAATCTCCACAACTCTAACTACAACCAATTCTATATTAATTCTTTTCTCCTTGTGTAGAAAGTTCTTCCAGCCAGTTGAGAATGGTGGAAGACGCGGGCCGTGGCCTGGAAGACAGCAGGGTGGGAGGAGTGGCGGTGGGCGGCCGTTGGAGCCAAAGGGGTGGGGCGAAACGGGTGTTGGGGTTCTGTTTACGACTTTGCCTCGCTTTTTGTTGGAGGACGAATGCCGTGTGTAGTGCAATAGCAGAAACAAACAACAACAAAAGCCAATGCACACTTCTTACACTGAAAGAAAGGATAGGGTTATATTAGAGATTATTTTAAGTTTTAATAGTTATTGGAATATCTCTAAACTAGTCCTTGAATTACTATAATTTTTGTATTTAATTATAATTTATGTAATATAGAACTAATATACCCTACAACCTGAGCCGCCGGTTTTTGTAGGGTATGTCAGCAACAACAACAAGAGGAGTAACATGGGCGACGACGACTTCAGATAATGCCATGCAACCGGCAAGGTAACAGCCGCAGAACCTCTCCAAACCTCCGCCGGTCACCTGCCCCGGCCCCTGCCCCTTACCTGAGGCCTACCCCTCGCTTCCCTTCCTGATCTGCTCCTAGCCATGCCCCTTCTTCGCCCCTCCCGGTCCAAGCAGGTAACCTGATCACCACAAAACCCAAGAAATCCGATGGAATGAGGGGCAGGGGAGCACAGCCAGCATATCAGGAGAAGCAGTCTCTCCAAGTACACAGAGGAAAATGAATAAAAATAATAAAATATAATTATAAAATAATATAAGAAATGTTTGAAATAAATCGAGTAATCAGTTAAGGATTAATATTTATTTTTAAGAACTAACACACATTTTCTTGAAGTGCATGCGTGTTTGTGGAAATCAAGTGTAGCAAGGCCCAAGACGGGGCAAAAGAATAAGAGCATCGGGCTTAAAGAAAACGAGAAGAAGCCGAAGAAACCGGGGGAGCGTCGCGTCACGGAAAACTCGTTAATGCAGGCGAAGATTTCACTTGGACTCCAGACTCCAGACCCACCTAACCCATACACACTTGGGTCGAATACACAAGCCTACATGTGCGTGTATATATAGTATATGGTTTAGTGTGCGTTTAACGCATTTTAATCAGCGTGTCGCATAATTACCGGATGCTGCTGAGAGGGGCAGTCGATGAGTTGGGGAGATCGGTGGGACCAGGGGCGTAGACAAGTGCCAGCCTTCCCCTCCTCCTTCTCCTCCTCCTCCTCAACGTTGATGCCAAAATACCTCAGGGGTCGGGGGCTGGCCAAGGGAGAGACCCCATTCCGGAGGGGGAATGTTCGAAATCATAACAGAAAATGATGGATGAATTGTCGCGCTGCTTGGCTCCAATAAAAACAACCGTACTTTTCCGAGGGGAGATCGGCCAAATTAAAACGATGCCAGCACGTCCTCGCCCCCTACAAATTGAGGCACAAAAAGTGCACTGGAAACTATAATTTAGATATATAAGAACATAAGAACTCTCTACCAAATCCCTAGGTGCACCCCTTTTCTCTCAGTGCCCTCACAAAACTATTCTAGTGATCTTCGCTCGAGTCTGCAGTGAAAGTTTGGGGCAACTGCAGCAGCAACATCACCGGCACCGGCAACAAGCCGCCGACAACAACATCTCTGTCTGAATTCGAAGTATTGAAAATATTAATAGAACAAACTTGTTTTGACGGAAATGCACTTTACTTTATTTATCATAGTCCGTCAGTTTGGGATTCGTATTTGGATTCAGATTCAGATACGGATTCGGATTCGGATTCGTATTTGGATTGGGAATGAATGAAGCAACATGTGGAGAGGCGGCAGCAGCTTCTTCCTCTCTATTTATGCAGATAGATGGGCGGAAAAGATAAAGTATCTCATGTGGCACCAACACACCCAAACAGCCAGTAGAGACTGTTGCACAGTTGCAAATTGCATTGAAAGTGGCAGGAGGCAGTAGGGAGGAGATCATTTGGCTGGGGTGTGCGGTTGGGAATGGGCATGGGGGTTGACAGGTGCAGAGTCTGGCTGGGTCTGGCAGTTCAAAGAGTGGAAAGATTGAAATGGTTTTCGGAAACCGTTCTGGCCCGCTCTGTAAACAACTTTAGCACATTAACCAAATACTTAATTTGTGTTCGGTTCTTCGGAAGAGCATAAGCACTTGACATCATCCGACAATCGAGTTTAGGTTTTTCGCTTAAGCTCCCCATCCGCCAGCAGCAACCATCGGCCAGCCAGCAGCCACCAGCCACCGGCATCCAGCAACATTTTGAAGAAACCATCTGAAGCTTGTCAAGGTTTATTACATTGTAACCACAGAAAACGCTTTAGCTTTGGCTTTAGCTTCAAGCGGCTGTCATGGAGTATTAGAAATGCCAAACAACAACAGCAGCAGCAGCAACATCAGAAGCAGCATGAGCAACATCGGCGGGAGGGGCGGCAGCTACAACTACACGGCCGAGTGTGGCCCACAGACAAAGTTCAACTAAGGTTGAAACCATTTGTCGGATTAAATACGCGCTGCGGTAATTATGTGCTTCAAGCAGCAGCAACACCACCAGCAACAACATGAGCAACATAGACAACATGGCAAACACGCTGAGAATGCGACTCCGAAAGCACCGAAAGCCGAAACGAGTTTCCGACTTTAGCTTTAGCTTAAGCCTGGATTTTTTTTCTTTTTTTTTGTAATTTAGCTATAGAGGTATAGCCATACAGCTATAGCCATACAATAGCACTTACAACAATTACAACAGCAACATCGCCGAGGGACGATAAGGTAGAGTGTCAAATGAATTTGTCAGATCTCGGAACTCGAACCCCGAACCCATCTCGGACATGTACAGCACTAAAAACAAATTTAATTGTCCCCGATGGAGGCGGGGACTCGAACTCTCCTGGAGGGCCAAGGAAATCACGTGCGATCTCTGGCCATATCGCACAGGTGCTTCCGTTCCCCCGAATCCCAGTTTGAATTTGAGATTGGAGATCGAGGAAAACCAGAAAGTAGCAGCGGCACCCGGCGGATGTGAGTATTTGTTGTGATTTTTGCACCTGTTGCAGCTCAGCAGCAGGCAAGGAGCACCCATCAAGGTACACTATGAGAAACAAACGAAAAAAAAAATCAAATAAATCAAGCAGACCTGTTAGATAAGTCATAAGATTAGAAACGTTTATGTATGTAGTTTATTATTTCTCTTCAAGAAAACCTCAAGAAAACCTAGTTTTTTTCAGTGTAGGAACTGTGGAAAGAACGATCGACGCCCGATGCATACAAATATAAAACCACAAGCAACTTCCGCCGCCGCAGGATCACAGAAGGATGGAACCTGTTCCTGGATCCCCGGCTTTCCAGTTCCCATTCTCCCCGAAATCGATGCAATTCCCCGAAAGCTGCCATGAGTTGGCACTTATTTCTCGTGAGTTTTGTATTTCTTTTGATTTTCGATGGCTGTTTTCGGTTTCGAATTCATAATGATTTCATTGATCTGTCATTCAAGAGCTTCCAGCATGTCTGCAATGCTGCGACACGTATCTCTGTCGATTGCACCTTCCCGACCCGAACCCGAATCTCCCGCCCCATTCTCGATTCTCGATTCTCATCCGGCAACCATTATGTGTATGTGGACTTGGGGACTCGACTGGAACTGGAACTGGGGCTGGGACTTGGCCTGAGACTGAGACTGAAGCTGAGATACTGATACTGATACGGATTTTGATAGCTTATCACCGCGCTTCCTTGCTCATTAGAGAAGCTATTTGTGTGCTGAATGGAAACGATTCTCTGCCGACAATCCGGCAGATGGCATTTGGCAGATTCACCTTCAGCCAGTGCGACGAGTGACGGCCAGATAGACGGAGCTGCTCGGATTTTCTACGGAATACACTATTATAATATGAAATTCCCTTATTAGCCAGCCACCACTGTAAAATTTTCACATGTCTCACTGATGTATCGCAGAACTGATCCAAAGTTGATTCATTGCGTGCAGTGAATGGCAAGAATCTTCAAAGGAATTAGCCCGAATAGCGATATCGATTCAAGTAGTAGGGATCTCAGGGAATCAGGGGGCAGTGGCAGCGGGGTAAGGAAAATGTCGGCATGCATAATAATAGTTTATTCGGAAATCTAATGATCAATGGAAGATTGCGAGTTTCCCATTGGGTCGTTAGCTCTAGCTTATCAACTTCATTCATTAGAGGAGCTGTCATCCAAAAACGCCCCAGGCCTCGGGAGGCAGGGAGATGGGGCTAGTCCGAGGGGGGAGTTACGCGAATTGGCAGACTTGGATTGCATGACGATGCCCCTCCTCGTCCAGCTCCTCGTTAAATATAGCACACTTCAATTAGAATCGGAGGCAGTGCATCTTGTGTCAGTCTAGGCGAGTTCGAGTTCAGTGCTGCAGCTTCATTCATTCGCTACACAGGGGAAAAATAATAGTAAGAAGAAAATATTCTTTCAATTAAAATAAATCATTTATTGTAGTATTATTTTCTATATGAGGTTTCAAGGCATTTCATAGTTATTTAAAGTTAATTTCTGGTTAGTGAAGTAATGAAACATGTATAAAGTATTGCCTTAAATATTCTAATATTTTTAACGAATAATTATCTATATTTTTAGGTTTTTAAAACAATATTTTCAAGTGTAGACAAGATAGATCTCTTTCCATGTAGTTTTTAGCCAAAAGTGTGTCAGTCGGAGCGAGTTTCAAGCGAATTGGCAGGTCTCGTGCAGCAAGGCTTATCGGGGGATAGTCTCGATCCAAGTCGGGGGCCCCACAGCACCACTCCACCCCCCGTACCGTCCACCCAAGGGTCTGTGCTTGCCGCTGATTACAAATTCAAAAAAAATGTATTTATTTCTTACGATTTCATTCTCTTTTTCTTGTGCCTTTCGCTTGTTTTTACTTTTTTTCCCCACCGATTTTCGAATTTTATTTTTCATTTTGTATTTTTCGATTTTTGCAAGGCCCAAAGTGACCCCAACGGACCCCGGTCGAGCCGCTGGGTTATCACTGGCCAAGCTGGAAGCATGCACCACCACAGCCACTCGCTACGCACACCACCACTCATCACCACCACCACTCGCCAGCAAAAGCTAAACTGTTTGTAATTTGCGTTTGAGCGCGCGAATTATGATTGAATAATGAAATGCCCCAATGGGCAGTCAGTCGGCGCTGCCTTCAATTATGCAAAACGGTTACTGCACTTTGCATTAATTAACAAAACGACCAAACAAAGCGAAATTCTCGCAGCTGACACAATTTTGCACGTGCTAAGTTAACCCATATTGGAATGGAGGTCTAGGAAAAGTATATCAAGTCTGGGATATATATTTTTAAAGCTTAAGGAAGACTTTTAAAAATACGGGTTTCAGAAAACAAAATAGGTTACTTTTTGAGTTTCATACACTTTAGCATCTGTCAAGCTTACAAAAGACCATTCGCCATTTTGTTGCCTTTTTCAACACTTATTCTAAGATGGCGTCTGAAATCTAGGATATCTTTGAATTTAATTTGAATAATATAAAATTATTGATTTTTTAAAAACTTACAGAATATATTTAAGAACTTTTTAAGATTAAAAAAAAATGGGTTAAATCATTAGATGCGATTCAAGCTCATTGCAATCAGCTGTGGACTTTCTGAGGAAAAAGGCCGGAGATCCGGGGGAGATCGTGAATTATTTTTCCGACTTCCCTTCCAGTGCGAGTGAAAATATTTTGCAGTTAAATTTAAATTAAGTACACACCAGCCTGGGGGTGTGTGTGTTTATGTGCTTGCAACATTTGATGCGCGCCTTCCGTTGTAAATTTTCATCGTAGGTTGTCGGTGAGCCACCGCCCGCAATGTTTGTGCAGCAACAGCAACAGCAGCAACATCAGCGGCAGCAACATTCTGTTTTTTCCTGCTTTTTCAGTTTCAGTTTAAGTTTTATTTATTTTTTGTGCTTTTTATTTTCTTTTTTTTTCGCTGTATTTTTTTCTTTTGGTTTTTAGTAATTTAAAAATAAGTGCGCCGACGGCGGCCCCAAATAGCATCCGCAAAATGCAGCAACGTTCGTTTGCCACTGGATGTTGGGGTTGGGGATGGCCATGTGTGGTGTATGAGCGAGCATGTGTGTGTGCGTGCGTATCTATGTGAGGAGCAGCAGCAGTAGCAGAAGTAGCAACAGCAGCAGCATCAGCCCCAATCCGACCCGATCCGAAACGAAGCCAAGCCAAGCCAAATGAGAATCGGAGAATCGCGTTCTGTTCTCGAGGCCTCCGGTCGGTCTGTCAGTCTGTCCATCCGTCCGCCGGTTTATTCGGTTTGTTCAGTCCGTGTGCGCGCGAGATAAACAAACTGCCAGTTCACTATCAATCAAATACCGGAAACAGCTGCTTTAGTTTTGCCAAAGCCATTTGGCACACCACTACCAGCGCCCCAGCGCCGCGTCGGTGTGAGGAAAACGCACAGACAGATCAGGGGAGAAATGGTGCATTGGTGTGTGTGTGTAGTTACACGCAGAGAAATCCATCCAAGCCCAGAAAGTAAACCACATTGATACATCTATTTTTTAGTATTATATGATTTTTTTTATTTTGTAGTTTTTAACGGAACATACATTCTAAAAACATTACATAAAGTTCTCCTGGTTCGCTCGACCTCCTCGTCTCCACCTACTACTCCTCTACTCAGTTTATTTTTATTATTATAAAGAAATGTACAAATAAAATAAATATTCATTATGCATAGCTTTCTTTTCTTTCTTTTCTCGTATGTATAGAGTGTGCCTTAAATATTAATTGCGTATCTTTAGCTTTATCTTTACCGTTATCATTATGCATGGGTTTACATCTCCATATCTATTTTTTTGCAGTAATTTTTTTCATCGATTTTTTGTGTGTTTAATTGCTAGCTTTTAAGGAGTTCTTCCATAGTTTAGTTTGTTTTTTGGGGTTTTTCTTTTTTCGTTTTTTGTTGCGTTTTTTGTGTGTTTATTCAATAGTTAGGAGTTTTAAGCATAGTTTTCTGGTGTTTTTGTATAACTAGGCATATATATATATCATATATATATAGTACATGTACAGATTACATACGTGTATAGTAATGTGTTTTAGACTTTTAAGATTAATCTTTAATTTAATTCGCTTTCTTTTTTGTTTTTTGCTTTATTTGTATAAATTTGTTTAAGTTGCTAATTTGCCACTGTTTTTGTTGGTTTTTTCATAGTTTTTGCTGCTGTGTCATATTTTATATGGATATTTCTATACAAAACAATGCTGTTTTTAGTTCTTGCTGCATTTAGACTTGGATTTACATTAAGATTTGCTTATGCTTCTTGTGTTATTTTCGCTATTATTTTTGGAATTTGCTTGCATTTTGTATCTCGCACTCGGCTTATGGTAAAAAATCCTCCATTATATATACAATCTTGCTCGATCTCGGGACCTCGCCCCTAAAATACGCTCATAAGAAACTGATTCCATTATCCCATATCTAACTCCCTCCAAGGATCTTCTTTGTAGTTGTGTTTTTCGGCTCGTAGTTGGTAAAGTAAACTAACTCCTGTCGATATCTAAGCACATTTAGACTGGTCTATAGGTTTGCCACTAAATTGATCGAAAAGTTACTTTTGTCGCTAACACACACACATGGACATATACATTAATTTTTCGTTTTTCATTTAGGATTTAAATTCGTAAAGTTCTACAATGTTTTCTTTCGCTACAACATCAAAAATGGACTGGACTTGGCTTGGTATACCATACATGTATAATATTTGACTAATTTTTACTGCCTCTCTTCTGAATATTTGTCTAAAAGTTTTCTCATGTGTGTATATAGGTTATCATATATATTATCTGGTGTTTTGTTACTCTTGCCCCAAATTGTTTCACTTTTTGTAAATAAATCATATTTTCAAAAGAATAGATTTTAGGTGTTTACTTTACAACTTTCAGCTATTGGATTACGTTTTGTGGAAAAATTGCTGGAATTATTGGTAAGTTACTATTAATTTTTTTTAAATAAGACTTGACTTAGAAATTGAACTTTGAACTGAAAACAAAACAATATGAATTTCGCCGAAGAAATCGAAATAATACAAAATAATCGTTCGAAAAATAATTCCTAATCGCTCGTATCGTTTTCTCGCCCCACTTCTCTCTCTCTCTCTCTCTTTCTATCTCTTTTTAATTAAGCAAAAATTATTTTTTAAATAACATTTCTAATAATTAATAATTATCTGTTTGCAGTCTTTGGTTATTTAATTTTTCTTTCCTCTTTTTTTCCTTCTTTTATATCATATCCTCCTTTTTAAATCATATATTAAATATTTTCTTCAAGTGTATACAGTATATATGGGTATGTGTTTCCTCCTCCCTCCCATCCATCCATCCCCCCACCCACTGGTGGCTCAGATTTTTCCAAGCGGAAAAACCGCCCACCTAGTAGTCGGGACTGGAGTCCAGGAGGCGCTTCTCCGGCGTGAGGTCTCCTTTGCGCAGGATGCGACTGGCCGCACTGCAGCCATGGTCGATGGCCTTGCCATTGGCCTGGCTGAGAGCCGCTAGGCCCGCCCCGGGATTGCCAGCTCCCGGTGGCATGACGCCGCCATTTCCCGACCCGTTCACGCCGACCGGCACGATCGGGAGCATGCTGCTGGTGGATCCGATGCCCGCCACGCCCTGGCAGCGGCAGCCGCGTCCGGCGAACCGGCCGTAGCACTTCTCGCACAGCTTCATGCAACCCCTCATGGGCCAGTAGAACCACAGGCAGGGCAGGAAGATGGACAGTGCCCCCAGCCAGCCCCATCTCTGGGTGCGCTTGTAGGGGCCGCACGAGCAGGGATTGTCCACGCAGGGCGTGCCG